>NC_139042.1:130009924-130609924 GCF_965140915.1 Aythya marila
TGAAACACCACTAATGCCTTGACCTTCTCACTGTGCACACTGAGACGGAGGGACAGATGGTTTTCAACTTAAGTGGGCAAGGTCAAGATTTGCAAAAAAAAAATTGAGTGAAGTCCAGTTAAGACTCTAAAAGTGCAGCCAAAATGTTTTTAGAAGTGCTTAAGTGATATCATGGCCTAGACTTGGGAAGAGAAATGATTCTTTCACTAGACGAGTTGTGGTGGTCTTTCCAGAATTTCCAGAATTTCCAGGTTGGAAGAGACCTCAAGATCATCGAGTCCAACCTCTGACCTAACGCTAACAGTCCCCACTAAACCATATCCCTAAGCTTCCTTTTCTTTCCTTTCCTTTCCTTTCCTTTCCTTTCCTTTCCTTTCCTTTCCTTTCCTTTCCTTTCCTTTCCTTTCCTTTCCTTTCCTTTCCTTTCCTTTCCTTTCCTTTCCTTTCCTTTCCTTTCCTTTCCTTTCCTTTCCTTTCCTTTCCTTTCCTTTCCTTTCCTTTCTTTCCTTTCCTTTCCTTTCCTTTCCTTTCCTTTCCTTTCCTTTCCTTTCCTTTCCTCTTCTCTTCTCTTCTCTTCTCTTCTCTTCTCTTCTCTTCTCTTCTCTTCTCTTCTCTTCTCTTCTCTTCTCTTCTCTTCTCTTCTCTTCTCTTCTCTTCTCTTCTCTTCTCTTCTCTTCTCTTCTCTTCTCTTCTCTTCTCTTCTCTTCTCTTCTCTTCTCTTCTCTTCTCTTCTCTTCTCTTCTCTTCTCTTCTCTTCTCTTCTCTTCTCTTCTCTTCTCTTCTCTTCTCTTCTCTTTTCTTTTCTTTTCTTTTCTTTTCTTTTCTTTTCTTTTCTTTTCTTTTCTTTTCTTTTCTTTTCTTTTCTTTTCCCTCCCATCTCCTCTCCTCTCCTCTCCTCTCCTCTCCTCTCCTCTCCTCTCCTCTCCTCTCCTCTCCTCTCCTCTCCTCTCCTCTCCTCTCCTCTCCTCTCCTCTCCTCTCCTCTCCTCTCCTCTCCTCTCCTCTCCTCTCCTCTCCTCTCCTCTCCTCTCCTCTCCTCTCCTCTCCTCTCCTCTCCTCTCCTCTCCTCTCCTCTCCTCTCTTTTTTTTCTTTTTCTTTTTCAAAAAACACTAAAGAATTCCAGCAATTGCCTGTAGCAGGAAGGAAGAAAATTAGGATAATTATGACATTAATCTATTTTAAAAAGAGAGACATGTGACAATTAGCGCATTCCTACCAAGAAAGTAACATACAGATATATGTGTGTAGGAAAGTGAAAAGCCCCCCTCCAAAAAGCCATGAAAGGTTATGCAAAAATGTGTGTGCCCCATGAGGAAGCACAGTGCCACCACTTCAGGATCAGCAAGAGAGAGTGCGTGAGAGCTTGTCAGTAAGCCTCCAGTTAATAAATATTCAGCAATACTGTAGAGAAGCAACGTGGGAGAGGAAGAGGCAGTGGCGGTGAGGTCAACCAGTGGAAAGCACATGCTGAAAGGGTATGGAAAGCCTTCTGAACATATTTATCTACGTGATGAAGTGCATGTGACCAGTGCAGAGCAAAGCTTTGTCTCAACCACGTAAACTTGATCTAAAAGTCGGGGCAAAAGAGACCTTACAGGTGCCCCTGGATGCCAGAGGCAGCATGGGAAGTAACTTAGACCTCCCTGTCCCCACCCCTGCGTAAGCCAAGTCAGATAAGAGAGGGTCAGTACACCCCTCTGCAAAATCCCAAACACTCCAAGCAGGGAGTCCACCTGCACAGCTGGGTCTTGTCTGCACCAGAATGGTCCATACATAATTGAAATTATGATTAAAAGCAAGAATTTTAGAAGTAGTTAAAAATCTGCCAGCCCCTCATGGGTGAGTGGATTCTTGAGATAAATTAAACTTGGTTTAAGTCCTGGCTATCCCTTTAGTCTTAGTTGACAATGTTGGGAAGGCGGGAGGAGGGCTGGTCTGTCACAGGTAACATAACCTGCTTGCATAGCTGCTTGCATAGGTACTGTTCTGGCCACATCAAGGACCATATGCTAGCACAGAGTATTTCCAATAGAAAATGGCAATTATGGGGTAGTTTCAGGCAGCTGCGCTGGTGCATTAGCACCTATGGTTGGTGTCAGTGGCACTGGTGTAGCAGCACGGGATTGAGAGTGTGTGCATGAAGGCAAGGGCTCAAACTAAGCCCTCAGAAGCCCCTCCTGCCCCCCTGCCAGAGCATCCCCACACAGGGATTTGTGTCAGTTTAGCTTCACGCTATCAGTGCAACTTTCACAGGCAGTGAATGCCTAACCCGCCAAGGATAAATCAATGCCTCCTGTTGTATTTAGCAGAGATATGACTTAAATACAGTAAGTAAATCAAAGTAATTATTTAAAATTAAAATGATTTAAGAGACTTAGTCTGGGAGAACGGCGTGGTGGTAAGAGAAGTGGGGTGGAGAGGCACAGGACTTCAGCAGACTACTCCTGACTCTGTCAGAGGCTTGCTCTACAACTTCAGGAAAATTACGCAGCCCATCTCCAAGACTGCCATAATAATACCTACTTCAAAGGGGTGTTAGGAGGCTTAATTCATTAATGCCTGCAAAGCACTTTGAGATCTTTGGATTAAAGGCACTACAGCAGTGCAAAGTATTATTAGCTACAGGAAAAAGCTCTCAGGCAAGCATAGCATTAAATGTCTGTGGTTTAAAAAAAAAGAAGGGAAAAAAAAAAAAAAGATGGGTAAATTGTGGGTGGGTGGATGTTTGGTGGTTTATTTTATTTTATTTTATTTTATTTTATTTTATTTTATTTTATTTTATTTTATTTTATTTTATTTTATTTTATTTTATTTTATTTTATTTTATTTATTATTATTTTTTATTTTTCCTGTGGTTTCCATTAGTCAGATCTGGGCTTTTTTAAACCAAGGCCAAGGGTGCTACAGCCCAAGGCTCCTGGAGCTTCCAGGTTGGACACATAATTGCTTTGACTCTGGGCTTCTTTTTAATCTAAAGTCCCAACTTTGTGGCTCAAAATCCTGTACTACTTCCCTCTATAGTCATACTTATCCACTGAATTAAATAACAACAACCATAAGAAGAAAATAGTTTTGCCTTGTACAGATTAGCTGCTTTTTTTTTTTTTTTTTAAGTTCAATTTAAGCATTCATTCTCTTAAAGAAAAACATTATTTTTGACTTAAAAGGGGTAGGATTTTCATCATTTCTAATTTTTCTGAATCCAAAGGTATTCAAAATGCACAAAACGGGGCCTTTTGTAGTTACCCCTATACAGATACTCCACCTACTGTGAGTGCAATTACGGTGGACAAATTGTGATGGACAATCACAAATGGACTAAATGGAGAGGCATTATTTTTAAATAGTGCCTTGGTCCCAAGTATAATTTCTTTCTGATAATAACAAAATTTTACAAACAACCACCTGAAGTGGTTGTTTTCCGCAGGTCCAACTTTGTCTGGTCTTCCCATGTGGCGCCTGCAGCAGCGTCTGTGTACTCACATGGGAGCACTGGAGCCCTGTGGGGCAGGGGTGAGCAGGATTTTGGTGAGGACACAAAAAGGTCTCCCAAAATAATGAGCTGAAGAGCAGTCATAGAGCTGTCACATTTACCTTGTTAACCAGTTCAATCCAGACTTCAAGGTTTTTATCTTCTTTATATCTTTGAAATTTCATGAGAACAATTGCTGACTAAAACAAAAAACAAAAACAAAAACAACAGCCCCCCAAAGAAAACAATGTACCATAGCAATCTAGACGTATTTTTTTAAGTGTTTCTGACTTTGGTGAGGAAAACCTCTTAACTTTACTTTGTTTCCAGGACCCATTGAAAGAGAACACAGGGGAAGTGAAGTATAAGTGATTCTGGCTCCCCAAGATGCTTTGTTTCACTGCTGATAGAATATGAAACTTCATGTAGGTGGTGGGTAGAGCCATCATAACCTGCTTTCTTCTGAATGAATAAGGGAGGTCAATATATTATCGTATCAAGGAAGAAGAAATTACATAGGCGATTCCCCCACAGACAATAAAGACAATTCTGACAGCATGATCAAAACAACTGTATAACTTTTCTTTTCTCTCCTTACAGACACACCAGTGTTTAAATGACAGCTGAAAGACGATGATGGACTAAACACATTATTCTCTGTTCCATCTACTTTTTTATAATAGAAATATATCTTGAAGACTATATTCAAGTTGATCAAATAATAAGTCAATTTGTCAATAAAACAGATTAGGCAACCTGTCTGCAGAGATGATATCTGTCAAACAACATATTTTGTTAATACAGTCTGGAAGCAAATGCCTTCATGAAAGACAATACAAAGAAAACCCAGTGCCATTTATGAGTTTATTGAAACGCAGCTCTGAATTTGCTTTCACTCAGTAATAGATGGTTAGAGTTTTTTTTTTTTCTTTGTTCTTTTTTCTCTAAGTTCTAGCTGCTAGTTAACAAGCCACAAGTTGGAAAAGACTGCAAACAAGAGTTAATGGTGGGCTCAGCCTGGTGAGCACTGTCTACTGCTACAACGTGGATGTATTTCCAAACATCTTGCAGGAGTGGCTGGATGCTGTCCCTCAGTCCCAGCCACCCTGACCAACCTGGTGGACGCAAGCCATCATTGGTGTGGGTGTGGGTGGAGTTACTCCATTTCTGCATGTGTTGTTTGTCCTCCCGCCTCACTACCCATGTTGCCAGCTACTTGCAAGACATTTACAGCATCGACTGATCTGTTTTGTCATATCATGAGCCGTGATATCACTGTGCTCACCAGATTAAGCTATGATGCTTTGAAATATTTTGTACACTGATGCAAATCATCCTTGGAGCTGTTGGGCATGGCCTGACCTTAGCTACATGGTGGGGGGAGGCAGGGGAGGGTGAGTCTCTCAATTTGCTAACATGCATCAGTGAACAGAATGACGAAATACAGGTGAAGTGTTTGAAGACAATTGCCAAAAAATATGAATTCCTAACTCAAATGCAGCTTGAGTTATTCCATATAGTGTATAATCCATGGCTGGTAAAGGCAAGAACACAGACTTGAAAATTTCCATTCTGAGCACTAGGAATTTAGATTAACCAGTCTTGGACATTAGCAGAAGTTTTGGCAGGTAAAGTTTGAGCCAGCTGTTGTACTTGGGTGGTTCTCTCCTTCCTCCCTATACCAATGTCATATTATCCTCAGGAAAGTGGCTGATTCAGAAACACATATTCTTCTTTCTTGATTGAGAAGAAACGTGTGATATACAATAATAGGTTTGAAGGTTAAATTGAATTGTCTGGGGTTTTACTTTATTTTTTAAATTGAACTTGGGAAGCATTTTGTTGCTGAACTTTTTGATGCAAAACATGCAGTCTAAGGAAAACTGGAGCTACTGAAAAATGTGACAGGGAACTCCAACAAGAGGATCAACTGTGGTGGTTGAAAACCAAGCAAATAAACAAACAAACAAAAAAATGCTGTCAGAGATGTAAGTGCTTTTCCCACCCAAACTTACCTCTGCAGACCAAGGCTGCTGTTAACAATTAATGAGCTAATTTGCTACTGCTTTCAGTAATGCATTGATGCACTGTGGGAGAGAAAATCTTTTATTCAGAAAAAAATATTTCTAAAGCTTCAAATGTGGAAACCATACCACAAAAGGTATAGACTGATAAAAAATAATAAATCTCCTTGGGAATGCAGAAGAGTGGATTTAAAGGGTGCACTAAAAAGAGATGGCTTTATAAAATAAAAAAAAAAAAGTCAAACTGACTGTCAAAAATTTATGTCAAAACATTATTTTTTGTAGTCAAATTTCAACAATAGTCAAAGACATTCCCATAAAGTGTACTATTTGGTTCATTCATCTTCTTGTGGTGGAAATCAGAGTTTACAAAACTGGATGGCACAGCCAGTAGGAATATGAGCTTCCACCATTAATTTCTCCAGCCCTCTGAGTTTATGTGACTACACAGCAATGTCAAGAGTGCTTAATTATCCACCCAGCCCTACAAACCTTGAAGCACAAGATAGCCAGCAATCCACTCTCATTCAGAATAGTTTGGCATGTCTCCACATTGTAACTAACCAGTGTTACCCCTAGCAATTGCTCTTTATAGCAAAAACATGTGCAAAATGTCTTCATTCAGCCTAGTAGTATCATATGTCAATCAGATTCAGGATGCAGAACTGGCCAGCAATATCCTGAAAAAAAAATCATCTTTCTTGTTTGAATCACTTTGAATTAACTTGACTCTTGTCATGTTACTGGCAAGAATATTCTCTCTTGAGCATCTGATTTCTAATTTTTTCCTCTTCCCCCCCCCCCCCCCTTTTTTTTTTTTCCTTGGTCTTTGGATTTGTCTGCAAGTTTCAATGATCTGTTTAAGCTTTACAAGACCAACTTAGCCTGGGGCTTTGGCAAGCAATTTAACATTGTCTACATTGCACTGAAGTTTATTAACACCTTTCAAAACTTCTGCAAGTTTGTAAATCAAGCAGTGGTTCATTCTCCAGAAATAATAAGGGCCTAGTTTAGTTAATGTATACAAACACAAATGTCATATATGTATGATACATGCAGGTATGTATGACGTATGTATATTTATATTTAATGACAGTAGGCATTTGCTGTGTGTCATAATGACAGCACTGAGACCTATCAAACTAAAGTCAGAGATTGACAGCGGCTATCCATCTCTAAAGGCCTATCAGATATATATATTTTTTTTTACTTTTGTTGTTTGTTTGTTTGTTTGTTTTTGGTGGTTTTGTCCTGTCCTTTGAAAGGGAATGACAGGGCTGACACCTCATGCTAACATGAAGCAAGTACTGATTAACTACGGTGTAGCACTGATGTGATTATCATGCACTTCTGTGAAGAATTACTCTGTTCTCTAAGACTAATTTATCCTTTTATTTTTTGTTGTTGTCTTAGGTGACTTTGTTATGATTCACAGATGCACAAAGTATAATGCCAATTTTGTCGTGTTTCTTCCAGATCTAGAGGAAAAGATATTTCTTTATATTAAAGTCCTGTCAAGATACACCCCTTTCCAACAAAGCAGGGAGAGCCATGTGTAACTCATAAGGAAAATGAATGCTGCTATTGTTTACAATAAATCAAAAATTGTTGTTTTATTAGCACATTTTCAGCTTCAGTGATGCTTTCACAATCCTCAGTGTAAAGTAGGTTGGTGGATGGCTCACATATCCTGGATCTGGAGGTGAGACCTTCTAGGATCCATCCTAGATACTGTGAGTGTGGATCACACACTGGGTGGGTTTTATGCCATCATGCCAACTTGTGTCAGGAGTCATCTTCTGTGCAGCCACCACAGAAATGAGTCAAAAATTGCAATTGCAGCATGTACAGAGTAGTACCGCATACACATATAAAAATACAGAAGGAAAGCTTCAAATACTATATAATATCTGTACAAACTTATGTAGCCCTCCTCAGGCAAATGCATTATGCTCTAGTCTCTAACTACATGGTTATTTGCCCTTTTTTCTTCTTGGGGCCTTGACTTAGAGCAGAGCACAAGATCTACTGACCTCACCAAAGAGCCAGAGCCAGAGCTTCCCTTGAGCCTCACTGCTCCAAATGTCTTCTTCACAGCCTACCATGTGAGCCCTGCTGCAAAGACAAATCTATTGACACTCATCGGCATGAATTATTATATTGTTTGAATTTTTCACAACTATATGCCAACTTCATCAAATCTCTGGAAGGTCAGAGAGTATGATAAGCATTGTTCTGTTGATGGCCAGTGAAGGCATAGTGAAATTAAGGTCAGGTAACAAGTGGATAAACCCCAAACCTGCCTGTTCATTAGAGCAGTGTGTGAGGGCCAGCCTTCTTTCTTCAGGGTTCAGTTGCTACCCCAAGCACCATACCTTTCCACCAGGCAGATTAAGCCCCCACTTTCATTTACACACACAATCAATAGCAAACTGTGAAAATTTTATCAAGAATAGACAAGAGAGAGGAATTTGTGCATCCTTCTCATTTTATTATTCTTTCACCCACTGTCATTATTTGCCTCTTATATCCCACTACAGACACCCTCTGCAACAGGTGAGGCAGAGGCCCAAACAAAAGGTGTTACTACATTGCTCCCCCTCTGCTGGAGTAGCCCCCAGCTGAGCAATATGGTGAAACAAAGTTGTTGCTCTTGAGCAACAGAGGCAATGACAAAACTTCACACTGAAAGTTTGTTGATAAAATTTGCAATTTCCTAACTGCAGAAGTCTTGGTGTGGCAATCATCATCTTACTTCTTACTGCAGCTATTTCTCCACAGTCTCAAACACATACACAAATACAAATATACACACTATGTTCTTTGTCTGGATGGCTTTTAGAGTGTCTTTCATGCTATTTTTTTTCTTCCCTCAAAATGTCTCCCTTCCACCTGCAAATGGTAAAAGTGGCAGGCAGATGTTCTCCCACAGAAAAATCTCCAGGCCCAGCACAGTGCCATCTGATGTCAGTGTCAGTGTAAATCCTTCCTTTGACCTCAGCTGGCAATAGATCAACCCTCTCACTTTTTGTGGCATTTCTAAGGGTGGAGGAAGATTATTTATTTGTATAAGGCAAGAGTTATTGAATTTGCTGTACCTGGATGCTGCACAACTCTTTGTAATCATTACCAACAGATGATGTCACTGAAACTTATTTTTATGTCATTATCCTCACCCAAGGTAAATATGGAGCGCTGTCATGCCATTACGTGATGTAAATATGTCATCATAATTTGTCTTTACACATCATAAATATTTTATTATATGACATTATTACACCTCCAGATATCTTTTTCCATATGAATAGTAATTACTCAAAGTATTTACTGTAATTATGTCACTTGATGAAATTACAGTAATTACATCGAAAAATGATAGCCCATGACTAATGAATTAAAATAGCATGGAAATTCGCATAAAAATGCCATTAAAATGTTAAGGATCTGAGGCAAAATCACAAAAGCAAGGAAATTCATAATTAAGAATTTAATCTCCAATAACATTGCAGGGTGCCACATTTTTAGATTATATCACAGAAGGAAAAAAATAATAAAGTAGAGTGGTATTACCTGAACAGGAATAAAGTAACTCAAAAGTGAACTGCCACAAAGCATAGCCTGGCATTTCGGTATATGTAGATATAGAAGTATATGCAAGTTTTGTCTAGCAGTATTCAATGATCTTTCATTAGGAAGAAGAGGCAATGAACCAAAATCAGAGGTAGGGTGGGGCGCTGTCATTTTTGTGGAAGTTTTTATCTGAGAACCGTCGGGGAACATAATTTGGTGAGGGATCAGGATAAAGTCAGAAAAACACTGCAGCACAGACCTGAGGAGCAAGAGGGCTGGCAAAACCCAGAAACATGTGGATCTTATGGCTGACTGAAGGTTTCGTACCTAACCTGTGCTCACAGCTTTTTTAATGACGTTTACAGTCCATTTGCAAGCAAACAAGTATTTTCATAAGTCTAGCTACCTTCAAGAAGCCATACAATGTATAGCTCTGGTTCTCATGCTGTGTTCTTGCTTTCACTTGCATCATCAGAGGTTTCTGTCTGACCAGAGAGGTACAAGGTCCTCTATTGCCAAGAAAATTAATGAACAAGTATTTTTTCAAATGCACCTTCATGTGAATGACATAATTTGTCATTATTTTCATTGTGGAAACATTCAAAATTGTCTGCACATTGTCCTAGGCAGCCTGCTTTAGGTGGCCCTGATTAAGCAGAAGGGAGATCGATCAGATGACCTCAACCATCCTGTGATTCTGTATTTTCTAATCCCATACTCATTTTCTACATGAATAAATAAATAAATAAATAAATCTGTGGCCACTTTAAAATAAGTCTAAATGATGATGGTGCCTGAGAAGCAGAGACCATTGCTTCTCATGGATACCATGGATACCATTTTTGCTTATTTGCTACCTGGTTTAGGAGTTGAGCCTGGCATTGGTGTACTTAAAAAATCTGAGGTTGTTCATTTCCTCTGTTCACAGCTGACTCTCTTGTAGATCCCTGTTTGGTTGTGGTACCTCCACTGATTTCACTGGTCTTTGAAGTTCTCCATGTACTGCTTTTAAACTGAGGTATACTGGAAGAGGAAACCATACTAAGCTGAAACAGCTTCCCACCGTACACAGAAAGATGGGTTTCAATCTGAATTAAGAAAGAGGCAGATGGAAGAAAGAAGAAGAGAAAGAGAGAGAGAGAAAGAGAGAGAGAGAAAGAGAGAGAGAGAAAGAGAGAGAGAGAAAGAGAGAGAGAAAGAGAGAGAGAGAGAGAAAGAGAAAGGGAAAGGGAAAGGGAAAGGGAAAGGGAAAGGGAAAGGGAAAGGGAAAGGGAAAGGGAAAGGAAAGGAAAGGAAAGGAAAGGAAAGGAAAGGAAAGGAAAGGAAAGGAAAGGAAAGGAAAGGAAAGGAAAGGAAAGGAAAGGAAAGGAAAGGAAAGGAAAGGAAAGGAAAGGAAGGAAGGAAGGAAGGAAGGAAGGAAGGAAGGAAGGAAGGAAGGAAGGAAGGAAGGAAGGAAGGAAGGAAGGAAAAGAAAAGAAAAGAAAAGAAAAGAAAAGAAAAGAAAAGAAAAGAAAAGAAAAGAAAAGAAAAGAAAAGAAAAGAAAAGAAAAGAAAAGAAAAGAAAAGAAAAGAAAAGAAAAGAAAAGAAAAGAAAAGAAAAGAAAAGAAAAGAAAAGAAAAGAAAAGAAAAGAAAAGAAAAGGAAAGAAAGAAGAAGAGAGAAACTCTGTTTCCAGTTAGAATATCCAGTAATAATTTAATATATGGTGCCATTTTAGAAAATGTGCTATTCATATTTATGAAAGGCTTAATAGATGCAGCTGCATCCTTTAACAAATTATTATAAGGCATGGTATGAAATGCATTAGTAAGAAATGCTTAACAGATGATGCTGTGACAAGCTGTTACAACGCGTGTTATAAGACGTCAATATTATTAAATCTATGGGCTTGGTTAGCACATGAATATAAATAATTTTTATGCATGCTACAAATTGCCATGCTTTATTAATAATGAAGTGTTTATAAATGGAACCTTACTGTAAAACATTATTAAATGCAGCTACTCAGAAGACCTTAGAGTAATACTGTAGTAGCATTATCATGCTGAGAAGCAGTCTAGAAAGGCTGCTTTATTTTACTCTCTGAGTCAACATGGGTTCAAATACACTGGGCTTTGATTCCAGAAAACCCATGTGGTAGGGGCCACCAATATACATGGGCTGAAAGCTGCTGTTGTCACATTCTTTGTTACATTGAAATCACTCCAGCCTCACTTACATAGGATTTACACCAATGTAAGTACCAGCGCCATAGGAGTAACTTCTGATTAACTCTGCTGTAAGTGATACAAGCTGCAGGCCATGTTATTTTCTTTCCTAAATGAAGGCTGGCTAAAATGTTACTGTGCATTGCAAGGCAATCTTCTCAGGAAAAAAAAAAAAAAAAAGTACATGTGTAATGTACAATTCCCTGCATCTCAGTGTCTGTCATGCCAAAAATTATCTTCCAAATATCTTCTGAAATTTTCCTTCTGCATTAATGAGAAGCATTTTTTTCCAGGGCTTTTCAAAGCAAAATGTCATGTCACTGCAGAAGTTACCATGACTCAGTAACATGCAAGAGTGGCTCAGTTTATCTAGCCTGAACATTGTGTGGAAAAGTATGGTTTACTTTTATTATTTTAACCATGTCATGGCCGATGTTGTCTAGGTTTCCAGTGCCTCATTGTATTGGGCCAACATATTTATAGACAGAGAGCTACCACAGTATGTATGTCTTGTCCTGCAGAGATTGAAGATAATGAAGAAAAAGACTTAACAAGTCGAGGACCCCATAGGCAAGAAATGATCACCATGTGATGATATATAAAGTCTTCTAAATTTTCAGCTTTTTATTATTATTTTTTGGGAGGTGATCACCTACTCCAAGCTGTAACTTACTGTTCTTAGTTAAGTATTTCTAAAAGGGCTGGAGTTCTTGTTGCTAACATTCACATCTTAGCCTTTTCTGCACTAAGCACAGCTCCTCCCTCTGATCTAGCCCATGCCAGCATGTGCAAGTTTCCACTCAAGGTTGTGCAGCTTTTTGCAGTCAAGTACTGGCATTATTAGAAAACACCACCATGGACAACCATGGGAATAGGTACAAAATACTAATCTTTTGGATAAACTTATACGGTGATATCAGTATCATCATCTGAATTCAGTCATAGAGGTAGGTTACATTGTGGCACAGCAAAGCCTCTGTGTGTGCATGCATACTCACTCACCAGTTTGTGGGCACATCCTTGTTCTTGCTGTTCATGTAAAGTATTTTTGCAGCCACTGATCCTGCATTATCTCAGTACTTCAGCATGGGACAGAAGAGCTTTAGCTCAGCTTCCCAGGGGGAGCTGATATATAAAGAGCGAGACACTGACAGACAGATATGGAGAGGCTTGTAGCTGCCTGCAGTGGGTGGTTTCAGTGGAGGCAGAAACGCTCAGCTCACCTGGTATTGTATGTCTCAGACACAATGGGAAACCTCTGGGGAAAGAAGGATGTGACCCTGTGTCGCTTGGGCTATGGCAGCTGGGTAAAGCCCCTTACTTGTCTTCCATCTTTTATCCCTTTGATGCCAGCAGCCAGAGCAGGCCTCTTCCCAAGTGATGTAGCCCACTTCATTTATCACCTCTATTATCACCCAGGAATTGAAAAAGAAAACAAAAACATTACCTAACTTCTTGAAGCTCATAAATGTTGCAGATGGGTTCATTCTAAGTTCTGGGCAAATTTTCAAATAGACTTTTTTTTTTTTTTTTTTTTTTTTTCATAGATATATGTTTACACTGACCAAAACCCTATTCTTGACCGTTACATTTCTTTTCCTTTTTTTTTTTTTTTTTTTTTTTCCTTCAGTGTTTCATGGCACACATAGACTAATGTCAAGCAAACATGCTGAAGGACTCATGTTATATTTATCTATTAGCCTTGATGTGATTGCAATCTTCTGTATCTTCATGCATTATTTTCTACTCTGGTTTACAGTTCCTCCTGTTATAATTCATCTCATATCACTTCTTTTCTTTGTCTTCCCATTCTTCATCATTAACTTCTGAGCCAACTTTTTACTTATTCCATGACTCCTGTGCCCAAAATCATTAGTATTAACCTTGGATGTGGAACTTTGTCAAAAATCCTTTCTGAAGCGTAAACAGTGCTGTCATTTAATTACAAAATCCACCACTGTGTTCCAAAACACTCCTTATTATAAAATTCAGGGTCACTTGCCCTCTTCCCCTGTAACATCTCGGCTCCAGGTGGATCCCCCTCCAACGCGCCAGGGCCAGGAAATGGAGATGTTGAAATCGCAGGGGTCATTGCTTCAGAAATTACACCCGGCCTCATGGCTTGGCCACTGGCGTTCGTTCGAGGAAATCCGGAGCATGATTTCCACATCATGATACTTGGTAGGAACAAAGCAAAGGGCAAGCACTGCCTGGGGGGCAGGCTGACCTCTCCCTTCCTCTCAAGGCATACAAGAGCCGTATGGGAGGCCCGTGTGGGTGCAAAGGACGGGGAGGGGCAAAAAGGTGTCACAAGTACCAATGGGCACCCAAGGTGGAGCTGCCTGCCCCAGGCTGGTTTGGGACTGAGGACAGGATACCATGCAGTGGGGAGAAGCTCTCCTGCAACCAGCCATGGGCCCTGTGAGTATGGCACACCACAGAAGTGTCCCAAACCTGTGGGCGCTGGGCCTGATCCAGCATGCAGCTCCTTGCCTGCCTCTCTGTGGCATGTGGGATGAGCCAGCAGAGAAGCAGGACCATCAGTGTTCCTGTTTAGCCTTTATTTACATGCTTCATACAGTCTGCATTGCTGTTTTATACGTTTCTCTATTTAGATGATGTGTGAATCCCATGTACACTTTTTTTTTTTTTCCTCAGAGTCATGCAGCGAGTGTTTGTTTGTGCATCTGTATTGTGCTCTACTTTTCCTCATGTTCACAGATTTTTATTAAAATATTTCCATAAAACAGGTTGTTACCAAAAATAAATGAACACATACAAATTAATACATAAAAACAGATGAGTTATATAGAATATTTACAAACAATGGGATGGAATTCAAAACTTCTTGTAAACACAGCATATAAATAAGCATATACATACCCCATGCTTACTACCATTTATTTTAAGAGTTGCTTAGTAGATCTGAGGTAGGCTAAGGCTGACAGACAAGCTTTTTCTTTCCACTGTAGATTGTAGGTGCATCAAAAAGAACTCATTTAACAGCCAATTCAAAAAGATCTCATTTTATGCACAGCTTGTGGTTGCTCAGCCTGCAGAAATAAATGTACGCAGTGTAAAAATTGGGTTCAAGGGACATGCCAAGGTGACCATGCCTCGATGTCCATCTATGGTAAATGAAGCACAGAGGTTTGATGCAAACTGGACAAGGAAATGCAGCATGTGTATGGCACTGACACCTTACTAGAGAGTGGAATGTGGGCATGGGACCCACATTCACTCCAGAAGAGCACTTTCGTGACGGGCAGGGTTCAAGTTACATGCTTAGCCACTCTATCAGCATTGCTGACCTTCTTGGGATGATGCATGTAAAACTGTAATTGTACACAAGCTAATACAACCTTCTATACAAGCTGATATGAGAAAATATTTGCACTTAATAATCTCAAGTTGCAGAGGCAAAGCTGTATAGATCTTAATGATGTTACCCATCTCTGCAGTACAAGATCACTTTCTACACCCTTTTACAAACAGGCTTATTAAGAGACACAAGAGGCAGGATTGACTTTTCCTCTGCTTCCAAAAGGAGGCTGTTTTGTCAACGTTTTGCCAGATTCTAGGAGTGTGAAATTGGCTGTTCATGTGCAGCCTGCACAAGTACTGTAGTTTGAAAGTGAAGGCAATTAATTTTAGTTGTTGACTTAAACTGCTGTTGAGAGGTACTTCATTTCCCGATTCTTCCTCCTATAAATAGATTAAGGGTTACATGAAAGTCAAGTTGTGCTCGTTTGTCCTCCCTCTAGATAGATTTCCCATGACTGCTTATCTATCAGCTCCCCCCCCCCCTTAACACAATTTGTTTCTCAAATTAATTTAGCTCACTCGCTCTCACTGGTCTACAGCCAAAAAATTGCCTCCTGATTCTTTTTTCAATAAAAAAAAAAAAAAAAAACACTCTGGAATTAATATTTTCTGGAAGGGAGATTGAGCAATGCATGTCTTGAACTTATGATTGAGAGAGCTACAGAAAATCTCTTTTGGAGGAAGAAAAATTTCTGTTAACAGCCTGGAAGGACTACAGGTGTTGGAGAGAGAAGGCTACACACAACACTGCAATGGCTCCTTGCATGCAGTTTTCATCGATCAGCTATTACTTGGCAAATCTTTTAATTATTATTTATTCATGTGTTGGCTGCAATCTTTCCTTGCCTTCTGTTATGACCTGTGAAGACAACCATGTTATCTACAGAACTAAAGAACAATTTTGTTTCCTACCTAATCTTTTTTTCAAGAAGGAATTTCAGCAATGCAGGGGATATTTGAAGTGTCCAACTTGAACACATGCATACAGACTGGAGAAACAAAGTTGATTGATGCACATTGATGTGCCTGGAGATGTTCAAGCTCCATCCTGTTGTTTAATGCAAATTCATCAGTGCTTGCCCATGGGCTACCTCATGTCTCCACTCCAAAACAGTTCCAGTCCCATGACCCAACCATAAAACAGACATAGTAAACAGCTAGTGTGAGGATTCAAAGGACAGACATATTTTCTAATGCAGATAAGGATGTCTGGGTAAGTATGAATCACAATTTTGAGGGTAGCATTTGTATTTTTCATGGAATACATATTTAAAGAAAAAAAAATACTTGATCTAAATATTCTGTAGTTGTATTACTGTAGTTCATCTGATCTGTGATCTGGAGCTGTAAAATTAATTTACTCTTTACCATGTAATATAGAGCTGAACAGAATTAGGAAAGGTCTGTGTTTTATCACTATAGATGCCGAATCATTATTTTCTAACACTGCACTGCAGAACAATTGCCAAAAGAGGAGGAGAAAATAGAAGTAATTTTAAGTAAGAGCAGATATTTGGAGATACTTAGAAATACTTGTCCTTCTAATAATGGTATTCTGGTGTGTAGGAATGTGTGCTTGCTCAGGGTGTTTTGATAACCTAAAATACAGAGCCATGTTTTTTTAATTTATATATGAACTATGCCATATTTTTCAGAGTTATCACACGTGATAGGCTCAGTGCTTGTTTTTGACTTGTAATACATTTGTGATGCTAGAATTGGAGCGTTTCATACAGCTGTCCCGCAGCTTGGCCAAAACAACTGTTCCCACTTCATTGATGGCTATTCAGAGGTCCCAAATATGTGAGGCCACTGCTGATCTTCTCTAGTGAGCTGGGTGCTTCCAAGAGGTATCAGACTTTGTACTCCTATCACGAGCTGTGGTAACTCTGACATCCTGCAGACCCATTTAAATCAGTGTTCCCACACAGACAACTTGGTGGTACACCAGCAGGTGTGGCAGCTCCCAGAAATATTGTGTTCACTGTACAAAGTGGCAGACTTCCACCCAGGAGTATTTCTTCTAACATCCATATGGCTGTTCCACTGCATGTAGGGTTACCTTCTGCAGATGTCCAACATCAGGAATCTTGTATGTCTTTCAAGTGCGATGATGTTCTCAGTCCATTATTGGTAATAAAATCATAGCAGAGTTTGGCTGTGAGCTAAAATAAAAAACAAATGCTGATGAAATACTATAGAAGACAATAAATAGAAGGTGAAAAGGCTCACGATTTTGCACCACTCCTATTCCTGAAATACCTAGATAGAGCAATAGAATATTAAGCAGATGAGAAGTTAATCAAAGAGATGTGTATGCAGATATATAGTTGAACTCTTACGTTGCAAACACAAGATTAGGCTTTTGGTGGGAAGGCACCCAGTAAAACTAAACTTACAAACTAAATTGGTGTCATTGCAGAGAAGCATTACCATTAGAAAAACAGGGTAAAACTAATGCTTATTTTAAGTACTGAAATATGTCAACATGTCAGGCAGCCACTACCCGGCTAAAGATCCAGGTCAGAGTGTGGACGCAAGTAGATGCTGAGTGTCACAACTGCTTTATGCAGAAATAAAGTGGAAAGCACTTTTTTTTTTTTTTTCCAATAAAGACTCTTGAAGATAATAAACAAACAAAACTACTATTTAGCTGTCATGTTGCATCATTTTACATCTCACCCGATGCTCCTGTAATTGTTGCTAGTGATTCCGTACATGAATTGCATAGTGGGGCACATGAAATTATTAAGGTAAAAGGTCAGGGTACATTATTGCCACCACAGGTTTTCAGGAGCTCTCAAACCCTATTCAGCAGAAGTATGCATTTAAATCAGACTTGCACTGAATTTCAGAAAATCCTGAAAATACTTAACTATTGATTGTTCATAACTCACAATGCAAAAAGAGTAGTCATTAAAAAATTCAAGAGCAATTATAAAATATTTTTAAGTCACATTTGTTTGTTGTTTGTTTGTTTCGTGGGAGGGTGTAATTTGTTTTTTTGGTGTTCAGAGGTTCCCACTGACAATAGCTATTGTGAGGTGGATAATAATGTATTCTGAGGTAACAAATATCATATTGCTGCATCTGATTTTAGGCCATATTTTTTTTCTACCCAAGTTTTATTTCAGAAAATGAGAAAACTCTTTCTTTCTTTCTCTTCCTTCCTTCCTTCCTTCCTTCCTTCCTTCCTTCCTTCCTTCCTTCCTTCCTTCCTTCCTTCCTTCCTTCCTTCCTTCCTTCCTTCCTTCCTTCCTTCCTTCCTTCCTTCCTTCCTTCCTTCCTTCCTTTCCTTTCCTTTCTTCCTTCCTTTCTTTCTTCCTTTCTTTCTTCCTTTCTTTTCCTTCCTCCCTTCCCTCCCTCCCTCCTTCCTTCCTTCCTTCCCTCCCTCCCTCCCTCCCTCCCTCCCTCCCTCCCTCCCTCCTTCCTTCCTTCCTTCCTTCCTTCCTTCCTTCCTTCCTTCCTTCCTTCCTTCCTTCCTTCCTTCCTTCCTCTCTCCCTCTCCCTCTCCCTCTCTCTCTCTCTCTCTCTCTCTCTCTTTCTCTCTCTCTCTCCTTCTTTCTCAATTTCTTAATTTCTTAATTTCTTCCTTAATTTCTTTCATTCTTTCATTATCCTTGCAGTGATAAACTGAGGTTCCTGTGGAGGTAGTGGTTTGGAGTCTATCTCTGGCCCTCGCTGACTTCTTTGCCCTGCACAGGCATGCAGCAGCACCCAGCTTTCACCTCTTCCTCCTGGCCCTGTGCTGCTCTTCTGGCACTTGTTTTTTTTAACAATGATGACCCAAGGTTACTGCCTTCTTCATAAGCTTGGTCTGAACTACTTTCTTGCACTAGGTTCAATCTGTCCTGGCAGAGCTTCCATGCAAAGATAATTGTTGCAGTGTTAAAGTTTTATCTGATGGGTCGAAGACTATGCTAATTACTGAGATAATTTTGTACCTGGCCTAGCTCTTTATTCCTTCAGTTGTCTTCCTTCTGGTTGCAGCACTCTGCATGAAGCTGCAGATTGCAGTCTAATTTTTGACAGATGTTTCTGCAGAGAAATTTTCAAACTGAACCTTATTGCCCTGCTCTCCTTTTCATCAAAGGAAGAAGAAATCCTCTTAATGGATGTTAGAGAATCAATGTAAACTCTCAGAGTCTCTCCATTATTGCCCCAAATTTGAGGACAAGCTGGATAGAGCCATAGGACGTTTCTATGCTCAAAGCTCTGCAGTTCACAGAAATATGCCTCACTTTAATTTAATTTAGATCTTTTGGGGAATAATAACATGGTAGTTGCAAAAGCACCAAGTCCCATATAGGCAAGATGTCTATACATTTATCCAGCCCCTCTAGAGAGTTTTGTAGCCTGTGCTGAGCAATTGGATTTGAACTGTTTTGCTGCTAGCAGTACCCAAACTGGCAAGATTAAATGATACTTGGTTATAGATGCCCATTGTGTGTATATACATGTATATGCGTGTGTATACACATATACACTTTCGTTATATATACATACAGGATATACTCATCTATCTATAAATCTATGCACATTACATACACATGTACTCATATATCTAAAAATGACAACTTTGCTCCCAGCCTTCCACGTTGTCAAGTACGGCTCAGGCTGAGGGGTAGTTCTTGCTCCCAGGAGCTACATGAAGGTGTATCTGGGAACTCCTAAACAGCTAGCAGACTCCTCTTACACAGCATGTTGAATCCAAATTAAAGTAATGTGATAACAAGCAAAGCAAATAAACCTATTTAATACTTATTTCACATTTTGGGTCTCTAAAGGATTTTATGGCTTTGGTAAGTCTGCCGTATTAGCAAAGTCACAAATTGTTCTTCCTCTGGGTTGCACAGCACGTGCTGTGGTGATGTATAGCATCAATTAATATAGCATTCATGTAGTATAATGTAATACCCATTAGCACAATACAAAGTAATATTATGTGATTTTATTAGCTTGTATTAGTAAACACAGATTGCATTAAAAGCTGTTTCAGTTTTATTTTTTTAAATGTTTATTTATGAAAGAATAGCCCAAACTACAGAAGTCGATGATTTTCTGACACTACAAAAATTAGCTGCCTGTAGATCAGCTTAATTTAAAGGCTTTCTGTCTTCTTTGAAAAGGTTAATAAAACTGTGGCTAAAGAAGACCCTGTGAACCTACTTATTAGGATTTCAAAAGCTTTTTGACAAGTTCTCATAAGATGAGAGTATGAAATAAAATAATTACGAATGAGATGATAGACAAAGCTCATAAAGAAATTAAAACCCACTTTAAAGTCTGACAGTTTCACTTTGTTTTAATCATTCTCTGCCACAGTCACATGTGGCTGCATTAAAAACAAAACGAAACAACAACAACAAACTGTACAATGCTTCTGCATCATGGCTTCAGCTGTTACTGTATTGAAAAGGTCATTTACAAACTTTCTAGTCAATATTAAAAAAGAAATATAAGGGACCTATCTTACAAATCATAACATTAAAAACAAAACAAAACAAAAAGATAACAATAACAACCTCCCTTTAATTTTAACTGTAAATTCAGTTTAGTCATTTAAATTTTTTGTCAAGCAAGACAAAATACTAGGCAATATGCATAACTGCTGTCAGACAGTTACATTCACAAACTGTGCAGAGCAATGGCACTTGACACTGGCTGAGGATTTGGGCCAGCAGATCCAATAATGTTGCATACATACACTGAGATATCTGAAGACACAGAGAACTGTAAAGGGAGCCTCAATAAAAGATGTTACATGTTTGTTGCCAGTACGTTGAATAAACATTTGCCCTCTGGACAATATATATTTCAATAGATAATTGTCTTTTCTGAGCTTTTCCCTTTTGCCATCAGTATTCTATATGACAAGTTTTTATTTTGCTGCTCATGATCATATTGCCTCAGATTGCATTGTGTTTTATGGGAGCAAACTGTCTCCAGCATAATGAAGACCATTCTGGCTCAGCAAACAATAGACAGGTACAGCTTTCCAGAGCACAGCAATTTATTAAAATATGAAGGAGATACTAATGACGCTCTTAAAGGTAGGCAAAGCACATTTCATTGTATTCAGAATGGGCTTTCTAATTAATTTATCCAGAAACAATGAAAAGGTATACAAACATGCAGACACACAATTACTCTCTGCACAATCACAGTTTCACTGCAGGGACAATGGCCTTGGTATGGAAATCACCTTGACTAAAGCAGATAAATGGTTTCCATACTTTGGAAAGGCTTCCTTGCTTAGAGAAGATAAAATAACACCAGCTTTCTGTTTACCAGGTAGAATGAATGCATTTTAAAAACCTAGAAGACTTTTCAAATACAATTATTAGAGTTGTTTTTTTGTTTCGTTGTTGTTGTTGCTGTTTTTTAACCCGTGGGTGCAGACATCTCTGAACCATAATACTTCACATGTATTATAGAATAACAAAAACAGGGCCATTCCCTAAATTCACCTTCCCTGCATTGCCTCATTTGCACTTCGTATATCACGAGGGAGTCCAGTGGTGCCAGAAATATCAGGATATGGTGATGTGCTACAGTATTAATCCCCTTGCACTTGCAGTGCATGTTATTGGTATAACTGGCAATTTTCTTCTGTTGTTCAGGTATACTGATGAGAGATTAAATTCGTTAAATATGAAAAGGCATGGCTATATGTATATAAACTCCATCCAAACTGGGAACATGTTAGCGGTCACAATAACTACACTGTCAAACTGCTCTCAAATCTGCAAATACTTCATTTCAAGCACCTGGAATTTTATATATTTAAAAGTAGCAGTGTAAATAATCGGTGTAGGGGCCCTGTCACTTGGAGCAGTCCACCTAGTACAGCAGCAGCCTTTGCACAGGCAGGCGGAGGAGAAATGCACACTGAGGGCTGAATCCACCTGCACCAGCTCTCCTTACTCCCTCAGGGAAGTGCACTGAAACCAGTAAGGCTCTCCACCTGCAGAGCCCTTTCTGAAACAGTTTTAAATTGCCCGCTAATTTCCTGTTACCGATCCGGGGAGATGAGAGCGCTGTTACAGCAACCTGCATGTCAGTGACCCAGGCAGTTGTGAAACGACGCCAGTGAGCACCTGAAGCAATACCCAGCAGAGCAGCCTGGAGGTAGGTCAGACTGCGCGCCTCACTCGGGCGCTTCTGCAACCTCCTTCCCCGGCTGGCCCAAAATTAAGAAGCCCATAAATAAGCACCGTTTTGAGATCCTTCAATAAGAGGTGGAAGCCAAACCATGCTATTAGAGCACTCTGGAGCCTGAATGCAACCTTTAATAATTGGGGTAAAAAATCTCAGAGAATTTTGCTGAGATGTAACATAATGAAATGCCAGACAATGTCACTGCGAGTCTATAGTGGAAAATACAGGCAAAACAATGTCAGTGGATGTCTGTGTAGACAATGTTATGATTTGAGGAAAGGCAAAATGCTGTCAATGGAAGTCTATATGCTGTAGATAGCATTTCCACAGTATGTGAATAAAGGCAAAATGATGTCAGGGCAATACACAATATGCTCAAGACAGAATATATTTAGTCTGAATAGAAAATCTGTCATGTAAAATAGTTGTATTGATTCTCATCTTCCACAGTGGTGTGTTGTTATTTTTTACACTGTCTGTCTTTTTTATTTAGATTTACCCTATATTCTAATCTCCTTTTCCCCACATTAACACTTCCTTTACTTGCTGTAAGTGAACCCACTACCATTGACTTTATTGTCTTTGGATTATTTGATTTAAAAGAAAAATGAATTTGGGCCAAAATCCTCACTTAAAAAAAAAAAACAAACACACAAAACCACCACCATCAACAACAACAAACACAGCTACATCCACACTAGAATTAACAGGACCAAGATTTGACTGTATATCTTCTCACTGAATGTCACAGAGAAAAACAGAATAGTTACTTATAAAATACATGGGTACACATATTCACATATATGTGACCAGGTAAAATTCTAATCTGATCATTTGTTGTTGTTGTTGTTGTTGTTGTTGTTTTTTGTTTTTTGTTTTTTTTTTTTGTTTTGTTTTGTTTTTTGTTTGTTTGTTTGTTTGTTTGTTTGTTCGTTCGTTCTTAGATGCCTGTTGATTATTAATATTTTTTCTTAATTATATGTCATTTCTGCCTAAAAATGCTCTGGTGGTGACCTTACATGATTTACACTTACATAAAAGGGAGGCATAATACCCAAATTAATTTATTTTGTACACATTTCATTATTTTTCTTAAGTCTCAGATTATTAGACTCTGGGTCCAAACAATTCTAGTTTTCTCTACAGTCCTCCTAACTTCAATCAAACATTCATGTCCTAAATGGTCAGTTAATTTCTGCTAGGGCAGTCATGTTTCAGTTGCCAAGGGAAATGAAATATTTCCTGTATATTTTGGGCCCACTCTGCCCTCTTCTCTAAATCAAAGCTCACTTCAACTTCCAGCAGCTCCAGTGCCTTAAAGGTTAAATTTCCTCACAAGCTCTGCTTTGCAAAGCAAAGTAACTGTACTTATTGATGAAAGACTCTAAAATATAACATGTAATTATCTAAATTATAATCAATCAAGGAAAGCACTGAAGCTCTTGGCCTTCTTCAGCCTGGTTAAAACTAACATTATTGCATTCGGTGCTCTTTTCTCTATTCTTTTCAGTGTTTTGACTCTGGACACTGGCAAGTCTAGCTACATCTACATTAGCAAGTAATTTAGCATAATTGAAGCAGATGTGCAGACTGAAGCAGCCGATGTTGAGGTCCATGTAGCTACATTACATGTGGTAGGTGTTTTTACTTTGGACAAGATGTAGTTTGGTCTCATTGGCCAAAAGGCCCACCCATGCATGTGGTTCACAGACTCTCCACTGCCTGGTTGTTCATGTGGATCTGTGGAATTTGTGCTTCTTAGAAGTCAAGACATTGACACCTGACATTTAGCACATGCACCTGGAGAGGAGTGTCTAGATTAGCTTCCTCCTCAAGGGATGCCACGTGGACATTCGGCAGCACTGCAAACCAAACCAGTGTTCAGCAGCTAGGGGACAATGGGAAATTTGCTCCAAGTGGTGGTGCTTCTGCTCTGACTTAATACACAGAAGGAGGCGCAGTCTCCACTTCAAAGATCTTGTTTTCTAAAAAGCTGTTTTCATGCTGACTCCAAACTAAGATTTTGAACCCATGGAGAAATGCAGTCACGAAGTTTGGGCTGCTCACCCTGTGAGCTCAGCCTGGACACACAGACTTCAAAACTTGGTCTGTGCAGTGTAGTAGGGACATGACTGCCATGGCACCTCCAGAGTGCAAACTCTCTGAAGAAACAAAAAGACTAATTTCCAGGAACTGCAAACTGGCTCCTTTTCATCCAAACTGGCTCCTTTTCATCCCACCTAAAACACTGAACAACCAAAGTTTTGAAAGCTTGGCTGGAGGGTGGCAGGGAAGGGGTTGGGGGTGTAGTAGGATCTACCAAGTCATTAAGGAGAAAAATTGGCATCATCTCAGAAGCAAGTGGCAAGAGAGGTGGATGCAATCTTGGGAGCCATATCATCCAAATAGGCTGCTTAAGTTGTGGGAAGATAAATTATCAATGAAGAATGCAAATTTTAGACAGAGCCTTGAATGCATTCCATCTTTCTTGCAAAACATTTTTATTTTTATAATCATAATTCTTTGAAAAAAATAAATCCTGAAGGAGCACATCTGTCACTTCACCTATCTCATTTCAAGAGTGTTCCAGCATGTTAAAAAAATACAAATTCTGAACCAATCCCTGTAGTCCTTAAGTTGTTGTGTAGAGAGTCTTAGCTCAGATTTTTCTTGATCTTTCCGCCTTGCATTTCAACCTTTATTTTACGTTAGTATGGTGTTCTTATGCTTAATTCGCCTCTCATCTGGATAATGATAATGAGCTGTTATTGACTAGCATTTCCAGTTCAGTGCAGTGAACATTGGGTAGTATTCATAAAATGCTTCTCTTATGCCAGCTGAAATTGGTAGTGGTTTTGAGGCAAAAGGCCAGATTCATCAAAAGGATAATGGGCAGATATATTTTTTGTTTGTTGTGTTTTCATTTTTTTTTTTTTTTTTTTTTTTTTTTTAATTTTAATGACTGAATTGCTATTCTTTGTTTATCTATTTTTGAATTCCATCAGATAGCTTTAGGGATAAGTATCCAATTTCTGTATTTATAGGAAACTGGCACAAATTGAGAAAACGGAACAATTCCATGTTTATGAAGCATGAATTCTCACAGTAAATGTCAATATATTGCTCATTAATACACAGGAATTCTATAGTAAAGCACATATATATTAAATATTCATTCCTTCTGTACAAACCTTCAGCTTGGCTATTTTGTATGGCACCAGATCACACCAGAGTCCTCTTGGGGAGTGTAAGACCCAGCTGTACCCACCGCTGCCTTTCTGTGAGAAGACCACCGTGTTCTGCGGCACTTCTCCCCCATCCCAATCCCTGCTGACAGAAGGCTGTGGACCAGGGTGAGCCTCGCACTCCCAGATGTTACCATGGGGGTTTGAGCCCTGAAGGACCTTGCTAGGTCAAGAGGGGGCTCAGGGAAAAGTGGTCTGGAGAAAGATGAGGTGTCTGCCCATGCTGCTGCCCCAGAAACATCCAGAAAGGGGGATGCTCTACCCATTTGAGGAGGCAGGAAGGATGTCTGTCTGTGCTGACTTTGCAGGGAAGTTTGATTGGGTTTGCAATACATTGTAAACACATTTATTTTTAAGGGAGCTGTGTGTTTCATATGTGGCATGGTTGCCAGCCCGTTACAGAAAATAAGAAATGGATCTCATTTCAGCAGTTTGAAAACTACACTTGTGGTATGTGCATCTTCTGCCAGTGCCCACTTACATCTTATGCTTAAATTTAGTATGGAGTCTCTTCTCCTGGTGAATGACTTGGAAATATGAGAAAACCTGTTTTTTCTCACACTAAAATTGGTTGGGAAACAGACCACAGATCAGCCTGGATTAGGAAGGAGCAGGACTATCTCTGCTCAGGCGCACCACCCATCAGGAGAGGTGTCCGCCTAACCATAGCCACGTAGTGACCAGCCTCTCTTTGTAGGTCATGAAGACACAGATAAAGGTCATATACTAAAGAAAAAAGAGGCAGATGTCACCCCCCAACCAAAAAAATAATAAAAAAAATCACCTTTCTACCAGCACGCTAGCATGAAAATCCAATAAACAAAACCCAAACCTCATACGAACAGCAATGGGCAGCAGTACTGGATGGAGAGGGGTGGCAGACCCCCCAGGTGTTGCAGAACTGCACCCAGGGAGGTTGGGCCAGGCTAGTCGGGCTAGTCAGCCATCTATCAGGCTTTTCTGAAGACAAGACCCTGGTTTGTATTTATGGTATGTGGCTTGGAGAAGCATGGTGATATCAAGAAGCAATACAGAATGCAAAATCACAAATGGGGGGGGTTGAGGGGTTGAGGGGGATGTCTCACTTGTGAGGCCACAGCTCAGAAGTGGATGGACATGTGGTTGAAGAACAATGTGCAAACAGCCTGTGGACAGCACCCTTGTTTCATGGCACAGAGAATGTCATCTTCAGAGCAGCATCTCCCACTGCTGTTTTGTGATGACTTTTATTACTATCTTACAGATAATATTGGCTCTGTTAAGGAAAAGAACAGTTTTTACAGCATTTGCATTTTCTCCCTGAAGTATAGCAGTCCAACCAACATTTATGTGGGCAAGTAATAGAAGCCTTCGCAGACAAGGAGGACAGGAAGTCATATTTAGAACACTGTCTGGAATCAATAGCTAGATCCTACAGAAACTTCGCGTCCTTTGGTCTCTTGTTCCTGTGAGAGAGGTCAACATGAATATCTGGAGGCTTGCAGCAATGGGTTTTAAGCTGCTCATTCAACTCTATGCAGTAGCATACTGAGTTAGGATTTGGGCTTCTGCAAGCTGAAATATAAGTATTAGAGGGTAGGTCATCCAGTGACTTGGACCTCCAGTTATTCATACTTTGCCTTAGTTCATTAAAGTCAAATTCCTCTCTATAGAGATGATGTGAAGAAAGCCCATTTCAAGGAAATGCAGTGTCTCCAGATTCATCTGCATTCCAGACAAGGACATTATAATGATGCGTGGCTCACAGAAATCTCCCATAAAATGTCTACCCAGGCCAAAGGATGGCACTTTCAGCTCACAGCACAAATGTGGCTTCTACTGTCTTTAAATCTGTTGAAATGAAGACTGTGTCAGGTAGAAAAGATTTTCCGCCCCTTAGGTATAGAAATGGATGTTCATGAGCAATGTCAGGTGAACAGACACAAGCTGTGTCATATTCTCTATGTTCTCTCCTGCTCCCTGATGTGCATGCAGCATGCCACAAAACACTGAAGCCTTCATTGCTCACCCCTAGATACTAGACTACTGGTGAAAATGAACATGATGTGACAAACAGAAGGGTCCAGCGGAAGAAGAGTTATGTGAACTTCGGCTGGTGCATGCAGAGGTTTTTTTTTTTTTTTTTTTTTTTTTTTTTTTTTTTTTTTCCAAAACTTCATCTGAGATAATCCACTACAAAACAATCTGTTGGATTAACTGCTTTGACCTTGAGTCCTCCTGCACAAACAGCTGTTTGTCACAGCTGGAGTTAGGATACTGCACTTATGAGTCATCTTGAGTGAGGAAGAGTATCGAAGCAAAATTTGTGCTTGCCAAGAGTACTGGTTTACCTTGATTGAAGAACAGGCACAAGTTGTGGTATGTAATCATATAGCAGCTAGAATCTGGCCCTGCAAGTCAGAAAACTTGGAGATGATGGCAAAAATGACTTGCTGCATGACTCTGCACAAGTCATTTAATTTGCTTGTACCTCAGTCTTTTACAGTCACCTGCAATGCATGATTAATAACATTTTTAATACCCATTCCCTGCTTATGGGGATAATGAGCAAACATTCTCAAAAACTGCAAAATACTGTATGGATAAATACTTTGGTTGTTGGTGGGGAATTAGCTGAACACAGGAGCTGGGCATCTGTATGAAATGCCTCCACACAGCTCTATCCATCAAAGCTCACTGAAGTTGCAGGCATATGGCAATTCAGAACAATGGTGGGTGAACACGTTTAACCTAGTTTGAAACTCAGTGGAAGACTGCAGAATCTAAGACTGCTCAGCCAATACTGAGTTCTCAGACTGCTTAGAAGAGATTCAGGAAAACAAGCATAAGAGAAGAGAAAATACAGTGTTCAAGAAAAAGTCATATTAAGCACAGCAAGAATAGCTCCTTTACAAAGACATGCCCCTCTCAAAAATACCTAACATTTATAAGGGATCATTGTTGCACAACACAGACATGCAGATTCAAGTTAATTTGATTATAGGGTTTCGAGATAATATTTTAATTTGGTTTTGTATTAATTCTTGAAAAGGAATACAGGGAAAATATTTCTGTAGTAGACTCAAAAGTTAAAAATATTTCTGCCTTCATTAACGAGGCTTACCTTCTTTTTAATTCAAAGTGAGCTTCTCTGCCTTCCTGTGTACAGAACTGTGAATGTGAGGGCTATAAGAATCCACACATCTTCCTAAAACAAGGAGCTGACTTCAGTGAAATGAAAGACTGACCCATACACAGGATTTTTGTGCTCCTTGTTACAAAATAAGATAATAATAAAACAAAATGCTTCAACATAAAAGACTTTGAATGTGTCTTAAGAAAAATAAATCTTTTATTAAGGAATTGAATAATAATTGTGGGAAACAGTTTAGCTGTTTGGTTAATTATCCTTTTTGCTCTCAGCTCTTAATGTGATGATGTCCGCATCATTTCTAGGGAAGTGCTAACTGGGTATGACTAATAAATTATGTTATAAAGGGAAGAGCTTCAGAAATAAAGCCTTCTTAGCTATTTTAACCTCTGCCATGTATACACAGTACTTTTGGCAACTAATTGGTATCTACTGAGATATAGCTATTGCTTTTACAAGCATTACTAGCTGTTGTTTCCTTTTCCTGTATAACATTCAGGGCTTCATGGAAAACTTCGAAAAACTTTCCAGTCTGATAAAGCTTAGCCTTGGTGCCAAACATCTTCCTTACTTATTTTCCCAAGTGTTTTATTGAAATAATGACTTTTGTGTATATGGTGAAGTTTCTTGTTTACACAACAAGGCTCCATGCCTTGCAGTATTGTTTGAACCCCACTTTGGCATCCCTTTCCATTGCTGGAGCTGGGTTTGCTCAGATGAGAATCAGACTTCCATGTCAGCCTTTGTTACATCCAGGTGCCTCCCCCCTCTAATATTATGTCAAAGTGCTACAGTTATCTTCTATTTGTGATGATCTGTTTTCTGAACACCAACAGTGGCAATTCATACTAAATAAGGTCCAGATCCTAAAAACTATTATTTTGTTCATATATTGGATATGTGAGCTGCTATGCTTGGTGAAATTTTCATTCAGAAGAATAACACTTTACCTGATTTACCTTCTGGGTTGGAATATTTCTGAAAGGTTTGTCAGTGATTAGGAATGGGGTCCAGATCTAATATGCTGTGGACAATTCACAATGCAATACACATTTTTTGTAGTTGAAAAGAAGGTTAAAAGATATAGAGCACAACATGCAAAACTTAGATACTAAATCTCTGCAGTTTTATTTCAGGCCTTTTTCAAGTGTAAACTTTGATATAGCCTTTCCATATGTGATCAGATTCCATTTTTTTTCTAAGAATCCTGGTTCATTCACTGAAAGGTAGGTACTGAGTATTTCCATAGAGCTATCCAGCTAAATACGTCTTAAACTTTTCCCTCTTCCGGCAGGGACAGAGGCAATGTCCAAATCTCCAGGAAGGATTCAACTACACAAAGTACAAGCAGATTTTCCTCTTTCCCAATTCCCACGCCTCCTCCTCCTGAGAGTGGTTGCCTTTCAGATTCTGAAAACAAATGAGCCCTTCCTCACTGCAGGCTGCATGGGTCCATCCTGTGCCCTGCATAAGGCTGGGTCCAGTGGGGAAAAAACCTGTATGTGATCATGCATTTAAATATAGTATGCTAAAGCTTACACACAAGGTGGAGGTCTAATTAAGACTACAGAAGCAACCTTAATTCTGGAATTTCCTGACTTTTTCTACTCCAGCCCTTACTGTGTTGGAGAATTTAGCTATTAAAGTCTCATAATTCTTCATTAAGTGTAAGTTTAAGTGAGTTTTTTTTTTTTTTGGGGGGGGAGAGCCATAAGCTTACAATTTTCTGAGGGTGCAGAGAGAGGCAGATCTCAGGCAAAAACCAAGGGACTCATGGTATCCTTGAAATTGCTACACCAAAACAAAGCTGGTACTGCTTTTCAAAAAAGTGCCTGGAAGAATTCTTTCAAATGGCCCACACATGGCATTTTTCCTTAATTGCATTTTCAGAACTGTCTAAACCATTCTAGCTGAAACTTTCCAGAAAAATTTTGCTTGAGACACCTGGCATGGAAATATTCAGCCCAAGTAATTTAAAGCTGCAAAATTATAAGCAACTAAAACCAAAATCTTGTAATGGGAAATGTCAGGCAATTTTAGTTACTGATGATACTACCAGCTCTGTCTGTTTCAACATGAAAAAAAAAGAGAGACAAGAAGAGGAAGAAGAAGAAGAAGAAGAAGAAGAAGAAGAAGAAGAAGAAGAAGAAGAAGAAGAAGAAGAAGAAGAAGAAGAAGAAGAAGAAGAAGAAGAAGACAGAATTAAAAATGATAAAAGGAGAAAGCTTGCTTACTGGAAGAGGTGGGTCTTAAAGAGATTTTTGGAAGTGAATAAAAGGACGTTTGACAGATGAGGTCATGGAGACTGCTTAATGCGTTAGGAAGCAGCATGAGTGAAGGCATAAAGCTGAGTGAGTAAGGGGAAGAAAAGAGAAAGGTAAGACTATTGGAGGGTGTTCTGAGAAGGCAAATGGAAGAAGAAATGAGTAACGCTACAAAAAAAAATAGTATGAAAGTTCCATTGTTATGACCATAGCTAACATAATACATAGAATATCATCTGGCTTCACTTGAGATGCTCAGGTGCTTTGTTGACAGATAGATGGAGGAGACTGCCTCCTGAGGAGACATCCTGTTCTAATGTAAATAATAATAAAATACCATGGGGTGGGGAGGTAGGGTGTGTGTGTGGGGGGGACTGCCTAAACTCACTTCTTCTCATTTGTCTTAGCTGGAGCTCATTTCTATTTTATTTTTTTCCCAAGATCCTTACTCCTACTAGTTCTGCTGACTTCAGTGGAATTCAGTAAGAAGCTGAAACCATCTCAAAGGCAGATTTTGATTTCCAGTTAATTTTCTATATCAATTAATTTTCAAGATCAGAATTTTCAATACTGAATTCCTTGACATCGTTAAGGACTTTTGAATACCTACACACTGCAGAGCCAGTGCCAGCTATAGTTCCAAATCTTTCTTCATTTGGCAGGTTCCAGCCTTCAACTCTTGAGATCTTTATTAGTTGGAGAAGCCCTCTTGACTGAAGTCGGTCATGCTCAGTTTTGTGGCAGGACATCTCAAGAACTAGCCTTTAATCTCCTTTGTTTTGCAAATGAATGGACATTAGTCTTAATGATACTGTAGAATATTATACTAGTTTACACAGTGCAATATCGGCTCTTTACTTTTCTACCTGTACCCTATCTCAGGTCCCAGAGATTTAGAACGACTTGTCATTTATGAAAAGCATTTTTCTCAATTTACATGCTAGACTCATATTTATTTGGGAACTGCTTGGAAATCTGTCATTGTGGTGTTTGTGACAGCTTGACAAGGCCTGTTGCCATGGAAAAGCTTTGTGATGTTGTACAAATATATTCCTAGGTCAGAAGTTCTATGTATTTTTTGGACATGGATGCTAAAGGGAAAAAAAAAAAAAAAGAATGACTAAACATTAAAAAAGCAGAATAATAAAAATAACAACAACAACTAACATTTGATGCTATATTTCAGTAACCAAACAATTTCTCAAAGCATTAAAGCATTTCATTTATGTTGTAACAATCCATCTAGCAATAAAAGTTCATTTATTTCCAGGGTTTACCCCCATCCTTAAAATATTCTTATTACTAGCCCTTTTGCAATACTGATGATTCCTCTATTAATAGACTAGCAGACAAGGGAGCTATTATTCTCACCCCCCATCTGTTTTTCCATTAGGTAAGGCTGACAGTCTCTGACTGCTCTCAGTTCTATAATCTACCAAGTGTTCAGGCCACTAACTAAAACTCATCCTCACATGTTGTTTTTGGTGAAAATTATGACTAGACAGGAAAAGAGACAACAAAAACATGTAGAAAAGTATGAGAGAAAGCTCAATATAGGTTTGCATCCAAAATAGCAATATTTTTTGGACTCAGACAGAAATGAGGAAGTGTCGGCACAACGATGTGGAAAGTCATCTGAGAGTGTCTCTGCAGTTTGTCCCTGTTAATGACTGATGCCCTGTGTTTTAGCTCCAACTGTACCTTCATGCTGACACAGAAGCAGTCTTTCCAGACCTTTTTGCTTTCTGTAACACAATATTTATGCATTTCATAAAGGGATTCTAGAGCATGGACAACTTCAGGCTGTCCCGAGCCAATGTGATCCGTGGGCACCAGCTTGCTGTCTTGTGTGCTGGCAGCAGCCTCAAGCGAAGACAGTTCTCCCTCAGTTTCCTTTCTCCCTCTCTCTCTCTCTGCTTTCTATGCTTAAATGCAGAATTTTTACAAGCCTATTTGTTATGATAACATGCTTCTCCAAAACAGTGCTTGAAGTGGGGGAGTGGGGATAGGTTATGGCCTCACTGTTGTGAAAGGCTGAGGCCTAAGCACAGATTATGTCCTGGCTGGGGAACCTGGCTCCTGCTCAGCTCAGGATCCGTGAAGACCTGTGGGCCAGGGCTGTCATCTCTCAAGGTGTAAAATACAACTGAAAAGAGCAGTGGCTTGGTTTTACCCTTACAAAAGATGCTTTCCCCAAAGCCAACTGGCATTTCCAATAGAAACAAGGAATATGCTGAAGGTCAAGGCAAAAATACAGCAGCGTAGCATGGCACTGTGTACCACTGTACTTTGAGCCTGACTCAGGAGCCTGTAGGAAACTAGAAATATATTTGACCGGCTTTCCTCACCTGCCACTCTTGCCCGCTGCCTTCCCCACCAGCCACCCAACTGTGAAAGCAGCCATGGGAAGGCCCTTCCTTTGGAGCATTAGCCAAAACCTGGATCTCCTGTAACTCACTGGGCTTCCTTGGTCTTCTCTGAAGGCATGAAAGGTTTGCAAAAATGTTGTTATAATCTTTTTTAAAGATCAGGAAAACTTTTCCAATACTACAAATTTTCTCATATTCCTAGACTATGTTGTTTAGCCAGCTCTTTTTCCACAGTAGGCTCTGTCTGTGCTCTATTTCTTCCATACGGGTTTTGGCTTCTATGCATCTTGTTTGCTTAATTATATCCCATCAAACTAAGAGGTACTGTATTTGAGATCCTAAAACATCAAAATGCCATGTATTTTGACTTAGAGTTCCCTGCTATTTGATCCTTATTTTCCTTAATCAAAATGCTAACTTAAAAGAAGGGGAAAATGGCTGGAAGCAGTGAAATGAGAATCAATCTATAGTTTGAATGCAAGCCACAAATATGCCATGAGAATGTAGACACATGAACATAGTGCCATCAAGAAAAATATCCCAACCCTCCCACACACTTTTTACACATTACAACATATTAAAAAATATTTCTGGTCAAAGTGAAATATGTTGAAATAATAATAAAAAAATAATAAATAAAAACCTACAAAGTTGTCAGTTCCTCTAGAATTTTCTGCAGACAGAGGCATGGGATCAAAACAATTCAGAAAAAAATTCCGGACAGTTCATTAGTCTAATCTTGATTTTTGGAGTTGTGGTCTACTAAATAAGTGTGAATAAAAGGGAAGGTATTCAGATGACTAGTCTAGCTACTACCTGCTCCAGCAGGAAGAATGGCACTGCTGTGATAAGAATTAAGATACCATTGGGCAAATCAACTTCACTTCAGGTACCTGCATACCACGGAGCAATAGGAGATCACATAAGAGTGCACATTTTGCATGTCCTGTGTATCACCAGCTGTGTTGGTCACCTATTCAGGAAAGCATCCTTAAGTGCTGTTGCACACAATAATGAATAGAAGCATCAGCTGAACAGCAACAGCGACCATGAATATGGGGCAATCCACACATACAGAGGTACATATGTTTCCAAAGCTTGAAACAGAATCATCATTAAATCTAAATAATCTGGGAAACTGAGGCATAGGATGATGTGCTCCAGACAATGCAGGGAAGCATTCACAGAGCTGTGCCTGTGAGGATGCATTTCATGGTCCTGTGGTCCATCAAGCAGAGTGATTTTTTTTTTGGTCCCCTTTGGAGAAGTGTTGATATATACATTATAACTCTCCAAACACACCAGAAACTTACCCCAGTAATTTATATTTCAGCTCAGTATCCATGAAGGCTTTTAAGGAGAAGATTCTAAATAAGGAACCAAAAAAAAAAAAGGTTGCTGTTTCTTACCGTAATTGTAAACTGAAAATAAGCACTTATACAACCTAGCCCAAATATTTAGTTAAAGAACAGGTTTATAACTAAGGATATCCTAAAACGTGTTTGAATTATTATATACACTACTTAAACAGTTAAACTGTCAGCTTAGAGTTTTGTATATCTACCTCATTAGCCTGCCTGCAGGGCCTGTGGTAGGTGAATCTGCATCCTAAAATTTTGTATTTTTCCATGCTTTATGCATCCTGTAAAATGCCTTGAGAACTTTATGAGGGATGTTGCATTAAAATGTGTGATTATAAATATGATTTAAATATCTGAAACATTACAGAGTGATTATTGTTCAATAAGGCAGCGTGCATAAAAGGGTTATCTGCATGCTGTGCTTAGGTTTTGACAATATAATGTAATGAATTGTTCAATATAGTTTGTATGCTATTTGTCTCTGTTTCTTCTCATACTCCAGAGATGCCTGATATGCAGTCCTCTAACAGGGCTATCATAAATTGCTGAACAATAAACAGCCCTTGAGATTTTTAGATAGTATGTGGTTAGTATGTAATCCATCTTGAGGAGCTTGATTTAGTGCCACAAAGGAACATCCCTGACAATGCTCAACATTGTTTTAAACTGCTGCTAAATCAATTACTGCATTTGGGAAATGGCACGCTTCTTCCGCTCCCTGCTCCATGCCGGTGGCCTGGCTGCTCAAGGAAAGATTTAGGGAGCCCCGCTACAGAGCCAGATGGGTTCCCTGGAAATCACTGAAGTAACCCAGCTTGAAACAGTGATAACTAAGGCCTCCTAAAATCTGCACTAAACTGAGCAACTGAGATATCATTTGGCTGGATTGTCCTAGCTGTGTGTAGCAATGAATGGTTTACAAAACAAACAAAATTGCTTCCTTTCAGATTGGTGCTGTGTCATGGAACAATAATATCCACATGCACGTGGTGGCTGCACAAAGGTTTTCATGCTCAGAGTGTGCTACATGCATCGATTAATTTCCCCTTGTGACGTCCCAGAGAGCTGGAGCAGTGTTATTATCCCCTTTTCACAGATGAGATACACCAATTACTTAGACAGTGCAAGGCTGTCAGGGTGGTGGGAGTAGGGGGCGGCTCACAGACCAAAGATGAATGCTCTCTTGAATATAATGATGTTACAAAGGGTGACCCAAAAAGTTAAACAAGACCAAGGCCACTTCTGTGTCTTTAATGTTTTCTTTTGCTCATCTGCTGAGGCAATTGCTGGGGACACTGAAGGCAAACGGAAAAGGGCACTTCATGTGTCTGAGCTGTAACCTTGCCCTTCTGCTTTAGAGACATAAATAAGGATTCCTAGGCAGTATTTTCTATATCTCAGGAGACTGCACAGGAGGAATATTGAGATGCAGTTATTACAACAATAATGTTCTGACATGTTTCGGGGGCTATGACAGTCTCAGAAATATCACTTTTATTGTGAAAAAAGACGACTCGAGGGAGGGAGAAAGAATCCTGAGATCAAGGTAGAACGAGGTAAATTGTGCAGGATTCATTACTGAGAACTACATGATCTAGTTTCTGAAGGATTAATATCCTTTCACCTCACAGTCTATACATTCCGGGTGTCACATCACCAGCCAAGGGGACCACATAAGCTTTCAGTCAGTAACCCCTCCAGGCTTTGGAGTTTCATTCCCACTCTCTCCAACTCCTGTCTTCAGAGGGTGGTCACCTTTTTCCCTAAACAGCCTTATGTCCCACTGATTCTGTACCTTTCATAAAGTCAATCTGATCGAGTATTGATCCTTCATCTACAGCATTACTGGAAATGGCAGCCAGCTGTAGCTGTGAAGAACAACAACTGGCAGACACTCTGGTTAGTGTTGGCACTGGCTCTCTCTTACGAGATCCAAATTCCTGGGAACCAAATGTTCCTGCGATTCTGGCTTTCTGCTGCCAATAAAGCTTATGATACAAAGCTAATTGGCCTGTAACTTTTCTTGAAAATCTGGAAGGGAAATGGATAGGTTGCCTCTATTTATACACCGATATACCAAGAATCTGCATTAAGATAAGGGAAAAAATATATACAGCAGTAGCCATAAAAAAGCCAATGTTTACCCTTCTTCACTATGAAGTGGTTTCTCAGACATATAAGTAGTTTTTATTTCAAATAAGCTTAACCAAACCATAAGGGTTCTTTTTCCCTCTATTATCGCTGTGAAGAATAAGGACAGGCGGTGTTCATTGCAAAAGGGTATTTTTAAAGTCTCCTTCAGGGAGGGACTTCATTAGGGATTTGTGTCCATTGTGCATCAAAACTGTGGCCATTCATCACCCAGAAAATGAGAGCTAAAACCTTCTGTGAGAAAGATGTTTGAGGGAGCTTCCCTTTGCTCAGCAACTGATGATTCATATCTCCATTGACATGTATGTAAAGGATGAGTTTATGACTGAAGAATATCTTATCCATCTTTGTATGCTTCCTTGTAGCCAGTCTACTCCCATCAGTTAGATGACAGAAACATCAGTAAAATTCACATCTTCCAGGGATTAGAGGAGAGGGACTCTCCCAGACATAGAAAAGTTGCTTTAGATTTGGCTATCATGTTAGGATTGCCTTTTGCTAAAAATAAATAAATAAACATAAAAAACCATGAGGGCCATTTAATTCTGAGTGCTTTAAAAAGCATTTCAACAAGTGTAGTCATGGAAATATAGCGCCCAGTCAAGTGCAAAAAATAAAATAAAATAAAATAAAATAAAATAAAATAAAATAAAATAAAATAAAATAAAATAAAATAAAATAAAATAAAATAAAATAAAATAAAATCCCCATGGGATAGAAGGAATTAAGATTAAAAGTGTCTTGGAGCATTTGTGCCAAAATCCAAGCAAGCTATGACTGAAAGTTTGTGGGTGAAAAAGCACTTTTCCTATGAAATAGTTCCTCCTGCTGTGGGCCAGATCTGTTTTCACCCATGTAACTGAGAGCAATGCTTGGATCCAGTTCAGCAGACATTTTGTTTTATGGGGCTTTCCTGGAATGAGAAGAAAAGTACTTAAATTGGGGAAGAACAGTTCTTTTTTTATCTGTCCTTCTGAAACTGTTTCCTAAGGCCTGTTGACCACATTGAGAGGACCACAGAAGACCTAAAGCAGACCTGGAAGGACATGCCTAGGTATAAATCACAGACGGACATAGAAGGAGTTAGGATGCAACTTGAAATATTTCCAGCTCCTCCCTCTTTTCACAAAATACTACTGTTCTTACACTCTTATTAATGTGCCTCTTTCTAAAGCAACAGGGAGAAATACAAACAGCTCTTTTGCACAAAGTGGGACTGAAGAGGTTAAAGTCACAAAATGCTATCATTCTTGATGGATCTTTTTATTTTCTTCTAGTTCATTTTTTCCTCAAAAGAATACACGCATTATTTTTACCTCAGGTGTATCTGCTTCACTTGTTTTACTTCTCAGACAGTTACCTGGCTGTAAGCCAGCACTGCAAAATCAAATCCTGCCATTTATTTTAGGATTTGCTTTTATTATTCTTGCCTGAATTTCATATTTTTTCATTTTTTATTACTTTATGTCACACGTGTTTTTTTTTGTTGTTGTTGTTGTTTTTTCTTTTCTTTGTTAGCTTTGTTTGTTTCCTGTCACTCACCGTTTGGTAGCTCAACTATCAGAACAGAATGAAAAAGTTACATGCTAACCCAGGTTATATATATTACTGACACTTTCCTACCACTGAAAAATGCAAATGGCAACCAAAAAGTGAGCAGATCTGAGGTAGGTCAGTAACTTAGACTACAGTTCTTTGAGTTATACCAACTCACAAGCAATCTTGAATTGCAGATACAAGGGCTAGACTTTTAAAAAAGTCATTCTGTTTATTGAACATGAAAGCAATACAATAAAAATGAGAATAAGCATGAACATGATGAAAAACAAACAAGAAGCAACCCAAGTCTCATCCTGAGTGTATTGTACACAGAGAATCTTTTTATTCCTCAAAAGAGCAAAAATGTATTTGTAGCAGTCAGTTGCAACCCAGAAGTTTGTTTGGATCACTGAATCATACCCTCATACTGTTTAGGACTGTAAATAGTAAAATGTAAAATGATCCTGGAAAAATCCCCATCTACTGCTTCATTATTATTTTTTTTTTCTTCTTAGGTTAAACACATTTTTCTGCTAAAGATGTATGGTGAAAAAAAAAAAAAAAAAAAAAAAAAAGTGTAAAAACAGAGGCCAAATTCCCCAAACCAGACACTTAAGAGTAGTTCTTGCACTTTTAAGAGATGGACTGATTTTCCACACAAACTGGACATCTGCCAACTTCCAGTGCACTCTGAGAAAAGGAAAACGCAGTGGATACCTACATGCTGCCTTGTAGAGCTTTGTTGTAGGTGCCTCTTTCTGATTTGTGCTACTTTGAGGATTAAGGACAAATCTACCTTAAAGCTTCCACTTTGAAAAATTTTGTCCCAGATTTTCCTGCAGCCCAGTACCGTCTCAGATACCTCTCCCTCTTTTTCAGCAGTGGCCTGTACCTGACAGAGGAGACAGACTCAGAAAAACCACCAGCCCAGAATGAATGCATGGTGTTACAGTGGTTTCCCTCAGGAAACAGGGACACACTTTCTGAGTGTCTTAGTTACAAGACACTGGTATCCCTAAGTTTTCCCTTATCTTTCCTTGATGTCTCATTATTCCTCTCATTATTCTAAGGTGCTTCCTACTCTGTTGGAAAATCTTTTTGCAATTGTACAGCAGATACATTGTCTGCCTTTCAGTCCCCTTTCCTAATCATGTAAATTCCAATTTACATGAAAGGAATGAAACTTCTGTTATTTGGGCCCTTCAACATCTGATTCCTTTCTCTGTAACCTCAACTACATGCATTGCAGCTATCTCTGCATTTTGAGTGGAATGAGAAAACAAGCACCCTTCACCAAGGGACAGCACTGCAGCTGGAGGGAGAAATGCAACCACACTGCAACCAGCCACTGCTACCACCACGGGAAATGGCCAATGTGCCACGGCATTTGCTAGCCACACAGGACAATAAGGCACTGTTTTATTACCAGATAAGGCAGCCGGGCCCTCTTTTTCTTTGGGTTATTGACCCATAACTCTCTTAATCAGTGAAATCTGCCTCTGATCAGTTTTGTAAGCACACAAGGACAGTGCCTCCTGTCCCATACTTCCCGACTTTATGTATTAGTGCAATATGCAGTAATATGTCAAATGCCGTTTAATCTTCATAATCCAAGCAGATTATGTTCATAATTTCACCTCTGTCTGATCACAGCTTTATCTCCTTTCAAAAATGTTACAGCATTTTTTTTAGACAAGATTCACCCTTTACAAGACGGATTTATTTTTAACTGCCAGGTCTTATTTTCTCATGTCCTACCTGTACCAGTGTAGTCCAATGCACCATATGGGGCTCCACAATCCTGGTATATTCTTCTCAAAGTGCAATATGGCAATAATATTTGCAGTTCTGAATTTGCATTTATGAAATCTGTGATAGTTGAAAGTAGCAGTGTGAAACAGTAATTAGTTTACTGGTTATTGTTTTTACAAAGTAGAATATTTGCATTATTATTTAGAGAGGTTACAGCCTAGCTGCAGGCCCCGGCTGCTCATTCCTGCTGCGGCAAGATGAGGCCACAACAATAGACTGCAGCTACACAAACAGATGATTTACGTTTGGCATAACTGAGAGTGTGAAAAACCTTGTCAGGGAGGAAGAGGTCAGAAAACAAGTGGCTGATGGGGAGGGAGGATATATTCTGACTGCAAATGTAAAAGGAGCTCTTTGCTTGGCAGAAGAGCTGTGCTCGCAGGTCACCACCCACCCCTGGCCCCTGGCCACATCTCCCTGTACTTCCTCCAGAGTTTCTGCCTCCTCAGTTGGGCCCAATGTCAAATCAGCTGTCTGTGTGGCTTGTTTTAATTGAGGAGGCAAATAACTCCAGCAGAGGAAAGCAGCAGGAACAGGAACGATAACAGGCTGGGGGGGGGGGGGGGGGGGGATTCTCCTTCGTTGTCTTTGTGCCGTTTGGTGGTCGTGTGTTGTGTGCCCCCCCACACACACACACCTCCCCCAAATGATTGTTAGTCATGCTTCCACAACAAAATTAACTGTTCCATTTAGGACCATTTCTGGGGTGAAATCTTGAAAAGTTTTGTCATTAAGTTCAACTGAAGCAGGCCCAAGCTCTGAAAACTCTCATATCCTATTCCTTTTGGTTTTCTCATGTACTTAATCCTCACTGTGCACTAAGGCAATGATCCTACAGAAAATAATGTATTATCACATAATTGCAGATTGCATTATAGGGTGTATTCATTATGGGGACTAAACTGAGGTTACACAGACAGCCTTAATTCTGGCATCTCCTAGCTTTTTAATGTTTGACTTTACATCCTTTATGATGGCCTTTGAATGAAGTTTGCAGTTGTAAGTAATGATTAATTTTGATGTAGTTATTACAACTTTGCTTTACATCAGTATCTTATGCAGAATTTCACAGCTGTGTCCTTCATAAACAATGAGGATATGAATTTGCTTGTTCACATGCTTAAGTTGCTGAGCTTTTCTCAATATTTTTTAAAGAGCTTCGATGACTTTGGATGCCACTATCACTGTAATTTTTACATTGTGAACAAGTAATATATTGCACTTTTTGAAGTATGAGCTTGGTAACTGATTTCAGTGGACTGAAATATGTCCTTCATGAATCTTATAAATAAATAAATATATGTATTTACAAATACTTACATCTGCTAACAATACAAGTTTACCTCTTTATACTGTCACTGTTAATTGGTGGATTCTCACACCAAATCTGGTATTGAAGCACTGAAAGCTGAGTCAGTCTGATGCCTGCTTTGTTCTTACAAATTATTGTTGTTTTAAAAAAAGCTCATGATCCATTTTCAAAACACAGCAAGCATCAGGGATTTAAAGTGAGGCACATTCAGAAGTTCTTGGGATTAGGATCTATATGTAACTGTGGGCATGGAAGTCATTGTGCTGACTTTGAGTTTTCTGAAGAGAAGTGAAGCTACTCTGGATGTAAAATTTGCAGGATTGGAACCCTAATTTGAGGTCACACTATATCCCATTCACTTCTTGACCCTGTAGTAAAAAATTGTAATACTCACTGTTACTACTCTGTTGTGTAAGGTAATGAAGTGTATGCATGTAATGCGTGAAGCAAAGTATCTTGGCTATGTAGCTATTACACTCAACTTCCTACTTCTGACTCTATTATCCCCTATTCTAACGATTCTAAGGAAAAAAAAAATCAGAATATCAGAAGAGTGTTAATGTTCATTTCATATTAAGTTACAACCTTGCTACTTTCAGTTTATAGTAGATAGTGTTACAGAAGACAATAATTTCACCACCTGCTGGAGAAAGGAATTAAAGGAGAGTAGTATTCAATAGCCATTTTTCTTAACAACACATTTTGTCATTGATGATACATTAGCCTGTACAGCATTTTACTTTGAAATAAATACAAAATAAACCCCAGAAACTTCAGATTACTTTGGTTCAGTCATCGCAAAATTTAAGAAATTCTGTCAATATACTTTACAGTATTTCAAAGGATTGTATAACAAAAATGTAAAAAGGCTTGAATTAGACTAAATGTGACTTAAAATCTTAGTATCTATAACTACGCATACATAGTAAAAATGAGGACTAGTCTATTAACATTAAAGTGTTTCAAATAATTCTGTCCATAGACCATCCCTGGTGACAAAACTTTGGTTTTTTTTTTTCAGTGTTTATTTACTTAATTTGTAAATGGAATTTACTTAGTGGTCTGTGATAAGGTCATTGAGAAACTGGAGATTACAGAATAACATTAGTTAAGGTATTGCAGGCCTTTGAATGAGCAATGGATAAAGCCACAGCCAGGCCTTTCTCAAACTGAAAGTGCTATGCCTTGGTCACCCAAAAGTGAGATGAGGGATATGAGTCATGGACAACTTTTATTGTGAGGGAGTATATATTGAAACCAAATTGCTTAAGTTTTGACAAACTGTCCCATACAAAGTTTTCCTTAGTCCAAAATACAGGAAAAGGAGAAGAGGACAGGGAGAGAAAAAGGGAGAAAAGACCAAAACCTTCTTGACAGCAGCCACTCTGCTAACTATTGCAGTATTTTCCAGGGATATCAGATACCAAAGTTCAGGCTCTGAATCTTACCCTCAGATGAATTGCTAGTAGGATCTATGGCAGCCTCTTATACATATAGATGTATTTTGATGTCAAAATATCTTAATTTTAAACTTTGTATTTTAATAAAAATCTTCATATTTTAAACTTAATCAGACTGCTGCTGAGATTGTGGATGGTTGTGGATGTGGATTGTGGAGGTTGTGGATGCCTCATCCCTGGAGGTGTTCAAGACCAGGCTGGATGGGGCCCTGGCAAACCTGATCTAGTGGGTGGCATTCCTGTCTATGGCAGGGGGGTTGAAACTAGATGCTCTTTAAGGTCCCTTTCAACCCAAGCCATTCTATGATTCTATGAGATATTGTGCTCCTCTCTCCTTAGTATTGCTCTGCTGAAGTCTTTTTCCTGGCAGAAATAGGAATATCAGTGTTTTTTAATTACTTTGTATATACATTTGCCTTTAAGAAATCTCTGCTAAATAAGCCTATGAACAAATCTAGGAGTCCTGTTGTTGCCATGTTGCTGTTGCCATGTAGGGTGGCAAACTCTCATAATACTTTTTGAAGCCGTCTATGTCAATTTACTTTTATTTACATATTGTAAACTTCTGTGATTGGTAGCTTAGCAGATGCAATTTTGTTTTTAATGACAGCCTGGCAATTATATATTTATTTATAATTTATTTTGCATGGTGAGACTTCACCTATCTGTTATTTGAGAATATTATTAATGAAACTATGGAAAAAATCATTAATAAAGAGAAAAGCCTTTTTACTTCATTAAGAATGTTAGCTATACTGTCAAAACATTGATCTTCCTCATTTAAATCTTCATTAGAACAACTTTGTAGAGACCTTCTTCAATCTTTGGTACAGCTTTGCTACTGACACAGCCTGTGCACTTGAGGTCATTCTCGCTACTCATGCATGCTTTCTGTGGCATGGGCCAGGTGGACTTTCATTTGTAGACTTCAGAACAGCTTTGGATGGTCCACATTCCCTTTGGCATCAGCTGTCTGACCAGTGCTGCAGAGCTCAACGCGAGGGGGTTAAAAGAGAAGAGATTATCTCCAAGTTCTTGCTTGAGAGTTTACACACAGTGCAGTTTGGAAAAGACAGTCTATACATTGGGAAGCTTGCTGGAAATTGCTTAACCCCAGCTGGCACTGAAATGTTGATAACAACATTCACTGATATAGCTTGTTGCACTTTCAGGGACAGACAGATAGCATGTGAATTTTTTAATTGCTGTAAGAAATCTGGTTCTCCTGTGCTCTTCCAGACTCAGATTTCTTAATAACTATGCTCTTTGCATGTGATTTAAAGATCCCAGCTTTCCCTTGTCATTAAACTACTGCGCAGACTTTGCACAGTTTTTTTGCATACTTATTTCAGTGTTGTATTGTGTCTTACTGAGTGAAGTGGAACCTGATCATATATTGGACAAGATAAGACCATGGAAGTGGGAGTACAAAGAAATTTGTCCTGAGAAATGATATTTGATATGTCTTCAACAATTGAAATATTGAGTACATAAGAACAGATCTCAGGGGAAACAAAATATTCATTGCACAGCTTATCTCTGCAATCCTTTTTCCACCTTTCCTCAGCAAAGAATTCAACAGGGCTTGACTCCTGATGTCCTACCCAAATGTCTTCTCCATTGCTGGATGCTGTGCTCAGCTTTGTATCTTCTGCTTCTGGATCTTCTTGCTTCTCTCAGACCTTTTGTGGTATCTGCCAGGATACCATGAAAAGTGCATCCGTTCTGTTGCTTTTTGCACTGCCAAGGAGGGCTAATCACAGGACATGTTCCACAGGTTCTACAAATATATTAACCATTCATTTCACAGAAACACAGACAGATGGCCTGACGATGGGTCCATGTTTCATGGTCTGACATTCATCAGGGTCCACATTTTTTCTTCTGTACCTAAAGTTGCTGTTTTTTTTTTTTTTTTTTTTTTTTTTTTTGTTTGTTTGTTTTGTTTTTGTTTTTGTTTGTTTGTTTGTTTTTGATTTGTTTTGTTTTGTTTTTCATATTTTACAGGACATATTTTTACAGGACATGTGGACATAATGTTATGTCCACATAGAACAGGATCTATGTGGACATAACATTCTCTCTCTCATCTCTAATCCTCTTCTTTGAGCAACAGTCAAGATTCAAGATGAATTCCTGTCTGTTAAGAGGATCCGTGCTTTTCCTGATATCTTAATAATACCTTTCTTTTCATTGATGTCTGAAACATTTGGAATTTCTCTTTGGACAACTGGTCATAGCATTGCTATGAAGACAAGTCATTAATGCAGTTTCTTCCTGAGATGAGTGTACACTTGCTTCTCTATGAACTTTCAGTAGCTATCTACAATCTTTTGCAATCTAGATGACCAGATGGCAAACAGACAAACTTCTAGATGGCAAACAGACAAAGCCTGTCCAATTAACACACTCTGCCTATCCAGGTATCCTCACGAACAGCAAGCACACATTCAACATCTGCTCAGTCTCAGCAAATCCTATGTATCTAAAACATGCTTGAGTTGAATTGCAGTTATATAAAGTTGTATTATTTCTCTCCATTATGGTACCTACTGACTGCCCTTGATTTGACAGTAAATTCCTTTATGTTTTTGAACTGAATTGTTGCTTATTGTCTCCTCAGCAATCTTGTGCACAGTTTTCTCCTCCAAGAAGTGTTAGGGAACTAGTCTAAACCAAGAATTCTCTACTGTTATGGCAGAGATGGATAAATGAATGGCAATAATCAAAAGACTCATTTGTACGTGGTAGATTGGCAAGCATATGTAACAGTCCACATGCACAAACAGTCAAAGTGTTGAGGAGCTATTTGGTGTGCAAGAAAGGAAGCATCCAAACCAGGTTCTTCAAGCACTGCAATCCTTTCAGTTATTCACTTGACTCCACCATCTCTCAGAGCAACAGTAATTGTTCTCTTGCTCTTCAAAACATTAGCCAGGGTCTTTTCTTGCTCTAACCTAGTGAATGAAGGCTGAGAAGCAGTGATGCATCTTCTCTGCATACTGTCTATCAGCATCATCACAAGACAACGTATAGTGACAGTACCAGCTCTTCTTCTGAGGCTGATCCTAGCTTATAAATAAAAAGGCCTGCTTCAGTCTATTTAGTTTGAAATCTGCTGTATCAGAGTCAAATAAGCTCCACATTGCCTCTTAAAGACTGAACGATAAACAGCAGCAAAATGTGCTTGGTGGATGGATTTCTTAAAGCAGGTGACTAAATAAACTAAATCTTGGCAGTAGAACTTCAAGTGAGTGAAGTATTGTGGTTGATGGTCTTAAATCTTTCTTCTGCTAATGCTGTGCTGGAAAGACTGTGACTGAAATAGATATAATTAGTGAACCGTGACTGAATTCTCATCATCAAGAAGACAACAACTCTTTCACAGTTTCTACTTTGATGTCATCTCTCATCTGTAAAGCTGTTCTACTCAAAACCACTTGAAGGTATATATATATTTTTTTTTTGAATTGGCTGGTTTAGGCTGTCTTTAGTGCTAGATTATCCATGTTGGGTTTATCACAAGCTGTCTGGATACAGGCTGATTTTTCTTTTCATGATAAAACATAGTGCTCTTCTAAATTCTGCTTCCAGTTCATGATGAAGGTGCTTCTTGCTTGAATCTTCTGTTTCTGGCTTCCAAATATCCAGAATCTGGATCAACAATCCTACAATATTCTGTGTCGCTATTTTTTGTTTTGTTTACACTTCACAGTAACAACTTGGGTGATAATGACTTGCTACAGTCACTGTCTCTCTGCTGACAAGAGCAAAGATCTGTCATCATCTTCTATCTAGTAGCATTTTGCACTTTTGAATCTGCATGTAGTGTATTACACTTAACCAGCACTTCACAAGTCCTTAGTCTCAAACACTTGTTTTTTATATATATGTGTATATATATATATATATATATATTTATGTATTTATTTTTCCTGAAAAAGAAACTATTCACCTTATATCTTGTTCCTCCACCTGGAGGTTTTCTTGGCGACTTCCATAAGTGTCTTCTGGATCCAGGAGCTGCTTTTGATGTAATAATTAATATGCCAAAACCCAAAACAAAACAACTTATAACCATGCTGCAAAATTGCTGATAACACATCGTACTTCACCAGCGTGTAAGTTTCTGCTGTAACCACACCTTGAATACTGAAGAAAACTATCCCATGATTTTATGCCTTAAAATGATATTTGATTGTCAGCTGAGTCTTACAAGTTTTTGAATAACACATTGCGCATGTGCATGCTTAGAAAGGTGCTGACTAGTATCTTCTTATTTTCCAGTTCTCTCTACCTTTGCTTCAGAACTGTAATGAAAACTGTGTGCATTTGCGCATCATGAACAAAAATTCAGCAGCATTAGGGAAGCAGAAGTACTCATAGCAGACATACAGAATGATTGATACTGTGGTAACCAATTTTCATTTCAGCAATCATCCTGGGAAAGCTACTCCTGCAGAAAAGTTACCACATATGAAAAAAGATATAGTAAGCCATACAAACACCTACCTCGGACTCAGACTTTGCCCCCCCCCTTTAATGCCACCCAGACTGGCTGATGGATAAAGTAGCTAGATTCTGAGTGGATATATGGATTAGAAGCACATATTTAATAGGATAAACTTCCTATTTGTTTCCGTATCTGCGAAAAATCCCTCACTGTTTTTCCACTGAGAATTTTTAAAATAAAGCTTTGACATCTAATTAGTTATTTTCTTTTAAACTTCATCTTTTGTCTTTGGAGTATTCCATTGTCCCTGTGAAATGCAAGAAGTCTTGCAGATCTAGGAGCTGTGTGAATGAGGAAAATAATTAAATGGGGTCACCATGCTGATGTTTTGTAGCATGACATGGAACTAACAGCCAGTTCTTGTTTTTTTTTTTAAGTACTAAAAAATTCTTAATCTAATTAGTTTCTTTAATCTGGCAAGCAAAGATACCTCCTCTTGACTCTACTGCTTTCTTGCGAATGCGACACCTTGAAGATCAGAGATGTTTGCAGAGGGATTGTATTAGGATAGCTAATTGAAATAAGTCTAGAGAACCTGGAATCAGTCTGTCTGTCTGCTGCAAGTGCTGGTTTGTATGTAAGCCTTCTTGTACTGGTGGAAAATGCAGCCCAGGTGAAAATTCCCAAGCATCTCTGCATCACTCACTTATACGTTAAACAAAATTAATTGTGAACTGGAATAGCTGACAGTGAATTTGGATAAATGAATATTTTTTGTCTTGGTTAGTAAAATGCAAGTCACTAAGAGTTAAAATGAGGAGAAAAGACCTGTCAGTGCTAGGCCATGGAAAAGCCTGAAGGTAGATCTGCATGGGGTTTACACATAATTCTATAAAACCATCATTAGACATTTCACACACACATGAAATGAAGTCCCTGCTTTAATTTTAAGTCTCTGAGCTTCAGGAGAGACTGTCACCAGGCAGAAAGCCTCCTTTCCTGCTCGGTGCAGTTCCCTTCACCCTGCACACTGAGATCTTGCTGCTCCTATCAGATTTCCCTTCTCCCCTTCCCCTGTTTTTTTTTTTTTTTTTTTTTGACCAGCTTTTGTCCTTTTCCTTCTGATGCTCCTTTTCATGGGTCAATTTTGTGGCAGAGGACTGTAGGCAAGACAAGGTGACAGCTTTCCCTCTCTGCCCAGTCATACAGGTGCCCTCTCCTCCACAGTGGACTGGCTGCCAGAGATCTGGGGATCCAGTGAACAGAGGAGAGGAGTGGGCAGGGCAGGGGGTTAACCCTGGTGCCCCAGCCGGCCACCTGGCAGCTAGCAGGGAGCCCTGCTTTGAGGTTGGGCAGTAGGCAAATCAAGTGAAATAAAGGTACGAGTTCCTTCCCTTGCACCACGCGTGCTTGTGTGTGGGACAGAGACAGCATCTTTGAACAGCTCTGTAACATTGTGATAAGCATTTACTAACTCCATAAGCATTTACCAGCCATGGCTAAAATCTGGATGGCTGAGAATAAGTCTATTTTTTGCCCACCTCACTGCTAGCTTGAAGAATTTAATAATTAATCTAAAGTTCCACTGCAAGCATCCAAATTTAATATGAGTTTCCATTATTAACAACATTTAGCTTTTCCTCTCTTACAGGATGAAACTCACCTCCCCATCTAAAAAATAAATAAAAAAATCACCAAATCTCAAATTTGTTCACACGTTCAGTGCCAAGAAAATACAGATTACAGTTAAGAGGCTAGGATGTTGCTTCCAATGCCATCAGAGCACCGAGCTGAGTGCAGAAGCATTACAGCCTGAGATGAGGCTCATGATTCAAACACATCATTAATACAGGCGCTTCGAATGCACACATCTGCAAAATCCAAAATCTGCAGCTGTCCTTTGCTCATAACAAACGCATCCTTTGAACTGACGCAAGCTGATGTATCTTGGTAAAGGTCATCATGGAAGAACAGGGACAAAGCCAGTCTCTTAGACCTCCAAAGCCAAAAGGTATTAGAAAAAGCAATGTTTAGGTAAAAAGAAAAAAGAAAGTAAACGTTTCCCACCTGCAAACGCTCACCCTCCACTACGCCCTCTGTTTCTCCACCCCATGCCTTCACCTGAGGACGCAGTGCCCAGCACTGCCTCAGTAGCTGCAGCAGAAAAGTCTTGGTGGCTGTGGAGCAGGGGCACTGAGGTGCTGCTGCAGGTAGCAGCAATCTCCCTGGGAACTGCTTCTATGCAGGCGCCTACCCCATTGTGTGCGGGGAGCCGCAGAACTATTGCAGCATGGAAGGAGGGGTATGAAATAACAGATTCCTCCTGCTGCTCTGGTGGCTGTCACATTTCACACCATACCTCTCTCCTTTTCACAGGCACTCTGGCTGGATTAAATGGATTAAGAACTGGTTGATAAATATGAATGGAGTTGTAAGTTGATGTGGAAAAAAGTTTTCACTGTTTCATTCTCTATGAATGAATGATGAACAGAAATTTCTTCAAGTGCATTAGGAATTAATTCCTAGAGACTCCTTTTTTTTCTGCTCAGACTGACAAACTGAAGAGCCAAATTTTGCAAGAAAAATAAGTTTTTCAACTTATCTGAGAACCTCTTCAAGCCCTGACTGCTGAGTGCAATATTCACTATGTAGATTATTCCAATAAAACAACATAACATTACAATCTGTTTCAAGTAAAAGGATCTACTTACAGTAGAAAACTTTAGATTTCATAGCATGTCTGCTGTATCAAGTGACTGCATCTGATCAAGTCTCCCCAGTTTAGTGCCGCATACTTTAGGTGGTCTAAATCTGAGATTAATTGATGCTGAGGAATTTGGCTGAAGGTTGTTTTTTTTTGTTTTGTTTTGTTTTGTTTTGTTTTTTAATCCTGCAATACGAGGCTGCTGTCCCAAAGTTTGGAAATGCTGTTTTATGTTATTCACAAATAGACAGTAGATCTTTCACATATATAAAAATATATACACACACGCACAAACATATCTATATAAAGATATATATAAAATTCAGATCTAATTTTAGATTTAAAGTTTCTTGCAAATTTTTATTTGTTTGGGTCTGATGGCATGTTTAGGCTGGCTACTTGCTGTAAATACATTTCAATGTGAAATTTGTCCATTTGCCTCACATGGATAGCATATTTCAATCTATAATTAGAGATTAAAATAGAAGGGGTGTAAGCAGAAACTTCTGAAACAAAGAACAAAATTTTGGGAACATTTTTTCTGATCTTCCAAGAAAATGGGCCTTACTTTGTCCCATATGTGACTCTGTTTAGCTGCTTAACTGTCACCACCCCCCACATCTTTCCCCAATAAGTTTGGAACATATTACTTACTGTCAGTCTAACCTGTAAAAAGTCTTAAAGATCATGAGATAGTGAAAATTAGCAGCAGAGTAAAGGAGCCATTGCTGACTGCCACATAAAGCAAATGCTTCTCTTTTCCATACTATTTCACCTTCAAGAGGCAATGGCTAGTGAAATGAAGAATAATATACCTATGGTCTAAGTGAGCTTCAAACTTGATATAACGCTGACAGCCCTTTGAGAGACAAGGGAAAAAAAAGAAAGGGAGGGGACCTGGAGGTACTTGTGGACATTACATATGCCTTGGCACAAGAAAGAAAAATGCTTATGGAGTGCAATGAGATTCTCATGGCAGAGCACAGAGACTTGCAGACGGTCTGGAGTTTTTTGGATAATTAGATTTTTCCTGGAGATTAGGGAAGACCCTAGGTTTTGGGGGATGGAACACAGGCGAGTGGACACAGACCTTTAGAAAACTGGGTTTTGTTATCCCTTGGCTCACAAAATTTGTTTCAAAGGTGGGGAGGGGAGAAGCTTCCTCCTTTATAATACTTCTGAACATTCTTAGATCCTAGCGGTTCCAGGCTTCATTCTCAATGAAGTCTGCTCTGGGACAGTTTAGTCCTGATTAGAAGCCAGTGCTTGTGAAATCCTCACAAGAAGTCCTCCTGTGAAACTTCAATTGATCCAGCAATCATGTAAAGCTGAAATAATTCAGTAATAATTACAAATTATATGACCTGCACACATAAACTGGATTAAGCCTTCCAGCCTTCTACCTGTTCCTCAGAGGAGGGTTGGAATACAGTAGTTTTAGCAGCACAGACCATTCACATAGCCTGATACCAACTCTTGCAGGAAGAGGACTGCCGGCAAGTAGCCTGGCACTGGGTCTGAGTTTCTGCTGCTGTGCTTGCTTTGGAGAAGGTCAAGAGCTTGATCAGTACTTGCCTCCTACCAAACCCGTGGGTACTTACCACCTCTCTGCATCAACATAGCTGGACACTAGGGCAGCTGTGAAGCCTAGAGTAATGTTGATTAGTATATGGTATCCAGGCTAAATTACTTAAACAGTTCTTTTCTGCAGTTTGCTCAGAATGGTTAGGCATTTTGGCAGGCTCAAAATACAGCAAGGACTAAAGACATCAGTGGTAAACATGGCCCTCATGCGGTACATACTGATAAAACAAAAATACTGGGTGGTGAACACATACTGAACTGCATCTTGAGAAGGGATGACTGTATAGATATCTGTCTTCCATATGCTGCCAAATAGGAGGGAATTCAAAGTGTGCAGAACAAGTAAGCTGTTTGGTGATTTGGAGTGTGATGCATCACACAGATCAGCTCTTCCCTGAAGAGGCCAGCTAAGAAAGAGCCAGTAAGGTTGTGAATTTGGAGAATTAGTCTGCAATAAGTCCAGCTTGGACACTCAGTGCTCTATCACATTACTGCAAGAAAGGAGTGCTCACCAAGGCAATTCAAGCATAGCAGCTAATGCCATAGGAGAGCAGAAAACTCTTATCCTCGCTTTCTTCCCAGTAACGAGTCTGCGTAGTTATATCCTTAATGTGCTTTAGATAGAGTAAGCCACAATGCAATTAGGATGTCCATATGGAGAGTCAGTGCAGCATAGCTAGTACACTGTAAATTCATATCCTCGCTTACTGAGAATTAATTATCTTGTAGACAAGCCATGTGTCAGTGAAATCCATTTATTACTTCATAGGATATATGGTCTTCTAGGGAGGCTGGACCAAAAGAAATGGAGGACTGAAGCTATGATTGGCAAAGTAAAAACATTGGTAGGAAATGTAGCTTTATGCCAAGTCAGTTGATTTAAAACAATCTGGCTTGGTTTTCAACATCCCTCCCCCATACTCTAATTTGGGTCAAACAAAGCCAAACTGAAATGTTTTGTTTTGGTTCTCTATGGGGAAAATGATACGTTTTTCTTTCCTTTTTTTTTTTTTTTTTTTTTTTTTTAAGAGAATCAACATTTTCACATGGAATTTTTTCAGTTTCTTTTATAGAAATTGCTTCTTTATCAAAGTGATATTTATATGAAAATTTTTCATTTGGTTCCACTTTAGCTAATTTGTCCAAACTTGTATCTGCTGTATGTTCACGGAAGTCAACAAAGTTGAACAAGAATGAATAATCCTCTTACAGAACATGCTTTGCTGGAATGGCAGCCTTTTTTCCTCCCTGTAATCAAAATATCACTGGAAGTAAATCTGTGTTGCCACTGCACCTATATAACAAAAGACTGTTTTAAGAATTCTTATGATTTGAAAACTAGGTTAGTTAATTGTCCAAAAATATAATATGAAGAAAATAAGTGGGGAATTGCTATTGGAAACAAATCCATTCTTCAAATTTCAGTGAGTCTGCTCTTAATGCTTGATTAAGACTTGATTATGGTTAGTAAACCTTTGAGATGGAGATTGGGTTGTGTCTCATATCTTCATTACGTGTGATTCTAGAAAAACATGCATGTGTCATGGCAGCTCATTGTTCCTCTGATGATTTATCACATCTTTGTGGGATGGTTTTGTTTCCCACTATGAAATGCAAATTTATCTTGCAGTGCTCCTGCTGTCTGTACAAAGGTTAAAAGATATATAGATATACATTTAATGTTATTTTTGCTACTTTGAGAACTGGCTTTGAATGATTATTCTAGCACACTAAAGATTTTTAACTGCCTACATTTTCTGATTTTAGTTATTTTGTTTTAATTACCTTTTTAAAAAACTTTGCAGTTCAGATTATACAATCATGGACCAGTTGCTGACAGACTAATTCAGAGAATACATTTGGTGCCAAGAAACTGCAGTTTACCATGTTGTGAACATTCAAACATTGCTTTAGGGCATCTTAAAAGGAAGACTGCAAATACTCTTCCCCCAGAAATAATAATATCCTCATATAAATTCAGGGTTTCAGGCACTGTTGACATCAAAAGGTTTATAATCCTTGTGTGAGTAATCAGCTGAACAGTTGAAAGTACCTTAAGCTTTCTGTGTGTCAGCAAAATTCACATATGACGAAAAGAGTGGCTATGCCACTATTTGAACCCCTCGCTATTCAAAACGTCACCCATGCAAGTCACCAAAATGAAGCTCCATCCCCCAAAGACTATGGAGATTCTCTGACATGATTGTGTGTCTACTTGAGGTTCAGTGCATCTTTTTTGAAGCTGGACAGTTGAATACACATAAGATTTCCAATAAGCTTCTAGGCCTAGCCTTCTTCGCTAGTGTTACTCCTAAACACCAACACTTTGTTTCACTGAAGTGAAGCCCAGTTCGGAATAGAATGTGCAGCTCACACTGATGTTCATGTTCTTTTCTCATGCAAGGTCATGGGATGGGCACTTGTGCTGACACTGGTATCATCAGTGCAAAGATCTCACTTAGATCAGTGGGATCCGCCATAACTTTCTTGTTTGCTACATCATAACTTTCTCGTTTGCTACAAAAAAAAAAAAAAAAAAAAAAAAAAAAAAAAAAAAGTGAAATTATAAGCATTAAATAAAATGATAAAAAAAAAATATTTCAATACATCATACAACCATAGTGTGGACCTACATGACTAAAGACTATTCAGGTATCCACTGGTCATAGAATAACTTGAGTTGGAAGGGACATACAAGGATCACTGAGACCAACTCCTGTCTCTACATAGGACCACCCAAAAAACAGACCCCATGTCTGATAGCATTGTCCAAATGCTTCTGGAACTCCAGCAGGCTTGGTGCCATGACCACTTCCCTGGGGAGCCTGTCCCAGTGCCTGACCACCCTCTGGGTGCAGAACCTTCCCCTAACCCCCAGCCTGACCCTCCCCTGTCCCAGCTCCATGCCGTTCCCTCGGGTCCTGTTGCTGTCCCCAGAGAGCAGAGCTCAGCGCCTGCCCCTCCGCTCCCCTTGTGAGGGAGCTGCAGGCTTCCATAAGGCCTCCCCTAAGCCTGCTCTGCTCTGGGCTGAATAAACAAAGGGAACTCAGCTGCTCCTCATACATCTCCTCCTCTAGAACCTTAACCATCTTTGTAGCCCTCCTTTGGACACTCTCTAACAGTTTGTGTTCTGCTTATACTGTGGTGCCCAAAACTGCATGCAGTACTCAAGGTGAGGCTTCACGAGTGCAGAGCAGAGTGGGACAACCACTTCCCTCAACCGCTAGCAATGCCATGCCTGGTGCACCCCAGGGTACAGGTAGCCCTCCTGGCTGCCACGGCACTCTGTTGACTCATATTCAACTTGCTGTGGACCAAAACCCTAGATCCTTTGGTCATATACATTCAACTTCTTTCCATTCTTTTGCTTACAGACTCTTTGCCAATGAACATGGATTTCTTTTTTTGGTTGGTTTCCATTTCTCCAGAGTGGGCTTCACACCAGTCTTGCTCTTTGCTTTCTTTACAGATAAAGGCAAAAACTGCTTACCACTTTCTGTCCCTCACAGGATGTCTACTGGTAGCTAGTATTAATTATGAATCTGTTCTGTTAGGTCTTTTTTTCCTCTGACTCATTTTAACACTTACTAGTTTAAATTTATGGGTCTCCCAAAAATCTTGAGAATGCAGATAAAATTTAATTTCTCCTAAACTTCCACCCTTTGTTTTCTAACTTGTTATAAAAATAGTATACACAACAATGAAATCTAGGAGGGAAAGTATATTTCCTGAGAGTAGTTTGACTCTCTGCTATTTGGGACTAGCACTACAAGTGCTTCACTCAAGTACAAAATCTTGTCCTAGCTTATTATTATGTCTATGACAGTCACCTTAACTAACATTTTAAAAATCAGTGGTATAAAATAATACACATACTGGCATAAACTAATATCAAATTAAATCCAGTCCCACACCATATTTGCAGCAGTTTTTAAGACCTTCACCAACCAATTGCACAGTTGGCTGAGACCTAAGTAAAGGGCTGAGCCCACCTACACTGCAACTAGGATTGCATTAGGATGCAATCAAGCACACTTGTCAGCTGAGAGGAAGCAGATAGGAAACAAGAAGGCTTTAAAGCTACCTACCAGCTGATCCTGGCAGCTGGAGTGATGCTCATCTGAAGAGAGTTTACACTAAGCTGTTTGACTTTGCAATGGAACAGACAGGAGGAGAAGAAATGCTCACACAGTTAGGTGTTAATCCCAGCTGTGGAGCACAAAGAGGTAGCCAAGTGGAAGACATTAGCTGCAAGTTTCTCAGTGATGCTGCTAGTGTTCTCCTGGGAAGGCCAGGCTTACTCCTGGTGGGTTTCCAAGCAAAGACGGGTCCCTGGGGAGGGAAGCAGTGTGGTTTGGGTGGTTAGACTATTAAAGTTCTCATTTGGACAGAAGCTTGGTCCTAATTAACAGTGTGAAAACACCCCAAGTAAGCTTTCAGCATCATTCTCTCTGGTTAAGGACTTCAATCCCTCACTTCTCACTAGGCTCACCATTTCACTTGAAATCAGGGCTTCCTGGGTGAAAATTTTGCATACAGAAGACATTATTTAGCTCATGTGCCATGGCATGACAAAGATGTGCAACAGAAATGAAATCTGATTTCCATATGAAATTAAATAAATAAATACATACATAAAATTGTAAATGATCATTTAGCTATTCTTAAAGCTTAGGCTCAGATAACATAAATATAACAATTTAATTTGCATGCCAACGGAATTTTGCCTCCAGTGAAAGCAGGTTCAGTGGGGAGAGCTTAAACTGAGGGGAGTTTGAGTGTCTGATGCAAAGAACCATGTTTGGTGCTTTTTCTCTTGGCAGCATAAATAATTTTTCAGAGAATAAACTTGTGTATTCATTAGCACCACAGCCCCTTCCACACAGGGTGCTCCTTGGCAAAGTACCAACCAAGCACGACTATTAATTCAGATCAATATGTGACTCTGACAGAGAATGCGAAGCATACCTAACCCAGCTAACTATGCCCCTGATAAATGTCGTGAGAGCACTGTGTCACCCGTGCCTTTCCTTTCTTTATTTCCATTATCCATCAGGACAGGCCATGAGGGAATGCCTGGGAACTGTGTCGTTCTCTGCAATAAGCCACAATGCTAATGAGGCATAACAAATTGAGGAAGTATCATGTATAATCCTGATCCCTCATTGACACTATTACCAGTATAGATTTCAATTCACCATTTGTTACATGCTTAATACAGACAAAGTGGGAGGGTGTAGAAGAATTACTCCTTCAGTCATTGCATTTTTTAAACAGTTGTCATCCTCCAAGACAAAACTCTCTGGTAATACCCTCTGTTTTTGCTACTGCTGTTTCTCAGCAGGATTTGCTGCTTGTTCTTGTAGGGGGTCAGCCAGACTTTGTCTTTCTCACAGTTTCAGTTTCCTACTGGGATTAAGGGTCTAGCATATTTCTGCAACAAATCAACCGAACCCAAGATAAACAAATGTACTGAACAAGATGGCTCTGGTACGCGCTTGTATTTTAGGAGTCAGCTGCAAAGTTTGTTTTTCATAAGGTACTCCAAAGGGAAACCAAGGTGAACATATGATTTTAGTGAGTTCTCATCAAAACGATGGCAAATTTTGTAGTTTGGTGGGGTTTAAATTAGAATGTGAACTGTTTCTTTGTATGTGCTCTGTTTAGTCAAGTACTCTGTCATTCTCCCCAGAAATGGCATTTTGCATTACTTTGAAGAATTAGGTGCCCTGCAGACAATGAACAATGCTTCACTGCATACTTATGATGGAAAATGGTAAAAAATTATCAGAAATATTGGGCCAGGCTATTAGTCTTTAAGTCATTCTTTTGTTAATTTAAGAGCTCCATGATAGAGTTTCTGGCCTATGGAGAGACTCCCTCCAGGCTGCTCATCCCCTACAGCTTTGCTCATGGGTCCTCCTGATGGTGGAATTGGGCAGGAGAAACCTCCCAGAAGCTCGCTGACCTGGGGAAGGTGCTTCATACTCCTGTTGTGGCCAAGGGGACAGGGACAAGAGCCAGGTAAATCCATGGGATTCTGTTTCCTCCTTTTTGGGACCATTCTGGTTATGTAAGTACCCAGGTAGAGGGAACTAGGAGGCAGACTGAAGGCCCACGAGAGCAAACAATATGACTGGACAGTGGTTACTCAAGCATGTGGGGGCCTGGCAGCCAGGAAACACATGTTGGCCCCAGTAATCCAGTCCCAGGTGCAACAATGTAAACAGCTCTCAAACTGGTACTTCACCAACACTAGAATCTACAAACTGATGACTCCATGCTAAAAGGTTAATCTCTGCTTTAGACTTTTGTTAAAAGGTGTGCACCAGTGCAACACTGGTATTCACCTGGGTCAGAGTTTGGCACCTCTACACATTTTAAGTGATGAATTTAAACTGCTGCTTAATCAATAAATAAAGAACTTTTCAAAGACAAAACTTTTCAAAGTAGAAATTTTTCCATGGTAATGAATGCATTTTAAATGGGGAATGGGGTGAGATTTTCACAGAGATCTAACAAAATAGAAGACTGATAAGAGATAGAAGGTATTTGACAATGAGGTATAAAGTTATTATCGCCACTTGATTAGGAAGATTTTTATTAGTCACCTCTGATTGCTCCTCATAAATGGTGAGACTATCTAATATCCCTATAATGATGGCCTCTATGCACGAGTATTGTGATAGTTACAGTAAACGTACTATACAAGAGAAAGAGCACTTCAATCTCTTTATAAAACCAGACCTGATTAGGAGTTGTACTCCAGATACGCCTGTGTTAAACTGCGTACAACTTTCGGGTCATACATTCATTGTGCTAAGTGCTTACAGTGTTGGGAAGCAGAATTAGTTCCTGTTCAATTCAGTATTTTATTTTCTGGATAAATGCACTGGTTTGAGAGAAAAGGTATTCACTTTAGCTCAAATATGACTATATCCATAGAAATGTACTGTATATGAAAGGTCTTTGATTTAAGTTCTTGACATGCTTTCAAATGATCAAGTGTCACAAAAAGTGGTAACTTTTGATCTCATTAATGAGCTAACTGAACGATAGTTTAAATGTAGCCCAGCATTTTCATGATTTAAATTTTTATCAGGCTGTTTTAAAAGGAAGGACTGATTAATTTTAATAGGATTTCTATCATACATGGGAAAACTGTCCAAATTTTGTAACCAATACATTTTTCACTTGAAACACTCTAAAGTAAAAAGCTACTTAATCAGGTGATTCAAGCCAATATAGGGCAGGTCTACACTATTAGCTGCTGTCTCATTCATAGATCTCCCATAAGTTAATTTCCAAATGTTTATGATCAAACAGAGATATTTAGCATAAAATAGCATCTCTTTGGAGAAGTTCATATGACTTTTTCTAGTCATATTAGCTATATATTACAGATAAATTGAACTCCCGTTTGCTAAACTCTGTTTCAAAAGCTGTCAGACAGTATAAAAAATAAAAGAACAAAAGGTCCTTCTTAAGCTGATGGTAAGGAAGTTTAACCAAAAAGTCTACTGCTGCAGAGGTGAAAGAAAGACTACTGCTCTATTGACCCAAATTAATGACTAGGCTGACAGCTTTGGACAGCTGACTGTAGAGACCTAAAGATTTTGTGGAGTTTTTAGACCTGATTTCTCACTTACAAAAAGATGAGTTTCTAGCGTCCTGATTATGTAAGGGACCCCTAAGGTAAGTATAATTTTGATCAAGGAAGTTTAAAGTAAAGACCAAAGTAAAAATGCAAACCTAGCTGCTGGTTTTGTGCATTATATGATACTACATATTACATACCTGTACAGGATTTACGTGGCAAGGTTTTGGTAGTGGTGGGGCTACAGGGGTGGCCCCTGCAGAGCCCAGTAGCTGCCCCATATCTGATCAGAGACAGCTCCAGCTGGCTCCAAAAGGGACCTGCTGCTGGCCAGAGCTGAGACAGTGAGCAATGCTGTGAGTGAGGAGTGCAAAAATGTAAGAGAAGCCCTGCAGCCACCCAGGTCAGTGCAGCAGGAGGGCAGGAGGTGCTCCAGGCATGCAGGAGCAGTTCCCCTGCAGCCTGTGGAAAGGCCCCTTGTGGAGCAGGCTGTCCCCCTGCAGCACATGGGTCCCACATGGAGCAGATCTCCACGCTGTAGCCCATGGAGGAGCCCCCGGTGGAGCAGGTGGATGTGGCCTGGAGGAGGCTGCGGCCCATGGAGAGCCCCCGCAGGAGCAGGCCCTAGGCTGGAGTTGCAGCCCTGGAAAGGAGCCCACGCAGGAGCAGGGGACCTGGGGGAGCTGCTGCCCGTGGGGGATCCATGTTGGAGCACTTTGCTCCTGAGGGATGGGCCCTGTGGTGGAGATCGATGTTGGAGCAGTTCTTGAAGAGCTGCTGCCTGTGGGCTGCCCACACAGGCTCCGTTCAGGAAAGGCGGCATCCTGTGGGCAGGACGGAGCAGGGGAAGAGAGTGAAGATGAAGGAGTGGCAGAGACACGGCATTATGGACTGAGCACAGCCCAATTCCTCTGAACTGCTTGAGGAGAGGAGGTAGAAGAGGGGAAAAGTGTTTTTAGTTTAGTTCAGTTCTCACTGCTTTAGTTAATAGGTAATAAATTATATTAATCTCCCTTACACTGAGTCTGATGGTAATTAGTGAATGATCTCCCTGTCCTTACCTCAACTCACAAGTGTTTTGTTGTTGTTGTTGTTGTTGTTGCTGTTTTTTGTTTGTTTGTTTTCTTTGCGTTCTATTTTATCCTCTGTCATTCTGAGGAGGGGGAGTGGGAGAGCTTGTCAGTTCTTAGCTGCCCACCAGTGTAAAGCCACTAAAATATCACATTTTTTTCCACTTGTTTTTGCTCACTTACTGATGCTTCTTGCTGCTTTTCTCCCTATCCTTTATCCCATTTTCCTTTTTTCAATGTTTTCTTTAATTCTGAGAATAACTGAAATTCAGTTTCTTCACTGTGATTTAATACTCATGTACTTAGATGAAATACAGGACATTTTTTTAATTGAAGAGAATGATTTGTGGCTTATGTTGTGCTCTACTGTAAGATAACAATAGAAAATTAACAACAAAACATGAAAGGAAGGTAATAGCTAATATGGTTTGTTTTCTGAGATTATGAAGTTGATAAGCTTTTTGTAATGATTTTTATTGCTGACATCCTGTAGCAATAAATTATCAAATCTATTACACATAATTAACTATCATTTATTATTGTATCCACAGTTTATAATTCATCAGATAATTTCCTATTCATTACATACTACATTAGACATTCAGCAAGCCCTAAATCTGCATGGTAGTGTCAGTATGTAAATATAGTTGCACAACATAGATAAGCTAAGTAGACTAGAAAACAACAACAAAAAAACCCCACTAAGTTTCTTCAATTTGTGATTGAGTTTACATTACACTCAATATCAGGCCACATAAATCGAGTGCCTTGGTTTCCTCATCTGTGTTCTGGGAGTAACAAAGCCTGCCTTTCTGAAGTGTTTTGATAGTCTTGGATGAAAGGCTCTAAGTACAAAGTATTATCTGTTATAGCTGCGGCTTTGCAAATCTTTGCTAGTTAATAATGTAGTGTGAGTTGCTGAAAATTGAGAAAATTTGCTTGCTAGTAACAAAGGACGACTGCTTCACCTCATCTCCTTTTTGTCATTGTAATGGAAGCTATGAATATGCATCTTTGTTGCATTATTGTGAGAGGCAGTTATTTGCCCCTTCTGAAAAAGCCACAAATTATACTTCAAAGTTAACTGAAGATGACATTTTTTTTTCCCTTTACGTTTTTCTTTTTTAAAATTAGTTTGGGAAAACTGTGAGATTGAACATAAGCTCACAAGGTCTCTAGGCATGAAATTCAATGGGAAAGCAATACAAATAAAACCAGAAAAGCCAGAAGTTCTCTCCCATAAACTGTGGAGCTTCACGTTGATGTTCTAACATTTTAGGTATTTTAAACATGGATTACTACAGCAAAGTCAAAGCAAATATATATATATATATATATATATATATATATAAATAGAAAATAGTAAAAACCTAATCACTAAAGTCTGCTATATGTACAGAGATATGCTGGTTGTATTTACTGCATGCAAGAAAGAAAACCAAAATGGTTATACAAGGCTAACACTTAGCTTAGACTACTATTCATATAAATACACAGACACATGCTGGAAAACTTAGGAAAGGCCACCCATTTAATCTCCAAGATAGGGCACTCACAGGAGAAGATGTACTAGATGAGAAGAGGCGATCACCTCCAGCAGCATGCAACCAAATCCTTACAATCATTAGCACCTAATTACTTTCTAGCAGGTGGAGATGCCCGCCTTACCCATACTAAAGGCTGCAGTGCAGGCACAGCATGCTTCCCCTGTGTGATGGGGCTGGCACATCCCCACACTTCCAGCAAGAGCAAAACAAGACTCTGAGTCAGATGTCATGAAGTTTGGATGAGGGCTGCCATCCCCACTCATAGCATCACCTTTGATGATACCCTTCCCATGCAGTCAATGTTTAATAGAGTATAAACACAATGTGAAAGAAAAGTACATCTGTTTTATTCAGTATTCTGATAAGAAATTATTTTGTTGTTGTAACATCAATTTTGAGATTTTTTTCAAGGAAGCTAGTACACTCACAAAAATAAATTATAAGCGGTGTTGTGACGCATACAGGAGCACTTGCAAAATTCAGAACTGACAGTCCATGTCTGATCACTCTTCCTGTTCTGGGAGATAAAACATATATCTGAAAACAAGGAATTGTCCTGAGACAACTGTCAAGTAAGAAGGTATCTGTAGCATACTGACATGCACACATATAGGAACTGTACTTTGTCTACATAGTACAATTTGCATTTGGTTAAATGTATTAACTGATTATAAGCACACACAAAGCTTCAACAAAGGCTCTAAGATCTGACTTAGCCAAACTTGCATCAGAAAGGCCATAAATGAGGAAGATGCTGGGTGACTCTGGACAGCTGGTCCCAGCCAGTGAAAGACTTCATGGGTTATTTCTCCATGCTAACCATCAGCTTTCAAATATTCAGAAGATGTGGGTTTCCCTTTTGTCAGCTCCCCATGGTGGTTTTCATGGTGCCCAGCACTCCAGTACTTAGCAATTCAGAGAAAGAAACCCATAATGTCACAGCTGAAAGTGCAATACCTTAGGGGAAAAAGTCTCATCTCCAGGCCACGAGGCAATTTTCTTCTACTCTGAAACATGAAGCATGATTGCCCTCGCTCTGCTTCAGTGCTCTAAATTTGGCAGGAGTCCTATAAAAGTGAGGCATCATTTTCTTTTCTGGAGTCTTAAAAGCAGATTTACAGGATGCCATGTGAAGTGTTAGCTGCACAACTGGCATTAACATTAATGAGAGACTTGGGTGTAACTTCCATGCAGCAGGTAGAAAATGTTTCTCTAAGTGACTTGTTTCAATGTTTTACTTCAAGTATGCTTCTACATTATTTGGCTAACACAACTATGTACTATGAGTCAATCACGAATATATGAATGCAGCACAACACATGTTAAGGCCAGTGAGTAAGTACTTTGGACTTGTTTTTAAACCATACTGGGACCATTTCACACCAATAAATCAAAGGAAGGGGGTTGAAAGTGGGTGCAAATGCCTTTAGGGTCTATACTTACACAGACAAATCTTCTGCTGTTCTCATAGTCTCAAAATAGCGTATATCAAAACATTCTGAAATCCTTTTTTTCATTGGTACCTTCCTAACATGGCTTTTTAAGTAACTGGCCAACTTTAGCCCAGGCTTTCCTTTCAGTCCTGGAAAAGAAAAAAAGAAGGCATATGTATGTGAATGATTTAAAAATGAGATGCTTTCATCTCTTGAAACGTTTCAAATGTGTTGAAAAATAGATTACAATACTGAAAAAAAAAATCAAGATTTCAAAATGTTTAAAATAAGTTAGTTTTCTTCATACTTGAATTACTCTGCAAAACTTGTTGAGGCCCAAAACTCCTTAAAGCATTTGCATTGTAATTTCTTGACTATATAATTTCAAAGGAAATCCTATTTTAACTTTGAGTGTGTCAACTAAACATGAATCTATATTTTCTAACAGAAAGAACTGGAGCAGGTAGCAAGTAGTATAAAAATATGCAAACATTTCCGTTTGTTTTTCTTTTAATTTATATATGAAAATTTCATCAAGAGTATGTCAAAGTGTCCAGTTCAACATCTCTGTCCAGTTCCAATTGTATTATAAAGAATAAATTTGATGCAAAACCAAGATTTTGAACTTCTCTTCTTGAGTGTTCTTGTTCTCACATAAAGATTGCAGCATGTCATTCTTTTCATGATACTGCTTTTGCTTTAGAAGCCACATCTTTCATTTTTAATTATTTTTCCACAGACTATATGCATGTTATATATACATTAGATATATATATATGTGTTATTATATGTATATATATATACACACACACAAATTACCCTTAGCTAATGCTTTTGGATGGAACCTTCCACTTTCCAAGACTTCAAAAGCAGAATAAATCAGTTAACAGAGCTACTGAAAGGGGATGGTTAATAACCACAGTCACAGGAGCTTGGAAAATCAAGATTTATAGTGGCTTCAGTTCAGACTTCGATCTTACTACTGCAGCAGCTTGGAGATGCTTAGACTCTGCTTTGTGTCATTAAATGTACAGAAGGAGGTGTGGCAGGGATGGGATCCTGAGGTACAGTGCGACAAATTATAGGTGCTTAAAAGATCAGAGACTCGATAACTTGAGTAAAGGACTGATGACATTTTGCCAGTTTGATTTTAATACCTGGAACATCTGTGGCATCACCAAACAGCCTATGATTTAGCTAAAACATCATAAAGATATTCAGTGTCATAAAAGTAACATTTTATTTAACCTTCCTGTAACAACTTTAAGAACAGTAATCTGTTAGAGTAGGCTGCATGTCTGGCACATGATAGTGGATGAGAATGAGTAATCAAATCTTAAATATGTATTTGTAGCAATATTGTTTCAAAGTTTTTGCAAATATCGCTAAAAAGTGTGTGATGGGGAGAAATAAAAAGAGCTACAGCAAGCAAAATAAAATTTCATTGTCCTTAACTGGGAGTTGGGAGAATAGAGTTTCTCAGTACATCGACACGGGTTTTATTTATTGCTTCATGTCACTTTATGCCAATTCCATGATGGCTTTCCACCCCTCCCCTGCCACCAGCAATGGAGATAAACAATGTATCTTCACAAAGAAAAACATTCTGAGCTGGTTCCTGGACCTTAAATTTCTTGTTTTGTGATTCCAATTATGGACCTCAGTCCAGCGCTCAGCATATTTGGCATCTGAGAACAGGGACGAGGCAAAGGCACATGGCACGCCCTGATGCTTTACAAGGGCAGGCTGCAGTACCAGGTCTTGGGATCCTCGCCGCCAGCCATTCCCACCCAAGCTGCCTCAGAAAGCGAAGAGGCATTTTGCAAGCCCTGCCGGGCCTGGCTGGGATAAGCGCCATCTCCTGTGTGCTCGGCTCTAGACCAGCTCATCTGGAGAGGTTCATGCTATGGGCAGTGGAGCAAACAAAAGCAAAAAAGAAGTGCTAGTACCTCCAATCTAAAGGAAATCTGTTTTCCACAGAAGATAATTTGTGCCTTGAAGGCATCTTGTTTTATTTATTTATTTATTCACTCATTCACTTTTTTGTTATGCCTTTCATATGCATTTGATATCTTTCCTGAAAGACAAGAAGGGACAAATAATACCTATGCTGCATTTCTGTAAGTATAGAAGCCCTTAGAAAATGAAGGATGTTAGAAAAGGACTTTTTACCCCAGTATCCACACTGCTTTGTGGGATCTCTACATTATTGGCAGCTTTCCTAATCTTCTTCCTGGGATCTTTATCACCCAAATATTTCTCAGTGCTGTTTACTGCAGTTAATCAGCAGTAACTCAGACATCCCCTCCCCAGCCTCATCCCTACACATCTCCCAAATCAGGGTTTTCCAGGACTCCTCAAGAAGAAGCCCCCTGCTGCCCAGGCACACACCAGTGCACCCTGACCTCTGCGCCTTACTGAAGAGCTGCAAAGCATGGGTAACAGTCTCCATGCCAGGCATGCTCTGGTCGGCCAGTGGTCAGATACAGTGGTGGCTACACTGGCAGCTGAAGTTGCCTCCGCCATTTGCACACCCTTATATGTTAATGTAGGGAGTACAAGCCAAATAATAGAAAATATTAGAAAATAAATATAGAAAATAAAGTAGCTTTGTGCTCCGGCAGAACTTACGATGAGAACTATGTGACTTCTGAGGTGTTTATTTTTGTTGCCTTAACCACAGTTTTCCTGTTCTCGGTTTTATGTATTTCCAAATAGAAAGAGACAAAGTCCTCATGTTGTTACTGACAGACACACTGGTCACATAGCCATTCATTTGTTGCAGGCACTGTGCACACTACACAGTGAATGCCAAGTAGATGCACACATTACTACATTTAAGAAATACCGTTATGTGTTTTAAACATATCTTGGTCTGCACTGTCTTAAAGAAGTATGTAAAATGATCATTTTTAATGCTGCAGAGGCTGTTACTGTGCTGAGCCTTGACAATCATGTAAAAGATTGTGCTGGGGTTTACTGTCCTCCTAACAAAGCAGCTGGTCCCACTATGAAATCTCATCCCAACCTGCAAGAAAATCAGCAGGCTGGGACTGACGTATGGGGTGATGTACATGTATGGTGAACAAACATGAACACTGCATGTATCAGGGCCCTCCATTCTCAGATGCATACAGTGAAGGCAAAATCTCTTCAAAATGCTGAAAAGGATAAGGAGCAGTAAGATCACCAGAAACACAACCATGTTTTCATCTAGTTACTCCTGCATGGTGCTCTATAACATGTGTTTAGCTAAAGCATGTTATCTACATGTTAGCTGGGGTGAAGACAGGAGACCAACTCTTGCAACACCTGACACTAACTGGCTTGCAAGAAGTTTTTCTTATTATGTCCAGTCTTTTTTCATGCTTTGGATTAGGTGTTTAGAAGTCTAGGAATCACTGATTGAACTGCTGGACAAATGTAACCCACTTTTCAAAGTGATGACTGGATTTCTCAATAGCTTAAAAACATACATAACCAGAAACATATTTTGCATGTCCCTGAAATAACAGAGATGCTGCTTACGTCTGTGCAAGGATGTCTTATGTGACTGTTCAGGATCTAACAAAGTTCAGTCATGAAGACAATGTGTTGTGTGGTTACAGCAAGGGCTGGTATTCTGGTTTCTTTCCCAGGTACTGCACTGACTTTGCCCTCTAGTACGTGAAGTTACTGTCTAGGTACATTCTCCTTCATGCCTGTAAAATGGGTTTGTATTTACCAACCTCACATTTTATTTCAATACAAATTCACTAATACTTGTGCAGGAATTTGCACTACAATAGTGCTATGTAATGTTGTATATAGATGAAAAGGGAAACTTACACTTGAGATAATTGGGAAGAAGCCCCATAATGGGCAGGGGTTTGGTTTTAATTGAAAGAAATCCAAAAGAACAATAGTGTAATCAAGCCACTTTTAAAATTTGCTATTAAGTTACTAATTTAACTAAGAGTAGAATTTGCCCCAGTGTCAGAAACTAGAATATTAATAAATAATGACATAAATAGTGACTACAGAATTAAGCAATTAATGAGTTCTTTTTACCACATGAAAGGTCCTGATACAGACTCTTTAGCTCTTGCTAATGAGAAAACCAGACAGCTTCTCCCACAGGCAGTCTGTCAGCTTTCCTCAGGCATTTCATGAATTTTGGTCAGAGCGTCCATGATACCCTTGTAGGTGCACAGGATGGCATGTACTGTTCTCAGTGCAGAAGGATGCCTAAAGCCAGACTGAGGTTGGCCATCAGTCCAAAACTTAGCTTCATGGTTTATCAGACTTAGGTAAAAAGGGCAATCTTGTAGAGTGTTTAGAAACACAATTATTTGGTCCTTTCTATTGTTTTATGTGAAGTTTTCTTTCTTTTCCACATTAATCCACTTTATGAGAACAGACACAAGCTGAAGAAAGCCAATTATTTGACAATTTGAAAGGTGGGAGGGAGAGCTAAAACAGTCGCTAAACAACAATGAAAGTAATGTTGAATGGCATTCAATTAATATTTATAATGTGCAGCAATATTAACAGCAGAATTAACTTATTTTTGTATGTCTGACAGCTCTCTGGTTGATTAAGAATTGCATGATGATATTTTGCATATTTCCCATGCAAATACAGTATTATTTGCACAATTATTTTTATCCTTAATTGAAGTTTTGTTTTGAAATCACTGTTTTCTGCTGTACTGAAGCTCTGTAAGTGATCTTATTAGGGATTTGATTTTTTTTCCCCATCATCTTGTCATGCAAATCTACATTCTATAGGCTATATATTGCTACAGTCTTCTGGTGCAAAACAGGAGCCTCAGAAGAGCTCATATAGGAGCGCCTCCTCAGAGATTGGTGGGAAGACGTAGCAGTAACCACAATGACAGGAACAGTAGTAACACGACTGTTTCTGAGCTCCATCAAGGGTGAAAATCTTGTTTGTACTATGTCACATAAGAAATACAAAGAAACATGGTCCTTGCCTAATACAATCAGAGTACAAAATCTTCCACTTTTACAATGCTAATTTTGAGAACAGTTTTGGTAGAACCAGCCTTGATTATAGGAAGGAAATTATTCAGCTAATACTATTTCATATCTATACTTTGATCTTTACCAATTTGCCTGCTTGTCTATTTTTACCTGTCGGTAACTAGCATTTTCAAATGCATCTGCCCAAAACCTATTGCTGTTTATGCTCCCAAGTTACTTAATAGAATATTTGCATACATACCTAAAAGTGCAAATAAATGTTTAGTCTGATTTATAGAAAGAAGCAGGCCAGGAGAAAGATTACTTGCACTGAAAATCATGGGAACCGGGTGTTTAGCCTAGTTTGTATTAGACATCTATTGCATCTCAACATAGCTAAGAACTTCTCTGAACCTGAGTTTAAGGAGATTTGTAAAATGACAAAAGAAAGGAAAATAGCAAGGTTTTGGAGCGTTCACCTTAATGCTTCTCATAATTTATGTGGAATGTTGTAAGCCTCCCCCAAAAAGGGCACCCAGTAAAATAAATGCAAATCATACTGTAAGGATGGGGTGCCCAAGTACAAATAGCCTTTTGCACTGCTGTGCATCAGTATAATTTTGTGTATTTCATTTCCTGCTGGGAATAATTTTATTCAGGTTTCGATTAGACTTACTTGACATAATTCTGGTTTCAGTCCTAAAACCATGTAGAGATTTTACTGCATTATTGGTTTATGACAATGGAGACAAAGATCTACATGAAACGTGGATGTAATGGTAAGGACAACAAATAAAAATAACTTAGTACATCCAAAATGTAATGTCAGAGGAAGGGTAGAAGCCCCCATGACTTGAGTAATTTAAAATTTCCCTGGCAAAGGCACTATGCAATAGACAGGCTCAGTCCTGTACTGGTTCAGTATGATGATACAATAAACTTTTCTTTCTCCCACATTAGTGATTCTGTGCTAAAGGTCTGCACTGGGAGATGTTTCTCTGTACTGCTTAAAAAGAGAGGAAAGGACAGAAGTGGAGGGAGATGGAGCAAAAAGAGAAGGAAAGGTTTTGCTCTTTCCCACTCTCATGATTTTCTCCCTCTAATACTGCTGCCCTGCTTTCAGCAATAAATAAATAAAGGATGAACATGGCAGCAAGAATTTATCTCCATCTCTAATTCCTTCTCTTTCTCTCTGAACGACATTCAGAAACTAGTCTGTGAAAAAAGCGTCTTCCAGTAGCCACTTTTTCATGCACTCCCGAGGCACCCAGAATGACAAGTTTTGGATCTACATCTTCATCTTCACACTGTTTTACCATTCCTTTTCTTCTGAGTCATTTACATTATTTGAGATACCCTAGTAACACCTATCAAGTTATTCAGAACACTGTATTAAAGAATAATAGTCAGATTTTCTATTAATCACAGAGGAAGAAAAAAAAGTATAAAGATGTAAAAAGGAAAAAAAAGAAAATGTCTTTGCTTGCCCTAGCAGGTAAGTATAAACTAAAAAGATCTGAATTCATGTCTTGCTCTGCCAGAAACTTTGTGTATGACATTGGGCAAAACATAACCTCTCTCCACATCTGCTCACTAACTTCAGGATAGGAACACTATGGACATTTTCCTTCTTGAGTGCAGTGGGTAGGGTTAAGGGAAAACATTTGTCTTATGAGAAGATACAAACACTTTCTGTAGAACAAAAAGAACAACGTGAGTAGAAAACATTGTGAGGCAAGTGTAGACTACTGTAATGACACCATGTAAGTACAAAATAAAATAACTGGCCTAGGCTGTAAAAATCTTAGGTGTAAAGTCTACTAAAAAATATGGCATGTACTTTCTTTGCTCGGAGTAAGTATAGTGCTACCTTATACTAACAACATGGAGGAAGTGGCTTGCTCTTATGTATATCCACACATAAACAAGCATCTTAAATGAAGCCTACCCTGTACCTATCATCTTAAATTTGCTCAAAATATAAATATATTTTAAAAAAATATTTTCTTCTGGCAGTAGTGCATACTCCTCTTTCCTACACACACACACACACACACACACACACAAAAAAAAGTTAAACTGAACAGTGGTAAAAGTCTTGAGGTCAAATTCTGCTTTCAGCACTACCTGGGGAATTTTAGGCAGTATTTTCAAAGGAACTGAGAGATGAGGTTGTTTCTAAACACAGCAAGACAACATAGCTAGTTTCAGCTCATCTTTCTTCATTTTCTCCAGTACCAGCAAATCAACACTGGAATTACTGCAGCAGACAGGAACACACCTTCCTGCACACAGCCTGGATCCCTGTCCTGGAGTTCGGCATGTATGGTGGCCCTCTTTGCCAAAAAAGGGTCCAGAGCAGACCGTCTTATCAGACATAAGTGAAAGAGAAGGAAAGATCTCCTCTCTTGAGTGGTTAGACTGGGAAAGCAGTAAAAGCCAGGACAGCTGCCTGCAGTCCCCTACCTGCAGATTTGAGTGACTCTGATCTCTAAAGGAAGGGAGAAAGCTCTGACCACCAGATTAGAAGATATTTGGGTATGAGGAAACTCAGCAGCTCCATCTTGACAGAGTTTTTCTATTGTTCCCTGTACTTGAAGACTCATTGGGTCATACCATAAGAGAGGGAAGGAAGGATTTCATCTGTCTAGACAAGCAGACAGGAAATTCTGGATTTCAGTCCCTAAAACATTGACAGCAAAAGCATTTTTTCAATTACAATTTATCTACTACTGAGTAAAGTAAAGAACTATTCCAGGAAACAAGAACTTCTTCCTTTTAGTCAAATGTCCTAGCCTTCAGGCTATTTTTTCATATACAATCTTATTCTTTTTGATAGATAGATACATAAGAATGTATGTAGAATACGATGCTTATTCAGAGGCATTCTCCATTTCTCAGTTATTTTTATTTTTATTATTCCCTGACTAGCTTTAAACTACCCACAAATGTGCCCCTGATAATGACAAGTCAGGACTTCTCCTTTGAAGTGGAAGCTGTGGGCTCAAATCCCTTAAGAATAAAAGCAAAAATCAAAATAAGTTTCCCACACCAGGACTGAGTGCTCTAGCTCCTGACCCAGGGAATGGAATTGGAGGGGGGGGGGAGGGAGGTGTTGGGGGGAAGGCGTCTCTTTTCTGGCATTTCATGAGAAAGCAGCCTTCATGGCTTTACCCTGCTTTTGGCTTGCCTGTCCAGCTGTTTGCTGGGAATACCTATGTGCACACATCGCCAGCAGGTGCTCAAACTCAATTTAGGAATGAACTAGACACTAAGTAGGTCAGCCCAGTCCAACCAGAGGAGCCTTCTGAGCAAAAGCCAAATTGGAGATCCGAAGATCAATGGTAAAAATTGGAGCATCTCCAGACTTGCATCTGAGGTTAGCGGTGGGTTTCAAAGACTTTAAAATCTTACAGTGGGGATCAGAGTCCCAGAGAACAGATGTGTCAATGAGATAAGCTTGTATCTTGTGCTACAGCAAGGCCTCCTAGAAAGGTGTCATCTTGGTGCTTGCTCACTCCTTTCCCTTGCCCCTCATCCAGGTAAGACATGGTCATGGTGTTAGGTGCCTGCAGGGTGAGGCAGGCCCCTCTGCCAGCTCTCTAGTACAACCCCCTCCTCCCAAATGCCTCGAGCATGGGTAGCAGGCCCGGCTTACACTGGTGCTGCACCTTGACCCCCTGGCTGGAGGCTCACAGACTCCTTCTGCCTGAACAACCCCTCACACTGCATGGGGGACCTGAGAGATGGGTGCTGGCTCTTGCTGAAATTCAACTCACTTCCATGCATCATCTGCCAGCCATATCCCCACAGCTCCTTTTTGGTTTCTGCTACCAGGGGGGAGGCAGGCAGGGCAGACTGCCCATGGAGATGGCAGCTGATGGGGTCCTGTTCCCTTCCTGCTCACACTGCAATGCCCTCCCTGCACTGGGGTCGTGGTAGTCCTAAACATACACCCCTTGGTTTGCATACCACTTGAGGAACCATGTTAATTTCAATCCTATGCAGGCTAAATACAGTTCTGGTGTCTCTCAGCAGGCGGGAATGGCTTACATTAGCCATTAACAGACATACCACTGAGGTTACAAAAGGTGTCATCACACCAGAACAAAAATATCCCACCAGATGGCTAGTTTTCCTTTCACCCACAGGGAGGCTCTGAGGGATCTTCCCAGGAAGTCCTGGACATGGGAGGAGGCTCCCAGTGGTGACCTCCCGAGGGACTTGTGGCCCAGCTTTGTGAGCCTTTGCTGCAGCAAAGCATCCAAACGTCAGGCTGTTTATTTTAACTGCCCCAAATCCAAACTTTTAAGGTTCCCTCACCCAGATGCAGCTTGAGGCCAGCACAGACTTCTTTTTTCGTTGGAAAGGAGACGTGGGAGGGAATGCGGTGGGCAGTAAGCAATAACAAGTACAAGAGAAATGTTCGTTTCAAGTAATTGAAGAAAACAGTTAGATCCCTTTTTGGTCATGTTTTGAAAGCGAAACGAAAGGGGCAACCTTCTGATTTAAATTGTTTAAGAAAAAAAAAATAATAAGAAAGCACACTGTGTATACAAAAAAAAAAATATATCTAAAATTTGCTTAAGCATAAGTATGCTAACGAGTGCAGAGTTCTCCAAATATGGACTCAGTGTGCATCAGAGGGGCATGAGCCAGGTCTCATGAGTAAACAAAATAAAAATACCAGAGGGAATGTTTTAATAGCTTCTTTTAATTCCCAGTTTAAATAGATTCCTTGCTTAATTTGTTAAAGTATGAAGCAGTGTTGATTTGGTAGTTGTTATCTGTTTGTATTACTGAACGTGCCGGGGCCTGATCCTATGTTGGGGTGACTTCACACCAGCAAACTGCACTGGAGACAGGAGCAAATGCCAGCAGCAAAGTGAAGGACCAGATCTAAGATTTCCAACAGGCTGTTTTGCAAATAAGCTTTTTAACCAATGGAAAATCACTGTTCCTCTGACTACTGTAAAAGCACAAGATTTAAAGCTTTGCTGAGACCATGCAAATCTAGTAGGTTGATCTTTCCCAGAAAAGCATATTAATCTGTCAGCTGAAAGAGTTTTGGAGAGAAATGCTGACAGGGAATTGAACTGGGATTTGGGAAACCTGTGTGTAGTTCTTGGCCTGACTCTATCACTCGGCTGCTTGGTGGTTTTAGACCTGTCCTCCCTGCGTGGTGCCTTGGCTGCACACTTGGACACTGGAGATGCTGAAACCATGTACATTAATTAGAGATCTACCAATAGTAGCAAATTTATCAATAGTTGCAAAGTCTGGGAATTGCAGCCTTCTGGAAACCTCTCTGCTGCTGCATCACCACATACCTGCATGCAAGTCATGGAGTTTCACTGCTTCACCATTTACACATGTGCCAGTCAGACATGTTTAATTATTAAACATGATCCTTTGAATCATCCTAAAATATCAGAAAGTTGGCCAGGTAGAGCAAAAACTTGAGGTACAGACTCTCATTCAAATTACTGCCCTTTTTGTTAAGTGAATTTTAGTGACCACAGCCTGATTGAAAAACTATTAGTTGTGAATGGCAGCAACACCTACAATTTATAAACCCAATACCTTTCTTTTATTCTCATACTGGTTGAATTAACTTTCCTTTTCAGTTAAATGACTTTAGACAGCCATTATTTCTATCTGGCTCCATGCCTACTGTCCAGTTAGACAGAAAGACATTTAGTTAGTAAACTCAGTGCCATTTCTTTGAGGTTTCTGGAGAAGTACATGTAGAAAAGAAGAAAATGGCCCAGTGCCATGAACTACTGCTCAAAACTCATAAATAATATCTTCTGCAGGACTTATAATTTAAGGGGGGAGATTAGCTATGGTAATATGAATTATTATATTTTTGTCTCCACCCCACTCTCATATCCTTTGCTCCTCAGACGCATTTTCACCAGGTGGACAGGCAGGTTTTTAATGTGAGCAGAGCTCTGGCTGAGATCTGGGTTTTACCTCCAGAGCTGGATGAATGTGATCAATTTATCCTTTTCCTGCTCTGATTTGTCTGCTGGCAAATCACCAAGCAATTCCCAGCTAAGAAAATGTCGTTGTAAGATGATATATAGGGTGAAATGGAGAGCAGTTCCTTCCTCAATATAGCTGCAGATGATGTAGTAAATGATAGCCATTTTAGGTGGACAATAAAATTCAGTCATCTAGAAGCCAGACTTCCATCTTGTTTATACATTCTGAAAAAGCTGTTACACTGGAAACATTTTATTTGCATGGCCAATGAAAGCTATTTTAGACATAGAATAAAGTTCAGTCTCGTGGAAGGCAGAGCTTCATTTTTTAATGTATCCCGAAGAGCGCTTACACTGCATCTTACTTGCATATTCATGGTCAAGAAGATCCTGTGTTATTAAGACAACGGAAGAAAGAGTGTATGTTAGCTGAGGGCACCTGGGCTTCTTTCATAAATGGGGCTTAGGCTCAGCGATAATCCCTCCAACTTGTGGGTGCCCTGAGTCCCAGAGGATTCAACACCTAGATGGCTGTGGAGGGGAGAGCAAGGTGCCTGTCAATGAGATTTGCTAAACAAGTAACCCCCTAAATCAGCACATACATGTAGAAAACATGCCTTAAACCTCTGCCACCTGTGTGCATTAAAACTCCAGGTGTCAGGGGGAGGGGAAGTACCAGTGTAAAGATTAGTATTAAATGGGGATCTGGGGGAAGGGAAGGGAGACTCACGTCCTAAGATTGGGCATCTAGGTTCTCAGTTGGAGTAATTCCCCTGTCCTCAGTCTCTTCCTGGCTGAAGTTCTTTGAGAAAAACTCCCGAGTAACTATACCCACCTTTCAGAGAAATGTATTTGTCTTAAGACTCCTGAGGTTAGCCATCAGGTTATTTCAAGAATGGGCATGAGTGGGCGGAAATTATGGAGATAGTGCTTTCTATCATTTTTAGAGAAAGCTTGGAAGCCAAACCTTGGTAGAGACTGCCATTTCCTTTTCTTGCGGTTATGGCTTTGTACATTTTTCCTTATTATAGAACAAACCTAACCTAGCAAGAACCTTTAAATCTGGAGGGGAGACTGTAAGAGAAGTGAGGGAACAACTTGACCTCAGACCATTGAAAGAAAGAGTCCTAGGGATATTTATGGTAGGAATGGCAAGGAAAAGAAGATCCCAACAATCTGAAACTGCTTTTTTGCAGGGATCACAGATTATTTTCTCTTTGCTTTCTTTCACCATTGTGCGGACAAGTGGGCCTTCCCCCCTCCTCTGCCTGCTGATATGATCATAGAAAATGGTGTGGAAGTAATGTGCCTCTCCCAGATGTCAGAAGCTGCTGAACAAGCACAAAAGAAAGTTAGGATGGGAGAATCATGAGGACGTGAGTCATGAATTTCTTTCAGTCCTCATTTCAATTACTTCCTGCCTCTTAACAGGAAAATAGCTACCACAGAGTGAGTGCAGGAACATCGATAGACACAGAGAAAGTTTGGAGCACAATAGATATTATTTAAGAAGTAGCTGCTGGTTTAAAGAAATTACATTAATTTCTTGTGTATTTGCTTATAGAACATCATAAAGAAAAACTCTGTCAGCTTTGCTAATTGAACTCAGTTCAATTAGTTCAATTACCTAAGTTTGCACGGTGTCCCAGTAAATCCTGTACCACATTCTTTTTTCCTGACCCACCCTACTGGTGCTGACGGGGAAAGAACTGGTTCTTTGCTCTCCATAACATGAGGAATTCCTCACAGAGCTGAGGAATTAAATGTGGCTGTTTAAAACAGATTGCCTTCTCCTTAAAATGATGTTAGTTAAACAAAGCTATCATTTCCTATCACAATATTTATGCTTGCTACTAGCTCTTCTGTCTCCAAGTTACTTGCTAGTGCAAGGTGGTGATCGGAAAAGAGAAAAGTCTGTATTTTGGGCCTTTTTTATTTATGAAACACTGGAAGAAAGATTAAGTAGCATTAATTCATCTTACAATGTTTTCACAGCAGAAAAAAAAAGTTGGCAAAAATTATATTATACAAGCTCAGTCAGCCAGCTCCCTGGGTTGTACTGCTATTTGCCCTGGGCCAATTATATTTTACATGATCAACACACCCAATAATTAAATAATGAATTGGTTTCTTTTGGAAACTCTATAAAATGTCATGGACCAGAGAATATTTATCTTGCCTCTGTGATTCCTGCTGAAGAAACATCTGGTTCTTTTTTCTTCAATCAACATGAAGCCTGAAGGGGCCCAAATTCAAAAGCAATTATATTTTATGTCATTTATGTGCATTACAGACTGACAAATTTAAGTTGTTGGAATATGTGATCCCACCCTCCCTATCCAATTTATGTTGATCACATTTTCAGACAGCCATGGAAAGAGCTCTTCTAGATTGATAAAAATTGTTGATCTGTCAACTCCTAAAACTTCATTGCCAGAGTTTACAACAACAAGGTACTTGCTTGAACTTAAAACAACCACTAGACTGTGCTTCCCTGGGAACATTGCCAGGGAAAACCCCAGAAAATGTCTCTTTGTATACACCTAGTAGCAGGTCCTTCAAGCACATTTTGAGCCCTCATTTGATTTTGAAAGAGAAGCACGTTTTTTTTTTTTTTTCTTTTAAAAATGACTTTTTTTTTTTTTTTTTTAACTTTGAGAAGGTTAGAAGATTTTAATGAAAGAGGCCTGCAGTTGCAAATTCTGGATGGTATTACTTTCCACTTGTCATAGATGACTTATTTTCATGCTCAGTGTTTTGAGCTTCACTGTTTCAGACACTGCATGGAAACTGGAATAAGTTTTATGGAGCAATGGTACCTCTAATGTTTGTTCATAAGCAATAAGGCAGGTGTATTTAAGCACTTCATTCCCATTTGCTGGCATCCTGGCACAGCTCAAAAGCTAAGATGGTGAGGAGACCCTGAAGTATCTCTCATGTCACAATGCAGGGTGTTGGAGATTTTAGTACATGGTAACATTTCCTGCAAGTCTTATTTGAATCAAAATCTATTGGACTGTGCTAGGAAGCTTAAACAGCACCATGACAATACTCTCAGGAACGTCTGATGTGGGTGGATTAAATGTCAGGCTGCTGGAAGTACTGCCTTGGAGAAGAATAGAGAAACAAACACACATCTTCTATAAGTATTGTTAAGTATTCAAAAAAGACAGCATTAGCCTCCTCCAACTTAGACAGTTGATCTCAAAGCTCATAAGATTTAACAAACAACAACAACAAAAAAAAAGAATAATACATATTAGGTATTATCACTATCACTTTGAGCTTTTCTTCCAGTTTATCAGAAACTAACTAGAAACTAACTTAAAATTTTTGCCTGCTTTCCATAATATGTTGAGATGTGAAACAATGCAGCCAGAGCTTGCCACCTTGTAAAGGGGATGTCATGGCTGCTCTGGTGAAAGTTGGAAAAACTGCCTAATGAGTCTCTTTATGAGTCTTATGAGTCAGTTCCAATAACAGTAACTACATTTTACCAATGTAATACCCATTTCCAGTTTCTGCTGGGTCCTTTTTCCCTCCTGGTCTCTTTGACTGTTTTACTATAAGAGGGGATGAAGTGGTGGGGAAGATGTGGATTTGGATAGCTGCATTAAGATAAATGCATAAGTCAGTTTCTTAGCTTTGGAAAGTATTTTAGGATTTCTCAGCTCCGTTTCTTCTCTGTGCATATATTCAGATCACTTCTGTTTACTGCAAAAAAACATGATTTTGCTACAGCTAACCTTCCAGAACCCAAATCGCAATTAAGAGGAGTGATCTGTGACTAGGCCTCACTTGGAAGAGTGCTTCACTTGCTTGGTCCAGACCTCTGCCCATCCTCACCAGCTTTGAAGATGCCACTGCTACTTCCTCTTCTCTCTTCCCTGGGATGGGAAAAGGAAGTAGCAGTGGCACCTTCATCACCCCTTTTCCACTCCAGCCACATCTGTGGGCTGCTGCAACAACTCCAGTGCTGAGCCAGACCAAACGCACCTACCCAGACCATGGTGACACACTCCAGAGCTGCTCGGGTGAGCCAGCACACTGGTCCTCCTCTGGGAGTCGTGGGCGAGACCCAGGCTTGTTTTGGGAGGAGGCACCATGGGTCTGGCTGGGTCCTGCCCCGCGCCCCCGCTGCAGTGTGCTCACGCTTCCCTGGTGAGCTGCCTCACTGCTTGGAAACTGCTTTGCTGGGGAATAACTGGAGATGAGGCTTGCCTGAGGATCTCGGCCATCTCCGCCTACTTGCAGCTGCATGGCTATACATCAGCTCCCAGCATCATATAGCTAGACCACAGTGCTCCTTGTTTCCAGCTTCTAAGCTGTATGAAAAGGCAGCTAAAAATACCTTAAATACTTTCCTAATGTTCCCTTTCCATGTAAGCAACTGCTGTGGGAGGAAGTGGCTTGTACATTTTTGTCTGGTAGAGGTGGTTCACTGAGAAAGTGTTTAAGAACGCCTATACAAGACCATATTATCTGATGAAATAATTGCCAAATTTATGTTAAAAACAAACAAACAAACAAACAAAAAGGCTTTGTATAGCTGCTCAAGTTCAGAAAGCTTCTTGAACTCCTGAATTAACTTTTAGGCTATCCTATAACTTGAAAACTGCTGAACTAACTGCTGTTTTCATAAATACTCCTTCACAGGCATACTGAACCAGGCTGTGTTGACAAGCGGGAACTTGTGCTTGAGCCAAAACTTTGGCAACATTTATTTATTTATTTATTTATTTATTTATTTATTTATTTTTCTGGAAGCCAGGGCAGCAACACTTCTCTGGCCCTGACAGAAAAGGCAAAATGTTCACTGGTCCAGTCTACCGCTCTTGACATATTTCTAATGTCATGAAAATGTCACAAATTCAGTGTCAGACGGTTACCAAGGGAAGTAAATGCTCCATAGCCACCTTTCCCAATACAGTATGTGCCCTGGCACCTTTGCCCAACAAAGCTGGTATTCCACATCTTGTGGTTAAGCTGCATTCCCAATGAGTGTTGCACTATCTGTGATTTTCTGCAAAAACTTTTCAAGCACAGTAACGCATATTTCTTGTTGACAGTTTGAAGCAAGAGAGGACTGTCTGCCAGGCTGGCATATAGAGCCCCAAGTGCTGACTGATGCCGTAATGCCTGAGTCAGTGCTGAACCACTGCCCTAGCACAACGCTAAGAGGGCTGGATATGCCTTGATTTGGAACAGGCACAAGATTATGAGCACTTCATCCCATCACCCTCCTCCCAACAATGGTAATTATAAGTCCTGTGGTATTTTTTCACAAGAAAAGGGCTGTTAGCTTAAGCTGTCCTGGCCAAAATTCCACTTCAGGTCATTTCCTTTGCCTTCCCACACTCGCTGCCTCTGTAATTTAGAGCTGATATTCATTCTCCTAAGCTATGCAGTTACTGTTCTCTGACCTAATTAAATGGTGACTCCATTGCAATGGATAGTTGAGAAATTTGTTTTCAGAACTAAGATCAAAGCAGTTTCATCTTCCTTATGTGTTCAGTACACTTGAGAAAGAAAAGAAAAATAGAATTTGAACCTGGTTTTGTTAAGTAATTTTATTAAGTAAATTTAATTCATCTGATTGTTTCAAAATCCTCAGTAGTTACAATGGATATGCAATATTGTAATTTCAGGAGATATGTCATAAGGAATAGCAGAGACTGATGGGGGTTTCAGCATCTTTCAAAATTGGACCCAAAGTATCTCAGGCTGGACTCCAAAAGCAGAAACAACTTATGAAATTTTTGACTTGAACAAATACAGGTTTCCCCACTGAGCTACTGTAAGCAGAACATGAATGAGGCAGTCCTTTGTACAGAGAAGTTGCAGCTATAGTAACAAAGGCAGCTTTTCTACACAGCTCATTAAGCTAGCATTCATATCACCTTTGGAGTATTGCTTATCTCACCCTTGCGCCATATGTTTCAGCCAGTTTCAGTTAGCACTGAAAGACTATAAAACAATCACAGCAAATGCCTAAAATAATGCAGGAGTCAGTAACGTTTCTTGTAAGCATTCTGTATCAGCCAGAATTTTTGCTAATGCTAATTCATTACATAGGCAAAACACCAGATCCTTCATGGAAATCAATGGTTATATGCTTCTTGATTTTAATGAGATTGTGTCAATTCAAAGTAAGTTCAGAGAGAGAAGGGTTTGGTTTGTTTGTTTATTTCATTTAGGACCTTGGCTTCACAGGGTTGTTGAGACTACTAATCCATTCTGATATATTTAGATCTTCCAGAGTAATTGTAGGTGGAGTCATTATTCTGGAATTGCCAAACCTATTTCAGCATTGCCTGCTCATGGAGATAGTTCTTCCAGAACAGCTACAGCAGGCAACTTTTCCACACATTCACTGGTAGCAGTTCAAAGTGACTGTAAATCTCAATCATTTGGTGGTTCTTGGGAGCCCATCAGAAACAAGTGGCTCCCTTGTTCCTGGTCTTGGTATATACATGCCTGCAGCTCAGTTGGCCATAAGTAGACATTTTGGTAGAAGAAGCAATAAGCTGAACTATTTTTTAGCATTTCAGGAGGAATTCCTACACTAAACCTTTGACTCACAGTGGCAATTTAGGTGGGGAAAGCTCATCCTACTGATGCCCATGTTGCACCTGTTCTACATGGGGGACACAAGCCTCCCCAAAATATAAAGCTGTTCCCAACCAGCTTGAGCTGTACTATTATCTATTTTTGTCCCTAAAATTGGTCTCTGTTATTGCCATAGAGGTCTCAGTACATTTATTCTGCACATCTGTAAAAAGTAAAAGAAATCAGAAAGATCTATAATCTTGTTTTGCAAATGAAGTACTTAGAGATACGGTAAAGCTCTAGACAGGCAGTGTTTTCCTGATATGGATATGTTGTAATACCATATCCCAGCATCTCTCAAACACCCCAAATCTTGAAGTAACTACTGGCTAATGGGTTGTTCACACCTCCTATGGCACTGAAGCTCAGTCACAGTACCTGAAATGACTTCTTTAAGCTCCATAAGCTGATTTTTTTCTCTTCCAGGTTAAGAAGTGCTCACAGAAGCTAAGGAGGGTAGTAATGCTGGCAAAGACTAAAACCAAACAGGTGAATGGTAGCAATTTGTTAAAGCTCACTGTTGTTTGCTAAATAAATGTATGTCCATGGCATAATGGCAAACTTTCAACAGGATTTAGCTGCTCAACTCTTGCCTTATTGTTTCTGTGAATGACAAAGTCTCTATCCACAAAATCCCCCCTGCTACAAATTCTAAAAGTACATAGAATGCCTGTTTTTCCCAGCAACTTTGTTAAGTATCGGAAAGTTTGTTTTGGACTTGCCTAGGACTTCCCAAGTTTTCAGTGTCAGGTAGCTAGGCCTGTGATTGGCTCAAGGGCTGAAAGATACCTCCTTGCCCCACTGTGGAGGATTGAGTTGGGACATCCTTTTGGGGCACTCCTGGACTGAGCCTTCCCTACACTGCCCAAAGAAGGTCCAGAAGAAAACCCTGTCTGACTCCTCCCCAAGCACCCTGTCACTCAGCCATTACAAGTATTCACCAAGACTTTAGTAGGTTGAGATTTAATTCTACTCTCTCTATGGGAAGATTTCAACCCACATTTCCAACTGTGAATTCTCTAAACAAGGGACCATGTTATATACAGAAGGAAGGCTGTGGAAAACCTCTTTTGAAGTGTTTCCACAATGCTTGGACTAATAAAGTATTCATTGGGCCATGGAGAGTACAAGTGAGAGAATAAGCATGACTCCAATGCCTTGAGCTTTCCCCAAGGGGAAAGACCTAGGTTTTGTCCATGCTCTAATGGCTACTTAATGTTATATCATTAGATTATACCATATTATATCAATACACTTTATATTACATATATACATGTACATAAAAGAAAATAAGATATAGTCATTACAGTGAGGACTGGGACCCAGATTTCTCCTCCTAACCTCCTCCTCAGGAGGTGCCATAATTACCGGACTATGAAGTCATACATATTCTCTCACTCTCACTTTCTCTAGCCAATTAACATTTAATTATTCCAGCCCCAGTGAAAGGTTTTTGACAGGGGAATTTCAAGCCCTGTAGCCAGCTGTAACGTGGTGGTTAGCGCTGGAGTGGGTTCAGTACCTCCAGGTCAAGGAGGGCTGGAGCTTGCTGCAGTCAGCTGCCATCCACAACCCCAGTGACCTCTACCCAGCAGTACCTGCTAGAGAGCCTTGCTACGTGAGCTGACATTTGTGGTTCTGATCCTCAAACACCTCCCTGTCCTCACGTAATGTATAGGCAGTACTGCACCGGAACCTAATGCATAACTGTAGGTGCCATGACATTAAATAATAGTTAAAGGCTATGACGTCTGAGCTCTTCTCTACATCCACCTCAAAATAACCTTCTAAAGGCCAGATTTTATGCCAAGCAGCATCCTAAATCCTGGATCATCCTTCCTTTTTCTCCGATTTCTCAAGTTAGGCAGATCTGTGTCTAGCTAATAAGCAGATGGGTGAGTTCAGAGGAAAATTGAAGTGATAACGTTGCTAGGAGTTTCAAAATTATTTCATAGTGGTTGCAATGTTTTAGGGAGGGGTATCTGTAATCATGCAGCTTATGAATCATGGTTGATTTTATGAGGTTGTCAGTCTGAAATCTATCCAGCCTTTGACCTAGCATGGACTTAGAGGCACGGGTAAGCCAGGAACAACTGAATGACGTTAGGGAGAGACCTTTAGATAGTGAACTAGCTATTACACATTTGTGATGGTTACCAAGAAAAGAACAAAGATATACAGTGGGTGAGCGTGGATTTAAAATAAATGCTGAAGGCCAGGTAAGATGGAAAAAAGTTAACAGAATAAAAGCAGACCTTCAAATCAAGAATGCAAAACTAAAGACAAGGTACCTCAATCAGCAAATAATGCACTGCCATAGAAAATAAAGGCACTCTGTTAATGCTATATTAAGCTTAAAGAATACCTTGTCATGCTCAAGGTCCAGAGGTGGTGAAACATTTTCACAGATACATATATTGTATTACCAATGTCAGAGTAAGTGATGCATGTGACTCTTCTGCAAAATCTGCAGGTTTTGCTTCCTTGTACATACTTTATTCTGGCTAAGGGACCCTATATCAGAAAGTTCATGTCTTTTGGAAGTTCTGGAATGTCTGGGGTGGAAGTGGTTGGGATGCGGGTATGAGGCACCATGGCAGGCACCCAGGCCAGCTGGTGCAGTGGCCAAACTGTAGATGCCCATTTTCAGCAGGAAAGCAGTAGCAGATGCTCCTACCAGAGTATCTAGAGTAGAGAACCAGAGCCAGAAGCAGGGGGTGGCCTTCGGTCACTCCATGAAACCATAAAACTCCAGGGGCCACCAGGCAGTGTACAATAGGCAGTGTAACTTCTTATAAAAAGGTGTGAAAATGAGATTTTGAATTAACTGCAATGGCTACCCATATTTCCCCTAGCTTTGCTAGGACACACTGTTCTATTTCATGTCTAAGCTGCGTGAGAGCTATGAACCAGCCCTGCTGTGAATACAATCTGACAAAGAGGCGGCTGTGTTTTGTTGGGTGGGAAAACATATGTCTTCCTACAGCCTTCATGGTCAATGTTAACAACACTGCCTAATGCTAATAGAGATCTATAGATAGCTGGGGGGAGGGAGGAAGAGACATCTTTTGCAATTAGGCCTGATTACATAACACTTCAGCTTTTAACTACTCCATTGCTAAAAGTCCTCCATCCATTGCTTAACACTTTCTATTGCACCTGACTTATTTTTGAAATGTAAAAAATAATAATAATAGTCTTAAAATACCGAACCATGTCTCTACTCTTTTTACACTTCAGTGGATGTTGATCTCCAGAACATTTTTCATTACATATCAGCGGAGCTGGACTTGATGATTCTGCCCCTAACACCTGTAAATCAAAGGAAAGATGTGCAGGGTTGTGCTGCTCTGACACCTCATCTCCTCCCTGACTGTCACATTTTCACCTGCTCATTGTGTGAACACCTGTGGTGTACTGGCAATGCAGCTGGTCTCAAGCCCAGTGATAATCTGAGCTGGGCACAGACTGTGGGCCCTTTCAGCACTGGTTTGTCTTCCTGGCTCCCAGGTCTCTTCTCTGGCTCTGATTCTGCACACAGGCCAAGCTGCAGGGATTTCAGTTCTGGACTAGACCTGAACTGTCCCTTGATACAGCTTATGTTTTAAAACATGTAAAGTGTACATTTTAGTAAATATATTAGAAGCTGAACGTTAATAAAAACTCTCCTCTCCTTTTGGAAACTACTTTAAAATATCACATAATAATAAATTATTCTCTTTCATCTAATAAAACTATTCATAAACTAAAAATTCTGGAACGTAGCACCCATATAAAATAGTTCTTTTTAACAGGGAAAAAAACAGCTGTCTGACCTAACCTGAACTCATCATAGTTAGGAGCCTTTCTTTCTTCTGAATGAACCCTGGGTGCATCCCCAGAAAAACTTCACAATTACCTTCCCTCTGTATGTCTCAGCCACATGTTCATGCATACCTGCACATGCTCTCTCTCACACACACATGCATACACACCCCTTCATTTTTTTAAAAGCAAATTTCATGCTGATTCAGGCTAAGGGACACATAACCCTAAAACCACATAAAAGTTTGACATTATTCCCTCTGTCCAGCCAATGAAGTTTTGTTTGTTTGTTTGTTTAATTATAGCATATAATCATCAGGCCCTTGCCCAAAATAATTTTAAGTTCTTTTTGATGAGAGATTTGCTATTCTTCTCTCATGAGGGTGTGTTACAGGCTGAAGAACCCTGCTTTCAAGCACCTTCCTCTAGTCTTTCACCTCACTCATCTTCGGCTCAGGGCAGATAGAGCATAACATATCACATTCCCTTCCCCTGCACTATGGCCATGCACTGTGACATCTGCATCTAGTGGCAAACAACTTATTCACTCCCCATTCACACAAATAGTCTTTCATTTCTTCATGCAGAAAGGGGAAAACACACACACACACACTCCCCCCCCCCCCAAAAAAAAAAAAAACAAAACCCAACACCCTTGTCTCAAGTACAGTGGGACTCTTTAAAGCAGAAACATCTGTCTACCAGAATTTAAACCAAGAACAAAGCTCACTTATCATAAGCTCTACCTACACCAGCAGCAAGCATATACCATGCTTCCTGTCATGCTGACCTTTATCTTCAAGTAAGAGAACAGCAAAACAAGAAAAGAACAAATACAAAGTTCCTAGAGGAGAGCACAGCATGTTCTGCCTCTGCAACACATTATAGGAAAAGTAAGAATAAGAAGCTTTAAACAAAGACATCACAAAGGCAGATAACATGGCAAGAGCAGACAAAGTTAAAGGAAGATAATAAAAGCATTTAACCAACCACACACTCTGGAACACTAATTTTTCTCTTTCAACAGCAGTTTTAGGACTTCCAGAAAGTTTAACACCATTGTTTGTAGTAAACAACAACCTGGTCACAGCTCAGTATCAGCAGAGGATTTGTTGTTCTGGTGACTGTTGCTATTGTTTAGGAAAACAAACGGGGAACTGATGAAACCAGGTCCTGTGTCCATGCTGTCACTGAAACAGAAGCCCAGTGTCAAAGACAGGTGGGAAATAAAGGAAAATTTTCCAGCCACTAAAAGCCACAGAAGAGTAACAAAGATCTCAAACACACAAGCAAGAAAATGGGAAGCAGATAGGAAAAAGAAGACCATTGCCTAAATTAATCTCTACCTTGGATTTTCCCTTTTCTACACATCTTTGGTGGTGGTTTGTTTGTTTGTTTGTTTGTTTTTTACAGGTAACTATCTCTCTAGCAAAAAGAGCTCCACATTCACCCTGACAATCAGAGTATTATTTTAATACTGTTCTTTAAAACAGGGAGATATGTTTCACAAACAAAAAGTTATGACATCTGCTTGGTTAGACAATTTATTATGCCCTTTTGATGAAAGGCAAGAACTTGAAACAGCAATAAAAAAAAAAATCTAGCAAGGCATACCCTGGTGTGGGTTAATGTTTTCTTATTTGCCAATGTACATAAACTCTGCGTGTAATGATGTACAGGAGCACCTGACATACACAGATTCTGCTTGCAAGGTCACATAATTCCGCATCTGGTTCCCCATTTCTGATGTTAGTGTTCAAGATCCAGCATCCCCCCATGGAAGCTCACTCCATGCTGGTTTTGGAAGAGGATATGCTGGAGCTGTCACTGAATACTCCTTTCATGCCTGTGTAAACCTATTTGGATTTGTCCTGTTTACAGCAGAATCTCATTTCATATAGCTCCTGTATAACAAACTTTATACAGCTGGGGAGGGGGCAAGACAAGGTTCCCAAGACACCTGATTTCCAGAAGTACCAACATCTGGAAAATGCTCCTTCCCACAATCGATTCAAAAATTCTGGAAAAAGCAGCAATATTTTTAGGCATCAAATTATAAAGTTAGGATAGTTATTTCAGTATGCTTATCTTCTAAGAAACTGGGTGTTGAGCCAACGAAAGGCTATATTTTACCTTCAATTACTGCAGCCCCTCTGTCTTGGGGGGCAAGTAGCTGAAGTGTATGTGCAGAACATCTTAAACGTATGAAATTGGGGCATTTCAAATTTCCCTCCATTTTGTAAATACAGCACCAGACACAGCCAGTCTTGAAGACCAACCAGAACACATTCCTATAGATAACTTGAAATGATAGCTTTACATGTACATTCATCTGTTAAAAAAAAAAAAAAAGGCCCATATACTTTTTCCTCACTTTTCACACCTACTCAGTGTCAACACCTGTTTAGCTGAAGATTTTTGAAAAGTGATAGCTTATTTTAATATTGTTGCAAAACTACTTTGTTTCTTCACAAATTATTTTATTTCATATTATTCAACATATATTGTTTCAAATATATATCTACAATGTATTTTGTATAGAAAGAGAATCTCTGATGAACACAAACTAGTGAGTTCTAGAAAGGCAGATAATTTCCTTCACTTAATAATAGTTTTCTTTCCTCTTGGCTGCAGACTCTCATAACTAGCACCATGCCAAACATTCGAAGATTGGATTATGGCCTGTCGTACTTGATTATTTTTGTCAGCATGCTGACCCAGGGTGCCCTTTTCTTGTGTTGTTCCTTCTGTTTCCATTTTTCATGTCATCCAGCTTTTCATCTTGTCAATCAGCTTTTGACTTCCTGATTAAAGTGTCTGTCACAGGAGCAGCCTGGTCTCCAGTCAGTTGTTTAATTTGTTCCTCATGGCATCCAATTGAGTTATTCATCTGGCCCAGCTGTTCCCAAGTGCTTCCAGCATCACTTTTTCATGTGTTTGGGTTTAACCTCTATATCTATGTACAACAGTGTGAATTGTTCCATTCATTCTGTTGACTGTGGATTGCTTTGCCTCTGTCTAATGCCTTGACATCGCTAGGCCGGCTGCTACTGTATGCTGCGGCTGAACCAGCTGAGGGAGAAGCAGTGTTTCACCCTGGTGTTATGGTAACAAGTACAACCAAACACACCAGTTCTCAAGTATTAAAACAGGCCCGATTTTTAACAATTAGGAACATGTAATGGAAAACTCTGCTCTCTGTGATTTGAATCCACCCAAAAAATACTGTTGATGACGCTTGGCAGGAGGAAAGAAACGTTAGTTTGCCAGGAATTTTTAGCATTCACTCGAAATCGGTTCACTTCATTATCATGAGAGATGCTTTCTCAGTGCCAAGTCTAGGCCTGGTGTAACCCAGCCATAACTCCCAGTGACTTATGTGGGAGTTGCACAAGCTCACAGCAGGGCTAAATTTGGTGATCTGAATGAAGTCGTGCAGGCATCCAGTAGGAACAATGGAATTTGAAGCAATTCAGTGTTGTCACAGCAAAATGCTCAAATCTTGTTGTCTTGCTTTAATTGGTGCTTTCAGAGAGAATTAGAGAAGAGGGATTAGCATTACATCCTGACTCTGTTCCATGACTTTTTCCCTCTGGGATAACAACTGGTATGCCTCAGTTTCCCTGCTGGATGTAATAACACACACTTCACATTGGGACAAAGGAATCATTGCTTATTAAATAAGGTGAAGCTGAAATTAGAAGCTAGTTTACTTGAGTAGAATGCTGGAATAGTTTTGAACTGTGAAGGAGCACTCTCCAGGGAGGAAGGTATTTTCTATGGATGAAACGCATATTTGACAAAGTCAGGCAAAACCCATGCTGCATACCACGTGTTGATTGTTTTAGGGCTTGGGAACAATCTTCTTCATCACATTTGCACTACCACTTGTTTCACTTCTTTTCAGTTTTCTACCACAAAGTATTATCATTTGCTAATGGCAGGATGACTTAATGACCTTCCTCATATAAGATATTCTCTGTTTCAGTGTAAAAGCACATTGCGTTTATGTACGTTTTATCTCATAAAGTTACAAAGGAAATAATTTGATCCTAAGCTGGGTAAGTAAACTGCAGCTTTTTTCTTATTGTGCTAGCATTCATTTCTCCACAGACACATCAAGACTCTAAATGCACTGTGAGTTTTTAGTAGAGTTTTATATACCAGAAGAATTTTATTAAAACAATATTAACTCAGTCAAGTCCCTGCTGGATGCCTGTCCACATCATAAAAACTGCCAGCTTGACTGGCACTCACTGGCACCCATATAGGAACTCTCAGTAGGGAAGCCAAGGACTGAGCGGACCCAGGTCCTGAAGTGCCCTTTCATCCCTACAGGTGGTCCTTCCAGCTCAGAAGTGAGGTACGTTCTTGGAGCATTACCATACCTGTTCTGGGGCTAAACAAATGACTTCAGCTTTCATCACCTTCATGCCAAAACTCTTCAAGAGTCTTATTTCTTCTTCTTTTTCTTTCTTTCTTTTTTTCCTTTTTTTTTTTTTTTCCAAATAAATAATCTAAAGTTTTGCTTCCTTGTTTAGGAACCTGCATTCTTTCTGGTTGTAGTTTTTGCATTAATTTAGAAAACAGGAGTGTGCATAACAGAAGATCAGGAAGTATCTCCAGCAGCATTTTGAGTTTTGAAGCATGGTAAGTCTAATAAAAAGATTAGACTGCCTTCCTCTTACTTTCTCACTGACTGTAGAAGCAGCCATAGGACCCTTTTACAAAATGCAATCTGGCTTTAATCACTGCTAAATGGTTTCCATCCTACTGGAAATTTGTTTGGGAAGGACTGTTTCTGGAAAACACTGCTGTGAAATGCATGTTATTTGGAATGGGTTTGTATTTTCTAACCTCACAATGTTGTAGGATGGGTTAAAAATATGGCAGAACAGAGTGAATATGTGCATTGGACCTAATAAGTATGCACTTTCTATTACTATCTGAGTCTCTCCTGGGTACAAAAATAGAAAAGGAAGAACTAGTTTTGAAAAATAAACTGCATCCCACATCTGCGTGCAATATACCCAATCAAAATAGGCTGTGCAGCTATTACTGCTGGACTTCCTTGGAAACTTTGCCCCAAGTCCCCTGAATTTCGTTTCCTCTTACATTCTTCAGGAGGTTGACTCCTTCTTGGTTAGTCAAGAAAATAATTGCACACTATCTCAAATCTGCCCTTCCCCCAGTTTCTTGTATCATAAAATAACTCTAAGCACAATATGTTATGCAAGTCTGTGATCATCCCTCTAATTTCTTATAAAAGATATGACCTCGTTATCAATGAAGTTATTTTTAAAGTACTGATCATCTGAGCTAAAACCTCACAGATAGAAATGCAAAATACGTTCTAATCTCTCTTAAAGCTCAACTCCACATTGGTTACACTCAATTCAAATTCTGTGTGGTTTTCTTTGTAATCAAAACCAACTACACTGCTTCCAAGATATACAAAAGATGATCTGAAATTCTGGGGTACAGCCATAATCTTAAGGTTATGCTGCAATGCTTGGGAATGTAGAGGAGTACTAACATTTCTAACACCTGAGAATGAAATCTGGCTGCTAGCACACATTTATTATGATCATTCTAAACATTTGTACAGTACACAGCCTAAATCAGGGTGAGCTATTCAACTGAATTTCTTTATCATAACTGAACTGATATTTTTATGCAAACAGAAAGCTGTATGCTGTTGTCAGATTATGACCCCTTTTTGTTTGTGTATAATGAACTGTACTTTTAAGCAGTTGGGAAGCCATTTTATTCTTAAAGCTCAATGTGGACTGCAAAAGATATATATATATATATATATATATATACACTCAACAATCTTTCACAGAGATTTTACATTTGTTCTTTCTTTTTTTTTTTTTCCCCTTTTGTTCTGTTCTCAACCTAAAAGAAAGGTCACTTCAAGTGATGCTATATATATTGTGCTCTTTATGCACCCACCAGTAGAGTGTCTATGCTCTAAGAAGATGGAAGATCTGCAGCCCCTTGTTCCTTTTACCTTTGATGTCTTCAAGAAGTGACTGAAATATCAATATGTTTACTGAACATAGGGGAAAAGCTACTTTCCCCAGGGTGAAATAACTGGGTTTACGATGGCTTACAAGACACCCCCTGTGTAGAAGAGGACAAGCTTCAGGGCATATATAAATATGCATCATATACATGTAGTCACCCTCCCAGCTAGAAGACATACACGTGTTTAACAAGCACATTTTGAATGCAACCTGCTTTAGCTTCTGTTGCACTAATAACTCCTGCAATTAAGCAATGTTGGTAGCCAATTAGCTCACATTTTTCTTCATGTTGAAGGAGCAAATACAGGCAGGTATTTAACCCCTTTTGTGCCCTTGGGCCATCAGCATACTTAACACTGGGGAAACTGTAATCGTAATCCTTTCAGATACAGTTTTTCTTCTCTTATATCAGGAGGTGATAAAACGAAACAGCACAATTGAATATTGAAAAGGCTGGATAACTTTATGAGTATTGCTACTACTAATAGCCACCTTATGTTTAAGTGAAATCTTTTGCATGGGAGGATCTAAAAATTTCACAATATGCACATAAGGATAATTTCACTTATCACTGAACTTTTCTGAGGCAACCCTGGTGTGTAAAAGGAAGACACTGTTAGATGAACAGCAAGCTTGGCACTTAGTAGATATGCTAGTGCTACTCTATAACCTCTAAAGCAGGACCTTCTTTGTGATGGGAAGATTACACGGTGTGACTGTCCTGACAGAAAGCCACTGTGGTGGTTCTAGAAGTTGTCACCAAAAAGTAATTTTTTCTCCCTGAGAGTAGGTAGAGGCTTCAATCTACAGTCTTGTCCTCATAGTGCATTTCAATTTTTTTTTTTAAGCTATATAGAATTACTATGATATTATATATATAATATTAATTTACTTTCATCTTCTGTGTATTCAGTTTCAACACATCATCCCATAACTACCTATTGCAATGCTGGGCTAGGTGATATTTTAATGCACTCTAATTTCCATTTAAAATTCTACTGGAAAAGTGTGAAAAATCCTTCTTGTGTGCATGTGTGAATAGAGCCTTTAATGCTCAAGTTTAAATGAATGGTGTATTTTTTGGCTTGGTGTCAAAGACTTAACAGAACTTGTACTATAGTCTTCTCACAGGAAAAAACAAATAGTTTCACACTGAGGTATTTGGAAACAGGTGTGCTGAACAATTACAGAATGTTACAGCTCTTGGAGGCAACCCTCCAAGAAATTAAGGTCTTAAAATGTATAGTAACACTATCACATTGATAAAATATCTAGTATTGAATCCCACAGGACAGAAAAAAAACTGACTGGAGCACAAGGAGAAGATGTGATCACTATTATGTCAGGGTATGAAGCAGCTAGAGTTTTTGCCAACAGGTCTGGAAAGAAAACAATAGAAAAGCTTTACTTGGAATGTGGCTTGGAACAACAGATCAACACTGTCTGCTCCCACTCTCAGGGCCACCACCCTGCCTCAAGCAGCAAAACACTCTCCTGGCCATACTCAGCAATGTGCCTGATGGAGCCATCTCTGCTTATTCAGCACACTGCGAAACAGCTCTACGAAACTGAGCAGCAACCTTATTTGCTGACAACACTCTCTCCTAAAGCACCAGTTCCATGTTTCTGTTTCACCTTATCTCCCCCGTTTTGATTCTCTCATGAAAAAATAATCTCTCCATGCTTCTCTTCCTTGGTTATGACACAAGTAAGTCAAACTCTTTCATAAAACTCATAAAGCCAAGATTTCACTTCCACCTCTCGATACCTAACAAGCATCCAGAAACAACAGTAAGCATTTCAAGGTTATTATAAATCCACAAAAAGGAACCCAACCTTTGTTTTACCCCTGTGAAATGTTGTCCCGCTCTTTTAAAAATATTTGATGTCCCCAAAACTTCACCATAACCTAATAATTTATTTTGCATTCTCCCACTTTGAGGCCAGTATTCTCAGAAATTTGAAGTGGTCTCCTGCATCACGTCTGATTTATCTTCTACCCCAAGTCAAGGTGACCCCACCTCCTTACCCCCACAAATTCATCAGCTTACATGTGCAGTGCTTCCATGTAGTGTAGAGGGGAATTCCTCCCTGAATCTCACTGCATTCAGGTTATGGCCCTATCATTATTTTAGCATGTGTAGCTACACAATTTATTACTGGTCACAAAATTATTCCTCTCATTTTCAAATCCAGCCATGCTATTTGACTCTATGACCTCCCGTGGCAGCGGATTCCAGAGACAATTCTTCGCCTTTGCCAAGGCTGTAACAGAATGTTTAATGTTGAAGGATGAAAACACATTATCCCATCTTTGATGTTTAAAGAGAGAGGAGAGACCTCAAGACCTTTCTGCATATTATACAGTGTAACACATTTGTATGCTCTCTGCAGAGCTGGCATGTCATATTCAAGGTCAGTTCTGCACCACACTCTGGTCCAGCAACCTCCCTCCTAAGTTTTCAGCTTTCTGTTATACACCAAGCTGCTGAATTGTAAAATAAAGGCTAAAACCAATGAACAGTCAAGTGACAAATAGAAGAAATCCTATGCTTCGTACTGCTGTTGTGCTTCTTCAAAAATGTATACCCTGTAGCACCCTTCATTCAAAGACCTCAAAGAATTGCTGCAAAGGTGAGCAACTGCCCTGGTACCAAGAGATCTCTGAAACGCATGCACATTCCCAGAAGATGGGGTAAGAAGTTATTTTCCTGATATTAGTGCAGACACAATGATGCAAATTAATTATATTTGTCAGGAGGATCAGGTTTACAGAAACTGAGGTGCGGATAAAAATTGACTTGGCCAACAGTCACAGAGCTAGTTAGCAGCACAGTGAAGAAAACAGTAGATGTCTCCTGACTTTCAGTCCTTTCTCACTAGTTGCTGGGCAGTAGTGCTGCTGTTCCCATAATAATTGTACTACATGCTTAACAAATTGTGTGAATGCTAGTGAAAGGCAAGTTAGACTAAGGATGCTCTTCAAGCCCCTTCTCCTTCTGTAAGGCTTTATCAAGCTCAACAAGCTAAGTCTGTATCATCAGCCACTTGTAAGAGGCAGAGAAAAGTAAGACTCCAGGTCTCTTCATGGTACTGTTTGGGCTTGTCAAGGGACAGCCAATGTGGCAAAAGGTTTCATAATTATTACTTCATATTGTGAATTCTAACCAGGTTTCAGCAAAAAATGAGCTTTTTTTTTTTTTTTTTTTTTTTTTTTTTGAGAAAACTATGTTCATTCTAAAGACGCTAAGAAAAGGAGCACTGTCATTCTGCTTCATCCTGACTGAAATGCTGTAGACATTATTTCCTACAATAAATAAATAAATAAATAAATAAATAAATGTAGTTCTCCATCAAATGACAACAACTGTGTCTGTCATTTCCCTTGTTCATGAGTGACATTTCATGATTCATATTTCAAAAATCTCTCAACTCCAAAAATCAGAGTGTACTGAAACCAACTTTGCACCTGGTCCTCAAGCCTCAGCAGCCAAAGTTCAGCAATGGAGATCTCTGTCGTCATCAGGGCAGACTGCTCCCCACCTCAGTCCTCTGCTGCTTTTTCTTTCTTCTCAGGCAGCTAAAAGAACAAAATCAGCCACCAGACTTCTGCTCGGGGAAAGCCTGTGTTAGGAGGCTGAATGACTTCTCGGGCACAGCCTTGAGAGGCCACAGGTTCTGTTTCCACCTCTGCTGTTTCACTTTCCCCTTTGGTGCAATACTAACAACAGCCTTGCAAAGTGGTTTAAGACTGGTGTTGAAAATCCAACCATTATCTCATGGAATATGATAATTCGGATCAGCCATTCCTGCTGACTTCATGTTTGTCTGGAAAAGTACATGCCAGGTTTAGCTTGCCTACAAATCTTTTTGCTGGAATTTGTTTCTTTCAGAGGGGTGAATAGAGACAATGGGAACTCAGTACCAACCTTAACGATAAAACACACACTGCCACATTATAGTATTACATTATATATACATCCACACACTAATATACACTTACACAAACTCTGTCACACCAGTTCTTTAGCATTCCTTGTTGTATGTAAATGTAAGTCATTACAATCCCCATACAAAATTAATTACAATCAGACATTCCCACATTCCTATTTTCAGAGGGTTACCAGATATTCTTTTAATTTGGCTTTACCATCATTTCAAAATAAAAGCTCTTTCCCTAACATTTATGAAGCCTCTAAGCTTAATTGCATTCATCTTTATCAAGTCTTGAAACTGGCTTATATATTTAAATGAGCTAAAATAAAAAGGGTTGCAGCAACTGAAGTCTCTTCAATAAACCGAAGAAAATTTTCCAAAAGACTATGGAAGCAATAGTGACCAAAGCTGTAAAGAAGAAGGATTTTAAAACTAATAAGTTGCCAAGTGGATCCTTTTCTTAATTAGTCTTCCTTTCAAAGAATTAGTGAGTAAAAGACTGAAAGATGAAGTGAAATTTGAATGTTACCCACAGTCTATAAATAAGACTTGACTTAGTCTCTCATTTGGCCCATGATGATTCTATTATTTCTCCTTCATACTGTAATTTTTTTGTCTTTCTTCCCTACATTTCTTCACCATCAGGAAATACGACATTGATTAGTGGAGGAGACTTTGAACATTTTTCAACCTATAAAAGCACCTGAGGTACATTGCTATTCTTCTCCACTTAGGGTCATTGGTGTTCAGTTTTGTTTTCTTTTCACTGATAAATGTTTATCTCTGGGCTAGACTTGGTAATGGTAGTGAGAGGCACTGTTTTCAGCTCTCAACTCTGCTGCAAAAGTCCTCAGCAGCCTTAGGAGGTCGCAGCAAGGGACAACAGTGGAAGTGGCTTTTCTCCTTAGGTCTGGACCCCTTTTCTGTAACTGAATTCCCAGCCAGCAGTGTGATGGAGAGGCAGAAATACTGGGAATGCTTCTCACTCTGCCTTCCCTGTTTACTTTATAAACTCATGAGCTTATAAATTCTGTTTCTACAGTGTTTTTTTTTTTCCTGTCTCTGCAGGCAATATTGCTCTTTTATCTACTGTTATGAGTAGTATTGAAGCAGTGATCACTAGTGAGCTTCCTCTCCACACGTGGCACTTCACAGCCTGGTGCATGGGTCCAAATGGACAGTGCACCTCTGGCCCACACCACGTGCAGGTGGTGTCTTAGGCCATGACAAGAAGCAACAATTTAGAATAAATGTAAAACTTCTGACCCTCAGAGCACTCATTGTTTCAGACTTTTCTTTCAAGTGAGACCTGAACTGGAGCTGAACTGGAACTAGAGGGTTCAGATTCACGTCTTTATTAATCCATTCCTTGGAGGCCAGGAACTAACATCTACTTTATCAAAGAATTTTGTACTGCTGTTGTCTGCCACACAGCATGGTTGATAACTCTGCCTGTGAAATTTATTTGATGCCATAGAAACAGGTGATGTAAACAAATAGCTTTGATTTAAATTTGTGACAAACTCACGGAAGAGCTATGATTCTCTAATGGTTGGAACGAGGAGATGCAAACTATGGCAGATCAAGGCAGATTCTTATTTTGACAGAAGCAATGACTCACTGTGTGACCATGGACAAGTCGTTCAATTTTCTTGTACTTTAGTCAACAAAACTATAAAATTATTAAAAGACAAAAAACAAAAAGTCCCCAGATTTTACTGAAAAACAAATCCTTCCTCTGAGCTCAGTTGGTGAATAAATGACAAAAACAACAAGACGAAACATGGGTGTAACCCACAGCTTTGCCAAATATATCACAAAAATATGGAGAGGGTACAGAGGAAGAGAAGACAGAGGGAAAAAAAAAGATCAGCAAGAACACTGAAATGCCTCAAAGCACATGAAATCAGATTAACAGCAACAACTTCAACAAAAGAGAGTATAGATGCCCACAGGGTGGTGAGTAGGAGGGTGTATTCCAAAGAAAAATAGCAGTCAAATGATCTAATGCTCTTTTCATCACAAGCAGCCTTTAAGACTAGATAGTTATTGTCTCACCCTTTCACAGGGTACACTATGACAAGTATTTGAATGTGTCTGGAAACAACACCAATCAGACTTCAGCACAGTTAATGAAGGCTGGTTTGTCCAATACTGTTGTAGGGAGAAGCATGGATGCCTAAAGTCACTGATGCCTACCAGTGATGCTCTCCTATTTTAATTTGCACAGTGACACCTGCTTTTCCGGGGCCACATGCAGAAGCCAGAGGGGTTTAGGCACCACGCATGCTGCGGGAGTCTGAAGGACCTGCACCACATGGCAGGGCAAACAGGCTACCTTGCGTGCTCTTTGGAGTCCCCCATGCATTCAAGAGGTATAGCACCCTGCACAGCATGTTGCAACAGGCACACCCTTTGGAAACCCTACAACATGCTGGCATCTGGCTTTCTTGGCCATATTTGTAGCTGGGGAATCAGGCCCTTTTGGCCCTGGCTGCTGCACAGTATCCTCAGATCTTTTCTGGGATGAGACAGTATGAAAAAAGAGTGACACCTCCTGAAACATCAGCATCTGTGTTGCCTGGCTGAGGTTTTTACAGAGCGAGGTTGCAGCAGAAGGTGCTGTTGCTTTATACTGCTCTTCAGAAAGAAAGCAGGATGATGCTTTAGTGCTGGCTACAGCATCCAAGTGGCTGTAACAGAGAAAGAACATGAAACACAGAGGAAAACAATGAACAGCGGAAAAGTCAAAGTTAGGCCTGCAGCAGAAGAGAGGCTACAAAGGTATCTTCAAAGGCTTTTCTGGGGAAAAAAGAAAAAAATAGTAGCAGACAACATACATATTAATGAACCAGAAACAATATTGAAAAACAACCTATTATCCTTTCTCAGATCAAAAGAACATGAAGATTAACACCTCAGACATCAGACCTCTGTGATAGGGAGAGAGTGGGCTTAGCAACAAGTCTGCTTCCCCCAGCCTTCCTCTGTTCTTGTGACCCGGATCAGGCAAAGAGGGTTCACTGCGAGGAGCTATAAACTGGGCCTTCAAGCCCAGCAGCTGCACAGTGGGTGATTAAAAAAAAAAAAAAAAAAAAAAAAGGCATTAAAACTGAGCAAAGACTCAGTAAAATTTGGAAAAAAATCTGGACAGACATGGAAAGAAAGTGAAGAAGAAAATTATCTGGGCTACTATGCAAAGACAAGATTTACTGCTCTGCCTTGTTTGAGGGGAGTGCTGGAGCACTCAGGGAAAGATGTGGCATTATTTGCACACTCCTCTCTGAACTGCCCAAAGGCTTCTCGGTGGCCATCCAATCTCCTCTCCCCTCCAACCCCCAGCCCTCCAGCCCTCTTCTTGTACAAGACCATGAGGCTCCCTGGCTTTCCAGGAGAAAGGGAGTCCTAAGGGAGTCCTACAGTGTTCTTCCCTGAAAAACCAGGGACATTCTCTGCTGGGGATTGAATACACTTGCAATGGGAATGGCTCAATGATCTGACAATTCTTTTCTATATTTAATCTCTTTGATAAGCAAAACAGTAATCTGACCAAGAAGGAATTTTCTCTTATTAGTTTTCCTCAGCACAAACTGTTGTTCATGGATGCCTACCTGGTGCACAAAACCACTTCAGCATCATGAGGGCATTTATGATAATGAAATGAAAGCCACCCCAGAGGTGGCTAGTGTAAAGGAAAGGTACCTTTACAATGACAATGGGCAGATACACATTCATTCTCTGTCAGAGACTTCATAACAAAAATTCATTTTTCAACACACCTATCTGCTATTAGCAGCTCACACTTATCAAGGGAGTTGAATTTCAGATCACGTTCTTTCTGATTTTTGCACTCATATTTATACATGCACTGACAATGAAAAAGGATCAAAATACAAAATCAGAATCCAGCACATTTTTCATAGTTAATTTGATGCTTCATAAATTATGTGCTTCAAAAATATATTAATAATAATTAAAAAATAAATAAAAAAGGAAACAATTTGGTTTTGCCACAGATGTGACTGAACCAGATTTCAGCCCTTCTGAGATCAGCAGAAGTTTTGGATTTTCACTTGATTTCACAAGAAAGATTCATTAGATAAGAGTTAGCTATGTGTTTTTTACTACAGCCTTTTTCCTGAATCTAGACATTTCAAAAATGATCCAGACTTTTCTCGGCTGTGACAGGACAAGAGACACAAGACACAAGGTGGAACATGAGAATTTCCTGTGGGATTTAAGGACAAAGCTTTTCAAAATGGAAGTGGATAGCCACTGGCAAAATTGGCCAGAGACACTGTAGGATCTCCATCCTCTGAGAAATTGAAAGTTTGGCTGGGCACACCCCTGAGCAACCTGCTCTAAATGGAAGTGCTTTGAGCAGGATATTGGACTAGATGGACTCTGGAGGTCCCTTTCAACCTATTCTGTGAATCTACATATGGGAAGCACAGTAATTTACTACATAAGTGCAGTACGTAGATTGGATCTTTGACCCTGCTAATCTTTAGATGCTAAAGAAAACAGTGTTAAACATTAAGAATAAAGCCAAACTCACAGTTCATGAATATTGAAATTAGAACCATTTACAGGAAGATATAGATTTTGGTGCAAAAAGCTGTTTTGCATAGTAAAAAATGCTGTTGCTGACAAGCTTATGATTTAAGCAGTCTTTCATTTTTTACTGAAAGTTTGCATGGGTGTCTTGAAACCCACTCCAATCTTGTCTTTCTACAGCAACAATAATATCACAGAAAACTTTGTTTTAAAATCAAGAAAGTAGACCAAGTTTTGGGTTGACTTATACCTTCTGCAACTTCAGTAACAATTAAATTTCACAAATAGCAAGGTAGGACAGGACCTGCTCTGGAGCTCTTCATAGCTGTAAAGCTTTGTGCTCTTCACACTGAGTGGGAATTTCTGCAAGAACAGGATGATAACTGATATTTCTAATGCCAGATTTGAAATATCAAGAATATTTCTCATGGGGTATTTTTGTATTCCTATTTCCAATTTTCCAACTCTTCAACTTTTCTTACCTTCTCTTTCCATATATTCTGTCAATGCCTCTCTCCTAAGAAAAAGAAGGTAAGTAGGAAATATGTAAAAACTTACATTTCTGTGTGGGTGGGAGGAATTAACAAACCAGTTTTCAAATTTCCATTCCTGCTGCAAACAGGACTGTTCTGGTTTTATACACATAATCTGCAGATCCTGATTTCCTGTCTTTCTTGTAGCAGTAAGTAGGTTTCAGATACCTATGGAAAGCCACTTAAACTGCTGAAGTTTTTATGGGTTAACCCATCAGAAATTACCATTTATTCAATTACGAATAATACCAAGCAAAAATATATAGCAACTGTGTAACTGTATGATAGAAAATAATGAATAAAAAGTTTAAGCAGATGAGTCAAAACACATCATTGTTTCCTAAAGTCTGAGACATAGCTCCTTGTGGGATATGAAGAGCTAACAATGGGTCACAAAAGATTAATACATTTAAATGGGCATGTATTTACAACATATGGTAGTTTAGCAGGAGAAGCAAAACTGTGTTACTTTAAGTACAGCAGAACTTAATTTTCAAAAATTTGGGAAACGATCTAGATGCAGCATGTTCCTACCAGCCCATGACGCAGGGAAGCTGTTTTTATAAGAGTTTCAGGCAATTTTTGCATGTGATGGGGGCTTCCATGATCATTGAATAATATCACAAAAATATGACCACACTCAGCTTACCCAATATGCAGTTACGTTCTCAGCTACTTGCAAACTGCTATGAAAAAGAAAGAGGTTTAAAAGATATGTGGTAGGGTCTTAACATACTAAATTGAATGGAAATTCTTCCTGGACTTCAGCACATCCATCACTCAAGTGGTACAGCTCACCAAAAAAGTCTACCTGCTATTCTTCCATCTCTTTGGCTATGGTTTCACAATGGGCTCAGAGGTTAAATGAGTTGGCCATTAGTGCCCATGCATGAAACTCAACAGCTCTGAAATACTTCCATAAAGGCTGCATTCAAACAGGAGCTTAGACACACTAGGAATAACTGTGTTTATCCCATTCTTCTGGAAAACAGCATTACTTTTCAATGCAAGTTATATTTCTGTATAAAATATGTTGCATCCCCCTGACATCAGTCAGGAGTCAAAGTTTTTAGCTGTCTCCTTAAGATGGATTTTTAAGAGCACCTGTCCACAAATCAAAGGTTCCATCTAGACAGTAATCAAAGCTTCTACCTAGACAGAAAAAAAAAAAAAAAAAAAAAAAAAAAAAAGTGGTCAGGCTTTCAACTGAGCCAAGAACACAGGGCAAAATTTTCTCACAAATAAGCTGCAACTCTAACAAGAAAATTGTTGGGGGAAAGAGTTCTGAAAACGTGGCCCCATTTGTGGGTATCAATGCTAGAAAATCTGGCTCTGTAGTGACATAGTAAGAACATTGTCTCTTTTGCCTCCAATCCCTCAGCCTTCTGCATTGACTACCAAAGAGATTATTGTCTTGAACTTTAAGGAATTAAAGTGAAAATATGCTTGCATACATACCAAAGCTTTCTCAGATATGTCTAGGCAGTTACACACAACAAACACTTCTTTCCTCCTACTATCACAAGAAGAGATGTCTCTATTCTTTGTTTTACTCCTGAGTTTAATTTTCAAACCTCCTAAACTGTTTGTGGTCTAGGAAATATCAAAGACAAATTGTGTCCCCAGTTATAGGGGACACATTTGTTTTGAAAGAGATGCCCTTCAATTCATAGCTGAATTTGGTCAAACAGCAGTTCCAAAATGTGTTCCACTGGCTGTCTGTGGGGATCTATCACATGGTCCACGTTTTGTTGTTTTCTTTCCAGCTATGAAATACTCTACTAAAATTTAACTTCCAATTAGTAGAGAAATACATCACTTAAGTCAGGTATTGGACTAAGATTGAGAAGGCTTGAGTTTTGTTCTTTGCCTCTGCTTTGTTTAGCTTATTTTTCTCTGCTTACCTTCTACAACTATTTAGTAAATATTTTGCTAGTTGGAAAAAAAAAAAAAAAAAAAAAAAAAAAAAGAAACTTCTGGCAGTACAGATTTATCAAGGGTAACTAATGCCTGACCAACCTCATTGGTTTCTATGACAAAATTATTGGATCTGTGGAAAAAGAGAGAGGAGTAGATGCCATTTACCATGATTTAAGCAAGGCTTTAAGAACTATCTCCTACAGTATGCTTGTACCCAAGTTAAAGTGTCACAGATAGAATGGGTGGGCAACTACACGAGTAAAAAGAAATTGGATGTTCAGGCTCAGAAGGTCATGATTAATGGATCATACCTTACCTGGGTGCCTGTGGTAAATGCAGTACAGGGGTCTCAATGGGACCTGGCTTGTTTAACATCGTTATGATTGACCTGGAGGAGGTGATGGGCTGCCTTCTCACCATGTTTGCAGATAGCACTGATATGAGGGGACCACACCTGAGGGCAGAGCTGCCATCCAGAGGGACTCAGACAGGCTGGAGTAAGAGGCCAACAGGAACTCCATGAAATTCAACAGGGGTGACTGAAGTGAACAGCCCCTTAACACTGACCCCAGCCCTGGGAAGGAAGAGCCCTGCCAGCATACAGGCTGGGGCCAGCCTGCCTGGGAAGCAGCTCTGAGGAAAGGCCCCAGGGTCCCGCTGGCTAGTGAGCAGAGCATGAGCAGCAGAGGCACCCATAAACTTCTCGGGCTTTATCAGAGAGGGCAAGGCCTGTAGCTTGCAGGAAGCGATCACCTCCTTTTTCTTAACACTCATTAGACTGCGTCTAGAATATTACACTGTTTTAGGACCCCCGGTACAATAAATTGCTGATAGACTGGCACAGGTTCAGCAGAGGGCCACCGAGATGGCTGGGGCCTGGCACACCTGGCCTGTGAGGAGATGCTGAGGGAGCCAGGTTGGTTCAGCCTGGGGAGGGATGGTTTCTGGGGTCCTAAGAGCTGCCTGCTTGTCCCTGCAGGAAGGTGATTGAGAAAATAGTGCCAGGCTCTTCAGCAATGGGAGAATGAGAGACAGGAGACGTAAGTGGAAGCAACAGAGGTTCAGGCTGCATATAAGGAAAACTCTCTTGCCCATGAGGCCAGGCCCACTCTCCCAGTCAGGCTGTGGGGCAGGCTGCCTGAGAGACTGGGCGGTCTCCACCCTCAGGGGCCTTTCAGCTCTTAACAGGGCAAAGCCCTAAGCAGCCTGGTCTGAGCTCTGAGCTGACCATGCTTTGACCAGGAGGTTGGGCTAGAGACCTCCAGAGGTAACTTCCAAACCAAATTATTCTGTGATTGCACAATTTCTAGTGAGCACTGAATCAGATTCTCTGTCAAGGACTTGCACTGACTGTGTGCTCTTGTCCTTCCTAGAGCTCCCATGTTCTAGCATGTGACTCCAGGAAAGAAATCCTGGTGTACTTCCCAGGTTACCTTGGACTTACAGTGCGGATGTTGTTTCTGTGAACTATGTCTCATTCAGCTTCTTTCACGACACATGCACTGAACGCGTGAGCAGGTCACAAACAGTAGGTCCAAAACACCTGACAACACTGTCCTGGACAGAGTCAATAGAGAATTTAATCTGCCACTTACACCCGCACCCCTTTCATCACTCTACAGGGTATTCAGCGAAGTAGTTCTAAATCCTTCTCAAGAGAGCTGTTCCATGTTATTATTAAGGTGAAATATAATAAAGTGCTTAAATAGTCACTGTGGTGAAAAGCAAGAGAGATCTATGGAAAGAAAAAAAGAAAAAAAAAAAGAAAAAAAAAAAAGATTTTTAGCCACGTATTTGGGAGCCATGCTCACTTTCACAAGAGCTGTTAGCCAGATGAAGCAGGCACCCTCTCAGGATGTGGAGGTTCACATCAGATGTGGAAGGAAACTTTTGCCTACTGCGTTACGGACACAATGATATTATTAGGAAAGAGCCTTTTACCCCTTTAAAAGCCTATTTTGCGCTGCCTGTCCCTGTGCTAAGGTCACATAATGAGCTGGGGTCACCATTCAAATAACAGTCATGTATATACACAATGTGCCACACACCAGTTGCTAGGTAAAAAGCACTGCCTTCTCTGAAAACCTTGCAAATCCCAGTTCTTTATTTCCTTTACTTTTCCTCCATGCTTCAAAATGAACATTTTTGTTTTGGATGAAATGGAATGTATGTTTGCATTTTGCACTAAATAAATGTTTTCAGATTTCCATTTTGGCAAGAAAAACAAAAAATGAAGTTCCATTTGGTTTGACTCTGACTTATTTTTTCTCCCTCTTTTTTAAGTTCGGCACTCTAGCTGAAAAAAAAAAAAAAAACAAAACAAAAAACAAACAAACAAACAAAAAAAAAAACAATTATTCTCACAGCCTTAGTCACACATTTTCCAGGCAGTGCCTGAAATGTTTCCTTTCAGCTCTTTGCAAGCAGTTTATAGGTTGTCAATTCGCTGCTGCCTCAAGAACAAGAGACGGCAATTCTTCCAAGTGAACAGCTTCCATGACTTTCCTGACTGATGCAAATGTGTTATGCTGTTGACAAAAACTAACCATGAAAGTTGACTTGGTTATTGCTGTTTGCAGTAACTGGTATTTTCCCTGAAAATTCTCCTCCAACCCATCAAATGGAGCACACTATTTTATCAAGTCAGTTTGTAATAATCATTTTATACCTCTTATCTTTTATTTAGACAAATAAGAACTAATAAATTTTCAAGAAGTATAATTTGTCACTTTAATGGCTAGAAACAATTCCCTGAGGAGAGACCAGGCACTGAATGCATATGGAGACCAGAATATGGAGACCAATAAAAGTGACCTTTTTAGAAACCCAACTGAATCGCAAAGAGAAGATAGCATGGGGAATTTTGGCTATATCTCCATATCTATATTTCAGTTATTTGCAGCTGAGAAGAAGCAGGGAATACAGCAATTTTATTACCGTGAATATTCTAAATACCTATAGCACACAACCACTGATGTGGTTCCTGCCCTGAAGAACTTGCAATATAACTTAATACATGACAAAATATGTGAAAAGATGCAGCAGATGACAGAGGCCAAAATCTCAAACCATACAAACTGCAGTCAAAATCCTGCCGAGGTAGGCAAAGCATCCAAAAGGAAGGCAAGCATCCAAGTTTATGGACCCAACTGCTGAACCAGCTCCTTAAAATATATGAAAATATGCACACACATTAATAAGAAGCTAATGATAGCAATTTTGTCACTGTAGGTTAGCTGCTAGAGGTGGTGCTTACAGGCTTGAGGAGGAAGCTAATCTGGTATGTGCTAACTCTGACACTTTAAAAATGGTTCTCAACCTCACCAAAATTACTACAAGAAAAAAAAAAAAAAAGTAAATTACTTATTGTAATTACCAATCCACATAGATTAACAGCCATAAATCAATTTCAGAGAGATGACTGGATTTTCATTACACAGGCACACACACACACAGAATAGACAGTAGGATATTGGGGCTCAGTTAAATATTGTTAAAAGATCAAAATATATATATTTTTTTATTATTATTTCACATTTGTATTTTTAATTGACTGGAAAATGGAAAGAAGACATTGAAATACCATGTTAATATCTGTACTATCTCCACTGGCTACTCAAAGATTTGCTTCTGATTTTAAAGTTTCTCAGCTCAAGAAGATGTAGATTTTCTTGGCAACAGCTGCTGTGTAAAATATTCTGAGATAGAATTTTTTATCATAATTAATAATAGATGAAAATTTCTGCGTTTTTGATGTTCTAAACTCTATGCTGTTTGATTTACGATGTCTTTATAGTTGTTTTTCTAGTAATTCTATTCCTCTTTCTGTTGGTATAAGGCTTGTCGTCTCTTTTATTTCCCTAGTGGAGTTGGTACAGTACTCTTTTCTTCCTTTCTCGCCTTCTTTTTCTGTAAATATATTTCATAAAGTTCCCCTTTCTTCCTTAATGAGACTGATCCCTATGCTCTGTAAGTTTGCTGCTGCAGATTTTTTTTTCTTTTCTCTCCCCCCTCCACCTTTTTTTTTTTTTTTAACTCTGCACAGGGTAGTAATAAAACCTCGGTGCAGGCTATTGCAGCTACGAGCATGTTCTGTGTGTGCTTTTATAGAGCTGGCTATATTCTCTATAATGAATGTTTTAAACTGAATGGTGACTGAAGAGGCATAGTCTTGTTTGGGGGTTGAGTTTTTTGTCTAGCATTGTGATTTTTTTCATTTGGTTTTGGGGTTTTAGAGAAGTGTGCCTTGCAAAACTTACTGGATAATGCCCCATAATTGCTGGTTTATGAGAAGTTTGATACAGGTGCATAATAGGCTGTTATTATTGTGTCAGCACTCCCGATCTTGTGATAATAGAGGGCCGTATGTCAGAGTTGGGACATTTGTGACAGCTGTAGTTAAACCTGCCAGACAGTTTTCTAAGAAACCCCTTGTTTTCTGCCATTCGAAACTTTTTCAACATTTCACCTGCAAAGTGCAAATTTTCCAGGAAATATTTATACCAGAAAAGGAAAGTTTTTGGATAAGTTTGGCCAGATATAAATACTAATTCCATCATTTGTAAATACAGCAGAGTCCAGAGAAAAGGACTCTTGCATGGTGGGATCCCACCTGACAAGCAGAGGTTCCTTCCTGCTTCTTGGCTTGACCACATGAGAGTAAAACAAAACAAAAATCTACCATAAAGTCATTAAGAGTCTTCTTCAAATCTTCCATTCATCAGGCTGAAATGAGAGTCAGGAACATCCTCCATGGAAGAAATCAGCTACTGCAGAAACTTAAGATACTCGCTGAGGTTGTGAGGTACTGACTTACTACAAACAATACGGAACAAAAACTAGCACCAAAACCAGGTGCAGGTGAGCTGTTTCTCAGCTCACTTGTGACAGGCTGGGCAGGGTGGGTTCCCACAAGGCTCCTTGTCAGCCCAGAGAGACCACGCAATGCCAACAAGCCAGCTCTATCCTCCCTTCATTCTCCCTCCACCCTCTGTCTGTCTTCCCTACATCCTCTGCCAACCAACAGGCTGTGCTCAGGACAAGCTGTCTTTATGCAGTACTGGCATAGCCAGTAGTGTGTTTGCCTGGGGGAACAGTAGGGAGGCAAATATCGAGTGGCTTTACACAGTGCTTAGGGTATAATAAAGTACAAGTTAATGGCCTGAATTAGTTCCCCCCTAGAGGGGGAAATTGCTCCTAGGAGAAGAGCCAGAACAAGGCCTAATGCACCATTTAGGTCTGATTTCAGTCCAGGTTTGTGGTCTCCAAGGGTGAGCAAGGCTCTTGCTGGTCTGGGTGAATTTCACAGCCCAAACCAGGGCCAGGAGAGCAAGTAGTGAGGTTCAGGGGTGCAGGTTTGTGCTCAGAGGCTGCCTGCAGTTGACATAGACAGGAACAGTTGGGGGGGGGGGGGGTTAACACCGCTGCTCAGGTTGGCAGATTTCACTCATGCTTTGCAACTTCATGGGGCCTCCTGCCTGCCTCCTTAGGTGCATTTGATCCCTGTCTGAGTTTTCTGTGCTGCTCTGAGTAGCAAAGGCAAGTTTGCTTATCCCTGGTGTCAGGGCCGCAGGGGAGGGCTGTGCATGACTTCTCCTGGCACACAAGGTAGGAAGGAAACAGCCATCCTTCGTTTGCTGAGCGGGATCCTGGCATGTTACAGTTCTTTTCTCTGGAGTCACTTGTATTTACAAATGATGGAATTTGTATTCATAAACAAACAAACAAACAAAACAAATCAGCTCCAAACAAAAATAATACATACCCTCTCTGGCTCTTTGTCGGTGTTATTACAACATGAGAGCCAGTAGAATTTCACCAGAGAAGCCACTGCTTTCAAGTAAAAAACAGCAGTAAGAAATCCCGTCTGTTCTCCTGCACTGCCTGCTCCCCTGCTTCAGTGCCATGCAAGTTTAAAAGGCCACTTCCATTCTTGCCTTGCAATACCGTTTAAGTAGCATTTGTGCAGCATGACTGTCAACTACCTCCTAAACATCTACAGCAACACAGTTGTTTGGGTAGCTGGTTCTCAATATATATCGTTGTGGAAGTATAAGCTTGCCACTTACATTACTCAGTTTCTGTGGGACGTGGTTTGTTGTTGTTTTGTTGTTTTGTTATGTTTTTTTTTGTTTTGTTTGATGTTGTTGTTTTTCAGTAAAATCTATACATGTATATTTGCCTATATTGCAACATGCCATATGGGTGCACTCATGGTAGTCTGCATTTTAATTGTAACACTGCACTTTCCATAAAAGATTTTGGCAAAGGCAATGGAGAATCATAGCTTAAATTTAATAATATTAATTTACCATCCTTTTTCCCCTTCTTTTTTTCTTCTGGAGTTTTAACTTAACTAACAGCCTCTAGTGTACAGACACTAATTTCTTCCGTGATAACCCCAGGAGATAACATTCTGACATTCCTTAGTAAATTGGGCCTTGTAAAAACTATGCCTGGGTGGTCCATGATTATCTTTCTAGAACCAGGCTACTCGCAGTCAGATAATTTTTTCTTTAATAATAATAATAATAATAATAATAATAATAATAATAATAATAATAATAATTTAAAAAAAAAAAGCTTCCTGAGACATATGTGTCTTTCAAATCAATGAACTTCTAACTACTGGCTGGGAAATATGAGTTAGGCGTACTGCACAGCATTGTACTTTCACTACTAAAATATTGTCACTATTGTCTTAGAAGCACAAATTTAAATGTGTTACTGCATTAGTACCTTGTACATCATCCTGAGAGATCCCTTCCCAGTACTCAGATGCCTGACCAGCCACAGAAACATCCCCAAGTCTGACCAAGCATTTCCTGAGTTGGTTCTTGCACATAATTAGCATTTTGCAACAAGATCTGTGCTGAAGAAGAAGATGGGCAGAAAAATGAGGAAACCTATCAAGGGCATGTGTGGTAGTTTGAAACATCAGTGATTATGCAGTAGCACATGCTAGTTAATAGTGGAGTTAGCTGTGTTACAGCACTATGGTCTGCAGCTTTGCACACGGAAATAAATGGGACTGACACTGGTATGTGACCACACCTTCATAGTGAGGACCACACAAAACCCATCTAATAGAGGCAATTAAATACTCCAGACAAGGATTTGGCCTAACTCTTTGTGGCAGGGAAAATACACACATGCATCATATAAAATTACTTTGTTCAAATGCAGTGAGAGAAAATTAATTTTACATCTGACCGCAGCCTCTGGTATTACAATAGCCTAATATCTCTAACAGCAGTATGTTTGGCAAAGCCTGATTCAAGTAGCCTAGAACAGAAGCTTTAAAAATAGGTACTAAACCTTCTCCATTCACACAGACCACATTCATTAACACCAGAATCTTTCCCTGCTCTTTCTTTTCTAGCTCAGCAAAGGTCTGAGGGCCAAACTGAGACTTACCCTTCCTTCTGCAGCTATACTCAGTCTGCAGAACAAACAGCACCAAGCAATGAAAATGGTTCTACCTACCAAGGTTGGAAAAGCCACAGACAAAGGAGACAATGGTTGCGAACAAACTCAAAGATGCCCCTTAATTACATGGTGCAAAACAATAACAACAACAATGAACTAACTCATTAAAAAAATAAAATAAAACAAAAGAATAAGCAGCAATAATACATACCCTTATAACAAAAAATAGCAAAAAAATATAAATGTATGAAGTCATTCACTATTGCAGTCAATTGCAAATTATAGACACCTTGTGAAAGAAAATAATCTTTCCTTAATAGAGCCAGCAATGCAACACAATAAACAATGAATCTTAAGGTCAGAATAGGTGGTGTACAAGCAGCATACAGACCCACAGTTGCCCCAGTGGTATTTTAAAACTAAAAGGTGTGTTTAATACAGGTAAGTGCTTGTGGCCTTACAAAGGCTGAGAAGTGGCTCACCAGTCCAAAAAAAACTTTAAAGCCACTAGCTTAGGAAAAGAGCAAGGAAAAATACCTTACAGATGAAAATACAGGAACATATGGAGAATAATATTTCCTGGTCAGGTTGGTCAGATGTCCAAGCACCCCGTGATTTTTAATAACCATAAAAATAAGAAGTTTATTTTCTGTTTTATTTGGAAATGTACCTTCTTGGCTGTTGCAGATCCAATGGTATAATTTGTTCAGCCAAACATTTGCTTATTACTGATTCAGAAGGCAGGCCAAGGATTCACTTGGCAATTCTCTATGTCCATTATCCAACTTCAAGCTTCACTCAAAATCGCTCCATTTATGAGCTTAGATGAGATAACAACCTACAACAGTATGATAGGTGCCAGAAGAAGTCCAGAGGTGCTCACTTAGTCATAAATGTTTTGGACATAATTTTTAATCAGAGTTAATAATATTCAGACCATAATTCTAACAGTCCAACATTTTATGGATAAGAATTGCAGAATTTATCAATAGATGTGAAAGTCCCATTTGTTCTATTACTCCAACTGGGACCATTTTTCTATAAAATATATTTTTTTTATGTCTCCATTAACGTAAGATTGGAAGGGACCTCTTGAGTCATCAAGGCTAGACAACTATCCAACTATCATAAGCAATCACATCACATAATATCTTATACAGAGATTGACTGAACTATTTTGTGAGCAGTTCCATTTTTATTCCCACTACATCTCTCAGAGATGATGTTCAGAACCTCAATAGTTTAATGTTTGAGGACCTTCTTTGGCCTTCTGACTTTCTGCAGTTTTTTTGATTAAATACAGTTAATCTTTTATTTTGGTATCTAGTTTAACAAGCTCTTCATTCCCCTGGCATATGCCCTCATGATGAGATTACAGATTTACAGGTAATACTTTGCTAGGTTTAAAAAAAAAAAAAAAAAAAGTTGTTTTTAGTATCCTCTTAAAACATAGGTTCTCTGCTTCCCTACTGCAGGCCCTTTGAATCTTCCTTTGCTCTGAGTTCTCCCTTTTTGAATGTGGTTGACCTCAGATGTACAGAGTATTTCAGGTGAGGTCTCAGAGACTGCAATCACATTAATACTTCCTTATTACCTCTAGGGTACTTGTCAAGAGCTCTCTTATTCTCCTGGCTGAACATATTGCATTGGGAAGCCCATCACCCTGTTCAGCCTCTTGTGGTTGCTTTGCTGGAGTCTAACGGCACAAGTAAATACCTTTTCCAAGCCACAGTCTTCATGGAGCTTAGGGAACTATGGGAAGACTTGACTGACCTCCGATCACCTTTGCACTCTTCTATCAAATTATAGCAACCCACTACAAAGTTGTCCTGAGAAAAAGCATTAAGAATGCTCCCTGTACCTTTGTATTGGATTCTCAGTAGTTTAAAAACAAGCTGTACAGTAACAGATAGGCAGTGTTTCATGATGACTCCCTTGGTTCAATATCTTGAAGCTGTAAGTACAGAAATGGTAGAAAAAGTGCACAACAAAATATGCAGTCCAAATAACATCTACAAAGCTCTCCATCCCCCTTCCTTTTAAAAACCAGTGAAGAGGAGAACATAGCAGGGAGGAGTATATTCATTCAATCAGTTCAATCAGTCTTATGTTACTTCTGTGGTGCCCTTCATGCAGAATGATCACAAAGAACTTCACTTAAACTAAACTCAAACACTTACCAAACTACAACAGAAGGAAAGCAGAATAAAACAAATTAGTCTAGTCAAGGCTAAGGCTTAAAAATGCCGAGGGCCCTATTAACTATAAAAAGCTCACAATGTCTCTGTGTGTATGTACTTGCAAGCATGAGAGAGAAACAATATACGTACATGAAAAAAAAAAAAAAAAATTAGCAATCCAGGCTGCTTCAGAGAGATTGTGCACTTCATCACTTCATTCCTGATTCACAAAGAAAACTTGCCTTAAAAGTTACCCATATTCAAGAATTCGAGACCTTATTAGGATACCATCCAGATTAACATAGGTAACATGGCTGGCTGGGAGCAGCTAAAATCTCTCTCTACAATTGAATTATGATACAGCGTGGGGACATGTGTTTCCACATGGATTTAACATGGAGCCTTATCCATTGGGGTAGAAAGGCACGGCACAGCTTTCCTTGTGCTCATAAATACTGGAAACATGCAAAGTGCAAATTAGCTGGAATTGGCAGGACCAATATCTGTTACAACATCAGATTAAAAGCCTGCAACTACTGGCAATTTTATGTAGCACGCTGTGTTAACATTTTGTTAATGTTTTGCTAGGGAAGTAGGGAAAATAATTGTAAAACTTCCCTTTATAAATGTACACTTCTATCTTAACAGAAAGCTGGGTGAGAAAAGCAAGGAAAGAATCAACACAATTATGGACAAGAAGCCTGCTAAAAAAACAGAAAAGGTACTATCACACACAACCATTTCCCTCCTCATCTACCCCAGCCGTTGTGGGCTGTTTTCCCAGGGCTGGAGACCAACAGAAAAAGAGGTTAAAAAGGCTTTCATGGGAGAAGAGAGGTGATCAGGGAACGGTGAACTCTAGGGAGGATGGTTCATTGCTGCGAGGAGACATCTTGTGAACCACCACTGCTCTCAGTGAAGAGCGGTTTGCTTAGAGGGATGGTCTGGCCCATGCCTTCTGGAAGAGGGGACTTTGGGACACAGTGGCTGTGTCAAGGCCAGGAGGTACATCTCAGGGACTGCAGGGGTCTGGAGGGAGGGGAAAATATGGAATGGTGGCCTTGCTATGATATTTAAGATAGTTGGACTTGGTAAGTCAAAGCCCAACAAGTCACAGAACAATAACTTTGTGGAGCCGCAGGAAACATTTGTTAGTAAAACAGATCGCCAAAAAGGCTTGTACATAAACGGCACATTTCCCACTCACACATAAAGATTCCATGCAAAAATGGAGGGACACAATAAAGAATGACAAAACAAAACAGAAGCTTCCATCAGCAGGATGATTTTGATTTTACCTAATATAAGTCAGGTACAACTTTAACAAAAGCCAAGAAGGCTTCTGAGTCATGGTAGTCTCGGAGCAGGTCAGTACAGACACACAACCTCCATAATTGTTGCTCTTACTGTGAACCAACTGCCCAGCTCTGTCTGCCTGTGTGGACACAGCTCCTGTGCAGCATCGAGAACAAAGCTGATTAAAATACATTAAAGTGAACTAAGTATTTCTGCCAGGGGAACTTTTATTGTGAAATCACAGAATTTCTAGGTTGGAAGAGACCTCAAGATCATCGAGTCCAACCTCTGACCTAACGCTAACAGTCCCCACTAAACCATATCCCTAAGCTCTACATCTAAACGTCTTTTAAAGACTTCCAGGGATGGTGACTCCACCACTTCCCTGGGCAGCCTGTTCCAATGTCTAACAACCCTTTCAGTAAAGAAGTTCTTCCTAACATCTAACCTAAAACTCCCCTGGCTCAACTTAAGCCCATTCCCCCTCGTCCTGTCACCAGGCACGTGGGAGAACAGGCCAACCCCCACCTCGCTACAGCCTCCCTTGAGGTACCTATAGAGAGCGATAAGGTCGCCCCTGAGCCTCCTCTTCTCCAGGCTGAACAAGCCCAGCTCCTCGTAGGACTTGTTCTCCAGGCCCGTCACCAGCTTCGTCGCCCTTCTCTGCACCCGCTCAAGCACCTCGATGTCCTTCTTGTAGCGAGGGGCCCAAAACTGAACACAGTACTCGAGGTGCGGCCTCACCAGAGCTGAGTACAGGGGGACGATCACCTCCCTAGCCCTGCTGGTCACACTGTTCCTGATACAAGCCAGGATGCCGTTGGCCTTCTTGGCCACCTGAGCACACTGCTGGCTCATATTCAGCCGACTATCCACCATCACTCCCAGGTCCTTCTCTGCCTGGCAGCTCTCCAACCACTCATCTCCCAGCCTGTAGCTCTGCTTGGGGTTATTGCGCCCCAGGTGCAGGACCCGGCACTTGGCCTTGTTGAACTTCATGCAGTTGACCTCAGCCCATCGGTGCAGCCTATCCAGATCCTCCTGCAGAGCTTTCCTACCCTCAAGCAGATCGACACACGCACCTAACTTGGTGTCATCTGCGAACTTACTGAGGGTGCACTCGATGCCCTCGTCCAGATCATCGATGAAGATATTAAAGAGGACCAGCCCCAGCACAGAGCCCTGGGGGACGCCACTAGTGACTGGCTTCCAACTGGACTTGACTCCATTTACCACGACTCTTTGGGCCTGGCTATCCAGCCAGTTTCTAACCCAATGAAGCGTGCGCCAGCCCAAGCCAAGAGCAGCCAGTTTCTTGAGGAAAATGCTGTGGGAGACGGTGTCAAAAGCCTTGCTGAAGTCAAGGTAGACCACATCCACAGCCTTTCCCTCGTCCACCCAGCACATCACTTTGTCATAGTATGTGCATCTCTTAATTGAAAAGAAAAAAAAAAAAAAGGAAGAAAGGAAAGGAAAGGAAAGGAAAGGAAAGGAAAGGAAAGGAAAGGAAAGGAAAGGAAAGGAAAGGAAAGGAAAGGAAAGGAAAGGAAAGGAAAGGAAAGGAAAGGAAAGGAAAGGAAAGGAAAGGAAAGGAAAGGAAAGGAAAGGAAAGGAAAGGAAAGGAAAGGAAAGGAAAGGAAAGGAAAGGAAAGGAAAGGAAAGGAAAGGAAAAGGAAAAAATAAAGGAAAAGGAAAAGGAAAAAATAAAGGAAAAGGAAAAGGAAAAAATAAAGGAAAAAGAAAAAAGAGCTTTACAGCTTTAAAATTGTACTGCTGCTTTTCCTTGGCATGTTGACTGTGCAGAACAGTCCTTACTGTATTAAGATAACCTGAGGAAAAAAATCCCATTGAAATTTAATTTTAAATGGCATTGGAAGGAATTTTGAAAAAATTCTCCCAGTTGCAGGATGGTAGTGGGAAAGTAGTGTCTCTAAATAGCCTTTTTTCCTGGGGAAAAATAAATAAAAATAAAAATAAAATAAAATAAAAATAAAAAATAAAAATAAAAAATCAGAATTCTGAAAAAAGCTTTAGCTACAATAACCTTTGGCTTTGCTAGTTTAAAGCAACTTCATAGTTCAGAGATTTAAAGAATGGGATAAATTTCAAATTTAAAAAAAAATCAAATTTCAAATTAAAAAAAAAATCAGTTATTGAAAGAATGCATCCAGATTGCTCTTAGTTAAAATTGAGAGCATTCTCTAAAGCCATTTTCAATGTTTCTTGATACCGAAAATTCAAAATTTGAAAAAAAAAAAAGTCCAAACCAAAATATTATGAAAACAACATTAATTGGATTACATCCCCACAAAAAAATTAACAGTACAAGTAGTAAATACTGAATAGAAGGCAAGATGGTTACACAGAAATGTAAAATGGCTTAATACAATTTGGTACATTTTAGGATTATTGATGAAAATTAGACTGAGTGTTTGTGTATTATAGAGCATTCAGTTTTATCCAGCTATTCCTGAATCATACATAAGGCAGAAATGGAATCACACTTATCTATGTAAATGTATAGATATATTTATAAAGATGCTTATTTAGTTTTAAGGTCTTAAGTTAACATGAAAGCTAAAACATCTCTTGCTTCATCACTTCAGTGCTCATGAAGTTAGAATTTACACCTTCAGAAGAAGAAGCACAGAAGAGATAAAGTTCTTATTTTAGAAGAACATAAATTTACAGGAAATTCTACTTCAATTAATGAAAAGCCCTGGTCAGAAAGCTGATTACATAAATATATATATATTAAAAAAAAATTCCAATGGAAAAAAAAAGCAACAACAACAACAACAAAAAATTAATTTCAAAGCAATGCAAGCAAAGCATTGTTATTATTACATGTATTTATCAATCAGGAAAGATTCTGCATTAACTGCCAATGGTAGAAAATCATTGCTAAAACATCTTGGCTACATCAGATTCTCATAATAGAAGGATGAAACATTTTTTGAACACAGGGTTTCTGCTTCCATCACACCAAATCAAAATTTTCTGAAAACATATTGCTTCATAGTTATTAAAAATAAATCATAAAATGTACTATTTTCTCATATTAGAGATATACACATGATAATACTTTGTGCTCTGTTACATCCAAATCTTCAGCCTCTATGACATAATCCTTTAGGAGGGTGTCTACTAGTTCTTAAATGGAAGACACAGTGTACTTTTTTTCAGCTGAAGTTACATTTCACAAGAAGTGCCCAACTATTTTAAACTAAGACATTGTTTGGAAACATATTCCATCCTTTTATAGAAACATGATTGCCAGCTAAAGCCATGGGTATAAATATTAGAGAAGATGAAAAAAAGCACATCTTCACAAAGATTTTCCAAATGCATGTGTCACCCTCCCCATACCTATAACTGGTAGAAAATCAGCAACTCTAAGTTTTCCCAAACTTCATTTATTTAAAAATAAAGGTTACACCCAGGACCAAGTCCAACAGTGAAATCAGCCATGTAAACAGGATGGAAAAATCAGTTATTCTCACATATGGAGAGTTATAAAAGGTATGCGACATATGGAATCTGTATTTCAGTTAGGTCACAGTTTTCCTATAACACTTTTTTTTTGCTTTTTTAACCTAGTAGAAAAATGGTTTTCAGTTGAGGATGGAGATGAAAAAGAAAACCTATTGACTGTTGAATCTGAAGCCCTATCAGGGCAGGATGTTGTACCCAAGAAAGATGTGTTAAATAACAAATATGTAACGTGTGTGGAGGATATGTTAGATAAGTGTGTAATGTGCTTGGTTTTAAAAGCAAACAAATAAAAACTTAGAAAAATTAATCTTTGTTTACTCTATTATGAGAAACTCCAGGTTCTTTAATATTCTGTATATTCATCACAGTAGGAAAATATGAAAACTAAAATTCTTGTGGGATGGGAAAACTGTTTCCTGCCCATCTTTGACCTCTCAGTGTAAAACTGCTAAGCGCTTTGGTTTACAGTACAAATATTTCTGGATATGGTATCCATCTGTTATGTATTAGTGAAATGTTTCTGATATTCAGCATTCTTTTATACAGCACTATTACAATTTCATCGAGAAAGGTTAATAGCTAAGTAATAGTCTGACAGGTTTACAGTGGATGGTATTTCTGGAAAGAGTACTTGCTGTTTAGCATTTCTTAAGCAGAGCTGTTAAAATTTCAACCAAAGAGTTTTCGAAACTTCAGGATGATTTATCATATGTGGGGTGATTACATATAGTATTACTCTTAAAATGTTTTTTTCAAGGAAATTTGACTATTTTTAACACATAACTTAAGGCTTTAAATGGTATGCTTGAGTTTACCATAGTTATCAGAAAGTATCATAAAGATAATTCAGTATCAGTTTTTGAAATATTCCTTGCCTTAGCAACATCATGATTGTTGACCTTATTTTCTCAACAAGTTTAATAGGTATAACCAGCTTAAATAAATGAAAGATATGCTGAATCCCTAAGAAGTCAAAGAACTTAGAGAACAAGGAAGAAGAAAATTTAAAATCCCAAATCAAAGATCTATAGGAAATGCCTGGTAAAAACCATGGATGAACCCCATTTCCATTCCAGTTGCTTCCAAGCTACATGCAACAGACATGCTGAATGTTTTCTTGCCAGGCTTTCCAATCTTATATGGATAAATGATTGGGAAGCTGTTTCCCCAGACACCTGGCTGAAAATGGTACTAAGGCGCAGAAAGCTCTCCAAATGCTCCTCACCAGCTCCTGCCTTAGAGCTGAGTCAGAAATTTAGATACTTATGAGTCTGTCAGGATAGGGTTCCTAGGGGCTTGCCGTTAGCTTCCTCTGCAGTCCTTATAAAATCTTTAGAAGATCCTTTGCTCTTTTGCATCATCAGCAGTAAATTTTAGTTCAATACACTTTTTCCCAAGCAGCCTCTCCCAATACCATGCATTGTGATGCCATGGTCATGGCATTTTCATTCCTCAGGGGCATGGGAAAGGAGAGATGGTTTCAGATTCCTTTCTAGTTTTTTTTCTTTGTTGGTAACCAAGCACTGGAAGAGGTTGCTCAGAGAGTCTGTGGAGTCTCCCGCCTTGGAGATCTTCAAGACCTCTCTAGATGTAGTCGTGAGCAACTGGCTCTTGAGCATAGGGGTTGGACAAGATGATCTGCAGAGATGCCTTCAAGCCTCAACCTTTCTGTTATTCTGTGATTCTTTCATGCTGCCCTGTGTCTCAACCTCATTTTTGTTTCTCCTTAGTGTGTGGAGGGGTTCCTGGTTTTTGACTGATAGTGAAGGTGACTTTTCCCCACCTCATTAGTGGTAATGGCCAATAAACTAAACATAAATGATGTAAAGCCATGTCCAACCATGTTAACTACCAAACCATGATGCCTACAAAAATATCTCTGTGTGCTGTTCTTCTACCTCCTTGATTTTCCTCCAAGTCTTCCTGGAGTCTGGGACAGTGCTGCCTGCTGAGCTTTTCTGTTCCATGAAAGAGGACAAAGAAACAGCTGAGGGAGCAACTTCCCATTATTCATCCCCAGCCAACAGCACCACTCCCTCTCCTACTGAATAGGATGGAGCAGAGCAGAGCTGTAGGTGCAAGGCATCAAGCAGAGTAGCATTCTGCTAGGACATGGGATCTCAAACCCAGCAGAAAGTCCTAGAGACTCCAGTCCAACTTCTGTTCTAGAACCAGGGTAAGGACTGCCAGGGAGAGGCCCCAGATGGAGCTGCAGAGAGAACCAAAGAGAGAAAAGGAGCAAGATCGCCAGCACCAGCACTGGTCTGCCCAAATATCTCCATGCCTTTGTTTCCAAAGCTTAGCAGTATATAGAAATGGGTCATGTTGAGATGTCTGTACTGTGTTGGTACTGTTAGAGTACAGCAGAGTTGCACATCACTACCCTGTGGGGTTTCTTCCTGAAGGAGGACCTTTTCTTCCTGTTTCAGGTTCAGCTGAAAATGAAGCTACTGTTACAAGACTTCATGAGCAGCTTTGGTTGTGGAGTCACCCCCCACAAATGGGCCTGTCTTTATGCAAAACAGCACTCACTTACTTTTCACAAGTTCTTCAGCAAAATGTTGGCAAGGCTGAGAAACAAATGGGAAATCTCACATGCAGGATTTATAATTTTAAACTAAGAAGAAACTTGGGTTTAAATGTACATATTTTTAACCTGGAAGGAAAATAAGCAGTGATGGCAAAAAGCATAATTCACAGATAAACTGCAGTAAATAAACGTGATGTACAGAGAAGTCTGCCGGGATAAAAGGCACTCTGAATTTCACCACTAGATCCAGGACCAACACTTACAGTACTACAGAGCTACAGAAAGGAGGCAAAATGAACCTCAAACTCTTCTGCAATCTGGGCAGCAGACCTATTTCACACAATGAACCAGTTGATCAACCCAGACACAAAACTAACTTGATAGATCCAAGTATCAACTGTTGTGAAAAGCTGTCTGTGCTTCACTGATTAGGTTGGTTGAATACATATGGAACTAATTAGAAAAGAAAATTCCAGCTGCAAACAAAATGTATTGTCTGTCCCATCTTGTACAACTGAATGTAAGCTCCACCACAAAGTTTTTGAAGCCTTAAAAAATGTTGAAAAATGCTGAAAAACATTACAGCTACCCTCTATATATCCATGTGCCTGACAAAAGCCAGCAAAGAGCAACTGTCATCATTACTATAGGAAACAGTTTGTGTTTCTGTCAGAAACACTCTTTGAAAGGGAATCACACCCACCAGACTCTTTCTAATTACTGCTCCATTTCCAGTTTCCTCTTTCTGGCCAAAATACATACATACAAAAGAAGTCATCGTTAAGTTCCTAACATCCCTAGGGCCTGACATTCAAGCTTGGGTGGTGGCGCAAAACTGAGATAGATCTACAAAAGAGTGTAGCTCAGAAAGGAAGGCGTGTAAAGAGCTGCAAAATGTCTTTTACTGAAAACAGTTGTTTCCCTGACTCACCAGGGTTCTGAATCCACATGGCGCATTTGGCTCTCTATTAAGCATGGGGATTGGGTATCCAGGAATATTTTCAATCAGGTTGAGGAGTCTGAAGGCATGAGACTAAGCCCTAGGAGACTGTTGCTTTCACTCTAAGGTGGGTTACTATCAGTATCTTCAGTGTTGTAACCAAAGCTGAATATGAAAATAATACACTATTTTCTCCAGGAACGGAAAGGTGCTGCCTACCTTCTCCATATTACAAACCATGCTAAGGATGCTCTCTTGTCTTCAGTTGACTTCTGTCACCTTCATCTGGTTTCCAATGCCTATTTAATGCTTTGGTCTCAGTCTTCAACAGAATGACTCACAGGTATATAACTGAATTTTGACCCCCAAACCAAAATGGTAGGTGCATACCTCTGTAGCAGTGTCGATCACCAAGCACAAACACCACAAGAACTTTGGTCAAAATATAATCTGATAAAGCCACTTATGAAGCTTTTTTTTTTTTTTTTTTTTTTTTTTTTTTTCTAGAGAAAGCTCAGTGTTATCTAGCACCTGACCATATTAAGGAATGATGCAAAAAACTTTCATAGAATCACAGAATGGTTTGAGGTGGAAGGGACCTCCTCGTTGCAACCCCTCTGCCATGGGCAGGGACACCTCCCACTTGACCAGGTTGACCAAAGCCCCATCCAACCTGGCTTTGAACACTTCCAGAGATGGGACATCCACAGGTTCTCTGGGCAACCTCTTCCAGTGCCTCACCACCCTCAGAGTGAAGAACTTCTTCATTATATCTAAACTAAATCTGCCCTCTTTTAGTTTAATACCATCCCCCCTTGTTTTATCACTACAATCCCTGAAAAAGAGCCCCTCTCCAGCTTTCTTTTAGGCCCTCTTTAGGTACTGAAAGGCCACAATGAGGTCTCCCCAGAGCTCCTTTATTTTCCATGTGCCTTAGTATATTTTCAAGGAGGATCTGCCAGGTCATGGCAGGCACAGGGCACAGAGGTGAAATTGACTGGCCTGTAGTTCCCTGGGACTTCCTTTTTTCCGTTTTCAAAAACGGAGGTTATGTTTCCCCTCTTCCACTAGGAACTTCACCAGACTGCCATGACTCTTCTGAGAAAGTTCTTCTCCTCTAAGGGATACTTCTTTCATACTAGGTAGCATCATAAGAACACTGATTTTTTGCAAACTTAGACCAGTTCCTCATGAAAACAACTTTTTGAGGAGGTACAGCAGGTGAGCTTCACAGTCACATTTCTTTTTCAACCCCTAGAAATTATTCTCTTCTGCCAACGCCTGTATTTGAATCCTAACACTTACATCTCCTTCCGCATCCCTATAAGCCTTTACTCAAACCTCCCACAACACCCCCAGGCTCCACTCCCACCTTAAATGGCTCAATATCTTTCTTCCAGACAGCATTTCAGTGCTGACAATTGAAACATACAGTCTACTTTCATTGATTTTGTCTACTGATATTGGTGTCTACTAAGATTATCATTAGGATGACCAACAGCCTGCCTAGGTCACTGTTACACTTCCAAAACAGAAACTGACAGTAGGAGGAAAGAGGTTAAGTCACTGAAGTTATTGTACTGATAATATTTTAATAATTTTCCAGCTCCAAGATGAAGCATAATTCTGTCCAGACACAAAAGAGTCCATTGTAAGTAAGATACCAGTATTCACCAAGAATAGACTGTGAAGTGGTCTATGAGATCCTGGTAACAGCAAAACAACAGACAAAAATGTGCAGTCCACTCTGGGGCATCTTTTGCATGTATCAACAAAAGGCACCGTATCTCTTTTTTCACGTTCAGGAATGTGCAGAAATTATAATTGTTTTTGACCTTTCCCCTTATATTTGATAAATGAAAGTCAGACAAAAAGAACAAGGCAGTTGTTTTGAATATTGGAGCATTTCATAGGCCTCCATCATGAGCATTTCTATCGCATTTCTTAGAGCACTTCACAGTAGGAAATGGTGATGCTAAATCTACATAAAAGCAGTAAATAAATAAATAAAATAATAATTCCAGGAATTTGGGAAAAAGAAAATGTGCACATTTTTAAAGCTCAGGAATCATAATGTGTAATGGTTCATACCTATTGCTGGCAAGCTGAAGGTAAATGAAAATATTGTTTTAATGGATAACTACCTGAAATACCATTTAAAAAAAAATTAAAAAATAAACCAAGCAGTCTCACCTACCATACAGTAACCCAAAGCATTTCAATTGACCAAGAGTCAAGAGGCAAGAAAGAATAAGAGTTGACAGCAAGTACTGTTCATAGTAGGTAGCACTGAAATGTCTTGGTCAAAATTCAAAATCTTTAGAATTGTTCATTTTTAATTAAAAAAAAAAAAAAAAAAAAAAAAAAAAAAAAAAAAGCACTTTTGGTTTTCAAATTACATAAATAATGCAATAATAACACACTTTCAAGTCTTTTCTTGTAAAGCAAGCAAGCAGACGGTATAAATACAGATTCCCTCACATAAAAACCATTCTTCCAAAATTTTATTAATCTCTATTTTTAAGATGGGCTTCCATTTTAAAACTGAGCTGCTACTTAATAATTTTTCTTATTGGGATTAAAAACAGTCTCAGAGTAATTCACAAAAATAAATAAATAAATCCATTGTACTGTGACACTTTCTATTTGGGATGTTCAGTGTTTATTTCATGTACAGTTCATGGATGTTCAGGCTTTCTCAGAGTAGGAACAACAGAGTTGCATCAACAACTGATGGAGGAAGGAAAAAGTGGAAATGCAGGAGATGAGAGTGATAATAATCTAAACGTCTGTTTGCTTGTTCATGTAATCAGTCAGATCTTTGATGGAATAGACAGCTCTTCACTAACACATATGTTACCTATACTTGGGTATACGATGACACACTATCTTTAACTCCCCCTTAATTTTCTTTCAATAAACTTTTTTATATGAGAGTTACTTTTCTGGAGAGGGGTTAAAAAACATAAAAAATACAAAATAAAAAACACTATTCCTACCTGCACAACTTTTACCAGTTACCAGTTGCAATTTTGATAATAAAATACTAGATGTTTATTCATGGTGTATGTGGGGATAAAAGGCATTGGGAGTTTTTTTCACAAATGGTTCTGTTTAGAACAAGGCACAGTAGGCGGAGGTGCTGGCTCTGGCATTGCATCTCAGTATTACAAGCTGCAAAAGATCTGTTATTCTTCCAGACTAAAGCTGTCAATCATAAGGGACTGTGAGAAATGATGCAGTGGTTAGAGATGTGGACTAGAGTTCACAAGAGACCAACTGATTTGCTCTTGCAACCTAGCACAAATTTGAAATTCTGGTCTCCAGAGGTAAAAGGTTAATGGAATAACCTGTTTTTTCATCTAGCTCCCTACTACCCTTTTAATTATTGCTATTATTTATTGATTTATATAGTAACATGCAACATAAGGTACTCAGCAAGGAAATTATGAAGCACATAAAATACAGTTAAAATGATCAAAGAGATGTCTGATCTGAAGAGATCTGTGATAGCAAATACAGAAAAGCTCTTCTCCATCTTGGAGAGAAATATCAACGTCACTATGCCTGGTTATGCAGATGCAGAAAATGAGAAAATGGAGGGAAAAAAAAGAAAAAAAAAAGTGAAAAAAAAAAGTGGGAAGATCCATCTGTAAGCAAAGTAAGAATGGGGATTTTAAAAACATACACTTGGTTCAAAAATGTGAAGATCATCATATTAAGAGCCCAAATAATATAGAATAAATCTCACCATAAAACAAACAATTGATCAGAGATCTTGACTTCTTTTAGTGTCCAAAGGAATCATTTTGATTATTTTAATGCACAATATTTGAAGCAGGACTTCAAGCAATATTGCCCTGGAGTACTAAGTAGAGAACAAAACCCAAATTTTCCCTGTGTCTGACTGGAGTCAGATGCAATGTTCCAGCACTATGATCTATAGCAAGGCTCCTAAAGGGTGCAAAGGTGTCCTGAGAAGCTGCAAGAACTGGAAAATATCAAGGATGTTGAAGTGTTCTCAATGCACTGCCAGTAGGAAATGGGAATAGGGGCTGCAAAAGAAGAGTATGCTGTGATGGAGACCTGCTGTTGTGTTCCCCTGTGTTCAGCTGCCACGAGAGTGTTAGGTGCCCCCAAGTCCGGTGTGCAAACACGACATGCTACCAGCTTCCACACGCAGTGCTTGGGCTGCATTTGATGCTGTGCTAATGCAGCCTGGAGCCAGTAACTTCAAAGGAGCACATCAAAGCTGTTATTCACAGCGGAGATGGGAGTGTGAAGCCGGGTGGCATTTTTTTCTCCCCAGCGAATATGAAACTTTAGGGGGCTTCCCAAAGGACATAAGAGTGATTAAAAAAAAAAGAAAACTCTCCTTCGTATCCTAGGGAAAGGAGGGTAGAGGCCCCATAGAGGCAGATGGAGGAAGAAATGAAAATTTCTCTCTATTAATACATCTCCTAGATAGCCTGCTATGCTGCGAAGCGGGGGGAGGGCAGGAGAAAAAAGAACTAAGTTTCATCTTTGTTTCATTGGTCTTTTTTTTTAATCCAAGTCACAAAAGCTTAAAATGATGAAATGAGCATGTGCAGTCTGACTGAGATAGGAGACAGGCAATTACTGAAACTCTGGGCCACAATATCAGCTGCCTGCTGACTTCTGCGATTGAATTAAAACTATCATAAGAATAATGCAAGGACTTGCCCTTGTCCTGCTTGTCTATGTGTTTATTTAATTTTCTGTCCAACTGACTCTCAAATAAATTGGAAACAGCTGCCATTTTTTTGATTCAGTAGCTCCATTACCCCCCAATGACATCATTCTGGGCACGCTCACCAACAATAGGTCATTATGCAGCAATTACTTTATTGATTTATGGAAGTTTTTAAGCTCCACCAGGAATATGCACATTCAAGGAAAAAAAGGACTTTTCCTTCTGCGCTCTTGTAAGTAGTGAGTTGCTGCGTGAGGCAGGGATAGTATTACGGACACAAATTGAAATTTAGATTACAAAGGAAAAAGAAGGAAACCTTTTTGCTATCGGTCACATAACCAAAGGAAAAAGAAGATTTCAGAGAAAGATCCAGCTGTGAACTGATGTTTAGAATCCATGATTTAATGTGGTAATTAAATGTATGACGCAAGTAAAATTGCTACGTAATAAGCTGGCAATAAAAGCATGCAACATTTGCTGTAATCCACCCTAATGAAAGCTCTGATGCATTGGCTTTTTGAGGTAGTACAAAACACATTTAAGAATTATTATCACATGGAAACATTTGCTTTCTTCTGTTCCTATCAATATATTAGATCAGCCATCATTTATACATTATACACAATTCTAAGAGAGGAATGCAAAAATCACATAGTGCAGATCTGATTCATTATGGTCTTTCAGCCTTTAATCATCTGCTCTGTTTGAAAGTGTGGAATTTTGAAGAAGACTGACACTGCAAATTAAGACAATTTGTCATTTTCTGTATTCAAAAAACTGTTGGAATATGCAGGAGGAAAAAAAAGTATTTTTGTGCTTAATAAAGTAGTGGTATGCAATGCAAGAATTTTGTAATTTTTTGATATAGAATGGATATTAAACTATATGGAATGTAGATGTAGATATCCCCTTTATGAAAAGCTTAGAAGTGGGAAAATAATACTAACTAATAAATACTGTGTCCGAATATGTATTAGAATATGTGAATGTGGCTCATATTCATACCTCTTAGCATTCACTTCTAAAACATCTGTAAGTTGCTTTTCTTTGTGTTAATGTTTGGAGTCTAAAACTGGCCATCCGCAATAATCAGTAGTGCAGCCAGTATTTTCAAAAATCTAGAGGAATTGGGTGCCTGAGCTTCACTCTGTTTAGCAAGAGCTGTGTGCCTAACTTGGATATTCGAACTTCATTCTTTATTTTCTTTCTGTTCCTGACTTTGATACTTAACGTGTTTCAGCCATCCACTGAGGGTAAAGAAGTCAAGCCATGTGTTTCAGGTGACTCATCAGAGTCATGCAATACAGAGACTCTGATCTTCAAGGACAAATAGGTGATAGTAGCAGGCTCTTAATTCAAAGGCTGAAATTTACAAACTATCAACATTTCCGCAATGATTCCAGTTACTTTGAAGACGTGGCCACACTGGATAAGTGAAATGAAAACTTAAAAACATCACAGAGTCAGATATTCCTTCACATTAGCTTTTCTAGACGAGCTGCAAATGGCAAACACTGTCACAGAAACTAGCCTCAGCTTGCCAATGATTCATAAGGAGAAAAAAAAAATGGTTGGATAAGTTAATTATAATGAAAAAATTGTGGTTTCTAGAAAACACCTCCAGGAAATGTCTGCAGGTCTGCAATCAGCACCATGTGGGTATATAACTGTGCCCAGCAGACTCTCATATTATGACTTGCAGAACTGGGGATTAGCTGTAGATTGCTATTGCAAGCCCTTTGAGAAAGTATCAGAATAATATCTGTGAATTTTTATTCTTTTATGGCTGCATTTTACAATAAAGTCATTTCATTTGTTGTGATATGTCCAATGTCCATTTTCACATCAAATGTATGTTAATATTTGAAAAGTTGGGTGTTTTTCTGCAAAATGATCCTGGATGAAAGAAATATCCTATTTTTTAGGAGGTCATGCTTTGAAATGCAAAAAACAAAACTAAACAGCTCATTAGATCTTATGATTAAAATAATAACATATCTGTATTTGATCATATTTTTGCATTTCACGCATTCAAATAAACATGCCTGAATGATCAGGATGTTCCAATGGCATAAGCTTAACTCCTTTTTTTATCCTACTTGCAACACACAACCAATTGCACTTTGATTCAAAACCATGGAATGACCTGAGATGTTTTTCCATAGTCTGAATATCCTTGTTTCTTACTTGCATCATCATGAAGAATGCTCTGATTGCTCATTCTGGTCACAAAGTTGGTCAGGAGTGCAGAGAAACACTACAGTGGGCATTGGTGTATGCAGCTGCGAGAGAAATACGCATGAGGAACAGTTCAAACTGAATGTCTCTCACAGCTCTGTCCCATGGTTTTCCCTTGAATGCCCATCCCGACCCTTTGCCCTGCTGCTGGCTGGATTCGGTGGGGCTCCACAGCCCCACAGGCACCAGGTCACAGTGCTGCATCAGACTGTGGTGGGGCTGCTGACAGATCAATGCTGCTGCAAGGGAACAGGACAAAGCCACTGCTGACCTGCAGAAGCAGAGCAGGGTGCTAAAAATCCCCCTTGGCTACTGGAAATCCTTCAAAGCCAGCAAACTGGCTTACTACCAAACCAACCACTGGTGCCAGAATGCATTTCTATGGTAAATCCACTGACAGGTTCTGCAGTCGTACCATAAATAGTGCACCTTCTCCTCAAGTGGGTTGAAATGTAGTTCTACTGAAATTAATAGTGCTACCTCGATTTATGGCAGCTGAGAATCTGGTTCAGCACGTTAATATCTCCATTGACAGCTTCTGCTTTTAAGTTATGGCTCCTCAGTTTAGAAATTCCACCAGGAGTTATTTGTAATAAAAAGGAAATTCCTCTCTGCCACTGTCCCACCCCGCTGGTATTGAGAAGACTGCAGACGTTACAAAACCACACATTTTGTGCCTTTACGATACGCAGGTTTCCCCATGAAGCAGGCTTTCTTTGTGGTACAAGGGAGACCAAGACCCTAGGTTTCAGACAAGTGAAGTAATTACACTTTAGTCAATGGTAAAATACTAAGCATCTGTTATACTCTGGCATTTTCCTGTTTTGAAGCCCTAGGTAAACAGTACTCTGTGTCATTATTTATCTCTAAAAGCAGAGTAAGTAAGCAAGGCAACAGTTAAATGAACTGCCTGCTACAGACAATCAGTGCCAGAAGTAGGATCAAAAGCCATGAATTTCTGGACCTGCTAACCAAATTTCTCTGTGTAATTATATTCACCATTTACAGTTAGTAAAGATATGGAGATATTGAAAAACATCAGAAAAAAATCAAACACCTTCTGTAATGGTGTCTGTGTCTGTCCCATTGTTTGCATAGACTTTCCAGGAAAATACAAAGGCGAACAGCCAGTTAGCTAGATAGTTACAGACACAGCCAAGGGATGCATTAGCAAAAATAATCACTGGTTATCCTCAACAAATGAAGAATTTAATTGTGCTCTTTTGCCTAGGCAGCCTGGCTTTCAGTCCTATGTTTTTTCTCTCTCTCTGCACACAATTTCCATTTTGCTCTGGATACTTCCATCACTTTTATGGAAGGGGTTTTATCTTCACAGTAGCCTGTGAGGCAAACCTAGCTTCAGAATTAGGAAACTAAGGCATGGTGTATTTTTAAGTATAAACCAGAAAAGCTGAGTTGAAAGGGAGACATAGGTTTTTTTCTTTGCACCAGATCATCTCTCGCAGCTCAGGGGCACGAGGGGGTATCACATAGGAGTGGAGGGATCCATGCGGTACCCAGCTGAGCGCCCACAGCAGCACCCTGCCTTTGTGCTCAAGGAAGACACCTACAGGAAGGTGTTGCCACAGGCGTGCTTCATTAACTGCAAAAGCAAGCCTGAGGTCGCAGCTGTGGACAAGGACTTCAATCTGTCCAGCCCCAAACTGGAGTGCCACTGGGAAAGGCTGGGAAAGGGTGGTACTGGCAGACATGGTCACCTCTCCCCAGAGCCAAACCACCCCAAGCTGTGTTTGCTCCTTTAGTGACCCAAACTACCACTGCTCTGCAGCCGTTCCCCTGGCTGACATCTCTCAGGCGTCACAGTAAAATCTGATATATGCAAATTGGCAGAGTATTTGCTTTTTACCTTAAATATAGTTTTTCAGCTGAACTTTGCATTCTGTGGAGATGCATTTTTGAACACCAGAACTGAGCATAAAATTCCTTTATTGAAGCGGCATATACTAGGTAGGTATGGCCTAAGAAACCTGGCAGTAACTTACTCTGTTTGTGGTTTCTACTTTGTTAGACTCTGTGGAGCCATGAATCTATCTTGTCCTTAAAAAACTGAAAGAGGGGGCCTTTAAAATGAATATAATGCTAAATTTATGTGCCACAGGAGCAGCATATCAAGGCCTCTGTGCTGATTAGACCCAGATGTTGGTAACAATGTTAGTGTTATGGACCAACTGCAGGTGTGGGAATAAATCCCTTTCCCTGGGACCCTCAGCAATCAGACCAGTGGTTTCTTCTGGCTCTCAGCTCACAGTTTTCAATTAGCACTACAATGGTATTGTTGTTCTCCAGCATTAGATCATATGTCATGTAAATGAAGTTGAATATACACTTTAACTCGACAAGGTGATTAAGGCCAAGGATACATATGTTCACTATTATAACACGATCGAGGTTAAAAAATAATAATAAAAAAATAGCCCTGACATGCCATAAAGTTTTTATTATTTTGGCTTATCAGTAGATTTTCACATTTTACTTTCGTAAAACAGAACACAGTGTAAAGCAGGGCTAGACTAGAATTATAATAAAAGGCAGACAAAAATACTGTATGTGTAAAATTACATATCAATGTGTGTGTGAGTATAATGCTTAATTTTGGATTTTGTGTTTTTGTGTAACAATCTGACATCTGACAGCTTGGATTGCTCTTTATTTCCTTTCCACATTTTCTGTCCATTCTCCTTACCCTTTCCTCTTTCATGTCAACGAATAGTGCATGCACAACTATTTCCAGAGGAGAAGAAACAGGGGTATTCCTGAAAAGCCATCCACCTCAGAGTAATGAATCCAGCTCATCAGTGCCAGAAGCTGTTTTCTCTATCTCCTTTGGGTTTCATGATATTTAGAACACCACCATGGCTCACTAAAACATATTAAGGGCTCTATTAAGTAAAGGGGCCATACTCCTCTTCCACACATGCATAATTCCCATTAATGTCAATGGCCATTACCTCTGCAATAAAGAGTGCAGCCACTAATATTTTTCTTATATGTTCACTTTCATCAGGTTCTCTGTGCCAGAGCAGTGGGTTTGCATATTATTTGGTGGTAGCAAAACAAAAATAAAAGGGAAAGCCATGGAAAAGTAAAACAGAAAGAATGACGCAACCCAGCACAGAGACAGGTTCTGATTTATTGATTTCAGGAGAGCAAGGTGATTTCTCTTTTCTGGCAGAATATGGGAACTGCAGACACAAACCTGTCAGGAATACAGGAAATACAAGGAGTCCCTGGGGTTTTCAAGTCTTACCAAAGGTTATCAAGCATCACTCTCTTGCTACCATAGGCCATCACAGAACAGATATGGGACCTAGCCTGAACTCAGAACAAGCCACAGAACGATGAGACCCAAGGCTGGCAGACCCCTACACTGGCAACTATATTTCCTCTCTTAGAGGATGGAGCTCAAGAGCTTATCAGTTTCTTACTGATGATCTCAAAAAGGACTATAAGCTTCTCCATTGCTCTCCATACAATCTGGCAGAGCAGGTGCCTTTGAGTGTTCCTGGACAATTGAACACAAAATCACAAAGAAAATATCCTTTAAGGAGGTATACTTGGTATGAGAGAAAGAAAGTTCAAGTCTTGGATGCTGTATTTGGCTCTTATCATATGTGATTCTGTACATAACTTCCTCTGTGTCTCTCCTTCCAATAGAATGGGTACAATATCTGACAAATAAGAAATATATAGATGCACTTCTGGCACTTACATATTTTTCAATCCAGGAGCCAGGGAAAACTACATAGCATTGCCCATGCAAATATTCAATTAATAAATATAATTATATCACCATTTATTAGTACTAAATATTTTCTATGCATTTTTACTCTGCAGTAATTCTTCAACATCTGTTGTGTCCACCTGTCTGAGGTATATACCCCTACTCTTTCCTTAAACTTTTCCTGCAAAGTTTGGAAGAGAGACTGCTGTTGTACATCTAGAGGCTGTGACACAATGAGGGATGAAGTACGGAGTCTCTAGGTGATGGTGTTACATAGTTAAATACTATTCATAGATATTCATAGATTCACTTTTGTGCAACCTAACTTCTGTTTTAACAGCATTAAGAGACATGTACTGTACCTATGAAGAGTAATAATTCAAGATACCCAGAGGAAAGTAAATCTATTTCATGTAGGATTTGAGAAGTCAACAATTCTTTTCTGCACAGATTTGAAATAAAAATTGAGAAAACTCATATTTCTCTATGAGGAGTTGCAAATCCTCAGAAGTCAAGTATTCCTTACTCAAAGGCAGGCTAGTGAGGAGCACAGCACAGAATTGGCAAAATTAAAAGGAGAACAAAAAGCCCAGAAAGACATCCAAGTCAGAATCCTACCTGGGCTTCCTACCATGAGTTAAGGTATATTCCAATGAAGGGAAAAAAAAAAAAAAAAAAAAAAAAAAAAAGTTGTCTGGCCTGCTTCAATTATTTCTGGCTATGAAAGTAGCAAGTACTTAAGACTTGTTCTATAGCAATGAAACAACCTGGAAACCTGCCTCACACAGTTTTATCCACACTGTGCTAATCACAGGACACTGGAAAGTCTCAGGATAGGTAATGTGTGGAAAAAAGGAAAACTGTCATTAATGACTAATAAACGGGGATAGACCAGGCAGCACTGGTGTGCCCGCTCAGAGGTGACAGGTCTCAGAATGCACTAATGCAAACAAAAATGTCCTGTGTATCTCCTGTGTATGTCCTGGCTCATATGACAGAGATGCCATGCAAAAAAGTCACCCTTTCCTGTTCCTGAAGTACTGCCTTTGTAACAATGTCAGCATACATTAACTTCATCAGAAACGTTCCCTCAAATGGTGTGCTCTGTATGGCTAACAATTCTGCTGAACAACAATTAATCCATGATGACAAATTTGTCAGATGTATTGGAGCTATTAGCTAAGGTTTCAACAGGTTATTCCCATGTTAGCACAACAGGGGCTTTTGTGGACAGTTGTAACAGTAAATCATGATAATAAAAATGCTCGTACTGCTATATTAAAATGTTATTAATAATATCTAACTCTTATATGGAACCTTTAAGGTTCCAAAAGTTTAAGGGGAGAAAATACAATCTGGGGAGAAAGAAGGAAACTATCATAAAAATACAAGTATGTTTGTTTAATATGAGCTACATAAAGGAGAGTCCATAAATGGTCTGTCTATGAAACAAACACAACAAATTGTCAAACTTACTAAAATATATACAGTATTCAGGAATACAAACCACTAAGCAATATTTTAGGCCTGGGATACCCCTTTTATTCAGTGACCATAGATGTTCCACAGCACTCTTATCTTTCCTGTTTTAGAGACCAATACAATAATGTTTAGGTACAAGAGAATTTTTTACTCTTCCCCTTTTCCTCTGCAAATACCCCCAGATTAATGACCTCAAATCCTGCATGCATGTGGCAGTGAAAGAGCATATGTGGAGGAGAAAAGAAGGGATGGAGATGTGGTCTCAACTCATGGTAGAGAAGTTGTCTCTGCTGTAAAAGAAGATGGGCTCGTTCCAGGAACCATATCTCAGAGGATGCAAGGATGGTACCTGGACATACTGTTTGAAACAGGAAATTATAAAGGAATTTCTACAGAAACTTTGTCTCCTGCAAGTATTTCCCAAGCAAGAGGAGTCCTCTGTGACTTCATTCTGCCAGCCTTAGGATCACATTCAGGGTCAGAGGAGGTTGTACAGAAGGTATAGCCATTAAGACCAAATCTACCTCCAGTAAGGTGGCCACAGTGAAAAACAGAAACCAAATTTAGAAATGTTACAACACTATTTCTATTTTTGTCTTCAGCCATTCCACCTTCCTTTTATTTATCATTTTACTCACTATCCTGGACACCAAAGGCAAAGTTAAAGCTGTAGGTGAGTAAAGTAAAGCTGTACTCGAGTAAAGTAGCAGCATGAAACTAGTAAAGGCCAAGCTAACAGAAGTTTATTGTAGCAGACATTGATTCATAGTTGTTAACCACTGTGAATAAAATATAGACAACAAGTGTGCCACTTAAAACTGACTAGGTGTGCCATTTACCCATTGATTGGAGAGAACAAAATCAATGGTGCAGGCTCTGCTCCACAGCAATCACACCACAGACAGAGGAGTGTATTTCAACAAGGCACCAATTAAATGGATTCTTCTGTTGTTATAGCCCCATCAAGACGTGAGCATTTTTGGTCCTAAGTAAAAGCAATGGGCCTGTGTAATCACAACCCACTAAAAAAAAAAAAAAAAAAAAAAAAAACAAAAAAAAAAACAGCAGTCTATAATTCAGATCATTTAAATGCAGGTGTCAAAGCACAAAAGTGAATATGAACTCGGGATATGTAATAAACCTAGTCCATGATAGCCCTGTATAGTTATCTTTCCCAGCTCTGCCTCTTATTAGCAAGGCAAGCACTGAGGAGCAATGCCAACCCTTGCATCTTGAGGAGGACAAAAGACTGGAGAAATTGAGAAGAGACTATTATCCTACTGTTTGCTTTCTGTTGACAGAAGGTTAGGGAGTTCAAAGGGAAGTCTGTAGAGACAAAGGTCATTTCTTTTGTTATAAGAAACTCCCAGCTCCTTCCCACCCCTCTGCCAATGGTTTATAATGAAAAATGTAAGAGTGGTTTAGGCACTTAAAGACTGCTTCTAAGTGTAGGCAAAATACCTTCCAAATTAAATACAAGTACTCAGATGCAAACCACCAGCACAGCAAGCACTGTAAACAATACTTACATAGAGTGGGTTTAATGAGTCATATATCAAAGAACTAGAAATACCCACCTCAAACAGACCCCTCACAGTAATCACTAAGCTCAGTGGCTGAGCTGTTTACACTAAAGGCCATTCGTTATGCATGCCCTAGCAGCGAACAATAGGAATATTATGCTGAAAAGTTGAGTAAATCTATCCCACCTTTCATCAATACCTTTATGAACCAATGATTCCGTGGGGATGAATGGCATTATTCCACAAAGTATTGTGAAAACAGATGCCATTGTTAGACCCACAATACATTACTGATAACCAAATAGAGGCAGAGTGGAAAGGAGCGTATCATTACTGCAGGTGAAGAAAAGAGAAGTGTTCTGCAAACACATGTAGAGAAAAGAATATGCTTTTTATGCTTCTCACTCATAGTTAAAGTATAACTGATTTTCACATTTAAGCAACAGCTTCCTAAATATAGCCTTGACAAACATCTGCCTTTCCTTCACTCGCCTGTCTGTTTTTTGGAACAAATTCTGACCAATTCTAAGAGGAGGAATTTAAAAGTAAATGTAGGATGCTTGAAAAATTGGATTCTTTTTGAAGCTCTCTCTTACTTGTACTGGGGGATCTTGCCTGAAGGCCAACAGTGGCTGAGGTTGCAAGGGGAGAGGAGAGATGCGAAGGAGAGAGGGGTGGTGATGAAAGGAGAGAGGATGAGACTTAAAGTCCCTTCACGGATGTCTTGTTAGTGCAAGAGCATCCCTCGCTGGCCAAGAGGAGGCAATGACCTAGAATAGGTTTGCCTCTCTCTTCTGGATGATATACTAATCCTGAAGCCACCAACAGCAGAAACACCTCAGTGTAAGAAAACATGTTAGAAAAGCAGGGTTGATGTCTGACGGAATATAGATAATAAAGGGTTTCTCTACCTCAGATTCATGCCTCACACATTGCCTGTGTTTATGCCTGTATTAAACAGAGGTAGAGAAACATATTAATAGATTATTTTCATATAGGCAGCATGCATTTCTAGAGAGAATTTGTGAGCATACACATATTTCTGATTAATTCAAATTACATATATTTCTTTTAAATTTTTGTATTTAACTTACATCGGTTAATCAGGTAAGGACATAGCAGGGTCTAGATTTTGGCAGTTCCCCTGGGACAAACATTAAAGCAGTGAAAGCAGCTGTAACAGCACTTCTCATGTTTTAATGCAACTGCTCTGGAAGCAAGCCATGTACACATCCCACACTGTCTGTTTGTAGACCAGAGGAGGTATAGAGGTAGGAAATGTAGACAACCAAGGCCTCACTGTCCTCATTGCTAGGCACCTTACAAACACATGAAAAAGCCAAGTCCCTGGCTAAAGGAGTTTATAACCTTGTTTAGGACTATCTGTAACTTGCAGTTAGCCTCTGACTATCCCCCTCTGTCATTTATATCTATTGGACATGTGCTGCAAGTGAACATAAAGTAACCACATCTTACTCAAATGTCATACACCCCTTAAGTGAAAATTAACTAGGCCTCGTGTTTATTACAGTGGAGCTTGCTAGACCTCCTTGGGTTCAGGGTCAGTTGGTGTTTCTTTATGAACCCCTTTATGAAAGTTTTCAGTGCTTTATAGCTTAGCCGTTAAATTTTGCTCCAGGCTGAAGCTTCTCACAAAAGGTTTAATTCTAGGAGATTTTTTTTTTTGGTAATATATTTTCAAAGAGATCTCTTTGGTCATTTTAAAAACATAAAAAGAGTAAAAAAAAAATAAAAAAGAAAAGAAAAGAAAAGAAAAAGTTAATTGGTTTTAGGCTGTCTTTAGGACTCACCATAATTCAGAAACAACTTAGAGCTGGGCATTTTTGGTGTTTGAAGCCTGTCTACTGAGTTTGTACTAGGACTTTTTATTGCATTTCAAATATGCATGTCTATAAATAAGCAGTCCTACACCTTTTAATAGTTATTACGGTGTGTTTTTCACCCCCATGGGCTGAAATCCTGCTTGTCTGACTCATGCAAACTACTCCATATTGAGTATGACAAGCAGTTGTAAGCCTCCATTGTCAATAACAAAATTCCAGAGAACTGAATCTTTCCTTCATTTAATTGTGCAATTTTGGGATTTTCCATAAATTTCCATTTTTTGCTGAGTTTTGGTAATGTTGATTGTTCTGTGGCACTTTCATGTTTTTGCTGAAATTACTTCCTGCCCTGACCACAGTGGTGTTTTTATCCCAGGTCTAGAAAGACCTGGTCAATGGTTCTATGTCTGGGTGGAGGCTGGTCACAAGTGGTGTCCCTCAGGGGTTGGTCTTGGGACCAGTGCTCTTCAACATCTTTATCAATGACATACACCTAGATGACAGAATCGAGTGCACCCTCAGCAAGTTTGCAGATGACACCAACCTGAGTGGGAATAGAGGGTAGGGATAGTAATACAGGAATAGAGGGAAGGGATGCCATCCAGAGGGACCTGGACAGGCTGGAGAAGCGGGCCCATGTGAGCCTAATGAGGTTCAACAAGGCCAAGTGCAGGGTGCTGCCCCTGGTACTGTGTAAGTACAGACTGGGAGAAGAACCTACTGAGAGCAGTCCTACAGAGAGGGATTTGGGGTTTTGGTAGATGAGAAGCTCAACATGAGCCAGTAGTGTGCACTTGCAGACCAGAAGGCCAACTGTATGCTGGGCTGCATCAAGAAAGCCGTGGCCAGCAGGTGAAGGGAGGGAAGTGTCCCCCTCTGCTTTGCCTTGTGAGGCCCCACTTGGAGTGCTGCATCCAGGTCTGGGGCCCCCAGCACAAGAAGGATGTGGAGCTCTTGGAATGGGTCCAGAGGAGGGCCACTAAGATGATCAGAGGGCTGGAGCACCTCTCCTATGACGAAAGGCTGAAAGAGCTGGGGATGTTCATCCTGGAGAAGAGAAGGGTCCCAGAAGACCTCATTGCAGCCTTTCGGTACTTAAAGGGGTCTTAAAAAAAGGATAGAGAGGGACTCTTTACTCTTGTAGATAACGATAGGACAGGGGGAAATGGTTTTAAATTGAGACAGGGGAGATTTAGACTGGAAGTTAGGAAGAAGTTTTTCACTCAGAGGGTGATGAAGCACTGGAACAGGTTGACCAGAGAGGTTGTGGATGCCCCATCCCTGGAGGTGTTCAAGACCAGGCTGGACGAGACCCTGAGCAACCTGATCTAGTGGGCAGCATCCCTGCCTATGGCAGAGAGGTTGGAACTAGATGACTTTAAGGTCCCTTCCAACTCAAGACATTCTATAATTCTATGATTCTATGATAAGCAGGGAAAAAGATCTACGCATTAGTGTCAAAAAAAAAGTAAAAAAGGAGGACAGAAAGAAAAGGAAAAGGTGCAGCATATTAAGGATCTGTGGATCTTGCAGGCATGATTACAATAAAAATAAATAAAAATGGGCAAGAAATGTCTGAAGTTCTTTATAACTTTGAAAACTGCTTTCAATCGAGTTCAGCTGATATTTTGGACAGGACAAAGGGAGTTACAAGGGCACTTGACAGGCCTCTGGGTAGACACGGCCCAGGCCTCATGGCCTGCCAGGAAATGCTGGTACTCAGCACAGGACAAAAAGGGAGGGGAGAGGGTGGAAGTGGCATTGCGGTAGCCCCAGGTGCACAGGAGGATGCCTGACTGATGGTGCCGGCCAGCCTGCTGCAGGGGTGGACAGACCACAGTAACATCACTGAGCAACAGGCTGTGATGTAACCGAGTGACGGACTGTGTCGCGTGGCCCTCATGGCTTACATGTATATCTGAGTGTTTGGCCCAGCCCAGCCTGTCTTGTGCCTGAACTCCCACTGAGTGGGTGCACAAGGCTTGGAGGTCAAGCGACCAGTTGGTTTGGGTGCTGGCTTGTGCTTTTAGGACTGCTGGGAGTGTCTCTCAGCGCCCATCCCCACAGCCACCACCCAGTGTTTCCACGGCCCTGCCCATGTCAGGATGTCAGGGCCCTGCGAGGTGCGCTCGCTGCAGCAGAGGTGAGGTGTGCCCCAGGGACATGTGCCCCGGGGGGTGGCTGTGGTGGGTGTTGGGGCTCAGGGAGCTGTGCATGTGGGGAGCGTGAGATGGCCCAGGCACAGTGCCAGGAGGCTTTCCTGCTGAGGGACCTGGACATTTCTGCTGCCCGCCCCTAGGACAGTGAATAACTGTGTCCCCTCTCCCTCTCACAGTGCACAACATTCACCACTGCACCACTGGTGACCGATGGGTGCAGCTCATCGCCTTCGGCTCTCCCCAGCCCACTGCATGGTGAAGACCATGGCAGCCGAGGCAGCATGGACATGCACCATCTGCGGGGATGACAGAGAGGATGCTGCCTACGCCATACCATGCCACCATGAATGCTGTCTCGGGTGCATCCTGCGCTGGGCCAAGCAGAAGGCCAGCTGCCTGCTCTGCAGAAGGCTCATGACAACCATCAAGTTTCCTGCATGGGCAGATGACGGCAACCTGGAGTTCATCGTCTGCCCCCCAGCAATACCAGTACCGGCCTACTTCCAGGTAGGCACCACTCCCGGACCCCTCACCAGCCACATCTCCCACAGCCCTGAGGCACCCCATCCACCCGCTATGCCGGTGCCAGATGAGCAGGGGGCTGTGGACACGGAGTTCATCACTCCACCGGTGCCAGCTCTGCCACCCGAGCTCTGGGCAGCCCTTTTCCAGGAGCACCGGGAGATCCTCGACCCCTTGCTGCCCTGCCTATGCCAAGAGCTGGCAGTCATCTTTGGGACGGTGTGGTGGCAGGCAATGCTAGCCGAAAACTTCATCCTGGCAGCCCTGTGCCTCTTGGGGCTGGACAGCAAAGCCCGGTTCCTGCATCTGCAGCCTGGCCTCATGGACAGAACAGCAATGCTCATCCACAGCATCATCAACACCGTTGTGCAGCGAGCAGGCTTGGAGGCGGCTGGGCCTCCACCGCGCCTACACTGCCAGGGGGCAGGAGGACAGACACGTGGCCACCCTCCCGCACCGCCACCTCCTCACGGGTGACTCTCAACTCCAGCCCGGGACCCTCCTACTACACTACAGGTCCCAGCACAGAGGAGCTCCCCAGCACATCAGGAGCCATCCTTCGTGGGGAAAAAGTTTGGAAAAGAGAAGGCTCCAGGGAGACCACATTGCAGCCTTCCAGTACTTGAAGGCAGTGTATAAACAGGAGGGGAAATGCCTGTTTACATGTGCTGATAGTGATAGGACAAGGGGGAATGGTTTTAAACTAAGACAGGGGAGAGTTAGGTTAGATATTAGGAGAAAGTTTTTCACTCAGAAGGTGGCTAGGCACTGGAACAGGTTGCCCAGAGAGGTTGTAGATGCCCCATCCCTGGAGGCATTCAAGGCCAGGCTGGATGCAGCTCTGGGCAGACTGCTCTAGTGTTTGGAAACCCTGCCCAGAGCAGGGGGGAGGGTTGAAACTAGATGATCTTTAATGTCCTTTTCAACCCAGGCTATTCTATGATTCTATGATAATATGAGCTTGTCAGCAGATCTACCTAAAACTGATCCTGTTCAAACTTCCCTACTAAGATTGATTTCTGCATGTTCCCAGCTCCTAGAGTCAGGAAAGGTTGAGGTTTGAATGTTTAATAACATCCCCCTCATATGTGACTGGCATGACAAAAAGAGAGGTGCAGCTTGTCCTTGTGAGTTTTGGTGAATTTCACAGGAAGGGCGCTGGGACTAATGTTTGGACCAATGCATGTGTGAGCATCCTCACATGATTTCTTACAAAGAACTATAAATGAAGTCATTTACAAAAGCATCCATATGAATATTCACACTGAGCAACTTGAGAGCAGGAAGTGCTGAGAGGTGTATCAAAATCTCAGCATGGCTGACTTTTGGCTAGGGATCTTGAGATCTGTGAAACCCTGATCACGAGCTTTGTTGCCCTGGTCCTGGCATAGCTTGCACATCCCTCCATCACCAGCTCCATTATTTCCCTAAGCAAGTTTTAGTGCAGAAATGTTTCTATAAAAATGCTGTAGTTTCCTTTTTCTCTCATCTGGAAGCCAATCAAAGCTCATTTTCAACCTAGCTTCCTCACTGGACCCCAGTTCCTCTCACTACAGACTAGTGCCCCTGCCAAATTCCCCACCCTTCCTCACTCTTTCTGCTATCTCTACACCATGCCCACTTTTCTTCCACCCTGCCTCATGCCTCTTCCTCCCAAAGCTCATGTACATATTATGTCTACATATGGGAAAACCTAAACTTGCCCAGGCTAAGAGGGTTATGCTGACAGTAATTAGTATTGCTGTGCACGTCATGTGATTAATATGACACAACCGATATGAAATTAAAGGAGCAGCAACAAAGAAACGTTCCTCCTAATTTATGATAAAAGGAGAAACAGATGTTTATAGAAAGACAAAGGAAGCAAAATATTAGGAAAGACACTTTCACATGTTCTATTTCTGGTAAACCTCAGGGGCAAAACTCAGGTTTGTGCAGGAAATAGTATCTGTTGCATATTAAACTAAGATTTATTAGGATTTGTAGAACAGCCAGCATAAATACAAACCTATACTTTACCTGTAAACTTAAACTTTTATTAGATGGTTTCATCCTAGACCTGAATCTCTCTATACAACCACCCCTTCAGGCTATGTCTCTATCTAGTAGATTCTTTCTGCATAACAGCTCTAATATATAGCTCTTCCTATCCACTAATCACAGCACATCTTGATTACTGCAACCTTCTTTTCTCTGGCCTTGACAAAAGCAATCATCCTCATGTCCATTAAGAATATGCCTGGCAAAAATTATTTTCTAGCCTATTTCTTTTAACCATTTCACTCCTCTTTTCATATTTTTCTGTTGGCATCTTTTCCCTCTTACATAAAATACAAAACTACTTCTTGTTATTTTAAAGGAACCTCAGAGCTGTTCTCACTCATACTTCCTATCAGCTTTTCTTCATTAATGAGTTGTTTACTTCTCTCTGGCCTATTAAAATTTCAAAAAAACACTTTCATGGTTTGTCCCACAGGTTCTCCTCACAGACTTCAAAACAAAAGGTTTACATGGTCATAAATAAATGCCATTTCAATGTTCTTCTTCAAACTTCTTAAAACACTCCTCCTTCATGACATCTAGAAAAATTCATCAAAGGTTAAGATCACGGTGTGCTGAGACCACCGTCTACCACACTGACCAATATTGTCCCTTGGTTTCCTTGAAATACCCTCAGTTATGTCTGCAGCCATATGTTGTCTCTTGTCTTGGGCTCAGATGCATAATCAAATTGCCACAGCTTAATGAGTACCACGTGTTAGCTGAGCCAAAGTAGTCATTTGCATAGTTCTAAGCCACAGCACATGCAAGCTGAAATGCACTAACTTAAACCTCAGTGAAATGGGTTTAAGATATTCAGTTTACATTACAACAGCTAAAAGTATGTATGCAGCGAGTCATCGTGGCAACTTGTTAGACCATTGCAACTTCATCATCTCTCTGGAGCCTTATACATTCGACTGTTTCAGCAGCAAAACCTGTTTTGTTTTGTGTGTTTTTTGTTTGTTTGTTTGTTTTGCTTTGTTTTTGTTTTGTTTTGTTTTGTTTTTGTTTGTTTTGTTTTTTTTCATAGATCCATGTAGCAGTTAGAGTTTTTGTCCAGAACAGAGCTGCTAGGATTTACTACTATACAATAAATAACTACAAGACATGGCACCACAAAAAGACAATGTTATGAGAAACACCAGACGCACTGTTCCTGAAGCGGACTGATCTGTCTCAATTCTTAAAACAGCTTGCTGTTGTAGCGTGCTTCTCAAGAGGTGCTTATACATTATCACATTATTCAGAGGTCTAATGTTTCTCTTTTTATTCCATGTCTTTTCTATTGACCATGTCTTTGAGTTCTGCATTTGCATCTTGCCCTCTCCTTTCTTGATTTTTTTCCTTCCACTTATTCTTCAGTGAGTGTCTGTACCATATATTATCAACTTATTTTTTCCTCTTCTTATTTTTTCCTCTTCTTACTTTTTGCTTCCCCATTCCCCACCTTTTTTCTTCTCCTTTGTAACAGCAGCTCTGGGAAAGAGAAAATGAATAAGTCTTTTTCACCTTCTAAAACTTTCGAGTTAGTACTGCCAATGTAACAAGGTATAATTTTCTTTGAATAAACACAACTTTTAAAAACTTTTTTTTTTTTGTTGAAGTTTGCATCATCTGGGGCCATGCTGCAGTTCCAAAGTCACACATGATCATGTGGCCAAGTTTATGTCAATAAACAAAAGTACATTCCTTCACTTGTGGTACTGAAGAGGACACAGAGAGGAGTTGAGGGCAAGTTTCAACAAGAGCTACTGAATAATTTGAAAATATTAGAGGACGAGCTCTTTTGTCAATGGGAAAGAGATAATTGTTGTTAGGCTTCCATTCTGTCATTTCCCAAGTGACAGCACTTCTGTCTAGCATCTCTCTCCCCTCTGCCGGTTTATACTTCTAAACTGCCTGCAGCAGGAATCCTGGACTGCAGCAGTATAAAGCGGTATATCTTTATACATAATCCAAGTGGCCAGGGAGAGATGAGAAAGTTAATGATTCATCCCTTGATGAGCTGGAGAAGATATGAACTGGCATATTGGTTTTTAAATAAAGAATTCCCTCCATCAGCAATACAGGCTTGTACAAGCAGCTATCAAATACAATTCTCAGAATTACTAAAGTGTCTTTGGAATACAAGTCCAACTGAAAAGTATTATTAAAACTCAAACTCTCCTAAATTGTCTAGCCAGAAAATGCTACGAGAGCTTCCAAATGCCTAAGGAAAAAAGCATGTACATGTTCAATTTCAAACATGCTGAGAGACAAAATAATTAATTTGCTCTGCAATCCAGTGAGGCAAACCTTTTACCCTCTGAAAAAAAAATGAAGGAGCAGGGAGGAAGGAAAAAAGGGAGAAGCAAAGAGAAGATAAGCCTTCCTGGCTTGGATTAGTATCACAGAATCACAGAATCACCTAGGTTGGAAGAGACCTCCAAGATCACCTAGTCCAACCTCTGACCTAACACTAACAAGTCCTCCACTAAACCATATCACTAAGCTCCACATCTAAACCTATTTCAAAGACCTCCAGGGGTGGTGACTCCACCACTTCCCTGGGCGGCCCGTTCCAATGCCTAACAACCCTTTCAGTAAAGAAGTTCTTCCTAATATCCAACCTAAACCTCCCCAGTGCAACTGTAGCCCATTCCCCCTTGTCCTGTCACCAGGCATGTGGAAGAACAGACCAACCCGCACCTCGCTACAGCCTCCTTTAAGGTATCTATAGAATGCAATAAGGTCACCCCTGAGCATTCTCTTCTTCAGGCTGAACAATCCCAGCTCACTCAGCCGCTCCTCATAAGACTTGTGTTTTGTTCATGAATAAGATCTCCAGCAGATTTAAAGAACAACCCAGTGAGTTTCACAAAACAAGCTTAGAAGTGTCAAGCACCATTCTGCAGACACGGGAATCAAGGAGTATGGGATCCTGATGTACCTATGCAATTGGTGAGCAGTTCTTTGCATAGTAACCCTGCTTAAGCTAAGATTGCAAGACTATGGGTTTTGCTATTGAGGATCTTTTTCCAATGTTACTGTCTAAAAACAATAACAATGCAATCTTTGCAAGAAGACAAACTAAATCATCATCACTTCTGCAAACAAAATAGCTAAATACCGATAATGCTGCTTCTATGGATCCCTACTTCCAAAAACTAAACTTTTTTTTTATTATTTTTTTTTTTTTTTGCAAGGATGTAGTTGGCTCTTTTCTAGATCATGGTCTAGAATTGCAAACAGATTTGCAGGCCAAATTCTGTGTTTTTTCATAGCTGACCTATCTCAGATTAATGTAATTTATGCATCAAGAAAAAGAGGAGTTACAATGTGAAGAACGTCAATAAGGATAGTTGCAAGGTATAGCCATCCCTTTTACCTACCTCAAATATGGACTTTGCCTACTTGGTCCTCTAAACACTTCTCATAAACATACTGCTGTGAGTGAGCTAAGTCATTGTCACCATAGGTGTTGATATCTACTATCTCTCTGAAGACGTTGCAGGAAGGATATGACACAGGAGACCCACCTCCCACTGTGAAGGCAGATGGAGATCTGACAGGTTAACCTACAATGTCTAAAATGGCACTAAATGGCTATGTTCAAGCAAGCTGGTTGAACCCTTGAAGCCAACAGCACAATCACCAACCATAAAATAGGTAACTTGTATTCTTACTGGATATCTCCATATGCCATAATTCTGATCCAAGACATAGTTTGGTCCTACCCTGCTGAGGATATCTGGGTTATTTTGCTGACTTCATTGTATTTTGGAGCTGAATTTGAGCCAATATCATTACCTCGTTATCATGCTGTTCATCACTGGTACCTAGGCCTGTGCTGAAAGCCTACACCTTGGCTAGTCTGTGAAGCACTTCTTGACTGAACCAGTAAGCATGGATATGAACCAGTCATTTAATTTGTGCTCTGTTCAAATAGTGAGAGAATGAAGGAATGAGAGAATTAAGAATCTCATAGGGATGGAGGCCCAGTACAGAAACCATCAGAGACCCTGAGTGCACAGTCCAACCTGCAATCTGCAGGACATGGATTGTTTTTACAGGTTCATGTGTAACATGGAATTGATTTCTTTCTTTTGCTGTTCCCATATGACAATTTCCATTCTAACTAGCAACAGGACACAAAATTAAATGATTTGAACATTTTGAAACCAGAGAAATAAATAAGCCTGGACCCTGCACTCCTGAGTTTTAATAATGTTTGCATTTAGATATTATTGTGCAGTAACTACTATCCATGTAGTAGGCTGAGAGACATTCCTAGATCTCAAGGGCCCAATCTCTAGAAACATTGAGGTCTGGATCTTTCCAGTCTTATCAATATTTCCTTTGAGGAGGGGGGAAAAGATAAGTTTGGCTTTTTCAGTGGCTGATTTCTTTTCTGGGGTGAGGGAAATCTTATTATTTTCCACACCAGTTCACCTAGATCTGTTTGTAGCATAAGAGACAACCCCTCTAATTACATGTTTTATATTTTTCTAAGATTCTAGGCCAATTTATTTCTGCAGAAAACTGTATCTTTAAATTGTGAAAATCACTCCATAAATTCTGAGTTAGAACAGTCAAGGTCTGATACCTTATCTGTGCTCTTACTGTGTACAAGGTCACATCATCAGCATGTAGATGTACAGAATATTTCATGAACTATACAGCGTCGACAGGTCATTAATAAAAACTGCAAAAGTAAAAGCCCTCTAATTAGCTCCTGAGGTAACTTCGCATGTAACATTTTCACCTCAGATTCAACACCATTAAACAAAATGACTGGTGTTTGCTCTCTAATGTAGCCAGAGAACCATCCTACTGTAGTTAAACTCAGCCAAATTGAGGGAAACTTAGATAGCAATATGTTGTGATTTATTGGATCAAAGGCCACAGTCAAATCAATATAGATAGTTCCAGCATAAAAAATTATAATGTATGTCTATAACAATATCAAGGTTACCTTGAAAAGACCAATGTAGCAGGCCAAAAACATGAATAAAATAGGGTCAATACATTATCTTTGAAAGGAACGCTCATTAGTATTTGAGCAATTTGGAGAAAACTGAAAAAACACAAATAGGTTATAATTAAGGCAGTACAACAGGGTTACTATAGAATCATTTCAAATGGTCAGGTACCTTAAATTAGAAAGTAGCTAATGTAATAAAGATCGAGCAACAGGTTTGAGAAGGGATTACAAGAGGTATTTAAAGAAACATGTGATAACGTTTCCAATGGCTAGCACACTGGCTGGCTGGCCACATTGGGTGCATTGCATCTCTTAGAGCAGTAAGGCTGCTGCTTTTTTTTTTGTGGATGTGATTTTCCCATTGCAGTATGAATGACTGAAATGGCATTTTCATGAGCATTTTCTAAGGCAAGGTAAGGTTAGGTACACAGGTGTTATCAGACACCACAGGAATGCAGAAGGCAAAATAAGAGATCAAATCATCATCTCTTCCTTCTTATGCAAAAAATGCTTTTCATATAGGAAGGAAGGATTGCAAGATTAACTGGGAAACACTAGCTGGGTTGAAAAGGAGTAAATTCCTCTTCCTTCATTGACCATATGCAATTGGGAACAACTTGCTAATCAGAAATTAACTGCTTCAAGGTCTACAAGGCTGCAACTCTGCTAGGAAATAAAACAGGACAAAGGCACATTCAGAACAACAGCAGGCAATGTGTTCTGCTGTTACCCATGGCTTCAGCCCATGTCAACTAGCATCTCCCAGTCAATATGTAGGTACATATCATGAGGCAGCATGTGGCACGACTACTCCCTGTTGGTAGTGTGGCCTGCTATACTTAGCAATTTAGATGCAGCCCCTGAGTCTGATCAAGCTAAATGGATAGAGTAATATGTTCCCTAGTATGAGCAGAGGGAACTCCCTCTTTCAAACTATGTTTTTGGTAAATGTCACCCTTTCTTCTGTTTGCAAATTGCCACTGACTGATTTTTCATTAATGCATTTGTTATTTGATACTGTCTGATGAATATGTTGTGAAAAAAGGTATCTCAATCTATGCTCTGTTTTTTGTTTGTTTGTTTTTGGTGAACATATTACTTTTGACTGTTTGTTATTTGATATTTATAGTGGTTGGTCACCCAAAATACATTTGCATTGCTTCTGCTTTCTGGATTACTTGAGAGAAAGAGGTTAATGAGAATTTGAGATGGCCAGACAAACTAATCCAAGTGTGAAGAGATTAGCATACATGCCCATGAATTGCATTCTGTAACCATCTTGTAAACTTAAAGTCCTTACTGTAAAAGGTACACAATGCCTTTTACATCAGTATCTAAAGTTGAATGGCATGTTGACAATTTTAAAAATCTGAAATTTATTTTAAAGCCATTTAAAAACCTGATAACCCAATTCACTGCTGATATAATGAAGACATTAAAGCTGAAAGTAATTAATTTGTGTCGGCTTATAACAACAGTAAATTTTGATGTCTTTCCACCCGTTAACCTGAACAATGTGAATTATGTTTTGAATTCTTTGAAATCATTCTTAAATGCAACATGGAAGTAGCTCAAGCTCAATGTTTTGACATTCCCCTCAGAGGGGCAAGTTGCCAGTCTTTAAATGAGACTCTCACTGAAGTCACACCTCAACTGCTCCTTCTGTCACCCCTCAAATTCAAGAAGGTTATTTCCACAGAGGTACGGTGGTCTTGAACATGGAGCAAACAAATGGGCACAGTTGAAGCTATGGGAAATTCCAGTCTCACCCAGAGTGATGCCCACCCAACATGAGCAAAATAAATGGAGAAACAGGAAAGACAACTTTCCTTTTACATAACAGACTTCTCATGACCATGAGGCAAACATATTAGACATCTGTAGAGTTTCTTAAAGGCAGCAGAGTCATTGCTTGGTGCTAGACAAAGTACCGTAATGGAGAGTGTATTCCTGGGAACCATTCTGCAATGGCCCATAGTGGGTTCACTGCAAGACCTAATAGCTCTTCAGCCAACTGTCCTGTGATTTCTTTCTACTCAGGCTTAATAACTTTCTTAACAAGTTCCTTTGTAAAACTATATATGAAGCTGTTTTTTTCCCAAGTGGTAATTGCCCCAAATATCCTGGAATAGAGCTATTATCACTACCAGTGCAGTTGTTACCATAGTTCCTAAGCAGAAGATTGCAGTAATAACCGAAGAGCGCTTGGGTCCTGAGCACTCGGACTGTGCCTAGAAGTCAATAGAATGTCTTCCTATTCTGCCACAGACTTGCCAGGTTGTGGTCTCTGCCTTATGTTCCCCAGTTTGTAAGTGGATAACAAAAATAAAATCCATCTAGGCAAAATACTTTCAGATCTAGTTCTAAGATCAGTTGTATTTCACCTATATATCACCCTTTCATCCATACACTGGGCAGAAAAATAAAATAAAATTGATATTTATTGCTAATTGTTTAGCTGAAGTAGGAAACATGGAATAATAATACTATAATAGAAACTCCTTATGGTGCTAATTGAAATAGTTGAACTTTGTCCAGATATTATCGAAAAATATTTGATGAGGAAAATGCTAAAAGCATAGGCAAGAAAAAGTAAAATCATGTGTTAGCTGGCAAGCAATGATTTCTGCATTATTACAGCATCAACTTGTTAATCATATTAACAATTTTCTATTACATTTAATGTCATGTAAGTCCTATGCTGATTGAGTTGTCAGTGTTGTCTGTGGCAGGCATAAGAAATACCAGCATCTGGGTCTAACAGTAGAAAGTTAGCGGAACTTGAGAAAGCGACAAACTGAGGCCTGTGTCTCCATGTCTCTCTGAGCATGGTCACCCTTCCAGATGTGGCAGAGTGGTATCTGTCTACACAAGGACAAGCTCCAAGGTACCACTCAAGGAATGGGATATAACTTGTGACATAACCAGGTGGTTGGCCATGGTCTCTGTTGCCAGGTATTGTTAAACTGCACCAAATTTAACTGAGGGAGAATGGCTTATAAGTTTCAGCCTATCAATCAGCCCTGCTTTACTTCATGTTTTGCTGACCTGTTTTGATTTGGGTGGTTGGCTAATAAATATGTACCTGTATTTACTCCAGAATTCATAGTTTAATGTTATTCAATAGGCACTTCCAACATGTTTTATTAAAATGAACATACTGTTCTATAAAAATAAACTAGATGTCAACTCAAACACTGATGGAAAAGGATGTTAAAACAAAGTGTAAGTTGTTAGTGAAGAACTAGAGACAGGCACTAGAACTGTAATCTCTTCCACTGAACAGCATGTTTTCCTTCTGGAGCTACTGAGATCCAGGGATCCTCAGTCTGACTGTTATCCTTATATATCCTGACAGTCTTTCATGCTGTGTTTTCAGTTGTCCAGACTGGACCTCTGATAGATTGCCAAGGCCCTTCTTTCTGCTTTAATTGCTAACAGAAGAATAATCTTTAATACAGACAAAGTTCTGACCAAAATTAGAAGACATTCAAAAAGCACCTGACAGTGGCCTACTCAACAGCTTGCATTGTTCTTCCCAGCAACACACTTGACAATGAACACAAGATCTCATACATGGAGATGATTACAGAAAGTGTCTACGGATTTGAAAGAACTGGAGCAAGAAAAATATGTGTGGAGCAGATGCAGACACGTTGTCACAATGAGATTTAGCAACAGGAGGAAGCAAACCAAAATGGTAACAGGTTAGGTGAAAAAGGAGCTAAACCAGTTTCATCTCAGCTGGCATTTGTTCCTTTTTTTTTTTTTTTTTTTTTTTTTTTTTTTTTTTTTACAGTTTATAGTTGAAGGCAAAGTATTCCAGTTATTGAACACAAGGGGCCAATTCTCTTTGAAAGAGCTGAGCCCAAGTAAAGAATGAGGCATTTGATCCACCAGAAATATGCAAATGAAGAACTACAATATAATATATGGAGGAAGATTGTGTTGCTTTCTTCACCTAAATCTAAGCCTTCATAGAAATCTGATGATCTTATTTAGTCCATAGATTAAGATCTGAGCAGAAATGTAATAAAATTACAATAAAGGTTATGTATCAATAAGGTGTCAGTTGTGCATAGGGATGAAGTATTCTAGTCATAATTAAATTTCAAATCTAATTATAATTTGAGGAGTCCTTTTAATTACATTGCAATATTTTGCTTTTGTAGGAAGATGATTGCTATAGCATCTTTTATCTGTAATTTTCTTTTAATTAAAAATGTAAATAAATCAAACCCACCTACTTAAAATATTTACATCTTAAGTGAAAACAAACAAAAAACATAGGAATTTCTCCATCCACATCTTAGCAAATCACACCTAGGTCTATATTGTTTGGTTGCTGTTCTTTTTTTTTCCTAATAAAGTGGTGAATTTTACATTAGCATTATTTCTTCCACATAATGAGAATTGTTGAGGACTTTGGACAAAGGAGAAAAAAGAGCTTCCTCAAAGCAAAGACAGGAGAGATATTAAACATGTTTGTTCTAAAGATATTGGGGCTGCAGTGCATCCTGTGAAAAGCTGCTGGATGACTCTCTACACTATACTCCTTCACTCCATCCCACCAAACTCAACTGATCAAGAGTACAGCAATTTTGGGTGCCTTGTCTTTGCAATACAAGCCTCCTTGTGCTTACGTTTCTTCTTCTTCCTTGTGTTTCTTTGAAGCATTTAGTCATGATCAGTTTATGTCACCTGCCTGCATGCTAACACTGTACGCTGGCTTGACCAGTTCCTTTTTCTCCACATCATTAGGCTTCCTGATGGCTTGATTAAAATATACTTATAAATGTATATATATATATTTATTATTGGCTTTCATTCATCTAAGCAAAACAGGCAACCATTTCTTACTCTTTTAATATAGGGTCTCTATGTGCCTGTGCACCTGCTCCAGTCTGAATTAGCCTTTCCTCAGCAAAGAGAAGAGAGAGCAGCAGGTGCTCCAGGCAGAGGTTCCCTAGAGCCTCTGCAGTGGCATAAATCCTCTGCTGTTACTGTAGAAAATGCTTCTCTTATTTGTTATTATTTTGCTTATGATTTTTAATGATTTCCCTCAATCTCTACCCTTCCTTTGTGTCTCTGGTGTACTAAAATCCTTATTTGGTTGTTTTCATCTACTGTTCTTCTGTTTATTTTCCTTTCTCCAGTTGAAAAAAATATTCAACAATTTTAACAAAACATCAGTTACTCACTGTATTAATTGGACTACATATCAGACAAAACAGACTGGATACACTTTGCTTGGAAGATCAGCTATTTTATATATATTATTAAAACAAAACAAAACAAAACAAAACTATTACAATTGATGACAAAGAACCAGGTTTGTAATTGTCCAAATACCTCTTCTGACTTCTGAAAACATGTATATTGCAAATGTATATGTAAATGGATATGTATTTATGTGTATGTGTGTATGTGTAGTTACTCTCTTTCCACACAATCCTATCTTCCCTTGGTAGACAAAACACATGAGAAATCAGACAGTTTCTTCAAAGTACTGGTGTGGAAGTTATGTGGTACCCCAACACTGGAATGAGTTAAACTCTGACCCTTGTTGCCTTGCTTATGATAATTGTCTTCACTTTCATTTCCATACCTTTACTCCTATTAGCTCACCTTCCTTTGCTTTCCATGTTCAATATTACTATGTTAATGGCAAAATAAAAATTTATTATCCATATTTTGAGGCCTTACACTAGTTTTCATCTCTATCCCATCCTACTGTAGGCTCTATCAATACAGCTCCTGACCTTTAAGACATAGTTTGCAGTCCATTCGTTTTTCATTCCTCCTAGTTTTTTTGCTTATTTCTACTATGCAAGTAGTTTAGTCACATTTTTGGTCAAATGTTTCCCCTTTCATTGAAATAAAAATTCTTAATTGATTCGAAAATGTGGATTAAAGGAACTCTAAATTTCTTCTGTATTTAATTCCATAGTTTCTCATCCCAACGCATTTGAAAAACTACCTTTATTAGAGCCTGGCTTTTATGAACTCAACCTTTGAACCTTCACTTATCCTGCCATTTAAGTTAAGTTCTAACAAATCACTTTGCAAGGGTTATTTTCTACCACACTGCTCCCCTCAAACAAGCTTAAATTAGTATTGATTCTCAGTTGTTCTGTAAATTTTATTGAAAGAAACAATCTTTCTCACACTGTATTCAGTCACAACTAGATTTTACCCTTATTCATAGGATTTGACCTCCAAACTACAGTTGACCTGTTAGCCCCTAATTAGTAGAAAGAAAACAAATGTAAGCACCACTTTGGAAAGGATTGGGCACAGAAATTAAATACACCCTTTAAATTCAAGTCGACTATTAACATGTGTACAGTTAGTCATATATGTGAGTTATTCCTGGATCATGGCAGTCTTGTTAACTGGACCAAGCCAATTATTTAAAGTGTCCTTGACTGCAAAAATGTATGATAAAGAAGTGTTGCGAGTGCATTCAGACAGGTCCTTGGATCATTCAAAATTAATCAAATGGGATTTGATCCTTATCCACAAATTCTCTTCACCAGTAATAGTAATGGAGATTGTTTCTTCACTTCCAACATTTACAATTTCTGTGCAAGTGAGAAAGAGTGGCTGGTGAGGAACAGGTTTTTGCGTTACTTAATCTTGCCAGCAGGGAGGAAGCTGACCAATCTGTTTCTGACCCCTGACAACATTCCTGATGTATGGGGCAGGAGGGTGCAGAGGGGCAGGTAGAGGAGGCAGATGGCATAATCCACATCAAAATTTGTATACTCAGAGAGGGTCACCGGTACATATGGGCTGTTCTACATAAATTTCTTAGGCTGTGGGTTTACACCCAGTTTTTCAATGTCAGAGACACTTAAGACGTTAATGCTCCCTAGCTTCTTCTTGACCTTATTTCTCTGGTGATGACCAACCCCACAGCAGACCCAGTCATAGGGAATATATGAGCAGTTCTCATTTGTTTCAGCACTGAATTAGACAGTTAGTTTAATTGCTGATTAAGACAGTTTGAGTTGACCTTGCTGAGTCTGCAGTAAAGCTGACTGGGTTGCGTTCACACATTGGCTTCTCCAGACAGCACTGTGAAAGTGAGAGCTTACAGCTGGTATGCAGCCTCCCAAGCAGCTGGGAAGCCCGTAACGTATTCACCACACAGATGTTTGCAAAATGAGTATCTATCCACAGCTTTTCCAGAGGAATCAGCTTCAGGCTGCAGAGACCCCAGGGTGTCTGTCACCCAGGCCATACTGCTTCTCTACAGGTTAGGCCCTTAGACATGGGAGACATCACACACAAAACAAAAGAGAAGGACACAAGTACCTGTATGTCTTGATGCCCCACCTAATCACTGGCTGACAACAGAAATATGCTCCAGACTGCAGGAAAATGCAAAACATCTGCTAGTAGCCAGTTTAGCAGCCAGTTGTCACTGTGGTACAGCGCACTCCAGGCTTGGCTTTTTCTCTTCATCTCTCATTTGAAGTAACAAGAGTGCAACATACATTGGATAATTGCAGTGTTCTGCTTAGATAAATGAAGTTATTGTCCCAATGCCTATTAGCATTACCTAACAAAATCTTAATTGGGCTAGAATTGCAAATACTGTTAAAGTTCATGTTAGCACATCAAGTGACTACAGGCAGACAGTTTTTTTCAAATCAGTGTCCCAGCTTTCCTGTGAACAGTTTTGGCTTGTTGGATTTTATCTTTAACTTTAGCACTCACATTCACTAATTTTCAAGTATGCTTTATGTGTATGAAGCACTCATAAACCACTGGATCCCCATGATGAACCACATGAGGACTTAAAAATTCCTCCTGTCCAAAATTATCCATAAATTAACACTTCCACATTGACAAAGTCATCCCCAACCAACAAAAACCTTACTGGCTGCAACAGATGTGTAACAGAAAAGGCAAAAGAAGAAAAAAAAAAAAAGGAGGCAAATAATTTAAATATTTGACTACATTTTGTAAACATTGGTAGCATGTGGCCTTGGAGGTAGAAACAAATAAACCAAACAGGGAGATTTTGAGTCAGATTCTGAGAGTGAAAACCACACTAAGTTCTTCAAAAAGCTCAAATATCTGACTCTGTATTGCTCCCTTGGCCAGAAGCAACTTGGTTATGGTGGTCAGACCTGAGCAGCTACAGCAGCACGTTCTTTCTCAGCACAGCGCCATAGGAAAAAACGGATCACAATTATTTTTGGACTGGATGCAGCTGAAGCAGTTACCATCACAGTCAGACATACCCCCGCCAAAGGTCACCAGCCACTGAGGAGCCAGTGGGATACATGCCTCTTGCCTGCTGCAGCTCACAGCCTAGTGTGCTAATGGAAAATGCCATCATCTTCCTCTACGCACTAAGGTGCAAGCTGTGGTGTCTGAGGGGGACCACAGGGCCCTTTCCACCAGTGTGACTGCTGCAGAGGTGACCTCCCACCACGGCTGGGCAGGGAAGGCTCTTTGCTGCTGTGGACAACCTCAGACAAGCTGTTGGACTGGAGTCTGGGAGCAAATGCAGCCAAATGGGGCATTTGACAGTACCAAAGTCACTGCTGCGCTGAGCGAATACCACTGCCATGAATGTTTTAATGGATGGATTAGGTCCCAAATGATTCTGAGTGTGTTTTTTAAAAAAACTTCCTGTGCTGGTGTTGCTTCTATTTAAAAAATCAAAGTAAGATTTCACATGACTTCAGAATTAGGCCAAAGCCAAATGCCTCTGAAGTCCTGCCCTTCAAGCATGCTGAACAGGACAGGGGTGGGAGAGGAGCAATGTTTTTCATTTAGCACGTCCATGTCAATGCCAGTTTTCTAACATGGTTTTCTGACTGGGCCACATTTATGGAGCTGAGTTTGCTTTCCTTTTTTTTTTTTTTTTTTTTTTTTTTTCCTCTGGTTTACTTTTTTTTTTTTTTTTTTTTTTTAAATATGACTTTTTTGGACCAGAGTAGTTACTGGAGTGCTCTTTTGCAACTTGGCTGTAGCTAGCATCTCTGGGTGATCGCAAAAGCTTACACTGTTTTGCAATAACTCCCATCTCAATGCACAGCACTAGAGCAGCCCTCTCACAGAGCAGCTCAGGAGTTTCCTCCGCTAATTGTATCCCCGCCAGTTGCTGATTTCCCCACAGCAGCACAAGCCAGACTTTCTTACAGGCTGTTAATATTTTCCACTCCAGCCTCCCGTGCCAAATTCTCCCACGGCTCGCCACAAGTTTCCTGAGGAGATAGATTTTTCACAGGCCATTCAGTGGACTGGCATGGGCTGCCAAGGCCAGGCCCCCACCACCCCACCGACACTGGCCATGCCTGCCCCTGGGGATAGTCCACATGGCACGGCACGGCACGGCCTTGCCTTGGGAGCTGAGCTGTAATTTCGAGAGAAGCCTGGGATTTGGGCAGGCAGACACTAGTGTCACCAAATTCAAAGCGTGGCCTGCTAGAGCCCACAGCCGCTGATCCCCTGGCATGAGGGCAGGAGGTTTCCTCCTGGACTTCCCAGGAAAAACGGGCACTGGTGCCACCAGCAGCTGGGGAGGCAGCCAGGCATGGCTCCAGGCATGCAGCAGTGACTAAGCTGTGCCAGGCCCAGAGAAGCCCAGAGGGCGCAGTAACTCAGAGGCACACCTCTGGCTCCCTGTCCTTCCCCTGGCATGGAGGGGGGTTGGCTGCAGCCCCCATGCTGTCTGGAGGGTGGCATCTGGGTTTCTGCACTCCCAGATCCCTCACCTTGCAGGGGTGGGATGCAGGCCAGCCTGCATGGGAAGTACCTGCCCTTGGGGATGCCACAAGGGGAGCTTGGAGCAGCCACAGATGAGGAAGCCCCCAACCAGGAGCAAGGAGACGACAGAAATGGTGCCTGTCCTGGCCAGGAAACAGAGAGATGAGCTTTTGATGGTGCCTGACAGAAAAATAGGCCCAATGCTGCACCAGTTTTGTGGTGCTCAGGAAGATGTCCTGCAAGGACTGTGTGGCTGCAGACACAGGGGACAAGTGGTATGAGTCACTTCAATCCACTCATTCTTACTGTAAAATGGAATTAAAAAAAAAAAAAAAAAAATAGCCCCAAGGCTGGTTTTTGGAAGTTGTGTTTTTATTTTCCCTATGAGGCTGGGCAAAGCAGAGATCTGCCCAGCTGTTGTAGGGGGAAGAGGAAGCCAGGGGAAAATGCAGAGGCTGTGTGCAGCAGAGGGCTGTGTGCCACCTATGCTCTGCCCAGCAACATCACCCGGCACAACAGCTACAACACATGGGAACATCTCTGGGAATGGCAAGAGCTTTGCTGACCATGCATATGATGTAAAACTGCAAGCTTTTGGAGTTGGGGGATGATACAAGGACCTGTGCTTTCTTTCATTTCTTTACATGCTAGATGTTTAGACCTAAAAAGACCAAAAGGCTACAAGTGTGATCTACAAGTATGCTGAAAAGTATGCACAAAAAAGGACAAATTCATAGAAATCCCAAGCTTACTAATGCTGTAAAACTCTCATGACATTTTTAAATTGTCCTTGAAATTTTTAGGTGGGTCAGCTTCCAGTTCTGACTTGCAGCACTTTAATTGCTGGAGTTAATGCCACTGCATACCAAAGAAACACTTCAGACAAAGCTGCAGCATATTCTCCCCTTGTTCTTCTGCTAGTAGCAGTGTCTTCATTTTTAATAAAAGCACTAAGGAAGAGAAGCACATCAAAATGAAAGCAGCAGATTTACAACACTGCACATGCCTTTTCCTAAGACACTCCTGCCTTCTTCTGTCCCCAGCCCCATGGCACTGATCCACACACCATGCACCTTACAGGTCCAAGCCAGGACTAAGGGAGTCCACCATATCAGCTTTTAGTTGGGAAAAACAAACTCCAGGACTGTGACAGGCCTCACCTCTCCTAAATAAAAGTTGCCAAAAACAAGTACCCAGGAGGTAATGTATACAGTTTGTTGGATATTTCCAAAAAAAAAGTGTATCCTTATTTCTGTATCCTGGAGCAGTGTAATCAACACAGAGCTTTTTCCCATTCTGCTGCAGGCTGCTTGGTTCAGTAGTTCCCACAGTACCATAAGTGTCAGTTTATCTTAGCTGGCTACAACTCTCTCAGTCTCCTGCCCTTTACCCTCCTCTCACAGATCTCTTTCCCAGACAGCTACTATTTTCCGTGCAGCAGAAGCAGCCACAGTCTCTCTAATATATTATAATTTTTCCCAGTACCATTGTCTCTGTGTTTGCTGCTGCTTTGGAAGGGCACAATTTCTCCCAGCTTGCTGATTTCCCTCCAGTCTTCCAGACATCATCTCACATAATTTTATCATGGCTTTACTGCCCAATCACTTGCCAAACTACTTGTAGCTTTTTTTCTGAGCTGCTCTGCAGAGATTCTGTGCTTTGGTTCTCTACATGCCTCTCACTGTCAATGTTTTTTCCCCTCGTACTCTAACAGCCAAAGATTATCCATATAAAGCAATGTAAAACACACCATTAGAAGGACTTCTTGCCATGGTGTTCCCAGTTATTTTAGCTTTAGGCTTCTGTCCTGGGTTACTATAATATTTTTTTTTAAGTTCATTTTTCCAAGATCAAGACCAAAAATATCTGAGCTGTAGTAGAACACTGTAAAAATACCTCCACAAAGCTGAGGAGTGTCTTTATGATTTACAGCTTTTGTTCCCTGTTTAGTTCAAAGATTAGAAATGCTGGAATCTAAGCATTTGACCCCAGTTGTTTTTTCTAATTCAGCTGACAGCCCTTTTTGGCAGAAAGCTGCCATCTTCTCAGTGCAAAGAGCTAAAGACTGGTTCTTAAACAATTGACAAGTACTGACATCCATAGAAATCAGGTACTTGGCACTTAAAAATATTTCAGGAATAGAACGTGGTAGCAATGTTTTGGGTCTGGGCAATACCCAATTCAAGCCCCAAAGAAAGATGTGCTAGCATAAAGATGGACTGATGCCTGGAGTTGAGAAGTAGTAAGGTTACTTAGATTGTGCAACAGAAAGTTTAACAAGTCCTTGAGCCAAATCCAGCACCAGAAATGACGCTTATGCCTTGGAGTAGCATGGTGTCAAGATGATTAACAATGCTGCTAGTAATGCTGTTTTCCAAAATGCTCTGCACCAAGTCATGTGCATGTATTGCTTCTAGCTCTGCTAGGATAGGACTGTGCACTGTGTCTCCCAAACTCTCTAAGTGCTGAGCTCCTCAGATCACATTTTGATGCTTAATAAAATTAAAATATTTAGTCAAAGACAGTAAATGGTTTCTGCTCATAAAGTAGGAATGGAGAAAGCTGGGGAAATATGATGTGACAAAGAGAATGAATTGAGTTGACACATGAATTTGATTTTCTCAGGAATAAAGCTTGTTTTCATGAAGCAAAATGAGGAAGGTGGAGATGCCATGTCTCCACCCTTCATGAAGGGACTGAAATATAGGACAGAGCTCTGGACAAATGACAACATCTTCCTTTAAGATATATTAGGGTACTCGTCTTAGAAGGTAGGGAGCATCCAACAAGACCTGTAATATACTTCAGTATCTCATGCAACAAAAACTGTTAAGTACTATTAATGAGAAATGTCTAGAGTAAAAAGGAACCAGTATCAGGTTATGGCCAAAGATTTTATTGGACTGAAGGATCATTGAGAAGTATTTTTAAAATCTTGATTAATTTTTTAAACTATAAGTGTGGATTCTATTTCTTTTAGCACATGTAGTTTCTGTCTTTGAATAGGTAATATGATATATTTATGTGTGAGATTATCAATTACTGCGTGATGAGTGATTAAATTTATATGTTCAGAACCTGATTGACTTTCACTGAATTTTCGATTTAAAGAAACCCCTGCTTATATGCAAGCATAAATCATCAGCCCATTCTTAAAAGGTAAGGATTGCAGAATAATAATTTATAATAGCAACATTAATATCATTTATTCTGCCTATAAGAACAGTTCCCACATACACTAACATTTGAATGTGAAAGAGGCAATAACTTACTAAGATTATATATTCTGTATATGAAAGGGGCACAAGCTTTCTATAGTCCCATCTAGCAACACTTCTGAAGATGCTAATGTTACTCACTTTGAAATTTTACCACTAGCTACACAAATTCAACACTGTGTTGGTTTACTACCAATAAGTCTGCTAGAATTGGAACAAGACCACAGAGAGACTCCAGTGAAGGACTTTGGACAGGTAAAAATGCAAGAGAGTTTCAGAGAACAAGCTAAATCTGTTGTTTTCAGAGCAATAGATAAAAGATGTGTGTATAGATAATCCACTAGAACATTCTTCATTGTTGCTGTTAAGATTAAAAAATACTTTGGGTTGACCAGATACCTGTCACAGAGATTTCTGAACACTGGGAGAGCTGTGGGATTTTCCCCAAGGACAAGTGATACAAGAGACATAAGATATAAATCAAGACACCTACCGAGAGGTTGTGCTTTTAAGACTGAGGTCAAAGACACTGTCATTTCAGTAGGTTTAGTCATTTTCAGTGTCATGTGAGTGTCATTTTCCTCAATTTCAACCCTTTGAAGGAAAGCTTGAAAACGAGCCACTCATATATGATTTGCTACGTGCTCACGTATAGATGAGAGTGTTAAACAACTGTGCAAATGGCCTTGTGAATCTCACATAGATCTTAGCTACAAGACTCACATGACCTCCACCAACATTTTCATAGCAGAAGACATTAGCAGGGAGGAAGATAACAGTGGAGCAGGCCTGACCAGCAATCATCTATCAAAAAGAAACCTCTCAGGAGTACAGAGAAGAGAAGCACCTCACATATGTGTACTAGAACCCTCCAGTATCTCTTGGTCCTGTCTCTCTCTCACTGTCCTCCTCTTCCCCCAGTGCTGTCACAAGAGGAAAAAACTAGGCCCTAGAGAAGGTGGTAAATGATCTAAGGCTGGAGTGGCCTACAGAGCATGGCATGTCTAAGTATATCCACCATCTCAAACAGCCTAAATGACTATAAATTACCACAGGCTTTGCCCCTGGTAATTACTTAGTCTCTCTTCAAGTAAAGCTTCCCTTGACTTGAAGGAGGAAGTACTCTGCTGTGAATGGAAGGTATCTAAGGGGAAAATATACCCCCTTGGTTTGTTATGACCATATCAGACACTAACTTGGCAAATACGTTCCCAAACTTAAACAGCTAGGTTTAGCAATAGAACGGTACAGCCAAGAACCATGTTGGCTTAACAAATTAGTATGTTCACATAAAATAAGAACTGACCTAAACTTGGTCATGATATTTTCTGAGATTTGTAAAAGAAAAAAAAATGTTTTGTATGTCTCTGCACTTCAACACTCAGTGTAGAGACTACAGTTATAGGTTCTTTGGAAATGCAAATTAGACAACAGTGCCTGATTTTGCCTGGCACAAGGAAGGGAAGCGCTAAAATATTTTCTGATGGGTCTGAGCCAGAAGTCTAGAAGACTAGATTTAAAGCTAGAGGTTTGGATCGATATTTAAAAGAAAAACTATTGTCACATATTTTTTATCTCCACTGAATTCAGGACATACTGAAGTCTCCTGACAACTGATATTCTTTTGAGATTTTGTACCTCCCACTTTCCATCGAGTTTGTACAAAAACACTACCTCATTTTGTGGCTAGTTTTGAAAACTTGCATAAAAAAAATGTAAGACCAAACCACAAAGTTTGGATAGTGATCTGCACTTTTTGCAAGTTTGTGGGGGGTATTAGGATAGCAACTGCTCTACTTTGAGTAACTCCCACTAGGTCTGAACAGAAAAATAAAACTAGGCATGTCTGCAAACACTGGAACAAACTCTGATCCAAGTTATGTCCAACAAAATGATGGAGGGGGCGTAACTGGCCTGTTTTCCTCTTCCTCCTGGGACTACTTAATAGATATATATCTATTCTATCACTGAACATTTGCAAATTGATGTCCATCCATTTGTAATGCTTTTCTAGCACTGCCCTGTACTTTTACATCAACATACATATTTCTATTCAAGAGATCATTACTATTATTTTAAAACAGATGGTTTGAACATAATCCACATAAATAGTAGATTGGCACTGCCAGTCATGATGGCATGTGTAGAAAAGAGCTGGCGGATGCAACAATATTTAAAGATTAGCAGTCTGGGACACTAAAAACGACAATGTCTCTTGCCACTGAACCTAATGCTTGTGCTATGGCATTCAAATAAAGCCACAGCAGCCATTATGCCAAGAGATCTGATAAACTTGCTGATTAAAAAAAAATAAAGTTTTACTGTAGTGATCTACTGCTACAGTGGGGAATAGCATAAATCCCTCTGTCTCAAGGAGGTATGAAACAGACTTCTTCCTGTCCTTGTACTGGGATAAACAGATGGAGGGCACATGACGATCTGTGCGTTGACCACTTCCATGAACATGCCAGGTATGGCTTTGTTTTTTTCTCTGGGAAACTGGGAAACTATCATTAATATAAAATATATAATTGTTTAAAATTACCTATAATCAGTGTCCAGTTGAACCTGTAAAAACATAGCATATTTTGGAAGAGCTTTCAGTGTATGTGTGCCCTGCAGCCGACCCTACCGCAGCTGTAACTATCTCAAGTTGCAGCTGATGGGAGGAATGCAACATCACTCCAAGCTGGAAATTATGTCCATGACACTTCATCAAAATACCCACTTAATAGCCCACATCTCTGCTGTCTGGCCAGTTTATTCCCTCTGCTTGGGTTGCCATGCTGACTCATCTCCCACTCCTAATTTTGTGCATATTAAGGCTGGCACATTAATTCAATTCTCCTGGGTCTGACTTGCTTGCAGGCACGTTTGATCTTCTTGACCAGTCTACATCCAACCTTCTCTTAGCTACAAGAGCATCTAGGACCTGGTTGCATGTGTCATTGGGTACTGGAAGAATGTCCAGCTTATTCTTTTGACAAACAGGTTCTTATTTTGGCTCACTGAGGTCAGTCAGAGGAGAACTGAGCCCACACAACACACCATAAATACTAAGAAACAGTAAAAACAGCAATGCTGTCAGCGTGGCTTCCATTGCTGGTTAAAGGGAGTGGGTAATGTGCTAGTTCAAACAACAGAAGCTAATAAAGCACACATTTTGAATTTCAGTAGCTAGTCGAAAGACCGAAAGCTTCAAGGGCATGACAAACCCTTTGAGGGTTTACACATGATGCACATTCACAAGTCATGAAGTCTGCCCACAATGCTTGTTTAACCACATGACACTTCAGTAGAACAGCCAGCCGCATGTTCAAAGTGCCACTGCTGCCTTCCTGGCCACGCACCGAAATGCCTTAAGGGTACAGACAGAGATTATCCAGGACCCAGGAAAAAAAAAAAAAAAGAGAGAGAGAGAAATTGGTTGAAGACTTAGCATGCAGATTCCTAAGACCATTACAGTGTAAATGGAATTGTAAAACAATTTCTTGCACAAGCTGTAACACACCAACAGAAAAACCACTTAAAACATCTTCAAACTATCAAAGTCTGAGATGATTTGATAGAACCTCACAAATCCCATAATCTACTGTAAGTAGTAGCTAAGACTTTGGCTTCACCCATGTGTCTGCAACTGGGGAAGAAGCAGGAGGATAATTTATCCAAGTCTGGGGTAATGAAGTGTTAACAAAAACCATATGAAGTTATTACTACAACCACAGGCCGCAGAATGTGAAGGAAGGAGAATCTCAGGAGACCTACCTATTTTCAGTCATCTTCTACTTCATAGTTTATCAAAAGGTGTTCACCAAAACAGGAGGCAAGCAACAGAAATTAAGTGATTCATTAGGCCTAATGAACAATGCTGATCATATCATCTCTAAAATACAGTCAGACGACATTGATATATACATACTTTAACTCATTCTTCCCAACTTTATTAGGTACATATGTCTACAGCAGACACAAATGAAACATTCTACAACTAGGCTGCAAGCCAAAAACTAATTTATTCTTTAATGTGGTAGTGATTACTTGGTGGTTCCTTGAGCAGAGATGACAGGTCTGAGCTAATGGAGTTGTACTGTAAGTTAATATAAATCATGACAGAGCAATTAATTACAGAAACCACTGCAAATCCCTTTGTTAGTTTTCCCCATCACCAGAAGGATTTAATAATGTTCATTTTGCTAAGTTCCAGTGACATTTACAAGTCTTAAACCATTTTTAATCAAATCAATATCTCTGGCTGCTAAATTTAGTTGTGCTTTGCTAGCAAGTCCTGGAATGCATCGATACTAATGTTTCCTACCTTCTGTTCAAGTAAATCATACCAAAGCCCCATACTTCCTCTTCATTTGTTTACATTGAGTAATTGGGAATTTATTTTTTTTTTAATGAGCAACATAAGAAATAAGTGCATCTAAAGAGCTAGGAGACAGCAAGCTAGACAGATATACAAATATCAGTGCTTATGATGCATATCACATAGTTGAAAAATTTAAGGAAATTTTCCTTAATTGGTTGAAGGTGCTCCAAGCCAAAGAACTGTGGCTTGTTTGGGAACTGTGGTGCTCAGATGGAGCTGTGGTTAAGTCTCCATGGTTAACCAGAAGATAGCAGGCACACAGACCTCTTTCTATCCCTGTGTGTTCTTGGATCTGTTACCGAAGCGTCCAAATTACTTGAATGACACCTAATTTCCATTTATCTCAGTGTGAGCTGAACACATACCTAAATACCTTTGAAGACTGTGGGTGGTGATCTCACACATTGTTTTGCATGGGAGTCTCTTGCTTCCTTTATATTTCACATTTATAGCTATAATCTAGGGATAATCATACTCCCTCTGTTTGTCATATCCACTTAGATTTTAAGTCCTGTGAGGCACATGTTGTCTATAATTATATGTGCATACTATGCTTAACAAAAAGGGAGTTCTGAGGCCAACTGCACTACAAGAAAATTAGCAGAAATATCAATAACAATCCTCTATGCTTATATCTAGGGACCTTTTCCAGATAAGTTACTGTACAACACTGAATATTTGCAAAGCAGTTTGAAACGTGCCATTACAAGCATCAGGAGAAATGAGGTCCAGTTTGTGTTTTCCTGAAATGGTTTTAGTTTTGAAATTGACTTTTCTATAAGCAGGATTAGAAACATTATCTTTTAGTACGATTTTTTTTTCGTTTATATGCTTTTTAATATTATTGCTATCAAACCCAAAACAATTAGCTGTTTCCCGAGTTGCTCAGCAAAGATATTTAACTTTCCTCTGCAAAAATAAAATACAAAAAATTTGCCAGTTCTGGATTGTTATTCTGCTCTGTCCTTAACAGCAACACCACCAACAAAATCGGGAGCAGTTGGACATTCTGCTGCATTTAGATCAGTATCTTTTTCTTCATACCTAATGAACACATGCACAACAATGGCTCTCAGATCTCTGACATCCTCAAGGGACTGCACACAGGTCATGGACTCTGAGCACCAGCACATCAGCACAGAATAATAATAATAATAAAAAAAAAAAAAGAAGTAAAACTTCAAAGTCACTGCTAGCTGCAAGGTTTCTTCTTTAGAAACCTAGTAGCAAGTTTTATCTTATTTATTTCATTTTAAGTACTTGCTTAATTAATTTTGGTGAGATTCAGCAATAAAGTAGTAATACAGTTCCTTGGTCTATGACCTTTGTGCTGTTCCCCAAAGACAGGAAAGAATCATTGTAGCTTTTTTATGTTTCATTTTTCTGCAAGTGTAAAAACAAAACAACAAGATCTAAAGGAAGAATGGGAGACAAATAAAAAAAAAAAAAAATCCAGACTTTAAAAATAGAATTATTCCCACTGAGGTTCAAAGGTTGAGCTGAGACAGAGTTCCTCATCTGCACTTTCCATTAATGTTGAGTCTTTGTGTAAATAGTATAGATTGGTAACTAGCGTTTCATTTCTTTTGTTCTTCCTCTGGACAATTGCTTTTCATTTTACCTCAGATGACATCAAGTCACTGTGAGAGAGGCCCGCAAGACCTTGCTGTGATTCTGTAATGACTTAAATTCCCCACTTTCCCAGAGTGCACTAAGACATCGGGCTTTTATGTCTTGAGCTGCTGCATTAAGTCCTAATGGAAAATTTCTCTCCTAACTTAAAAACTACCTTCCCTCCCATGAATAAACAATGACAGCATATGGATCAAGAATGACCTCTGATACATCTGTCTTTAATGGAGGAATCACTGTAAAAATTGATTTCCTTTCACCCTAAAGCAAAAAGGTCTTCCCTGTGCAGAATTAAACACATACAAAGCATAAGATATATTCAAATGCAGTGCTGCAAGTAGAGGCATTTCATTTAATATGCAGCTATGCTGGAGGCTCAGACCAATCTGAGATTCAATTTGCATTATAATTCTAAAAATAATAATTCTCTAATGAGAATATTTGAGTGTAAGTAAGTGTACAGACATAAAATTCATTCTGGAAAAGAAATGACTAAACACAATTGATTTTCTATGGGGAGCAGGAATTTAGGAGCTTAAGGGAAACTAAAAAAATAAAAAATAAAGAAAATCACAAGCTGACCTTTTTTTGAAATTTGCTTAGTTGACTGCGTGTTTTCTGAAGTAAACATTGAAAGACATCTGAGCAGGGAATGTATTCCCTTTTGTAGAAGGACAATATACATGGCATGAGTATGACTCTGCTGTTATAGGTATGGAAAAATCATGTTCAGTACGTTGCTGGCTAAATACAATCTAACTTCAGCTAATTACAATCCATGTTACCATGTCCATGTTATTCACAAACAGTATTTCTCTCAATCTACATTAAAAACAGCATGAATTCTGGACTGGATCAGTTAACTTTATATCTCTCACATTTTTTAAAGATGTTATAATTTATCTTCAGTGTACAGAAGCACCTATTGTCCAAGTAAGTATCACACTTGCTAAGGGATAGTTATTAACAGAATCAATATTTGCTTATTAGATATTGCAAAATAATGGCTTTTAGTTTTTTAATACTAAAAATCATTATTGTTGTTGCTTTCCCTTCAGTCAGGAAAAAATGAAATTTCCTTGGTGAAAAAAAAAAAAAAATCTGTAATCAAAATATTAGAATCTATTCACAACCTGACTCTTTTTTTTTTTCTTTTCCCCTGGATGGAAGATGGACCAAGAAGCAAAAATTACTGCATATTCTGAATGTAGACAATATCCAAAACTGAACTGAAATATTGTGTCTATCTGAGCAGCTGTTTTTTCCTATTAATATGATACTGAGTCCCTTCCTTTCCCTACCACATTGGAAAAATATATATATATATATATTTGCTACTGAATTATTAGAATACTTACATGAACTAATATGCTTTACATTCTCTTCTAGGATCTGCCCCTCAAAATATTGTTGAGTGAAATGTCAGGCAATATTACAAATTACTCATATCACACCCTGTCTAAGTCTAACAATGACTTCAAAATTAATTCAGAGTTTATATGCACATGCAAAGAAAGAATGATACCTAAGCTGAAAGACAAAAATTCAAGGTGTGCTATTTTAATAAGACATATGAACATACCCAGTTTTTTAATGTGGCCACCTCCCAGAGCAGTATTCCCAGTTCAGCACTGAATTTTTAACTTAATAAAGTATTTGTTTGCACAGGAGGTAGAGAGCCTTCCTTTATCCTCTATATGCTGTTAAAAAAAAAAAAAAAAAAAAAAAAAAAAAAAGCATTACTTTTCTTTCAAGATGCTTTAAGGGCAAAACATGAGCTTTTGAACACTCTGTGTTGTTGTTGGTTTTTGTTATTTTTTGCCCCCTGTCAGAATTCTCAAAAACTCATTCTAGGAAGATGTGTGAGATGTGTGGCCAAAGCCTTTCTCCAAAGCCTTTCTCTCTTCTCACCCTATGCAAAAGCTGAGAAGGTGGTTTCACAAAGAAAGACATCCTGCCATTTCCACTGTCATTTTTCTTTCTGAATGGAAGGAACAATCTGTACAGCTCTTCTTCCAGTGGCACAAAGCTTAAATTAAAAGTTTATTGGCGCGCCGCCTCACAGGTCCAATGCTGAGCACAGCTGGGCTTCCCGGTCCTTGCTCTCACTAACCTCCACAATCATCCACTGCTTCCATAGGCTCCCGACCTGGTCACTGGGAACTCCATGCTCCCTTCTGGAGTCATGGCTCATCTCTTGCTCACTCCAGCAGCATCACTTGCAGGGAAATGGGAAAAGGGAGTTTGTGGTTGCTGAACGACCCTGGGTAAGCCACTTTTTCTTGACTGTCTGAGCATGCCAAGCAGAGTACAGCCTTGGGTACCATTGAAGACTCTGGGCTATAAATATTGCAAAGTATGTTTGGAAGACCTCATTGGTTTAAAAAAACAGAGAGATAAAAGTGTTAGTGTATAGACCAGATATCAGCCAAAAACTCAGATTGTATTCATTGAGGATTCATACAGCCACAACTGGAGTGAAAACTGCAGCCAACATAGCATGTAGCTGTGTAAGGAAAAAACAGTACTCCCTGGCTTATTTCTCCCTCTCTTAATTCTTGCAGGGTATTTACCTTTCATACTGCTTCTCTGAACAGAGTAGTAGCTGATTTGGGTAGCAACATACTAGGAAGTATTCTGAAGGTATTGTTCTTTGTTACAGGCTTCTTTATTTGATAGTTAATTAAGTTATAAAATTCCCCCCACCAAAAAAAAAAAAAAAAAAAAAAAGGAAAAGAAAAAAGCAAGTTCTCCATTGTCTGTATTTCCAGTAACAACAGCACGATCTGTATTTGGACTTACCTTCTAAATCAGCAATTTCCAGATATCAGTTCTTTCCACTCCTCTGAGAGAAGCTGAGTATTAGATTTATCAGATTGATAGCCTTGTTTCCTAGATGGTGCTTGGACACCATAGGGATGGGAGCAGCATGGCTATTTACATGCTCTTAAGTTCTTTGTGGCAATATCTGTCGTTTGCTGTAGATTTGTTCAGCACAGAGCACAGTGGGCTCCCAGCTTGAGACCACCCAGGGCCTAGCAGAGAATTTTGTAACTGGCCGCCAGTACATGCCTGTTAGCAAACCCCTGCTCTTGAAGTGCCAGATCACCGTGAAATCAAATAGGATTGAAGCTGGCATGCAGCTCCAGCTGGCCTTGGTGCAAACAGCAAAGCTGGCTACAGCTGCTCTTTCTATAAGCAAGGGGTCTTTGCAAAGACATATCCACACAACAGTGAGCACGTACCCTGTTGAAGATGCAGTCCTGTGCTTCCCTCTCAGGAGGAAAGGTATGGTATCCCATGCCTCCAGCCCCAAGAATTCAGCCCTGGCATTTAAGGAAGTTTCTGCAGGAGCACTCAGCACAATATAGGATTACAAATTAAACTGATACAGATGTGATTCAAAGCCCATCTGAATAATAGGAAAGACCCCCATTCATTTAAGCACACTTTGGCTCAGTTTTTGGAGGTGACTGATGGTAAAATATATGGCAAAGAACTGTCACAGAAACAAGAAACGTTCAAAGAAGGGAGAAATTGAAGTATTCTGTGTGGCCAGATCTATCCGATTCACTTCTTCACAGCTGTATCTCTCCCTCAGCATTGCAAACTGCCATCTCTAAATTACAGTACTTTAACACCTGACTGATACGTTTTCCCCCAAACAATAGTATTTCATACCTGAATAAGTGGCTTGTAATGAGGTTTACTTTTTATTACAATGCCTTTTTTAATTCAATGCCTTTTTTAATTCAAATACTGCTGACCATTGGAGGGAGCTGAAGAATTCACATATCCTGGAAGATGGTTTGATTAGAAGTGGTTGTTAAATTTTAAGATCAGAGTGATTCCTTCTTCTCCTTGCTCATTCTCCTGCATTCACGCTTTACAGGAAGCTCATTAATAGATCAGTTTGCCCAGTTTGTCATCTGTTTCATTATGCAAAATACATACGTTTCATTTACCTTTCCTGTGGAAAAATCAGTTATCTTCAGCTGGATAAAATGACTTCTTTGGGTTTCTTTTCAACCCCTGAACAGCTCAAAATCTCTAAAATCTCAACTGGTGGTAGAATACCAGGGAACCCTGATGTGTGCCAATTGCAATGTAATGATCTTTATGTTCACATTTAAATGGGAAGCGCAATAGCTTAGAAAGCTGACCACTAGGCAAACCTTACACTGACCTGAAAGGAAAATAAAATAGTTTAAAAGCTCTCTGAACATTATCAAAAGATCTATTTGACATAGAAATTAAAGAAGGAATTCCTAAAACGGAGCTTCAGTTCCCAAGTCTTTGGTTTTACATCTATGGGAATTAAGTGCAAAAAGTTTTTTAGTTGCTTATATTATTTCTTGACTTTTCTTACTAAAGTTCAGGCTTTCTCTTCACTAAATAGCTTAGAAAGTCCTAGGTTGGATCTGCTCCAATATGTTTCTACAATAATAGAGATGGCATCTGACCAGTCTCATCTAAATATACCAGCACCCTCCAGAGACTGTGTATTCTGTTTATTGATATTTCTTAGAGATGCATGAAACACGATAAATTTTAAATAATAATAAATTCATTCCACTAATTGGTCATGATTTAAGTGCTCAGTTCAATAAAGCATTTAAACACGTGGTTAATTTTTTGCATCCTTGTCCCCCTGACTTTGTAGAAACTAGAAGGGTCTACCAGTGTGATGATGTGCATCCCTTGCCTGTAAGCTTCATGGCCTGGTGGCCTTGATGCTTTTATCACCTACAAGAAGATGGGCATATACTTAATACATTTGTCATTTAAGGTTTCAGTCGTGTTCATGAGTATGCATAAGACAAACTCTTCTTGCAGATGCCCCCCTGAATTCAGCATGAATCACTTGCCTAACTTGCAAGACCAAGGTTCAAATAAATATGACAGTAACTGAAAGACAGAAGACTGAAGTGGAGAAGAAGAATGCAAGATATGCACTGCACAGACAAATAATCATAAAATTATATCTTGTGTAAGGAAAGTAAACTCTTAAAGCACACTGCCACAGAAAAAAAAAAAAATAATAATACGTTGAGTGAGAAAATATTGAGATCTACTCTCATCAGCTAACCATTAGATTTCTTTCATTTGATGCTGGTTTCACTCTCAATCCCGAAAAATATGTTTTATAGAATAGTCTATTGCAAAAACACCTTTGTCATTATAGGATGTTTAAAGCTGTACCTCAGATATGCACTGTGCTGGGACACCAGAACAAACTTTCAATGAACTCCCTTAGGTAGCAAACAGATCAGCCATTGCCGTGACGCTTTGCTGAGAAGAATGTGTCCCTTTTCCACCTCAGGTAACTAGCCAGTAGCACGTATCAGCAGGCTTCTTTATCCAGATGCCAGATACCTTTGGAATTGTTTCTTTCAGCATCAACTTAACAGCCTTTACACTGGGCCACAAAGACATACACCGTAGATGCATACAAGCAGAGCAACTCGTATGTGACTTTTTGCATTTATTTAGCTTTTTATGCAGTCACAATATTGGAGCACCTCCTGGTTAGCAAGAGAGAAGGCAAACAAATCACTGTCTTGCTTTTGTTTCTCTCTTCTACCCACAGAAAAGCTTCAAAAGGAAATTTTGTCTGACAGCTTCCTCACTTTGGTGGACTGAAGTTCTAAGCTGAAAGTCATGTTTGTCACTGCATTTATAAAGATAAAAGAGATATATATACTAGACAAGTAAGAGAAAGATCTACATTTAATTTCATATGAGAGTATGCAATGCTTCTCTGAGGTTTGTTTGATCCATAAAACTTCTGTTTTTTGGAAGTGGTTTCCAGAAAAAAAAAAACTCTTTCTAAGCAATAATAATAGAGGAAGAAGAAAATACAGTCCTTGTATGTGACTTCAACCACAGGCAGACTAAAACTGATCAATATTTGAATGGAGGGGGGTGAGTTTTGAGAAGACTTTGTCATTGAAGCCAAATTAGTGCAAAGTTATTTTTGGGATTAATCTTCCATAAGGGTTTGAAACAAAGCCAAATGCTCTGGGATGCAATTTCTTTACATTTTTTAAGAAGAGAAGATATCATTAGGACCTCTGGGACTACACACATCACAGAAACTTGTTCAGTAAACTTTAAATATAAGTTATAAAAACATCCTTGACTGAAAAGCTTTGCGAGATGAACTATTACAACCTTGCATAAATTATTCCAACAACTGACCCTCTACTTTAAAAGTTATTTTATTATTTCTCTATTATTATCTCCCTATTATTTTGTTTGAATTTTCAAACTACTGGATCTTACAGTACCTTTCATTGGGTTATTTTGTTTTCCTAGATTAAACAGCTGTCTCCTAGAAGTCCTTCCCTGCAGAAGCTTAGAGCCAACAATCGGCCCCAGCCATGTCTCAAACACACTGATAATTTACGCTTCTGAAGTTTCTCACCAAAAGGAATACTTTCCAAACCACTTTTTGATTTTTTTCCAGTTTTACAGTGTTCCAGCTCACACAGTTTTCTTTAAATAGTCTCAATAATTCCAAACACAATGGCAATTCTACATTCCTACTCCTACATCAGTTTCTGCACATGCAGCCAAAAATCATTTTATCTTCTTTACTCAAGCTTCATACCAGGAGCTAATTTTCAATTATTAATTCTAAGGACTTTTCACTGCTGTTGTATCGTGAATACAAACTCTTAAACTGTAAACATGGTTTACATTAGTTTTGGACAAATGAACATATATTTAACCATGTTAAAAGGTATGTTTGTTTAAATGTGTCCATTATGTCAAGCAATCCAGACCTCAGTGTGACAGGTGACTTGCTTCCATTACAGCCTTTCATTTCACAAATAAAATACTTGTATTACTAACAATTTCAGCCAAGAGTTGTTGTATGCTTTCCAGGCAAAAGACACTGACTAACCAGATCCAATCTCTTAAATGGCTTTTTTAGGTGATGATTCCTATTTACAGTTCCTTTTGAGACAATTTAATAAGATTTTAATTAATTGAATGTGGATGTAATCAATTTAACTCAATATGACTTATTTCACATTTTTGCTGTATTTTCTGTGGGACTATGTCAAATACTTATAATAATTTTAATTATATCAGCACAGTTACATATTAATATACAAATTAGTGATCCTATTTGAAGACAACATCAGATATGCTTGGAAAAGCATTGTCTTGTATAAAATCATTCTGTTAGGCAGTAGTAAGGCACCCATCATTCCACTCTTTAATGGCAATGCCAACTTCAACTTTTCCACGTTTCTTCCAGGATCCCTATCATAACCAGCCTACTCAGGTATTCCAAATTATTTTTAAATATTAGAATAACATGACCATTTTTCCAGTACTCTGGCATTTTCCCTGTCTTTAAAGATTAATTCAGTGTTCACAAACTTGTTTTAATACACCTCCTTGGCCAAGTCTTTTAACAGTATTGGCATTAACTTACTCAGTTGTGAAGATTTTGAAACATTTCACTTAAAATGTTTCTATTCAATCTCCTAATATTAAGTACAGAAGATGAAAATATTTCAATATCAAGATAAAATATCATCTTGTTTCTTTCCAAATATAAAATATAATATATATCGATTACATCTTTATTTATATAGTTACAAGTATTGTCATCCTTATCCAATTTTCAACATATAACATTACTGAGATTTAATTTGTTCTTCATGGGCTTTAAGAATGCCTTCTTACTTTTGGTGTCCTTTTGGGCATAGAGGTTTGTGGGGTTTTTTATTTGATTGTTTTTATTAATTTTTTGTATTGATGCATTTAGTTTTCTCTGACAGTTGATTTTATATCTTAAATGCTGTTTTATGATCACTATGATCAGCTCCCCCTTTTTTCATTTACTACATACTGTTGTTCTGTAGGTTATTTGATTTTCAGAGAGTGTTTGTAACTATCTTCACTTCCCTTTTTAGCAGGATTTTTTTCAGCAATAGAAACCTTTCTTGATTGCAGAGCTGTTTTTTTGTTGTTGTTGTTGTTTTGGCATCTAATAAAGCATTCTTAAACAATTCCTAATTATCATGCACATTCTTGTGTTTAAATTTTTCCTCCCACTCAATTTTGCTCATGATTGTTTTCCGCTTTGGGAAATTGGCCTTTTTAAAGCACCAAGAATATAATACTGTTTGCACAAAACAAATAAAATTAGATCATGATTGCTTGCACCTAGGCAACCATCTAGTTCAGTGATCAATTCATCTTTATCTGTCAGAATATGTAATTAGGAATGTCCCAATTTGGCTGCAGTGCCAACAATACTAGTTTTAGAAAGTTACCTTTTTGAAGTAGCAGCATAAAACTTCCAGCACATGTGCCAAAATCTAAAAGCACAGTTCTTTGCAGGACAAACGGGTGTTTTAGAAAGTTGCTTCAAGTTCTTCCTTTCCTTCATCTCCTGGTCAGTAACATAGTTCCCTTTTTCTACATGATCATCAGCAAGACCCTGACTTATAAGATGTTCACCATCTTGTGCCAAAAATCATTAACAGGACATAATGAAGTAATACCTAAATTGGAACTGTAATCAGAAAATATGCCCTTTCTGGTTTTGATTCAGGACGTGAGCTAAATCTTTTGAGGGCAGACCCTAGCACAGGGAACTTTTCCAGCCCCTCTAAATACAGGGTTCAACATTCCAGCTTTTATCCATCATTTATTTTGCCTCCAAATAGGAGAACAAATGTGGCAAGTTTTCTTTGTCATCTTGAAGCATAGACTGAAAACTAGAACGAAGTATGTTCTTAAACCTATGTCTGCTCTCAGGGTTTTGCAGGACTTCCTAATCCCTCAGAAAGACAGATTTCTGCATTCCAAAACTGTCATTCTGTGGTTAATATTCATTATATTTTAATGGAATCAAGTCAAGGCAGAATACAAACCTCTCATTTTCCATAGAAAGTCTAAAAATTGATACATTCTTAACTTTCAACTTCGGGTTTTTTCAGAGAAGCTTTAAAAATGCATTAGAGATTACCTTCTGCAGCATATCCTATTTTACAAAATAGTTCATACATTTCATACATTCATACAAATAGTTCATACATTTGTGGACAAAATCAAAGGATAACAGTTGAAGAAATTTTGACTCTTCTTCTAGTTTTAGTTCTTGATCTTTTCCTATGTTTGTGTTGCCAAGACACTAATAATTAAACCTCAGAGACTGCATGAAAATGGAATTCCCAACCCAAGAAAAATGCTGAAATGCCAAAACTTGCCTTTTTTTTTTTTTTTTTTACATTTTCCTTCAAAGACAGCTTTACTTTGGAAATTCCATTTTTTTTCCCAAGGCAGAAGCAATCTGCAAAAAAATATGCTCCTCAGTTTTTTTGGCTCCTGCTCACCCAGCTGGCAGGATGCTAAGCTCCCAAAATTTGGAGAAACACAGAAGCCACGTAGCAAGCCTACTGGGGAAACTGGTGGACCACAGGAAAGAAAACAGGCAACTCCCCCACCCAAACTGCAGGCACCAGCCAATGGGAGACTAATTATACTGGGGATGGGAGAAGTTGCAAGGAAGGCAGCCTGTAGGTAAGCTACAGGCCCATGACAGATTTTGTTATATGAGAATCTAGAGATAATCCATTGACTGGGCTGTAAAGTTGGTTGAAGTCTCCAGTCTATCAAAAATTGTGGCAGGAATATAGGCTGGCCAGTCCACATATACAGGTTATGTCAGACATTGTAAAGCTAGAGTGTTGAGACAGCTCTTGGTGTAAAGTACTGGTATGATGAGAAACTCCTCTCCCAATGACCTCACAAAATACAGTGTTTTACATTTACCTGAGATGTATTTATTATGTATACATAGGAATGCACAGAGCTTGAGCAATACAATGGTCTTTCTTACATCTGCCACCCTATCAAATGAATTTTTATCATAGAAATCATTCAGAGTTCATCACTGGTGGGGAGCCTGTTCATTGAAGCTCATTATTGTTCTAATGAATTACAGGCAAGAGCTGTAAGTGATTGCATTATAATAGTCAGACTCAGCCATCCAATGAAAATTTAATTACAGAGTACAGGGACATGACAAAAAAATCCATGCCTGTATTCTGGAATGCAACCTCCCCAGCCCCAGCTGGCTACTGAAAGTCTTCATGCAATTATGCTTTCTCTTAATCACACCCATTTTTTAAGAAATGAAACAGGAACTGAAGTACACAGCAGCTATAACAGCTCCTTTGCCTGCCCCCCTGCAGGCAAATCCAAAAATCTTTTGTTTGCTCTTTGGGTGATCCACGTACCCAAAATCTGGTAAGCATTTCTGAGAATATCCCACTCCTGGTAAGTAGGAAGGATGGGATCCTACAAGGCTGACATAAAATAACTGACATCAGCAGTTATACCAATTTAATGCAAATGAGGATCCCCTCTTTATGCTTACAGGAAAAGATCCAAAGCCATCCTACTATTTTTATTTTAAATCGCTGCTGCAGAGATTTTGCCTTAAGTCTCCTTTCTCCTGTAAAACATCACATAAAATAATTGATTACTATAAGAAATTAGTAGTTTGCTCTTTCAGTAGGGTCCACACTAACACCTGTCTTGGTGCTAATGACATAATGTCTAATGAGAATGACTCCCAGACATGAACCTGAGGCTCATGTGGCCATAAAGGAGCCCAAAGGCCTCCTGCAATAGTTTCTCCTTGTCTGCCAACTCCATTTTACAACCATGGAAGAACCCCCCACACACACAGACCTGTGCTGCAATAATTGGGTTATAAACCAACATAACCTGATCGTCAGTGAAAGAATCTTCTTAGCAGGCAGTACTGTGCTGAAGATGACAACTACCAGCATCATGTACTCCTTAGATAATAACATGAAGAGACTGAAAAAGGAGAGATCTGGTGCCATTAAAACAATCTCTGAACTGAGAGAAAAGATGGCACTGACATTTACTGAAAACCAATTTATTGCTTAGTCAGTAACTACGATCTCTATGCATTAAAACAAACTTTGTTAACAGTTGTGAAAATAACCCTAACCTTGTTTATGCAGTGCTATAAAGTTATTTCCTACACTACAATCATTTTTCCCTTTTGTGCTTCTTTAAGATGCCACTGTGAAAAAGTAAAAATTTCTAAGAATTTTTGAACTTTTTCAAAATTTTATTGACATCCCTTTGGGAGATTTATGGAAGATTTTGCCAGAGAAGTTTAAGAACAATTACTGAATATGTCATCTTAAATATCCATGACACCTTTTTTTCAGCAGTCTTTATAAGAAAATAAATAATTTTACCTTACCCTTGGGGTGCTCTAGAGAAAGAGCTTTTTGCCCTTGAGACAGGGGTAATAAATAGGGAAGAACAGAGTCAGTAACTGTGCAAAGAAAGTCCACTGTTCCCCTCAGTGAATCATCTAGGAGTCTGAATTTCTTCACTTCCCTTAAAAAAATTTCTCTTCACATAACATCAGACTGTTGCTAAAGTTATACTGCAGTCTAATGAGATAACATAATTGCTAACACATGCCTCCAAATCATATACTGTGATTAAAGCTGAGTATGTTGTATGAGCACATTATGGATTGTACATCTGATATTAGCAGGGCAGCGTTTTTAAAATATATAGCCAACACATCCTTTCTGCTGTTTTCAGTTTATTCTCCTTTATATATGCACAAAAATGCCCTCCTGCACAGAGTTCACATTAGCTATTTCTGTGGGCACATGACTGGTTGGACTATTTGACAACACATATTCACAATAGGGACATTTCCCAGTGGAGTATCAACAATGTTCAGAATTACATCACATCTGTTTAATATTGCACTTGTCCTAGTCTTCAGACTGCAAATACAAATCTACTGAATTAAAGTCACTATGGTGTTACCTAATGAAATGGGCACACCAGAAAACATCTGTAACCATGAGTGACAGTACAGACAGCATCTGGAAATGGGAAAGGTATTACTGATGTACCTTATCATCAGATCCCCCTGGAAAGGGCTTCTATGTTTTGTACTAAAGTAGCCAAATGCCTATGCCTGATTCTTTTTTCCAGCTGATGCATAATTATAAATAGTATGTTACTTTAAATATCAGAGTTTTTAAACATATGTATTTTTACAAATTAATGTCTGGTAATAACTGGATGTCAGGGGTATATTACAAAAGTCAAGACTAGCATCATCCAACTCAGATGAGAGCTGCTTTATCACAGGCTGGAGGTGGCTGGGCTTCAGCTGCAGCTTTGCTGCAATCACTTACAAATGTCAAATGATTGAGGAGGAGTCAGAGAAGGAGGATTTTTTTTTTTCACTTCAAATGCAAGTATTCATGAAAAAAAAAAAAAAAAAAATCATAAAAGCCAGCACAACATTTCTGCTTTCAGAGAAAGTTCTGGCCTGGTTTGGGGTCCTTCTAAAGGGTTAGGATCTGGTGATGTCTGATCCCAGATGAATTTTTCACAGTATGAGCATTACAGATAGGCATGGAAGAGGACAGGAAACAAGGGCTCTTACAGGAAGTTCCTCTTGCTCAGATTATGAGACCTTGCTGGTGGTGGACTAACCCTTCTAGGGTTTCTTCTTATGGTGCCTTCTAAGATTTTTGTTTCCCTAGAGCCTATGTCCTGCCTTCTCAGCCCAGGAAGCTTCCTCACTCACTGCCTGGGCCCAGGGACCCTTCTAGGCCCTTCTCAGCTCTAATATGTTGCTGAAAAGAAGAGAGAAAAAGAGACCGGCCAGGGTGGAGAAGAAGCCGAGGCAGTGAAATTGAAGGGAAGTGGTAAGGTCCATAGGAGCCCACAAATGAGAGTTTGGCCAGAAGAAGAGCATGAACTTATCACCAGCACTACAGCGATCCTATCAGTGCCTGATAGTTTAGCATTACACACATAAAGCACTGCAACTCTGACATGGCACAGGCTTAATGCTCATCAACATTCCTTCATAAGAATCCTCAGAGGATAACAAGAAGAAATAAACAGGTGGTTCCACCTCATGTAGATGTTAACATGAAGATTACTGGAGAAAGGCTGATCAGCAAAAACACAATTCAGTAGGCATGCTGTGCCTTGACAGAAGTGAAACTGATATTCCAGTCCAGAAGAAAATGAGTTTGGACCCCTAAGCCAGTACCCCACAGCAGGATTTATCACAAGCCATGAGACCTGTTCAACACCATGTGCTTTGTCATTCCCTCTGCTTCTGCCCCCTGTGGATGCTAGCACTCTGCATTTATCAAGTACAGCTTTCCAGGTGTCCTGGTCTCCATCTTTACAATTAAATCCTAATTAAAACACACAGAATTCCTGGCTGCTGGTTTTCTCTTCTAGCCCCAGAGGATGGCAGAGACCACATACTTAGCTCTGTGGCTGGGACAGCGCTGATAGTTTGCTTTGTTACTGCTGTCCATAAAGCCTGTCAAAACTGGTTATACTTTGGATATCAGCTGGATATGTTAGATATGTATGTGTCAGGCAACCCTCATAAAAGGCAAGTGAGATAAGGAGCAAATGAATACACATTTGAGCATACTGAATACACTGAAATCATAAAACAGCGGTCTATGTTAATGGTATACAAACAGAAGCAGACTTATTTGACTTCTATCAGATGATGCCACATAGCTTAAAAGATATCGAAGAGCTCTTTTGAGCTATGAAAGAAATGTTTTGAATCCATACAGTTAAAAAACCTTTACTGTGTCGGTATTTAACATGAGAGATAACAAAGGTATGTGGACTGTTAAAGTAGCATTTTCCACTAGCATAAGAGAATCTTAAATTTGGATGACTTTCATATCAATCAGACTCTACAAGTTGGTTGTGATCCCAAACAGTGTATTTTAGTAAGTGAACCACTTCACTTTATATACTAGAGCAATTAATTATCCTTTTAACAAAATTGATTGTAGCAAGAGCACACTTTTTCCCCCGGGAAAAAAAAATATATATAATAATTTAACCAATTAAAATCAAGGAACTAATAAAATCCAGCAGCAATTAACATGCAAAATGTTTTGCTCTTTTAATATGATCTGTTCTAATTCTAATGAAAAAGCAGTACAGAGGAAGTAACCTCTTTGCTATATCTGGCAGGGAAAAAGAGAAATAAAAGAATATAGAAAGGGATGAATGAATTTTTTTTTAATGTAGATACGGCACAGTAGTGATAATTTAACTTGGTTCTAAGTACACTGGGCAATAAATGGCCTCATAAATGTGGTGGGTAAACTCTGAGGATATAGCAAGGAGCCATTTATTGCCTTGTAACCTCAACGGCAAACTAAAATTATCTCCTAAATAACAGATTTTCAAGTTTCACTGAATTATTGTGTAACAGAGGGGTAATAACTTCCCTGTATCTCTCCCCTGGTTACCAGTAAAATGAACAGCACAAATTAGTTCCAGGTAATGTTAGGTGTCACTATTTTTGGCAATTTCAACCTTGAAAACTTTTCCAAGGTAATGAAAGTGAAACCCAGGCTGGATTTAGGGTTCATATGCTGACAACCTATTCAACTTTCCAGAAAAAAAAAAAAAAAAGTTAAAAAAAAAAGTTATTGCTACCTTCTGATGAGACTCCGTATAGAAATTCAGCTTTGTATCCCCTGGCATTTATGCTGTGGGGCACCATGACTCTGCAGGATAACATGTGATGCTGACCGGTGGCATCCGAGCTTCAGCAGCTTTGGGGGTATCGCTGCTGGTGCAGTTCGTTTTCAGGCTGGCAAAATCAGCCTGAAAACTCCATGAGGCTGTCACCTCCTCAGGCTGTGACCATGCAGGTCTCTGGGGCAGGGCTGAAGCTGCACAAGGTGCCCCTGCAGACCAAGCACCTCTGAGGTTCCCCCAGTGGCTTGTGTTCAGGTGTGGTGAATGAGGAGATCAGCTAAAGAACACTGAGAGAGAGATGTGTTTTTAGGGAGGTGGGAGCGGGGGGGGGGGAATTTCTGCAAAAAGACAGAAACAACTGATGTAGGATTATACAAGCATTCACAGACTACTTATGTAGGTATATTAAGTTCAGGTGGTCTAAATGTTTCTAATCAAGGTCCTCTCCCCCTTTCCTTTACACAGATACTGCTGTATGCACTAATGGAAACAGTACTCTCATGCACATTTCTGAGCTAGCAAAGCCTAGCTCAAGTTCTGGAAGAAGATTTATCTTACCCAAGCTATGTCACCTGTCAATGTATACAGAGAATTTGAATGAGTCTTCGGAATTGTTAAGCTACCTACACCTGCCAGGATTTTTACATCTCACTAGAACTGGCATTGTAACTAGTAGTTAACTGGTCTTACAAGGTTTCTATATATGGAAAATACCAACAAACAGCATAAAAGGGTAGAACAAAACGTTCTTTATCAAACACAAGTTCAAGTTTGCACTCAGAAATACACAAAGATCTATAATAATAATATTTATCCATTACTTATCTAGTATCTTAGACATTTTACAATGAAACAAACAGATAAAATAATTCCCAAGTTACAAAACAGTCCAAGTTAATATAAAACCATAAATAAAATTGAGATACAATGCCAAGAGCTTTTTGGAATGGAGATTTTTTTATTTATTTCAAAACAACTAATGCTGTGTTGATTTGCAGGTCAAAAAGTCATATAGGCAAAAATACTGGCAATGCATCAAGTGCTCCTGAATATGCCAACTGTCCCATCTCATTCTTAAAGAGATAAATATTCATAGAAAACAATTTTTGCACTTTAAGACGTTCTTGGCAGCAGAGGAAATTGTAGGCCTATCTGAATAAGGAGGTAAACCAACAAGCAGGTAAATTCCTGATGCTGGGAATGAGCGTGTGGATCAGATGGAATGCAAATCTAATTGGGCTTCCCAAGCTTCAATCGCTGCTATGTGAACAATCACCAAATACACTGTGTTTTTCACATGGCCTGCATGGATTCTGGAGAGAAAGCAAGGCCAGATAGGCAGCATAGGTCTGGTAGGATAAGGGAAAGACGCCTAGCCTGAGGCTTTGGCAAGGAGAAAACCATCTGTGAGCTGAATGTGCTGCTTCTGTTCAGAGGATCAGACTCTTCTCTAAGTTTTATATATATAGCAATTATGCTAAGAAAATACGCTGACTCCATGACTCCTTTTTTTTTTTTTTTTTAGCCAAGTAGAAACCAATTTTCAAAGCCCAAAATAATGTTTGTTAATTAGTCTAGAAAGGAAAAGTATAATGGTCAGAGGTTACGAAAAATGTCTAGAAAAAAAAGTTCTTCAAAAGCCTGGAAGTCAAAAGCTACCTTCATAAAATTGAAGTCCAGCTTTCCTGGAATTACACGGCATAGTCTTGGCATATCTGAGTTTCTTGCAAAGCTGTTGTAGAGATGCTTTTCAGACCTTTTCTAAAAAAGCAAGCAGTTCTCTGGGTAAGTAGTGACATACAGTCTTCTTGGCAGTGAGGTATGCCAAGTAAAGCCACTGGATAGACATGAGACCTTCCAAATGATGAAACACCTAAGCAAAGTAAAAGTTTAGGCATGACACAAACAATATTATTAATTATGTTGGAGATGCTCTGCCAAAGAAACAGTTGAGCAGGGGAGAAAGGCACAGAATGTAAAAGAGAAAAAGAGGCAGAAAGAATACCATCCTAGAGATACCCCGCCAGCATCTGCCGGAGGGACTCGAGCAATAGCCAGTTTGGCTAGTAGCCAGTACCATCTGTGTAATATCTCATACTATATGAAAAAGAGAGCCAAACAGAGAAGCTCTCCTTCATTTAATACCAGGAGGTTGTGACTCCATCTCTGAGATGGTGGAGCATCCTCCTTCCAAACCCCCCTCTGAAATTCCCAAAAAGAACAAAATAATACAAGTAAGTAAGGAAGTAAGTAGAAACTTTTTTTTTTTTTTTTTTTTCCCAATAGCAGAACTTTGAAATCAATGAATGGGGTGATAAATTTGATGGCATATTTAACAATTTTGAAGGTACACAGATAAAAATTCATAAATCTGAAACATAGCTGTTTCTGTCTTTTAAAAAGACTCTAAAGTTATAGATACTCTTACCTAAGAAATGCATCCATAAATAGGTGCTATCAATATGGCCAAATGAGATTAAAAAAAAAAAAATACCAACATATTAGGGGAAAGTGCCTCTTTCCATAATTCTGTTGACCTCAACGGGTGTTTTTAACTCCTTAAGTTAAATGTAGCAAGTTCTTTTTTCAGTCAATGAAAACTGTAAATAGAAAAGAAATTTTGCAGAAGACAGAAAAACATTTTTGAAAGGAAGATTAATAAATAAGTAATGCATTTACTTTTTGTTAGTGGAGAATGAAAAATTGAATGGAATCATGTCCAGTGTGTATTAGCAGTACATTTCCTTCTGAAATACTTGATGAAGCACATACGTTGCCTTATCATAGCTATTAAATTTTGTCTGGAATTCAGCATGCCTCTTAACTTCAGGAATTTGACATGCACATCAACCTTCTGGAGATGGACTGAAGATTTCAGAAATATCCCCAAAGACTCAAGACTTTGACTTCGTATTTACATCCATTAAAATAATAAATCTTTATCCAGGAACATTCTGTTGGAAAGCGTAGCAATTTATATGCCTCATTTGAAAGCTCTTGTAGGACTTAATCCAACAAGATATTCAGAAAACACTACAATAAAATGACAAATTGTGTTGGTGCTTATTGAATCATTTACTCTTTCAGTGAAAGCACCTCTGATGGCCTATTTTGCCACAACATACAGATATCTGATAGAGTATCTGATAGAGCCTTTGCAGAAAATAAAGGCTCTGAAGCTCTGTGAGGAGACTACACTGTCCTCTTCTCCAAATGCATTCCTCCATTTCTTCAGCATCCACCTAAATCTCCTAACAAATATAGATATTGCTCATTCAGAAGAGACTTTAAGTTCTTGCCTTTCTCCATTTTGGCCTCTTCAGATATGTCTGGCTCCTTTCTGCATTAGACCTCTGTTCCTAGGAGTTTTGCTCCAACTGTGTTGGGCATATTTAAAGTGCTTGATGCTGTTCATATAATTAACATTCTGGTGAACTGTTTCATCATTTGTATTTACAAATTAAGAATAGCATGTCAGCTCAAAATGTGAAATTATTTGAGCAGTTTGTATTACTGAATCACTGCTCAAATCTGTTGTGAAGTAAATTATTTCCCTTGAAAACTGAGAAAATTGAATGAAGTCTGGCTTGGACAACAAGGTGCCATGAACATGTTCAATGTCCATTTTGTAATTTTCATCCAGGGAATTTTAATTAACATTTCCTGAATGCAGGCTTCTATGTTAGCTAGAGCCTTTGACTTTCTCCAAAGCCAAGAATTTAAAGTGCATTTCTTCCACATTGGCTGGAGGTGCAAATAGATCATTGCCACTAGAGTCTGCCAATTTTTCAATTTATATTGAGCAATTCTGCATTCACAGTTCTGTAAGTGACTTGAATAATCCTACTTATGAAAAACTGCTTCTCTGGGGAAGTCATATAAGGGAATCTGTACAACATCCTCCAGGTAGCAAGTCAGTATTACACCCCACCCCACCCCCAAAAATAAAAAAAAATAAAAAAATAAAAAAATAAATGTGTATATATATACATATTTATGCTTACATGCTTATATATTTGTAGGTATTTCTGTAGCCCTCATTAGCACTCCAAAAATGATACAAAGTTGACTGAAGTCTGTGAAATAATCCCCATGTCTGCCAAATTCAGGTAAACTTGAGGAATTATTCAATGGATTTGAAATGCATCCATTCATGAATCTGAATCACCATCTTATAAGTAATTACACACACTGACAAAAGTCCAAGGGTTTTGAACATTAGCATGGGTCCTCTAGTAAAAAGATCATAGCTAGGTATTCTTATGGAAGAACACACAGTAAGAAGTTCACACTTAAGTAACTTAACACTTGTCATAATGAAGTTCCATATATACAGAGGAAGAAACTACATATTTGTAAGGTAATGTGGTCACTGCCACTTTTTAGTCACCAGTTCAAATAGAAAAAGCTGAGCATGCTAATACATTAACTTCTTCTGCCAACCAATATACAATTGATTATCCCATGACAATTCCGAAATGTAGATCAGTGTTATTGCAGTTCTTTGCCTGTGACATTTTATCCATTTTTTTTAATCTCCTCTTCAAACCTTATCTCAAGATTCAAATCTTGTGCCATTTCCTGTCCTCCCTACAATCTTTTCCCCTAGAGTAAGATTTTAAAATCTTTCTTTCTGTGAAAAATAGCACTTTACCTGACTCACTCTGACCTTTCAGTATTCGTAATTTACTTGGATGGACAATTTCCTTCCCTACTCTTCTATCTTTTTAGCAGGTTATAAGAAAGCACTGGAAACGACAAGACCTTAAGGGTTGCCAGCACTTAAAAAGTTAATGTGTTGTGTGCTTCCTAAAGGCTAGATAGGATGGCTGAGATCACTGTCATCACCAAGACACTAAAACTGTACAGTCCTGATTCCTTTTTAGCCAAGGTTCTGGAAAAAGAATCCAATAAATGTTGGATCCAGTGATAATAAAAAAAAATCCCTTGTCATGAAAAATATATTTCAATAACTGTATTGATCTAGACAGAAAGGAAAACTGTCAGTATGAATCAAAACACAGCTAACTGTCAGCAGCTCAGTGATACCATTTAAAACACAATCTACAAAATGTAGATTGTCAGAAAACCAAAGCAAATGAAAGATTTGCCACATTTTGATATGTAATAGAACAAGTAAATTACTTCTTCATAGGCCACTTCTTAAGCTGTTTTAATGGACTATTAGAAATAACCTAAGAAAACCATAATATTTTATTTTCTCTGCATTGAAAAATGATCTCCCCCAACAGGATATTCAACATGAGGAATTAAATATACAGAGCTGATATACTGTACTTGGTTACTACGTTACTGTGATAGGTAAATGGAGCTGCAACTAAGAGCCGAATTTGCTTCCAGACAGCAAAATGCAACTCCCAGTGAAGCGCGTAAGAAGCTTTGTGAGTATTAGTTGACTGTACAAGATAAAAGTAAAATGTATGTTACAGGAAGACAAATGACCATTTTTTCTAAGTTTACTGTGGGCAATACAAACACTTAGCAGAACCCATCATAGTCTTCCTGATTTCAGGGAGCATTAGAGATCTGGATCTGAGAAATATATTCAGTCAAGAATCTTAGAAAGGAAACTAGGTTTTATAAATTCTGCATGTGTGTTAGTCAGACCATATATATATACATATATATGCAGTATGAAATGAAGACATTTGTCTGTCTTAAATTACACGGCTTATCAGTACTATCTTATCTAAATCTTTCCTATTACATTTTCAGGTTCTTCCTTTTGCAATGCTCTGAAGTTGTTTGCAAACTGTCAGGGCTGCTACATGGAGGAATGGTCAGCAAAGCATAAACGGCAGGGTAATGTACGCCCTACAGCCATCACCTTCCTCCCTGAAGCTGATTGCCCAGGTGAGACCACACAGCTCTTTTCTGTGACAAGATTCTTGTGTAACTACCTTTCCAGCAGGGGGGGAAAAAAAAAAAAAAAAAAAAAAAAAAAAAAATTGCAATCAAAATCCTTCTGAATTTTGTTTAGATATTGAAATTACAGCATGAATATTTCAGTGATATTAGCTTGGCTTTCAAAGGCAAAATATCCCCCACCCCCAACAAAATATGCTGAAAGTGTAACCTCTATAATTATATTCTCTAAGACATTTCCAAGTGCAGATAATGCCTAAATATTTATAATGAAATTCTACACTATAAAAACTTGTTTTATTTATCTTAAATGTACCTTTCCTAATTTCCTGTTAAGTGTATCAATAACATGGTCCAAGATTTTTCAAGTATATATATCATTACTGTGTGACTGTTGACACTAAAGCAAAAAATTCTGCACTCAAGTTTTTTCTAGTAGTTAATATTGTAATAATATTTTAGCTTTAGCTTTTGTCAGGCCCAATTTAAGGCTACTAAAAGAAGTCTGACTTTCAAAAAATGGATGTTTAGCATTTTCTGATTTTCAGCCATAGTTTAAGAGTTTCTAACTGGGAAACAAATTCAAGGGTGCCTGGTCTGAAGTCCTTTAGTCCTTTAGCCTTTGACCATATGAGGGTGGCAAATGTGCCCACCGCTTCCCTGTCAGATGGTTCAATATTAGTGTAGGATTCTGCCTGGCAGTGGAGGCAATTGACTCCTTTCTACTGTCCAGTTAAGCTACAGACAAGGATCCAATGAAGCCAACAGTATCACTTCTTTCAGACATCTTTACTTGCCTTTGAAAAGAAATTAAGAGTTCATCTGGCATCATTAAATTTCTATTCCATGCTGCTGAAAATAAACGCAGTTTAGTGTAGGATTACCTTCCTGAGTCTGCTGAAACTTTTGCTAAGAGCGTTTATCTCAGTTCATCTCACCTGACTCTGAAATTAATGACAACTGGCAGTATACATGTCCCACAGATATCATCTCTTATCATTGCAGCTTTTGGACTTCAGGTAAAGACTGCTGAACAACAAGTCTCCATCCAATGAACCTTGTTATCAGTGGGCCAAAGATGCAGGAGGAATATAGTAAAAATGAATATTGGCACTGTGTCAGTAGATGAACTTTACCGGCAGCTAAATCTATGTGTAGAGCTAAAATTCTCACAAGAAATTAAAAGACATAGCTGCTTAGCTCTGAAGCCAACTCAGCCTACATGATGGACAGGCTGTGAATAACACCATGCAAGTGGAAATGAAGAGCTCCACGCTCCAGCCCAGCCTGCTCAGGGAGAGCCTGCTCTGATGGCGGTAAGTCTAGCTGTGATGGAGGGTGCTGCTCTGACAGCAACAGAGCTTTGAGAGGAAGAGGCAGCAGCACGGGGCTGTTATCATATGTTCCCACATGAACAGCATTTCCAGTGAGTTTCTGCTTTGGCGCGTGAAGGGTCTAGTTTGTTGTAGTGAAAGATCTCAGAGTGTACCACAATGCTGGGCCCATCACTGAATGGGAAAGGGAAAAGAAAGGAAAGGACACCAAAAGGCAATTGCTTGGAGCATTTATTCAGGATGCCAAATGTCTGCTGATATCTCAAAGGAACTGCAGTCCATGCTTTCTGCTTCCAAAAGCACAGCAGAAGGTGAGAACCCCCTTGACAGACCCCAAGCCACCTGACCTGAGGTGGGACCCTTTGACAGGATGAGTAACAGTGAGTTACTGGCTCATCCTGGCTCCCTGGTCAGGGATCACGAGTCCTCCTTTCCTAGCCTCTCTCCTGATGCACTGACCGTGGTGACCAAAGGACAAGGATGTTGCCACCTGCTGCCAGGGTGCAGGCTGTCCATGAAGGCTGCTGCTATGGGAGGCAAGGAGCAGCCTTGTTTGACGAGCTCAGGGGTAACCTGCAGTGATTCCCATACCCTGAGATGGCCCCGGTTGCTGCTGAGGCTGGATTATACTGATCTAATGCCTCAGACGTGCCAAGCATTGCACAAGGAGTCCAACAATTTAAATTCTACTAGAAGCTGAGGAAACACAGAGAGGCTTAAACACAGATCCTCTTCCAAATGTAACCCGACAGGCTCACCTATAACAAAGGAAGTAAAAACACAGAAACAGCCATGGAGGAATATCGATGGCAGTAAAAAACATATAGCAGGGGGTACAGGGATGCAATTAAAAAGAAGAATCTTTCATGATGTATTTTCTGATATCTTCAAAATACAAGTTGATCTGTAAGGTTGGTAATTAGAGTTCTGACACTGGGAGGATGAGAAATCTGAAAATGCACACGGGACAGACTCCTGAGACTCAAACACTCATCCTAATTAAAATCTATTATTACAAATCAGTATTGCCTTTTTCTTTTCTTCAAAGTTACATTAATTTGATAAAACAAGCAGCAGAATTTCAAATGTTAATCAAAGAGATAACAGTTTCACAGGACAGATCTTTAAAATTCTCCTTCTTGTACTTTCACAGAGAAGACTGGAATTAGAAAAGAAAAAAAAAAAAAAAGCTGAAGAAATGTTTTCCTATTATTGCTTAACAAGAAATAGGCAACTAATCAAAAGAAGATGCAGTAAAAACAAAAATAAACAAAACCCCACATCTGCTATCTCAATAAGGTATCAGAAAAATCCTCTTCATTTCTGTGTAATGAGACAGCATAGTTTAAAACACAACAGGGTAAATTTTCAAAGCAGCAAGCTGATCTATATACAGATCTTATTGACTTTACACTGGCCAGCTAAATCCCCAAGAGAATCTCTGATGACAGAGAATCTCTAAAGACAAGTAAAGGTGCTTGATGTTAAAGATGTGGGCTGCCTTGTGGAAAACCCTATAGAAATAAAAATTCATTTTCATAAAATCATAAAAGTTAAATGTCCATCTTCTTCTCACAGGGGATCATTCCTTTCTGTGCACCAGCAAAGAGTATCTCCAGGAAGAAGAAGAAATTATACTTTCACTTACAGGTCACAAACCAAAACCTGAGTTTGCCACTCTGGCCAACTTTCTATGCAAGACGTGAAACTAGATTTTGTACCTAATAATTTTGCAGCTACAGTTACATATTATATACAAGATAACCAATGTGCACTTATCTAGCCTATTAGCAGCTACTGCAGTCCTGCCAGAGCATGCTGCTGTGCTTACTTACACTTTTTTTTTCCTGTGTGGTAGATGTAGCTTATAACAATGCTTCAACATAAGGGAGATGCGTTCTTTCTGGGAAAGCAGAGATGGCCCAAAGGTGAGCTGTTAGATAGCACTGAAATCAAAGACATACTAATGATTTCCACAAAATATGTATGTCAAGAGGGGAAAAAAAAATGAAACAAATAATGAAACAAAAGCAAGAAATGGTCTTCTGTGTTTTTCAGTAGCTGTAGGGGAATATATCTGGTAGCCTTTAAAGATCCTATGATTAGCTTTTCACAAACACAGTTCTGCATAATTCTGCTTTCAGATCATTCTGGGGAATTGTGTAAATATTTTCTTCAGCATGAGCTTTCAGTGAACTGTATACTTCTGAATTTTACTTTTAATTTGATTTTTTAAAGTCGTGAATAAAACTAATTCTCCACTTCTGAAGAGTACCTGGTCTCACTTGGAACCATGTATCCAAAACCAAAACAAAACTATGCAAAGTTTTATAGCCTGTAAATACATTCAACCATCTGCGATGAGCTTCAGAATTGTATTTTGAGGTTGCATGTTTTGTTTTCAAAGTTTTACATGGCTCTGTGTAAATAATTTATCAAGATTGAGATGAAAAAGAGATGTTCTCAAAATCAAGAAAATTATTTTAGGACAAAACTCAGAGAAACCAAGCTGTGCGACTCACATAAATATAACATAACAAAGCTTCGCTCAAAGTCCACTCTGAAACAATCAGCCTCCAGGCTATCCTGACATTTGAGAAAGTTTGCCTATTGTATTTGTTTATCAGTGAGCCTTTAACTATTACAGAATGACAATCATTTTTACTTCCCTTTTTCTTTTAGAACAGAGATACTTGCAACAAGATGCTACAGAAAAAGCTGTTCTTGAAATGCATCTTAGTTAGAAGTAAGAAAATATCTATTAACTCTCCAGAAGTCACACTCTCTTGATACCTCCAGCCCATTTTTTTCACCCATGTTTAAGGTACATTCAACTCTACTTTCTAATAAAATTCAACTCTAATCGCTGTTTTCTACATAGCAAGCACTAAGTATTATGCTTTCACAGAATAAAAATAAGTAAATAAAGGGAAGGTGTCAAAACGACAGCAAAACAGAACATTTAAAAGTCAGCCTGCTACAAAATTCAAATGGTAAACAAATAAAAGTGGTACAGAAGCTGCAGCCTTCTCTCCTTCACATAAGGGCTGCTAAATTACTACACTGCCCAATCTCAAAACTGTTAAATAGAACTTCAAACTAAAAATAAGTGCTGCCAGAAACACTGAATTTTGGAAATGAAAATGAGTCCAACTTGTAAAGACATTTTCAAACCCTCCCACAGCTCCAAGCAGCTCCACAGGCCAAGTCCCCATTTCCTCTCCCATGTCTTCTGCTTCCTCCTCCCCTCCAGAAGGTCAAGTCCTTCTCTCCTGCGTGACCATCACCCCTTCATCAACCCAACACAGGCAGCCTTGAGGAGGGAAGATGGGGAACAAGGAAGATATTGAGACCCATTGCCAAGCAAGGGGCGGAAAGCAGAGGGCCTCAGTTGCACGTATGGAGAGCCAGAGCTTGGAGAAGGTGGTGGGAAGCGTGGGGTGCCCACGGGGGAAGGAGCTGCCCCATACAGGCCTCAGCCAGACCTCTGGTTCTGTGATACTCTGAGGGAATAAATCGTAGGAGTTTTCTACCCACCTTTTATTTGTTTGTCCTCACAGACCTGCTTCTGTCTTTGCTTCTCCCACATTTGGGGTGGGCGGGAGCAGAAGAGGATGCCTCACTGACCATTTCACTTCTGTTTCACTTGCTCAGCTGAGGGAAAGAATATGATCCATTTCAAACCTGAACAGTGTTATTTGCCAAATATTACTCACTTTTTAAATAAATGGGAATCTCCTCTATGAGTAAAATTGTGGTATCAATACTATGGATTCCTCTTTTAATTAAAAATGCAATATAAAATTATATGTTGCCAGCTTTTTGGAAGAGAAAGTTACTCATCTGAGTCTGCTTAGAGGTAAGTCTTTTTCCTTCCTTTTAAGCGCAGTTTTGGATATGGCCTTTGCTGCCTGTTATCCCCAGATCATATTAGCTGATGCTGGCATCTCTAGAGTGAACATGAAGACTTCATGGTAAGCAAGGCCTGCTAACTGGTGTGGGTATTAACTCTCAAGGAATTACTTTTATGGCCACAATTCTGTCAGTAGAGGAATTGACAGGCAGCAGACCTCAGTCTAAGGCAATGCAGGAAACAGCTTCTTAGCCTAAGACACCCAGAAAAAGGGATTCAAGCCCAGAGGCACTGCTTGAACTCTGGCATCGCCTCATGAGTGCAGTGAAAAAGAATAAGAAATATTTCTGTATATACAGACCAGGACAGAAAGCTGCTTTCAGCCTCATTGTTAGTAAATCCTTGCCCCTGTGAATGCAGCAGTCTCTTTTGTTAAGCAGTAACCAGCAGAAACCAATGGGCATATTTGCTGCTGGTATGTGCTTCATCAAAGCCAGCAGGATTACTGCAGGTGCAGCCTTGGGGTGGCAGGTCCAGGGCATCCCTGCTGCTGCATTCCGTCTGCTGCTCTCAGCCTCTTCCAGGAGAGATCTCCCCACCTCCCAGCACTTCTTGGTCCTTGGAGGATCTGCATACGAATCAGTAATTTGCTGTCCTCTTCAACACAGAGCTTGTGGAGATGCTTGGTTTGCTCCAGCCATGAGCACTAACAGCTCCCATTGACATACATGTGCACAACACATCCTTCCCATGCAAAGCACGGCTGTCAGGGTCATCTTCTCTCTCCAGAATTTGAACCATGTTATTTCCATCTAGGCACCTCCGAAACAGGAAATCACTTAAACATACGATTAATCACAAGTGTGTGCTTAAGCCCAGACCTTTAGAAATTCATTTCCATTGAAGTCAATGGTAGTTCAGGTTGTGCCTGATGGCCTTACTGGGAAGGCCTTACTGGCCTTACTATGAAATTTTGCACAAACTTCTTCTATTTTACAACAGTGAGTCAAAGTGCCATTTGGATTTAGGATGAGGTCCTCATTGTATTAAACATATGAAAAAAATTGCTAGTTATTTCAACAGAGCAAATTTTGTTTTTAAGGTTCATGCCTCAGATTTTTTTTCTCTTCCTAAATCAATCTCCATTAAAAACAAATTAAAGGTTAGAAAGAAAGCTAAAACCTCTCAAAGGATGAGTAAGATTTTCTTATTTCATGTAGTCCACAGCCACTATGTCAGAACATGTCAGAAGCTATATGATATTCATGTTAAAAATGGGACTCAACAAAACAGTAAGCTTTTTCACACAGTAAGGTGGCAGAGTACAGTTTGTTTGCCACTAGCAGTTTTTGAAGAGTAGTGAGAACAGCATCAGTCTGTATATCCAGTACTGGTCGGTAACTCCCTTGTAGTGCTGGGATGCAGAATTCTTTGACTGTTTCACAAACAGAACCCTTCTCTGACCTACTAATCCAACATTCCAGGATTCAGATCCTAAAAGGAGAAGATTCTCAGTGTTAACTCTTGTTCTTAAAATGTTTCCATCTGTGAATCTCCACTTGTGGAGAATGCCAGTTACTAATACTGTACTCTGGCAACTAGAGCTCTAATCTGTGCAATATCAGCTCTTCGATGTTTCAAAGATTAATTTAAAGCATTAACAGAGAAGAGTTTACAATTAATATGTAGCAGGGGCAAAAAGAGAAGCAAAGCACATCCAGAAAAAGAAAACATTTATAAAATGGTGTATACACCATCACTTGGGCATGCTGAGTCTCAGAAGTAATGCAGAGAGACAGAGTTTGTTTTCCTTTTCTTCTGCAAAACTACAATGAAGTGATAATGACCTCAGGACTGTATGTGTGTGTTTATTCCATCTTTGGCCCATTTGATGTGGTTTTGGCCTAAGGAAAAGCTAAAGGCTAAATGTATTTTAAGTGGGCTAAAACCAAGATAAACACATGTCCCTGAGGTCATTATTTCCATTAGATGACAGCTTGCATAAAATATCGAACGCATTGTAAAAACAGTGTAAACTTTAAAAAATATATTCTTTCATAGGTCAGCACATCTTTTAGAAAGTGTATACTGTTTCTAAGCAATTGTTTCTTCTATTGTCAAAGTTCCTTCTTCAGGAACAGAGAAAACAAAGTTTATTTGGACTTTGGCTACGCATGACATAGTCTAGGCTTTGCAAATCCTACACATAGCACTGTAAAATGCAAACAGTGTATCCAAGCAGTAATCATGCTCATCATGCACATAATAACTGTGTACATAGAAATATCCATCAGCTACAAGCAGCTTCAAAGATTTGATCTAAATGAGGAAGATTGTCGGTGTTTTAGAAACCTTGCTAGGACTTCGTGGTGGGCACACGTGCAGTTTAATAAGATTTGGTTTTGCATCTGGTGTGGTCACAATCCACACTCATAACTGAGAAAATGACACCAGCATAGTTTTGTCTTGCTTCTTGGTACATTTTGTGGGCAGCGATAACCAGTCAGCCCAGAAAACTGTCTGAAAAACACACATCCTCTTCAGGTGAGTCTGGAGCAGGCAATTTGTCCTGGGTGTTCGTGTTTCACCTTTCCTCATGTAGCCTTGGACTGCATTGGTGAGGTTCATCACCCCTATTTTTCTTCTCCAGTCCCTCAGATAAAAAGCTCGCATGCTTAATACAGCTTGCTCTCAAGCTGCCCGAGCCTGCTGAAGCCCTTAGAGTGTTTTTGTGGATCACAGTTTGAAAGCTATCTTCTGCATAAGAGGCCACTGATGGAAAGATTTATTTGGGGGAAAATTAACACACACAAAAAATCTTGAATCATTCTTTTTCTCCCCTGCCTTTTAGAGCCCTACTTCTGCATGCCTTACGCTCACCCAGACCTTCTTTTTTTTTTTTAATTTTCTGCATTCTGAAAAGCAAAAAGGAACCCACAATTTTACATCTATTTTCTCAAAATTATCTTGCTGAATCCAGTGTTGAATTAAATGCTGCGAGTATTTCACAGTTCCCAGCAACTGAGCCCATTTGGGAGGCATTGTGCCTTCAAGACATCAATCGTGCTGCAGTTAATTTACAACTTCTCCTTCCCAGCCACTCAGAATAGAAAAAGTGAAAAGCTGAGGCTTTTATCAATGAGCAAGAGCAAGTCAGAAGACAAAACTATAGCTAAGTCTAAATCCACACCTGGTTTTAATCTATTTTCAGTCTTCCCCCTTCTCTTTAGTCCTGTTAGACTTCAACGTTGTCCACACTGTTTCTCTTCTGTAATATTATCACTTGGCTGTTGGTTTAGCCAAAACACGGCAATTTTTTTAACCTTCTCTGAGTGACACATGGAAGACCTTCCTGCATTAGGGGGCAGGAAAGCAAGGAGAACAGACAGCTTGTAACAATGCCATTGCTTTGTTCTTAGAGGCCACTTTCCTAAAATTAGCTTTTAGTGAATGTTTGTTTGCAGCAGACTGGAGGGACTTAGACCATTTCAGCTAAGACTACTCTTCTTTTTTTGGATCATTCATCCTTTCAAAGATAATCTAATTCTACCACACCATGCTCTTAATAACTTAGCTCTCTTTTACCTGGCATTAGATAAGTGACTTGCATTAAATATGTGGATTAAGTTGTGTAATCACTGAAGTGCTGTGCTTTTTATACTTTTATGCAATTAGAGAATATAAAAGCATTGTTATAAGTGAAATATGGGGTTGGGTTCTAGCAGGATTTTTAGCATTCAGAGTGGAAGATTGTGTGAGGGGTTTAGCAATATGACAAACATTGCTTACATGACCTTAAAAGGCTTAGAGCTGATTTCAGTTTTGTCATTCATGGGGAGATTTCTTCCATTATTCTTTGTTACAATCTGTTGAACTCTTATTAGCCTCAGTAAATCAACGTTCACACTGAACTGGAATTATTTGCATGTAAACCTGCTATTGTCACTTCATTTGTATGAGTACAGTTGGAGCCCTGTTCAAAGTAAGAGAAAACTGAATTGTCCAATTTCACCGTATGTCTAGTTCAGCTTCTGCTTCTGTTCAGTTACAGACAATATATTATTGCTCCGTAACCAAAAGTACTGGACCTGACAAAGAAATTTTAGGGGCCAAATGTGTTAAGTTTCAATGAAGTGGTGAGCTGTGGCTCAGGATTTCCCTTCCAAGTCCACCAGTTTGAATAACTGGCACTCTCACTGCCACTGGTGCTTATGAAGGTCATGATTTCATTTCTGGGATTGTTTTTGGTTCTGCCGTAAAACTTTCCTCCAGAAGGTGAATGGAAGCAACCAACAGCTGCCTGCCAGTTGTATTGGCAGTAATGAGCTGAGAAACTAACTGGAAAATGCTGAGAAGGGAAGAAAACAAAAACAAAAACAACAAAACAAAACCAAAACAAAAACAAAGAAAGAGAGAAGGAAGAAGGAATTCAGCAGGAATGTGATATTTGGGGTGGACAGCAGCAAATGGGGTAAATTGGACATGGATGATGAAGAGCAATGGAAATTAGATCTCTTACATGAGAGAAAGTCCATTGACTTCAGTGGAGTTGCTGATGATTTCTGTCCAGACTTTTGTTTTCAAAGAAAACAAACCGGGAGAACTTCATGAAAAAAAGAGGAAGTGGAAGAAAGAAAATATGGTTTAGAAAGGAAAAGGAAAGCCTGAGATAGTATGAAAAGCCCCCAGATGCTAATGACTAGTACAAACTGCTGTTTCCTTCTCTGGTGCTCTGTTCCAGCTGTTTCTTCAAAATAACTATATCCAAACAATTTCCCCCGACTTCTTCTACCTTTAAAAAAAATTCCCAACACTACACAGACAACTCTATACATCAAAATCCTACAAACATGAGAACAATGACTTTCAGCTGTTGGGAGCAGTGGAAGCAAGGCTCACAATGCTGTAGTGAGCAGCCACTGCTCTACTTAGCGCAGGAGCAGAAGCTGCAAACCTGTCCTCTGGATCTTTTGCCAGCAGGTGCCCATTTCTGAGGTGTTTGCATTGGCAGTATTTCAATTGCTAGGATTCCTGGCCCCCTTCCCTACAGTTCTCCCTCTCCCCCTACGACTTAAGAAAGGGGGGAGAGATGGCTTCAGAGCTTAGCTCTTATTTTCCATTCTCTTCTTTCTATGTCTAGTTCTCCTACAACAGCAGCAGCAAGGCACTTTTCTTCCTGAAACAGTCCCATTCTGCACGGCTCCAGTGATATTCGTAGCTTTGTTTTTATTAGTGGTTCTCTAATTCCTCAATTTCTTTTTATGGTCTGATCTTTATAACAACTTCCCCTGACTTTTTTTTTTTTTTTCAAAGAAATATACAATTATGTTTAAACCTGGTCCTTCCTTCTCTCTGTCTTTTAAAGAAAGGAGTAAAATATGCAGGGAGGAATAAAAATGTCTTTGAATAAAAGGCCAATTACACTTATATAACATTACATTTCCTGCATTGAATTTGCATACTGCATCAATAGTTTTCAGAAGACTTCCAAGAAATAACAAAGAAAAGAACAAGAACAGTCTATGCCAAGAACATCCCTAAAGAAAAAAACAGCCATTCTTTTTGAATACTAAGAAAACAGTGTTTTACTGCTCAGAGCTCCCGATATCCTCCCTCATTAGAGAAATATCTGCAAGCTGTAAAGTATCTGCCCTGGCAGAGGATTCACAAATCACAACAATTACCTGCTTCTTTAGGATATTGAATCAGCTAATTACCTACCAAAGTTTGGATTGGACATCTGCTACCTGACTTACTTTAGTATCCACCACAGAGTGCTTCTTGGCAAAGGTTTTCAGCTTTTCCCCTCACCCACCTCTCACTTGGAAAATTATTTGGATGCCATCACTAACCATTAAGTAAAATGAGGATGCTTTGGCCTAGGGTACCTGATCCCTGGATGACCGATAGGATTTCTCCGTGCTTCAGGCCAAAGCCAGTACTAACGCAGGTGGAAGAAAAGTAGATGAGAGGAAGAAAGAGTGGGGAGTAAGGGGGGAGGAAGATGAGATGGAGGAATACTCAATTAGACTTCTAGTGGGCTGAAAAATAAATAACTGGTAGCCCCTAACGTAATATGGATTACAGTTTGGCCAGCACTAGGGATGAATCACATCTGGCGTCCTAGGTGTTACTGTTTATCTAAACTACCAATAGCATCTGTGTAAGCACATCCTGCCAGTATCATTGTCTAGCATCATCTTTTATGTTAGGAAATGAGTATAAAAATGTTATAAAAACCTCTATTAAAAAAAAAAAAAAAAAAAACAACAACAAAAAAAAAAAACATACAGACACAGTTTTAAAACTCACTGCCAGAAATCCCTCCCCAAGGAGAAAGCAGACCCGTGTGTAGGCAAGGGGCACTCCCACTGAAATCATGGGAAGTTCCACCCACTGAGGTGAAGGATGAATTTGCCCCTGGTAATAAAGATTTCTGCCTCACACAAATGAGAGACAGCTGCTTACACTGACGGTATGTACAGAGCCAGTGACTCATGGCAACACCAGTGTAGGAACCCAGGCATCCTGACAGTGATAGATGCACCCTGATACCAACATCAAACAATTCGCCTTTCCTGCTTTCTCTTTGAGCATACCAAGTTTAACACTCCATCTGTATTCATTCTCTAAATTTAAATCTAATGATTAAAGATAGATTTTAAATGGCAATTTACAAAAAGGGGCTGATTTCTTTACATAAGAACCACATCCACCATAAAAATCATATTCACATTGAGAAGGATGAACCACAGGGTTCTGTGGTTCTGACTTCTACATCTCTCCAGCTTCCAAGATATTAGAAAACATAGAACAATTGAACTTAATGTGGGTAATTTGCCCTGGGATCTCAGGCCAGAATGCCATTGGTCTAATGTTATAAAAGATTAAGGCAAAACACAGACTATATTGCTGGGTCTGACATACACTGCTTTTGCTGGTCCTTGAAGCTCATGCGTACATCAGAGCTCCAGACACCTCCACCTGATTTTTTTCATAAGTTCAGCCATTTTCTTTATTAATCAGAAAGAAAATGATAGACCCCGTTACAAAGTCCTGGAAAGATATGATTAATTACATGAGCCACCCACCAGGCTCAGTGTATACTTAGTGTCTGTTCCACCAGGATATACACAGAGATACTTTGATATCTTGAAAGCATATTCCTACATATTTTGCAATTTCACCACAGCCAATTATGTTTGAGAATTATCCCTAAGTAATTGTGAAAGACATCACCTTTTCTTAAAACAAAAGGTGGTGGGTGGGGACGAAAAAACTTCCAAGAGCGGGTGTCACTCCATTGGGCATTGAAAACCTCTGAAACCACTCCACATAGCCAACTCTGTGGCTACACAGCCATGGACAAGTCACTGCGCTTCTCATTGCTTCATTTTTCCGTACAAGCTTTCTATAGGAAATGAGTCTATGCGTGGGTCAGTCCTGGGATGAAAGTCTGCCCTGATATTGGTCCCCACAGTATCACACACAGCAGTGTTACGCTACATAGCAACACACTGCCTCGACACTCACTGAAAGAACAGCAAAATGTAGACAATGTTAAATCTAGCACTGAAATATAGCCAATTAAATGTCAGCATTAACTATTTTCACCTTCAGGAACAATTAGAAAACTGTTGATTCAATATGTAGTATTTAATATTGCAGATGCAACGTTTGGGTTTTATCTGTCCATGCACAGCCAGACAAGCAGCTTTTGGCCTAAAGCAAATGAGAGTGTCATGGTTTTGGTAGGGACAGAGTTAATTTTGTTCACAGAGGCATCACAGAATGCCATGTTTTGGATTTGTGATGAAAACAGTGCTGATAACAGGGGGATGTTTCAGTTGCTACAGAGCAGGGCTCACACAGAGCCAAGGCCTTTTCAGCTCCTCGTGCTGCCCTGCCAGTGGGGAGGCTGGGGGTTCACCAGGAGCTGGCAGGGGGCACAGCCAGCATAGGTGTCCCAACTGTCCAGAGGGACATAGTGCTCAGCAATAAAAGTGGTATAAAGAAGGAGTAAGAAAGGAGGACATTTGGGGTGATGGGGCTTGTCTTCCCCAGGGACCACTCTGTGTGCTGACCCCTGCTCTCGTGGAGGGGGCTGAACTCCCACCTGCCCATGGGAAGCAGCAACTGAATCCCTTGCTTTGCTTTCTCCGGTGAGCAATCTCTATCCCTGAGTTCTTGCACTTTTAACTCTCCAGTTCTCTTCCCCATCCCACCTGAGGACAATGAATGAGCAGGTGTCCAGTCCAAAACCCAAGTTCTCTCACAAACTGGATGTTATGAATCTAAAGTGTATCCTGCACAGAGCCTTGTGCTTTTTTCTGCTGAAAACTTACACCGTGCAGACATACATTATCATAACAAAGTTTCATGGCATGTTGAAAATGTAGGGAACACATAAAAAAATTGCACTTGATAATGTAAACTACAAGGATTACTGTTCCAATTGTATTATTCATGTACATATTTAATTCAGTAAAAAGGAACTGAACCTGAATTTATTTGTAGCTGCCACAGAATTCCCACTTTATCACAGGATTCCCCAGGGTGCCACAGGAACAAGAGGGCCTTGATGCAGAATTTAGATCCAGCCTCCACACGGCACATGGAGTACGTGAAGTGCAAACCAAGAGCAGGCAACAAAGCAGATTCTTTCTCCATTTACACCACATTACAGAAGTTAACGACACTGTGCACACTAATACCTGCCCCAAATCAAAAACCAAACCAATGAACATTATTTAAGAGCCTTTAATTTTGAAATGTAGCAACCAATGATAAGGAAATCTGTAGGGGCTAGAGAAGGCTTTAGACTTGGGACATAAACTAAAATTGGAGTTTTTTATCCAGAGCTCGTTCACTTAATTTGAGCCTCCTCCAGTTCTTGGTTAATTTTACTTTTAGCCGAAGTTACTGTTTTGAGAGTCGTGAAACACTCTTCCTAAGTTAACCACAGCAATTAGCAAAACACTATATTTGTCATAAGATATATAAAGATCTGCGGGAAGACACCTGCATTCAGACAGATTTAAATTCATGAAGAATCACTTGCTCCATTTTGTACCTTTCCCCACTTTTTCCTGCCTCTGGTCTCAGAGCAAAAGTTCCTTGGCCGGTCACTCGGGAAGGGCCCAAGTCCCCCTAGCCCAGCTCCTCCACAGCCTGTCGCAGGCCCCAGACAATGCCATCCCCGTCCCCACTCCTGTCCCTGTTCCCAGGGCTGCAGCACAACCTTGGAGCCCCAGCAACAGCAACATGGCACCACCACCAATGATGGTGTTGGGCCCTGCACTGCCACATGGGCCCTGCACTGCTGCTTGGGCTTGATGGCCCACAGGGATGCTTGAGACGCTCCTTGGAAATGCTCTTACTGCCAGCTCTTGTGAGGAGCAAAAGTTAGAGGAAAAGAATACAGCTAGAGGTTTCAGGTTGGTTAACATAGTCTTTCTCCCTTAACTTCAATGGACTATTGCCGCCTTTAAAGGCAGAATGACTAACACACAATATTTCTAGGCACTTACTCAGTCTCAGTACTTTAAGGATGATATAAAATCTGCTACAGGGCTACAGAAGAATCCTGCACAATCAGAAAGGCAGAAATATCAACAGATGGAAAAAAGACAGACAGACGTATGAACTAGGACAGAAAGAAATTCCTGCTACCAGGGAAAAGCTGGACAAATGATTTCTGTTACTTTTTTATTTCTTTTAAAATACTGAATAAAAGTACTGAATAAAATACCGAATAAAAGTTGTTTGAGAACTAATTTTCTGAGATTGGATCTGAGAAATATGACTCACAAGCATTTATCCTTCATAAACAAAAACATTAAAAAGAAGATTAATAAAAATTAGCCCTAACCTACTATTTAGCTTTAACCATTGCCTTGGGGGCCGACCACAGCCTTCTTTTAAATCTCTGCAATGACTAGTTCAGGATTTCCAGTCTTGAATTTAGAGGTTGGTTGCATTTTAAGTAATTAATGGGAAAGAATTAAAGGCATGCATTACCAGCCAGGGATGAGATGGAGCAGGAGAGCTCAGTAAAGCCTTCAGGAGTGAAAAGTCCAGTTCCTGCCTAACACAGCTCTCTGAAGAAAGAAATTGCCAGCATGGAGGTCTACCCATGGTGTAGATACTCGTTTCATGCTAGTGTGGCCACATTGGGTTACAAATAGAGGCTGCCTTACAGTCATGGAAGCAGTCTTCTTATCGCTGCCTACTGCACAGCACAGACAATTTGAGGTTTAACCTGGTACTGAATCCTGCTCCTCGTCTTAGACAACTGTAGGCAAATGAACTTCAAAATACTTGTATGTGTCCAGACTGAGATGACTGATTGAAGTTCAACAGGCAAGCAATAAGCCATCTAATATTTGTAATCTCATTGCAAACCATGGTAGAGATCTCTGCACATTTATTTTTTCAATTATTAATGAGTATCAAATGCTTAATTCTCTCACAAGAACATCTGAAGTGTTCCAATTGTTTTATGTTTTAAATTACTTTATTTTTTTCCAATGTGGAAGGAGCTATAGAGATGCCTATCATATTTCTCTCCTCAACTGCACAGTTTGAGTCAGCAGCCCTACATCCTCCATAAAACTCTAAAACACCCATTCTTCCTCACACATTTCTAATAACAGTGTGTCAGGATACTTAGGCACGTGACCAGCATTAAGTGGAATAGAGCCTACCTTAAGCAGTGATTAAGGGTGCAAGAAATGCCAATGTCAGTCAAAATGGCATCTCCCTGCAAACCATGATAATTTCTCTGTCCAGGGCACTGATGAGACTGCTTCTACATAACCATTTCAGTTTGGGGTGTCTGACATAAAAAAGAAGTCTCGGAAGAGTAGAGCATGAATTACTAGGTGACATGAAAGGAAAAAAGAAGTAGGTGGGCATATGGGCATATATAAATGAGGATGGGAATGTTTATTTGTGGACTGGAGTCAGAAAAGAGGGTGATAGGAATGGAAATAGTTTAGTGGCTACAAGGGGTGAACTAGCAGCAGTGTGATAAAAATAAGCAAAGGAAAAATTTAGTCTGAATAGGAGGAAATATTTCTTAATGGCAAGGTATGTTAGGCTGTGGATTAGCATCCCCAGAGACACCTCAATTGCCTGAGTAATTTAAGACTAGATGAGACAAAGCACTTGAGAATTCATTGGGGGAACAGTCATGCCCTGCCATTATCTAATAGGTGTTTTCCATCTCTAACTTGTGTGATTCAACTGACATTAATTGGCATCGGGGTGTGAATCAAAATAAAATACGACTCCTAAATGCTACCAGACATCATAGTGATCAGTTTTCCTGTTACTGCTTTGCAGCAAAGTGGAAGAAAGCAACAATAACTTCAGAGACCTGAGTGTCATGATCGGTTACAGCAAATTTACGTCATGCTAAAAAATATTTTTAAAGTAATTCCATTCTGGTATGTTATGCTGACAGCTAAAATTCTTAGCACCTACAGAAGAGCCTCTCAGTCGAGATGCTCCTGGTGCTCCACAAAGAGTAGCTGAATCATAGACTGAAGAGTCTAGGATAGGAATAAAGAAACAAATTTCCTTACAGAAGCATGTCCTAAATCTGGGGAAAGAAGATAAAAGTTTTCAAGTACAACGAGAGCAACATCAACTCTTGAAATGGTTAGTTACATCAAGGATATTTTTCCCAACTACTTGTATGTTTAATCTCCAGCTCTCCAGTAGATATCTTAAGTTTACATGCTGCACCAAACTCCTATCATGTTTCTTAGTGACTTTGCTTACATTTTATGCAGCACCCTTTACTGTAGTATAATCCAAGAACTCTTTTTTCCTTAGCATAATCAGTTCTTTATGTTAGTTTAGCTCTGCTCCCACAGAAGTCAGAAGAATAAAACATTAAACCAACACTAAAGGCATTTGGAAAACTCATTCTCCACTCATGAGATCGCTACTGAATATTTTGAAATATTTAATATTTTAAAAGCAAAGTCTATTCAGACTACTTGGTAGATTTTATTTAAATATTGAAGGTAACAATAGTATTACTCTCTAGAATCAAGGGACTATAGAACATCTTCAAAGCCCTAACACGGCACTAGGGAAGACTGAAAAGAATACCTTTCCCCCATTTTAGAAATTCAGAAACAGGAGCGAAGCTAAGTAATTTGCCAAAGATCACCCTACCAAGAGAAAAAAAAAACAAAACAGTCATCCATCCCGATACTTGTTCTAGGCAAAGCTGGATGCCCATATGTCCCTAGGATACAATTGCAAAGCCTCTGCTGTGAGTAAGCCAAGCCCCAGTGAAACCGCAAAGCCCGAGGAGCAACTCCAAAGGAAAGGTTCCCAAAATCAGAGGAGCCCTGGGCTGCCAGGTCATAGAGTCCTGGAGAAAATAATGGAAAGGACCAGGGAGGCATTTCTGTTAAAAGAGGACTTATGTCATGAAGAAGATCTGCTAGCTGTAAAAGTGCAATGAGTTTTAGGTCAATTAATTTTGAGTGAATGTGCCTGGGAAGTGGTCACCTGAACTGAGGGCAACAGCTTCCAGCATTGGGTTATTAAGGTTTTTGGTGCTCTCTTTTCTGCTTTCCAAATAATACCATTTTTTAAGCAGTGACTCATGTTTGTGAGTGGGGAAAAACCGGAAGTTTAATTTCTGCTGCTTTCAGTATAGGGCTTGAGGTAACATATTAGTAATGTCCTTAAACTTAATCCTCAGTCTTGTTAATGTCAATCAGTTCCTGGCAAAAGGTTTATATATATTCTCAGAATATGCCTGTTTATACTATTACCTTAATTTTACAAGAACTGCATCATCATAAAAAGATTAAGCAACTTTCTCAAAGTTGTTCAGGAATCTGTGGCAGAACAAGGAACCAAAGCTTAGTTTTCCACAGCCTGCCAAGTACTCCAGCTCTTGGATCATCATTTCTCTCCCTCTAATAGTGCAACAGGGGAACATATCTATCGTTGTTCTGAAAACATTAAACAATTTGGAGAAGTCTTTATGTCTCAAGTGTAGAAACAGAATAAAGAGCTTGTATTCACCCATGCTGGTGGTGCGGGGAAGGAAACCAAAGAAAAACTCTAGTTTGGTTCAGCTTAGACTGAATTCTTCTCTGCAGCCTTATCTGTATAAAAATCATTCTCTCTGTTTTCCATCTTCACTGGAAGCAACAGTTATAAATAACAAACTGCTGTAAAAAGTGACCCTTTCTGCCACAATCCTGTCCAGGACACAAAATGGAACCATGTAAATCGTTCAAGAATTCTGATTTCAACAACAATCTTGCCTCTATTTTAAAAGTACAGTAAATCATGGAGGTTCAATGTAGCACATGGTTGTTTTGGACTCCTATTTATACAGGAGTATAAACATAACCTCTCTTCCTAACAACAAGAATCCCAGCGAGAAGGATTATCAGAGACAATTTTAAATGACCCATTACTTGGAAACAGATCTGGCCCAATTTTAAAATAGATTTCCCTGAATGTCATTATAAGCATGCGTTCTTTCAGACTTGGTGTGTGAAATGGGAGCTAGATGATGGTAGCCTGATGCCACAGCTGAGAGTAGCGGGCAGAACCCACCATTTGAGGAGGGGTCTCTCACATCGAGACCCATGCACCGAGCCACCACCAGGGACAAGGTCACAGGAGGATCCAGAGGAGGACAGTATTCACACTTTTTATGGCACTTGAGAACAGAGTGCAATTTGTATTCAAATACAAGAGCAGCATGCATTTCTCTATACTTTCACCCTGCTACAACCACACCCCTTATCTCAAACGGCCCATCTTCTCTGGGAGCCCAGAAATGATTTCTGTGATTTTTCCTGCTCAGTACTTTTTAATTTTCGTTGGTCTAGTTTGCCTGTCCACAATGGAAGTGTGCTATGTGGTCAAGAGTTTTCTACTGGAAAATGCACTCTTGTTTAGCCAACTAAATTAATTTCATGCCGGCTAGTGAACCATACTCAGACAGTTCTTTATGTTCTGTGCCATTTCTGCCTCAGAGTAGATCTGAACTAGCAAAAGAAAAAGGCACATGCAGTTAATAATGAACCACCTGAGCCACTCTGTTCCCCGTCTTGAAGCAAATTTACATTTTTAGGAGCCGTTCCTAATTTACGGTTATTTAAATAACCTTTGTTGTATGAAGGGCTCTGTCTGAGCCATCCATGCCAGACAAGGCACCCCACACTGAACGTCGACTCTCTGACCTTTTATTCTCAGGCCAGGGAGCGAGGCACGCCATGCACTCGTACACTCTGCCCCTGGGCACTACTCTGGGTAAGTTGCTTGGACAGCACCTCTTGCCAGCTGATTCACAGAGTGGAATCTGCATAAGCTCTTGAAAAGAAATGCTCATTAATATTCCTAGCCAGAGGCAAGTGTGCTACAACTCAGGGAGAGGAAGGGCCAGGGGAAGGGAAAAAAATAAAAAGAAGGGAAAAGAATTGAAGGCCTCATAGAGCAAGTCAATACCCCAAGACAAGTGGTCCCTTTGTTGCCGGAAGAAGAACAGACCATTCTGCTCTTGGAAGCACTATGCAAATAGACTGAAAACAAGGAGATATTCTCTATTCTATTTTTATCAATAACCCGAGAGTATCAGACTAGGACAGCCCCTTCCCCTAGGATACTCAAACGATTTAACGCAGCCAAACAAAAGGATTGGGGACTTCCACAGAGCATTGGCCCTTCTTTAGACAACAAAACAATTGCAAAAATTCCCTGTTTGACTCAAAACATTCTAGGGATATGTACGCTTTCTCCAGTAAGCTTTCTTCCTCTATTTGCCACCTCCTCCTTTCCTCTCCATGCTCCATGCTTCGTATTCTGCTCCCCTTCAGTTACAGAAATTTCCATCTCTCTACAGTAAAGTGGAGGGATTTTGCTAGTACCAGGAATTATAACAAGATTGCAGCAAAGCATATGCTTTTATCTGAAAACAGGAATTGCTTGCCATTCTCTCCCCCACTTCTAGAAAAAGAAAAGAGGAAGTAGAAAAGAGGTGGTTATGTTATAGTTATTAATTTTCTTTTGATCTAAGTGATATATCACTTTTCCTATTAGGATTTAATTTGCTTTAGCATGAAGAGATCAGCAAGTGAGTTCTGTTTTAATTAGACAGGTACTAAACAGTTTGATAGTAATTTGAATACTGACAAGCTGGAGTGCTCACTGGTCCATGAACAGAAATGATATTACAGTGTTCAACCTGCTTGAAGAGGAAAAAGTCCCTTAAATATTTTACTTGCACGGGAAAAATGGAAGAGAAAGATATGCAGAACAATGAGATGAAACATGGCCAATAGGATATTGGAAAAGCTGTGAAAGGTGACCTGTAACCCACCTATAAAACTTGTTAGCTACCTGTCTGTAGCTTCTGCTCCTCAGCAGGAAACCTGATTTGGCAACATTTACTGCAGGTAGGGGCATAAAGCCAGAACGCAAAGCCTGGAAAACCATCCTTCATAACCAAGATTTTGGAGCCATCAGGCACCAGCCCCTGAGAAGAGTGAGCCATAAACATGTCACAGAAGTCAGCAGGATGCACAGATGATGAGAAGCACACAAAGGCTGAGCTTGTGCAGGTATGCTTCCTGCTTCTTGCTGCAGAGCAGCCTCTGTGTGCTCATTTGGAGCAACCGCAGCCACTGTCTCCTCCCGCTCTATGCAACTTTTGCAACACAGCTCTCCCCAATACCCCATTTAAGACAGCAGGTTCTTTAGCCAACTCTTTTGCTTCACCCAGCATGTGCACCAGCTTGCCAGTGATTAATTCCTTAAAAAGAAGGCTACCTAAGAGTCTTTTCTGGATTGAAGGAGACTCATCTCTCCTTTATTGCTCCTACAGGAGCTACTTCTTTCCTTCTCTGCCTCTCATCACGCAAATCATGCTTCCAGGAGCAGTCGCTAGCCCAGTGAGCAAAGGCTCTGTTTTACTTAAGGTTTCTCTGTTACTGCAGCCCAAACATCAAAACCAAAAGCAGTGCACTGATATTCTTACTCAACCAAATACAAACATCCATACATATATATGCTGGCATATATAAGTTGGCATCTCCAGCTTCTGAATACAGCAACACAAGCCATTGTAAATAGTATTAATTTGGATGTGCTAGCCTGCATTGCACCCACCAGTAAGTCACTAAGCTGATCTGGGAGAGACTCTCTGAATCATTAAATATGTTCCTTGCAGTACAAGCTATTATCTTTTCTGCCATCATTTGCATCAGAAGAGATATTTCCCATGTCACTCAGGCAATGAGATATATAGTATTAAATATCCAACATCGGGGCAGGGGAGGAACAAAGCACCAGTAAAAATACTAATGTGATATAAAGAGTGCTGAGCCTAATGAAAGACCTCCCCCCAAAATATCTAATTGCCCAGATCCTCCTTTAGTGAACAGAAATGGATACAAACAAGTGGGTCTAATGCTCTAACAGCCTGGTATTAACAACCAGATTCACAAACTCCCCTTTAGCATTTTAAATGAATGACAATTGCTATCTTTAGGAGAGCTGGAATTTCAGAGCCGCTGGAGTCTTTTAATTTCTTTGGGTTATTAATGCCTAACTCCTGCAAATTTCTTTGAAAGTCCCATTATAATAATTAAAACTGGGATTTGTTTGAAGAACTACATAGCATTCATGAGAGGCAGAGCTGCCTAGTGTTGGAAAGAGGACCATATAGGAGTCACCATTACTCATTTTATCTCATTTGCCCAAATCACTGTGTGACCGGAGCCAATACATGTATAACCTTGTTTCCTCATTTCACATACAAATAAAATAAATAACATTTCTTCTGTTCCCTCAGAATTTCACTGTAAAGCTTATTTAGTTACAATATGTAAGGTTGTGTGTTTCACACATAATCACCTGGAGTTAAGCCAATCACTCAGATGGAGACCTGCATCATTTAACACCGCCTAAACTGCTCAGCCTGGGTAATAATGATTTCCCACTAATTAAGCTTCTAAAAACTTCAGTTTCCCACACTTTGGATCTATCCGCAGAAAAACACTAAAAGTACTCTTTACTCTGTATACTTTTCTCCTTCTTTCCTTTTCTGTGACCTTTGCGAACTCCATTTCTTTCCTCTTCCTCTTCGTTTTCTTATTAAAATGCATTAAACTAAATTAAAACTTCTTCAGCTGACCCCAGCTTTCTGTCCAAGCACCAATATGCTCTGTTCAATGAAATCAGAGAAAAGCAAAGTCACAGGAGAAAAAAAAAAAAAAATAGACAAACAGTTGCTTTGGTCTGGCTGGTAGCTTCACCAAAATGCATCTTACAGGGGTACGTGCTGTTGCTTCAGCTGTCGCGTCCAAAGTTGCTGGAGTTCTGTACTGCAAACATATCTCCTAAAAAGCAGCAGGGTTTCATGCTGGTTGCTGTAATAACAGTCTGACAAGCTGGCATGTTTGTAAGCAAGACAGATATTTAGTTTCTGGCTTCAGTAATCTGGTATTGGTCAAATTTTAGAAAACTCATGGCAGTTCAGTTCATCAGATGAGGAGGCAACAGCAGTGGTATCCAGGAAGGGCACCTACAAGCATGTGCAATGGCAGATTTAAATTCCAGACAAGGTAGACAAGGATTGACTGTTTCACTGAGTTATGTGTCAATCATTTTAACTTGCACATTTCCAAGACTATTTTTTCAGCTCTCAGTTCCTCTCCTCAAATTAAGCGTACTTAATTTGAGGGGGCATAAATGCCCCTTCTTTTTTCCAAGTTCTCTCCTCCTTCTTCTTAATTTTCTGGAACTCTCATTCCATCTCACAACAATCGTCTCTAGGTAAAATCTCATCTTCCCACTTTCTTCCTGTTCCCATCCCTGGAAAAATCTGACTCTGCCCTTCTGATAGTGCCTCAATGCCCATTCTCTCTCACAGCTGCTGCGTCTTCTCTTATTTTCCTGCCTTTTACACTGTGGAAAAGATATTCTGATGGAGACCCAAAGTTATAGTTTCCTGATCCTTCAGCTCTTAGCATTTTCATACTCTGCCTCCCTCAGACAGAGTTTAGTTCACCAGTTCATCCAGTTTTCTTGCTGAGCCTTCTCTCCAGGCTCTCCTTTTCCCCTGCAACACCCTTGGGGCTCTAAAAAGCTCTTTCAAGCCTCTCCCAGTGCATTTCCCTGCAAGAGCCACTTCTGCAGTGGCTGGAAAGAAACTGTCAAAAGGCAAAGCAGAGGTAGATGGATAGCAGTGGCTGCTCATACTTTTGGGGTTACATCACTGATTTTGATGATTTAGGGCTGTCTGTTACCTCCTGACTAACTCTCTGTATTTATTCCCCTACAAGTGTCAGTCTGGAATTAGATGTCAAATAAAAACTTGCAGATAACTAAACACTAGCCTTTAAAGGGGCTTCAGGAGCTCATTCCCACTCTTTGCAATACATTCAAAGATGTTAATCCCAATGACTTTTAATTTTCCATCTTGCTTTCAAAAGTGAGCTGAAATTCATTGGAGTGTGGGCTCCTAAGTGCCTGAATCACTTTTGAAAGCGGAATTTAGGAGGTTGTTTTAAACATTACCCTCTTTGAATTTGGGGTTTTCTTTTTTTCTGAACCTGCTCATAGTCAAAGTGTAGGTCAGACCTCTGACTAGTAGCATAGAGCAAATAATACCAACACTGCTCAATGTAATTTTCCCACTCTGCAATATTTAAATGTTCAAAAACTGAAACACAGAGAAACTTTCAGACTGTGCGGTTAGCTACAGACCTGTCAGATTAAGGGATTTTTGTAGGAATAAAAGGTTAGTGTTAGTCCCCTGTACATGCCCATCTTGCACATCATTGCTGCCCTGATGTATTAGCACTATAAGGTTACACGTATCCTATTGTTTTCTTTATTGTGAACTAGGAGATCCAGCTGGGTCATCCTCAAACGACCTAATGAGTCAATCCAAAGGTGATTCCTTCACTACTGGGCTAATCAGTTTCAAGTGTCTGTTTTTTTTTTTAGGACATCGTAAAACTGACTGCTTGAGCATGCACATATATGTTTCTATTTAATAGTTCCACAGCTACTGTTTTTATATATGCAGTTGTTTTATGGCCACACAGCCCTGCTGCAGGGCTGTGGGGACCCACCTTTGTGTCTTCACTGTTTGCAGTCAAAATAAATACTCAGATTCAGTCACCTCAGCCATGCTCAGGGAGTGCCCCGCGTGCTCTCCCACTTGCACGCTAAGGAAGTGTGGGCAAGGGAGGGACTGGAAGCCCTGTGGCAGCCCAAGAAATGCCCTGCTGGTCAGGATCAAGAAATGCCCACTGAGGTCAGGATTCAGTCTGTGATAGCAGCAAGAGGAGATGTTGAGCATACCAGCCAGGCCTCTTCTGCCACCCATGCTCCATTTCCCCTGCAGCTCCACTTGCTATATTAACAAAGTTAGAGGGAACTTCACAGACCATTTCCTTCTGTATAAGATCACAGACCTGGTACCAATGGATTTGCCTAATGCCTTTTTGAATCTGCTAATACCAAAGGATAGCACAGCTCCAGCTAGCAGCAGGAGAGGGCTCCTAAGAAGCCTTAGACAGAGAAAAACACCTTGTTCCGGTCTGAAGATAAGAACCAAAGTAATTTTGAGGGAAGAGGCATAGGCTTGCCCCATTTCCATCTCTGTCTTCTTGACTACATCATGTGTTCCACACCTGTCTTGCATTTGGGGATGAGACAGTGTTTGGACCAGCTCCAAATGCGATCTGTGAAGATTTACAGACTGAGGAAAAAAAATACTGGTACTGGTACAGCACCGATTTTAGATACAGACAAAATATGAATGTTTAAAAAAATCATAATGAAAACAATTACCTGGGGGAGAACATTAAGTAAAATCAAACTGAGTCATACTTTACCCTACACATAACACTAATATTTTGAAGTCAGCTAAGTATCTGCTACCTAGTTAAAAGAGGAGTGTGAGCCTGCATATATCCGAAGAACATATGCATCCAGGAGAGAAAACATTACTTATCTTTCAAATAAAAGTTAACAGAAAAGGAATTCAGCAGTGGTAACACGATATGAGATGTAATTAAAAAAAAAAAAAAAAAAAAAAAAAGTAATATTAAAAGTAATATTGCTTGGTCTCCTAAGCTACAGAAATAATTGACATATGGTAAACTCCTGGCCAGCCTTGGAAAACTCCAACTAAGTTAGAACCACAATGACTCCCATTAAACTGCCCTCTCCTGCCCTGCCATTCCCCCAGCACCTTTGGTCAACCTTTCAGGCTCCTCTCACCCCTTTTCCTGTCCCAAGGCAGGATGTGCTCCCCCAGTGTCATTCCCAATGTTTAACTACCTTTTCTGTAAGACCCAGTGGTGGAGTTCCCACAACATCTCCAGGCTATGCCACCCATTTCTTCCACTACCCTTGCTCTCAGAAAGTGATTTCTAACATGCAACCTGCAGGTTATATCCATTAGTTTTGCCTCAGCTATTGCAAACATGGAGTCAGCATTATTTTCAACTACACAAAGCACTAGACATTACTTGGTTACCTATGGTTGTCGTGTCGCTCCAAGTCCTCATTTCTTTGTCCTAGAATAAAATTCATTTTCTATTCATCAGTCACATTTCCTGGACCCCTGATCTATCACTGTTCTCTTTATTTTTTTTCCAGTCAGTCCACATCTTTCTTGAATTGTGCTACCCAAAAGAAGATACAACCTTAAAGCTGAGGTCTTATTGCTGCTAAACGAAGGAGGAATATTTCATGGGGCATGTAGGCTGTACTCCTGTTTGTACACTCCAGTATGGTGCACAAGTGTTGGCTTATGTTTGGTTTATAGTGTACCATGTGTCTCAGGTACTTCTCTACAGAACTGCTACCTAAGGTTTCTACCCGTCCTGTACATCTGCAGTCATATGGGCCTGAGTGTGACACTTGTAGCTCTTCCTGTCAAATTATATTTAGTTTTTGTTTTGTTTTGTTTTGTTTTGTTTTGTTTTCAAATTATGAATCTGTTTTGATGAGGGCTATTTTTTTATTCCAGTCCAGCTCCCCAATGTACCTTCAAATTCTCCTAACATCATGTCATCTGGGAATTTAATAAGCATGCTCTGTTTTCTCACCCAAATTGCCATTGAAATATCGAATGGTACTGAACCTAGGACTGACTCTTGCAGGACACCTTCAATTCATCCTTTCATTTTGACAGCAAACCTTGATAACTCTCTATATTCAGTTTTCTAATTGATTTTGTGCCCAATCTACTGTAATTTCACCAATATTAGGTTTCCCTAGCTTACTTATCAAAATGTCACAAGAGACAGTGTCAAAAGCCTAACTAAAGTGAAAATATGACATCTGCTGCTTTTCCTCCATCCATAAGATCTGACACCCTCTCACAAAAGGAAATTAGATTGCTCTGACATGATTTGTTCTCGACAAATATATTTGGGCACTATTCATCTTGTTAACTCCTCTGTGCTTACACAGCATTTCATCAGTTACTTGTTCCAGAATTTTTCTGGGAGCCAAAGCAGATGACGGGATCTAAGTTCCCTGGCTCCTTTTCTCCTCCCATGCAAATGCTGACACAACACATGCCTTTCCCTGGACTTTGGTAGCTCATCTACAGCTCTCAAAGACAAACCACTGACAGCTCCAATACGACTTCAGCCACTACCTCAAGTGTCCTAAGAAGAAGTTCATCAAGACCAGCTGATTTAAAATGTTTAGGTATTTTCTATCACGTTTGAGAAAGAAAGGAAGCACAGCAAGAGTGTTCTTTAATCTGAATTATTGATCATCAAAATGCAGTTTTTACACAGAAAGGTTTCTAAGTCTGACCCAGTCTGCGATCCTGAATCAGACTGCAAGCCTGAACCCAAAGGGTGGCAAGTGCTCACAAGTTCCATCGTAATTAAGCCTGTTTAAATGACCCTGTTACGGCTCACTTTCTCAGCTCTCTTGTGACTTGAGAGATGATATTTTCCTATTTAATGTCTCTGAAAAACATGTGAGTGGTATTTGTGGTGGTAGGTCAGCTCTCTCTTGACTGTGTGAAGAATCACAGACAACAGCCTAGTGTACTTGCACTGAGTTAATACTTCACTGCCTCCAAGAAAAAAAAAATAAAAACAAATAAACAAACAACAACTCCTTTTGTTTGCTGTCCTTCTTTTCAAGTATCAGATATATCACAAGACATTTGAAGTTAATAAAAACAAGGACAATTAAACCAGGCTAAGGCCAGCAAACCAGTCATGTGCTTCTTGCTTTTACATGGCCTGATCATGTGTCGTCTCCTGCAGCTAGATAGGATGCAGCTTTATAGGTACTTCAGATCTTTCCAAGATATTCTGGCTGTGGTCAGCACAACTGTTTTGCCCTAAGATTTGTGACCATTATGAGGACATATCCACTGGCAGTCGTTGCTAGCTCTGCTCACATGGGAAAATCCCAGAGGCATTTTTCTACAGCTATTTTACTTTCCAGTTCTACTTGCATTTGGATGAAGGTCAATCAGTGGATTAACTTCTGTTCCCTTAAACCCACTGACTTCAGCCAAGCAAAGAAAGGCTAATCTTTTCTTGGACTAGCCTCTTCTTTTCACCCACTACCATCAATTAACTGAGCTTTGTGGAAACTCGCTTCAGAACTCATCCTGCTACAATGGAAAGTCAGCCCCAAGTACCACAATGCTGTCCAACAAACCCAGCTGGCCACCTGGACATGAGGTGGGCACACCGCCTGCTTCTCAGGCAGCCCCATGTCACTCCAAAGGGGAGCTTGGTACCACTGAATGCATGAAATGGTTCCTGCCCCCAGTCCTCCCTGTGACACCAGAGGGATGGATGAAGGTGCTAGTAATCCCCCAGACCAAAGGCAACTCTAGTCTCGGTAAACCTCGAAAGAAGAAATGCTTACAGACAGCAAATGTGATCTTCCACTACTAAATGGCATGGGCTGCTTTTCTCCCCTACAAGCTGCTATTAAAAACAGCTGTACGTAGCTGTGCCTTGAGCTGAGACGGTAGAAGTAGCCCTCTCAGATTCCTACCCAGATCTTACCAAATCTTCCCAATTAGCAAGCTGAGGGTGCCTCCAGTAAGCATGCCTGCTTTTCTCCCTCTTTTTCAGACAGAGGACAAAATTGAAAGCAGTTTCAGTTTGGTAAAATATCTTCACGGATTTTGGGAAGAGAGAGTAGTTTTAGAATAACAGCACCAGGGAAGCTGGAAGTCTAACTCCTCATTACTCTAATCCCCAAAGCTTTCTCAGAAATATGATTCTTGATTTTCCGTCTTCCTCTGTCTTTGATTCTTTCAAATATTTGAAATATTTCTGCAGGCAGAAATGACACCCTATTTGCTTTCTGCCTTCCCCTGGATGAGCATCTTTTTTTTTCCTCTAAGAAAAACAAAGCACTCTCGAGTCGCAGCTCTTGACGGGCAGCAGTGCTGCATCTTTCCATCCCTGCCTGTACACGCAGCAAGCGTGGCAGCAGCTTCCACTGGTGCACAGACCTCCTCCCATCAGACTTACAACCTGTCTTAATGTTGAAAAACAGTTCAAGGTAGCACTTGAGACCAAACGTGCCATTTTCCTTGTCAAAATGAAAGCTGTAAATTTTAAGCCTAATGCTTAATGTATCCAGATATTGAACAGAGGGACTTTTATCCTCAGCTTAATGGTCTGTCTAAAATCATCAAAAAAGATTACTTAAAAATTCAAGGTCCTCAGAGGTCCCATAAAATTTCATGGAACATTTTTTCAGGTTTTTGGGGGGTGTTATGGTGTTCTTTTTTTATTTTTTTTATTTTTCCCTTCCTTCCCCCCCCCCCCCCCCCCCCCCAGCTACATGCAATAGAAAAACAAGAATAGAAAGATTTTTATCTCCTTTCTCTCTCTCTCCCTCCCTCCCCCATCCCTCCCCCCCCCCCCCCCCCCCCAACTTAAATAAAAGACTCACAGACAAAATCTGGCTATATTCAGGGGAGCCAGAGCCTTGGCTGGAGTAAATCATCCTAGCTCCGCTAGTTTGTAAGAAACAAGGATGATTTACACTGCCGGCAGATCTTGCCCTACCCGTTTCCTTTAAAAGCTGCACAGTGAAGTGCGATCTAATACTTGCAAGTACTCCTCAGAGACTCGGATTCTAAAAATCATGTCTCACTCAACCTGTCTGCTTTGTGGGTTTTGTTTATTTTGCTAACATTGGTTAGATGTCTAAGGATTTGAAAGTTCTGTTTATTTAGTTTTCAGATGTTAAATTGGGAGAATCAGCTGTATTTTCTTGCAGGAATTTTCAAAAGGGTTTGCACAAACCTACTCTCTGTTGCAATCCCGGGTGCAGAGGAATTACTGGTAAAGCATTCGTTGTCAGTGCAAACTTCCCTCCTTTGCCCCAGACAAAGCAGCCCCCCCATCCCCAGCATCGCAGCACCTTCCAGTGCCCAGCACTACCTGCCATGGGCTAAAACTAGGATTCACAACAGAAAAAGGCAAGCAGCATTTGTTAATGCTACATTCAGAAAACTTCAGTTTTAATACATATTTACCAAAATCCCCCATACATTAAAAATGTGCATAAATGTATACTGACAAATCTTTTTCTTGCTGCTTTAGTTTGGCAGAACTGAAATCCAAATGTATTTTGAATCCATACAGCTAAAAGCTTTTGAAGTGCATCGGCATCTGTCCATACCTACAAGCTACATTGTGTAGCCTGCATTCAAACATTTGTCTGTTTGTCTGTAGCTTGCAATAAAAAGCATTATTAAAATAACAAGTGTACACGGATTATAGGCTGCATATTTTGAAATGTTGGTAAACACAGTGTTTATATGTCAGACCACAATGCTTCCTGAGAAGCTGTCGGTAGGAGTCAGTTTTACAAAAACTTTCTAATTGTTTCTTTATTTCTGCTCACGCTTTTTTGTTATACTTTCTTAAAAAAAAAAAATAGGCACACATTACTCACATTGTGGCAGCCCCTCAGACAAAATGCTTTCAAACGTAAGGCTGATGTTTGGTATACGTAAATAGCACTTGTGTGAATAAGTAGAACCCAGAAAATTCCTTGTGCAGTTATGTTTTTGCAAAAACACAACTATCAGGCAAGAACTTTACTTTTTCTCATTTTCCACAGATGAACTGAAACCTTACCACTATTTTAGAGAATTTTAGAGAACGGGGACATGTAAATCTCAAAGTTTGAGGTTATACTTCCTTTAACCAAGCACAGCAGTATGTGTACATGAAGCTTCACTGAACTGGAAAAACACACTTAGCTCCCTGCATTCAGCTGCCGTAAAACATTCCCCCTCCCAAAGTCTAAGCTATATTGATTTATATAATCTGGGGATCTGTCCCTGCCTCTGTGAAATGGTGCTGCAAACTTTACCAGGCTTACTTGCAAGATTTTTAGCACCTCCACTTTCTATTTTTGATTGGCAGGATCATATAAGCAACCTGATTTTTGTTTTAAAAACAGTCTTTCTGTCCTTTCATGTCCAAACTGCTTGCATGCTTTGCTCACTTCTCAAATCCCTAATAATTTATTCTCACTTCAGATCTAAATAAAGGGCAAAGGTTTGGAAAAGTGCCTTGTTTGTTTGTTTGTTTCTTTGTTTGTTTGGTTTTGTTGTTTTTTGTTTGTTTGTTTGTTTTTTGGTTTGGTTTTTTACTTGTTTGTTTTGTTCCCCCCTACCCCTACTTCTCCCCAAGGTAATTTTGTGTGGTTGTTTTGTTTAATGACGGATGTTATATAATAAAAAGTACATCTTCCACAGCTTTGGCTCTATGTATACCACCCAAATTATACAAATTTGAGTTTAACATTAACAGCAAATATTATATACATTCTCTACGCTTTTCAAGAAAACACAAGACTGTGTCGTTAATGTTTACAAAGGAAAACCATCTTGTCTTTACAATAACGGTCCATCTCCAGAGGGTGTGAAATATATTTCTATAGTGCCAGCTCTCCCACCCTGGGAAATACAGTGATTGCAGGGAGGAGGCAGCTGTGCCTCTCAGAAATCCTGCAGCAGCCCCCGCCATGCATCACTCTGGACGAAGTGCCAGGCAGAGAATGGTGTGGAATTGCTACTGTCTATTACCTGTGCCTGTTCCTTTCAGTTCAGTGGAGTATTTTAAAAAAAAGCTGTAATAAATGCATTCAGTAATTGTTTGAATTGCTGCTGTGCATTCTGTCATAAATGGTTTATGGATAACCATCAATTCGTTCTGCTCATCACTCTAACAAGTTCAATGTACTATTCGGAGCAAAGGATGACTATTTATTTAACAGCTTTTGGCAGGAAAATTTGTTGCGTGCCACAACTTTACAAAGAACATTAAAATCAATGACAATTTATAAACCAAAGACTTGGAATTATGCTTTGGATTCCCATAATTCATCAGAATAAAGCTGTCAGATACCTTTTATTATAAATTAATAGCATGTTGTCTACAAGCTTGGCAGTGGCAGCTGTTCGCCAGGTTAGTAGTGACATCTAGTGGGTATTTTTACCCATAGCTACTGGTTTGCTATTATTTCTCATAAGAGTTCACTGTTGCATTTTAGCTCTTGGTAGTATAGGAAATGTGTAAAGAAAATTGTACTATGTCGTGCAGAAATCGTCATCAGTTAATATTACTTAGGAATTTTAATTACTAAGAAGTAGTAGTGACCTCGGATAGTATGCTGGTACTAATATAATCTTGATATTTGGACTGTCAGGTTAGAGATTGTTTTTGTATAGACTTCTTGCCAGCTACATTAGATATCCATTACTCTTACATTGCATTTAATGGTGAATTTACTAATTTCCTACTGGAAACTTTTGCCATCTTTGTAATCCACAATTATTTACTGTGAAGATATGCATTTCTCATGTTCTATTGGTTTGGGGAAATCCAGCTTTAAACAGCAAGAGATACAGCCTTTCCACCAGACTCATTTGTAAGAATTCTTTAATCTATTGCAAGTGCTTCCCCAAAACCCATCTATCTTGAATTTCTACTTTCAGTACCCACTTAAATTGCATACAGAGAAATAAAGGCATTATTAGATGCTGCAGGACGGTAGATTTTCTCCACCCCTCCCCTGCAAGGCAGTTACTCTTGCTTTAATGTTAATAAGAATGAAGGAGCAGTCTGTAATACATTTTTTTTTTCACATTTTTTCTCCTCTATTTCTTGTAACTACCAAATAATAATACATAGAAGTTGTAAAGAAACTGTATCTGTTTCCAGCAGCTTTGTTGGCTTACAGAGGTCCTGATGATAAAAAGAATACATGAAAGATAATGTGTGAAAATTTTTCTTTCTACTTTAAAATGTCAGGGGATATAGAGCTGATAATCTTCCAACCATGAGTGAATGGTAGCACATGTATATACAGCAGCAGTCTTTACATACTCACACACATTTTCCTATGTATTCTGATCTTATTATATTATTAAGAAGAAAAGTCCGTGTGTATTTCTCTGCTGAGAAAAATAATCGCTTGTGCAGCAATTCTCAGGCTGATGTGCCTGCCCATGGTGTGTACAGCGTAGCTCTGCCCTGGATCGTTGGATGCACCAAGGAGTAGGTGCCTAGCCGCCTACAGAGGTGCTACATGTAACCCACTGTCAGCAGTGGCTGCTTCCCACCACAGACACCTTCAAAGTCATTTTATTTCCCCTGGGAGCAATCTCTAGCTGTCAGATATAAATGGCTGGGGAGGTTCTCATTGGTATAAGGACCTGCAATGCCTGCTGTTAAAAAGCATCTGAACATTTTGGCCCGTGGCACACAGCTCCTGATCAGTGACAGTCCTCCTACTTCTGCCTCTCCAGCTACTTACACTTTCTCCAGCTGTGTGGGCTCTATCTCAGTTGTAAAGTCCTTGCACACTTCTTCCTGAGAGGGAAGTTATTGCTTGCCCTCCTGCGCAATCAGGTGGGCCAGTCCGAAGCTACATGGCAGAGCTGAGCATGCATCTCCTGAAACGAGCACTGCAGCAATGGGAGCATCTTTCCTTCCCTCTTGCAAGCTGCTGTTGTTAGGTGGGCCCCCAGTAAGCTCTGCAACCCAGCCAGACTTCGCAGAAATACCTGAAGCTTCGCTCCAGGTCAATGCTCTGCAGAGGCAAAGGGTGAGAGGAAGTGCTTCCCTCGCAATCAGCCCATAGCTAGAAAGTCCAATTCAAAAGCACCTAAGATAAGTAGTAAACATCCTGCCTAACTTCAGTCATCCACAGATAGGCATCTAGTCCAAACTACCTCTTTAGGATTCCTCTGCTGTCAATGGGAAGGGATATGCATCTCCAAAAGCTGATTTATCTCACCTTCATGAGATAAAACACTGTCTGGAGGTGCTTATCTCTTTCCATTAACTACAGAGGGAATCCAGATGACTAGCTGAGACTGAATGCTAGAAAGCTGAATTAAGTCAAGTAAATCCCACCCATATAGATAGGGAGCTGCATGAGATATAACAACAGAAAGAAGGAGTACCAAACAGCCAGAAGTCAGACAGCTGCACGACAATCATTTTGCTGCCAGCCCCCACATTTTCCCACAACTCCACCTAGGATTTCTACAGTAGGCTGTGATGACCTTTGAAAATATCAGCACTTTAATAACTAAAAATACACCATCAAAAACTAAAGCATAATACATACTCCAACAGAGAAGCCTCTTAAGAGGAATCTACACAAAACCAAAAGTTTTTGTCTCAAGGGGCTTAGAAACGTTGCCCATTTCTGTAATTTTCTAACAAATCTAATATGGTTGCTCACCCTGATTTCTCAGCTCTTGTCATGCAACTCTTAAAGATTTTTGGGAGGGAATAAGTGGGAGTACTGAAAAAAAAAAAAAAAAAAAAAAAAAAAACACTCCTCCCTCTCCTTCAGCTATCAGAAAGTTATAATAGGAAGACACTAATCCACTGTGCTAACAGCAACAGCTCAAGTTCAAAGGCCAAGTAAGGAAAACTACATGCTCATTATTTTAACAAATTTCATAACTGGTAACGCAATCTTTTTGCACCAGCACAGCCGATTTATAATTTTTCTCATGCAATGTTCTGCAAACAGTTTTATGGATCCAGGAGGCCCTTTGCCAGGCAGTGGGGTGGGGTATAATATCTGACATGGATTATAATTTCTAATTTATCACTCATCATAATGTTACTCTCAAAGGAAGAGTACCTGCTCTAACCTCCAAGATCTGGCTACAGCTACTCACCCACTGCCAAAAATCATCCCCAGCAACCACAACCCACCTCCTTTGCACTGCTTTCATCACCAATCTGTGAAAAGATATTATGCCGAAGCCTACACCTGCCCTATAAAGTTTTGAGAAATCTCTCTGATGACTTTCTTGATTCTTCAGAGCTCATCATGCCCCTCACTGGAGCACTAACTCCTAAGCCCACTTAGCCCAATGCCCAGCACACCAGGCTGTCCCCAGGGCATTACAGGGATAGAGGGCCCTGGTCACAGGCCAGGCAGGGCTGGTGGGGCTGCTCATGTTCAAGTGGCTCACAGCTCAGTCCTCTACCCCCACTGGTCTTTTTGAGCAAAAGTATGGGGGTACATGTACTTACGGTTTGTGAGAGTCCAGTTTCTAGCCTTAATAATATAAAACTAAAATCATGAACAGAGATACTCAAAGAGATTGAAGTTGGGCAGAATGACTATAACCTGCCATAAAGAGCAAGGCAACCCATGGGATTAGCATATGTCCTCAGTGTACACATATTTCTGAGACAGACTATCATGGCATATCATAGCAATAGATTTAGTAGATCTGGGGAAAGGCATTCCCCACCTCCCCCCCTCCCAGTTTTTGCTACCCGAGGTATAGCTTAGTGGCTTCTCGGCCACAGCCATCCTTACAAGCTCTTCAGAAGGCTTAGGGGTGCTGAATTCATGAGTGATGGGTGACTTCTGTCAAACTATTTATACCCTCTGTCAGGTATGCAGATTAATGTCAGGGTCTCTGCAATGGCAGAATTGACACAGGAGGGGGCTGGAAGAAAAACTACAGAACAACTGCAACCTGCACCTTCGCTGCTCACTTTCCCCAGTGCTTCCACACACACTACTCCCTTCTGGCCTGTTACAATTAAATTGCTGCATAAGATTTTAAAAAATAAAAGTAATAATTAAAACACCTGTCAGAATTCTTACATCCACTCTGAATGGTCACTCAGGCTCCGTAGGTCAATGGTGTAACAAAAACAGAAAGTTACACACACGGAATAACCTCCAGTTGGCCAGAGCACAGCTGCAGAAATCTGTGATCTGTCCCTCACTTTGGCTTGTGCTACCATTTCCTTCTTAATTTTCAACTTGAAATGATGTGCTTTGCTCCCAAATCTGAATTTTGGCCTGGGATTCTGACTTATCCTAGAAAGCTTTTGGTAGCTTATTTTCTCCAGACTTCTGACCAGCTTGGGCAGCCTGACTGTTCTCCTCCAGCTCACCCAAGCCAAAGTCCTCTCAGTGAGTCACATCTGCAAGCCCCACGCAGGGCTGAGCGACATGTTTGGTTTGGTGTGGCAAAGCACCCAGACAGTAGAACCAAAAGAAAACACTGCGCACTTCCGCAGCATCCAGTGCCACCACAAGCATTACCAAGGCCCAGACGTTAAGAACAGCATGCGTAAGCAAGGCCTCGCACTTTATGCCACCCATCACTTGCAAGCAACGATGGACAGATGCAGTCTGTTAGGGGCAGGGCTACACAACAACTGTCACATGGAGATTTTCTGGATCTGCTACTGATATACCTTGTTCTTGCACTCCCACAGCAGCACCCTGCAATGGCTGAACCGCAGTGAGAGCCAAGCAGAAAGCTTCCTGCTTTCCCAAATATAAAAGCATCTGAAAGCCTAGCAGAGCGTATTCCAAGCATCTGCTCTCTTCCGGACATCAACACAAAAATATCGCAAACCTTCATGTCTTATTAGACTGAGATTTGCTCTCTTTCTGATGCAAATAGGGCTAGTGTTATTGTACCACAATGAAAAAAAAATATTGTACCACAAAAAAAAAAGGCTTCAAAAGGACTTTTTGGTGTGAGGGTCCCACCACTTTTTTAACAGAAAATGGCTGTTTGAAACAGACAGTATACTATCCCCAGTGGAGTCAGTAGAAGACATAAGCAGTGACAAGCTCTGGAAAGCACATCACCAACTAGGCAGAAACAGATTATGTAAAGCCAGGTTCCCTAAAACCTGGTTTGCATCCACTTTTGCTTCCAAGTCGCTGTGTATTAAGCAGGTCATAAAAGCATGCTGGGAAGCCGTTTGAATTCCTCAAATGAGAGGTGCCAAAAGCTCCCTCCAAGCTCAGAACTAGAGCTAGTCAGAAAACAGGAAATGTTTTGCATAACATTTTTGCAAGCCAGGAAGCTGAACATTATCCATTATTAAGACTAATATGAAACAAGTTTTTGAGCTGTAAGACAAGCACATTTTATGTACAGTACCACACCTTTAGGCTCAGGCCAAGAAAGGTGAGTTAAGTACTGACTACAACTAGTTCCAGCTATAATAATTTTTTTTTAGTCCACTCTAGTCCTGTCATTGGTAATGGAATTTTTCCTGGATCCCCGAGTAATCAGAAAGCATGAGCTTCCTTTGTTATTGCCATCTAAAGAAAGCTGAAAGGGCACAAAGATGGGGTTTGCAAAGCCTCACCCACAGAACTTTGCTCATGGCTTCTGTGCAGCAGCTCCATCATCTTAATGTGCTCTTCAGTCCTTCTGATTTCCCAGAACAATTTTACATAGAAATACACTATGGAAGGGATAATGACATCACTAACACACTAAAAACTTTATTAAGCTAAATATGATATATGATGCTGCTCATATTCTTACAACTCACACTAAGGACAGAACTTCCAGCCCCCCAAATTGTCTCATCTGCAAGGAAAATAGCAAGAGAATATCTATAAGCCACTCTGAAAAGAGTCTTACTTAATAGATAATGCCTTTTACTTATTCTTCCAACCACACAGAGGAAAAGGCTTGGTTACATGTAAATACAGATAGAAATGGTGTTTGAGGTGAAGGAGAAAATGAACCAACTGTAGCAGATTGAGAGAAATGTATATGGGATGTCTACAATTAGCTTTTTATTCTCATAATTTAGAGCCCTCATTGCAGATCGGACAGCATAAACTTCCAAGATTCATTCTGAGTTATTGAAAATATAGTAAAATGTGGCCTAAATGCCTACTTCCAGGAGCCTCAGTACAGAGAAATATTAGCAAAGCAACCTGATAATTGGTTTCCTTTTCTTGTTGGAACTCTTCAGCTGGAGTATAAAGGTGCAGCAACATGGAAAAACAAAAAGTGAGTCAGAAAACAAAGATACCAAGTAAAACAATATATTAACCACCCCATAGGTTGGTTAGCTAGGTTAAATACACAGGAAAAGGTCTGAGATTTGGTTACATATGTGCTGAATAAATAGAAAACAAATAACCAATGCTTAAAATTCTTTGAAAGAGCATAAAGATGTTTCAACTCTCTAAAAAAGAGTTTCAGTAAAAAATATATTGATTTTAATTATAAGAAAAGTACATCAGAAGGTAAAACTCCATAACTGGTGCATGCTTCATATTTAGACATTGAAACCTTTGTATAAATTTGTATACAAATAAACATTTGGAGAATACTGGGTGGATTACAAGTCTGAAGTCTACAGAACATGAAATCATCACAGAGACACTAAAACTAAGACACAGTAGTCATCAGCAAAACTCAGAAGGGTGTGGGCATCCACACGTTCTGTGCTTGTCCTCTACATTGTGTTGTTTCTCATAAATATAAATATTTTAAAATAATCACACTTCAACAGAGAATGTGTTTGGGCATAGTTTGCAAAAAGATGTGAGGGATGGCCTTATCTTGTAAAGCAAAATAGGGAGGAAAAAAGCAATAGCTGCACATCTACATTAACATATGGGCTTGAGAAAATTAGTTACAAGACAGGAATTCAATCCCATAAACATGGAAAAATAATTCTAACAAAAGGAGCTGAACAACTGCAACCAGAAACAAAAAAGTAATATTGACACTAAGAATGAGAATCAGTTAAGCTAGCAGCGAGATATTGTTTACCCAAGGACAAAATCTCTTCATCAGATCAAGTATGCAAATATCAAAATCAGAAATGATGGAACAATTTCAGATATAGAAACCTGTCTGTCTTCATTGTCCCCAGATGCTGGATCTGTGCTGCGCTCTCACTAGGAAAAACACGCTGGAAAAAACAGGGGATGGTTTAGCTGGCAAGTGGGATGGTTTTGGCCTGCTACTTTCAAATATCCACTACTGCTCTTGACCTTAATTGTCAAGCAGGTAAGAGTGTGGTCTATCCAAGTGCAATAGATGAGAAGGAGTATCTTCAACAGAGTTCAGATTTCCAAATTCTGGTTGACAAATTTCTATTTTAATGACCAAAAAAGCGTGAAAGAAACGTGAAAAATTAAAGTGTTTAGTAACATATGAGCTACTTATACAGACTTGTAGCTGTGGATATAAACATCTCAAAGAAAATATTGTCAGACAAGCACACAGAAAGAACAAAATCTGATTCTAAAGTAGTCAGTGGCAGAACTCCCATTGACTTCACTGGAGTCAAGATTAGCACTATGTTATGCTTTCACAGAATCACAGAATTTCCTAGGTTGGAAGAGACCTCAAGGTCATCGAGTCCAACCTCCTTTCCTTCTCTCTGTTTCAGGAAGATAAAAAGGACTTGTCCTTAGACTTCTCTGCCCCTGTTTCATTGCCTATAACACTGCAAATATCTTCCCTGGTCATTGGAGGGCATCCTCATGAAGACAGGGCTTGGACCACTCAGTTACCTGCCACCTCTCTTCCATTTCTGGTCCCCTGTTCTCCTCTCTTCTGAGCTAGCACTGCAGCTGACATATAGGAAAACAGGATGCATGGCAGGCAGGCAGGCACCTTATATATGGGCTCCTCCATGCAGCAGAACTGCAATAGTTAGCAGGTCAGACTAGGATGGAGAGATTTCCCATATAAAATACCTACAGTCAGAAAATACCACTCTTCCCAGAGACAGATCAGCTTTGCTTACTAAATGAAAAGATAAAAAGTCACAATAGATAAGGTTCTCCAATTCTGCACAGCAAAGAAATTGGATTTTTTGCAAGAAAACTGCATTGTTCATCCCTTCTGCCAGTTGCACTTAGAATACCATTCACTGAAGAGTACAAGCAGGAACCACTGACCTTAGTATAACTAAACAGTATGATATCTCATATAAAATGTACAGATGCTATTTAAGTCTAACTCTCCTGAGCTTCCCCATGATACACATAAAAACACGACAATAGCTTTTCAAGTTATAAAGTGTTTAGATGTTACTGAAAAAGGCGATCACTTTCTGATCTCTTCAAAAAAGTGTGGAGAAGATGTTTGATTATCTGCATAAGTCTGGCATATTTTTCCTGAGCTATGAAAGGATTAAACTTCCCTATTCTTCTGAAGTCTTTTTTTTTTTTTTAAATAGCATCTTAAAGATTTTTGCATGTCCTTTCCTCCTTCTGCTTTGTAAGAGAACATAAGCATCCCAGGATCACTGAATTTAGAACACGTGAATTATAGAGGATCTTTAAGTCTTCACAGCAGCTGTTTTTCAAGCGTTGTTCTTAAATCATAAAAGATAGAATAAAATGAAAAAAAAAAAAATCTGAGCTCCAGGAAGAAAGTGTATTTGATCCTGCAGGACACATTTCAAAAAAGCACTCAAGAATCTTCTTAATTAATTGGGATTACTCATTGCTGCAAAAGAAGGCATCTGCCTAAGCACTTAGATGGGCTAGGTTGGAGTCCTGGAGCTCTGTAATCCTGACATCTTCCACTCCTGCTGGTCCTCATCTTGTAGGAAGCACTGCTGCAGCATTGTATCGGCAACATAGATTTTTTTTATTATTATTATAAAAACTGAAATGAAAGAGGTTTCTTCTCTCACATTCAGAAACAGCAGAGCACATGCAGTGCCAAGAACTCCATCCAGCTGTTGCACACATCTGTGTCCAGACAGTAGGTCCAGGAACCACTGCCATGCCAGGGAGGACAAGGCACACCAGCTCCAAGCCCTCCTTACACCTCCTGGTTTCCTCTTTGGAGGGTGAGCACATGCAGGGTTTGTGCCTTTCTGTACCCTCCTGGAGCTGACAGCAATCAGTGTCTCCATTCTGTCCCACTCTGCGAGCCACTGGGAGTTGTTCACAGTCCTTTGTCTGCACAGCTCAGTGCACTGTGGAACTGCAGGTAGATGTGATGGGGCCTCGATGGGCTGCTGTTCTGCATGCCATCATCACCTGTGCTTCCAGAGTCTGTGCCTGCTGGTGCTCGCCAAGCCCAGATATTGCCAACCCCACCTTAGCCTTTCCATTACAATTTACTGTACTACCTTAGCTTGGATTTCTGGTGCAATGAAGAGCCAATACCATGCCCCTCTGCATCACTGTCACCTGGCTGGCACCACAACACAGCACTCTGACAGAGCAGGGGGGCTGCCAGGGAAGGGGACAAAGAGAGAAAACCCAGACTAACTTACCTCTGTCTTGGTAAAAGACAAACTGAGGAAGACTAAGTGCTGATATTTAGAGGCTAAAGGGCAGAAGACACTGTAGCCTGGCAGAGTCTACCTGCTACATTGCCTGCACACAGCCACCTCAACATACCTGCAGCAACAGAGAGCCTTCTCTAACCCAGATAAGTCCTATTTACCTTACTTGTATCTCTATATCTGACAGTTCTGCTATTGGAATAAGTGACTGTTTTTCTTATCAAATTGAAAGAAGGAGCTTCTCTCCCGTAAGGAAGTGTTGATAAGCTTGAATGTCCCAAATTTTCAGAGCAGAAAACTATCCAAAGCATACAAATGGGTATGCATGACCGCTAGCAATAGCAGGGATAGCCTTACAGCACCAAAGATGCGTATCACTCTGTGTTGTACCTCTGTCTTCCTCTTTCCTGTTTTCATAAGTGCTAAGAGTTTAGCTTTAGTAGTTCATTTCCAGCTTGTGAGGGAGGATATGTGAAATGGGCTCCCCTCCCATTACAGTGAATGTAGAGGAAAAGGAGGGGTTTTACTGCCTTTTTTCTTCCTCCTTTGTCCTATAAATGCAGTATGACATTTGTTGGCCTGTTATCATTGACAGTCAAAATCCCAGGGGTCCTGAAAGCAACTTGGGGAACATTAGCACTGAGAACAGGTCAGGGGGGCTTCCTGGAGCACAGACTCGGAGAGCGCCGGCTGTTCTGTATGCATCTACATTTAGCCTTTTTGCTCCACTTGTGATCTCAAATTCTGGGAGCCGATACATAATAAACCAAAGCAGCTGGAGAAAGCTCTTTCTGGATTATGCCCAAGTGGAGCAGTTGCATGAAGGATTTCAGCAGCTTCCAAGGAAGAAGTTCAAAGACATCAAGGCGTGTGACAACTCTGGCAAGCTGCTGCAGTCTCTTTAGTGGAAAATTATGTTGAATATGAACTGTCGGAAAAAGCATCTCTTTCTCTCACATACAGAAGACAATACAATTTATATCAGTGAGTTTATCACACAATTCCCTCATCAGAGAAGCAGCAGCTTCCCCTTACAATATCTTAATTTATCCCATTTCTAGTTATAAGAACTAATCGCTTATGTTTATAAAACAACATGAAGAATCTTTACACAAGTTGGGTGCAAATAAGCGTAATCAGGCAGAGCTCCACTGTAGTCAGGGTTACTACACCAATGTGCAAGTATTTGCTGCTTACAAAGAAAGAGTATGTTCAGAAGCCCACACTGGAAATGCCATACACAAATGGGATCAAATTCTTTTCAGCTACACAGCTGGATAGCAGATAAAATTCACTGCCAGCACCACAATGTCTATGACCAAAAGTGAGGTATCACGGACAGAATTTGGCCCATATGTTTGTGCGTGCATCATTAAGAAAACATATATATAGCCAAAGGATTTAAGAGAAATTCTTTAAACAGAAGTCATAATGAAGGAAGCTTGTAGCATCACCAAATCAAGGAAGCCAAATCTTTAGCAGATGCAAGATTTTGCAGGTTCACTGCAAACCATGTAGCTGTGTTAATTTATATCAGTTGAAGATCCAGTTATCAATCTGAATAGCCACCTCAGCAGAGATAAGATATACAAAGGAACTTTCCTCAGTGTTTTATGCACTAATTACTTCTCACAGTATCCCTAAGGCAACCAAATCACTCCTTACATTTCCAGTGGTATTTCAGCATTGAATATAAAAGGAAGATGTTACCCGGCCTGAAAAAGTTAGAATGTGTGTGTGTGTGTATTTACATGTATTCCTCTCCATTAATCAAGAAGAGTATTTCTGGACTTTTAAACTACACTTCCAGCATCTGGCCCTCAGCCAGCTCACCTGCTCTTCCCTAAAGCCCCATCCTCTTCATCACGAGGTGGTGCTCCGAGGAGAGCACTACAGGAATCCCTTCAATCTCCTGTTGCGAATACTTTATCTGGACTGCCAGTAGAGCTCTTATCTCCTAAAATAGATTGTGTTTTTAGGATGTGGATCCTGAAATCTCAGAGGGGAAAAAAAAAAAAAAAAAACACTTTACTTTCCCCTGCCTGCCTTTCAAGGAACAATGATGGTCCATGGCAGCATCCCATCTCAGAGGAGGCTCCTCCTCAGCATCTCCAAGGCAGCCCAGCTCTGCCCCAGCTTTCTTCTCACTCCCACCCTGCAAACAATCCTTGCACATGCAAAGACCAACCATGTTTTCCTGGGCAAAATTCCATCTTTTACAAGCCATTTTCCCTGCTATTGTTAAATGTCAAAACATTTTCTTTTTTTTTTTTTTACTTTAGTGGGCTTCCCCCCCTCCCATTTCTAAGCTAAAGTATAGCCACTGGAACTGAGAAAGATCAGGTTTCTTTAAATGAAATGCTGGATGCCTGCAAGACATCATATTCTTACAGAAAATAAAAATACCACATGGAGCAGATAGACCAACCATACTAGGAATTCATGAACAAGCTCTTAAAAACACACATCCAGACCTAACTTTGTATTACCTGCATAACAAATGTTATAATTCTAACTTCAACTGGTCATAACCAAAAAGAGACCAATGTAGAGTAGTATTGTACAATGCTGTGTTAATGGTTCAGTCACACAGTAACATCCTACATGTGTCTTACTGCATTCCCAATGATCCAACTGCATAAACCCATAAAAAGGTTATGGGATTCCTTATTCAATAGAAATAATTAAGCTTACCTTTCCAATTTTGTTCATTAGAGAGAATGGTTTACTAACTTGGCATTTAAAGAATAAATATCCATTCTGCCTGGTCATATCACCATCCTAAGACAACAAATGTAATTAACAGTACTAAGTTTTTTTCCTAGAAGTATTCACCCACTATCACAGTTTGGGTGCCTCAAATAGTTACTGAATAAAAACAAAAGCACATCTGAAGCATACCAATAACAAACTACAGCAGAAAATAATTAAAGCCAGAGCATGTCATGCTCTGGTCTCTAAAATAATAATAGTAATATTATTAATACATAGTGTTTAAATGGCACTTAACACACAAATATCAAAGAACTTTATAAAAGCAGGAATCATTATCTCATTTACCTATGCAGAAACAGAGACAGTATGTAGGTAGCAAAATCATGGCTTAACCATAGGAAAAATAATCTCATGACTCCAGTCCTTATTGTTGGGGGAAGGATTCGAATAACACCACAGTATTTCAGGTGCACACACAGTAGTATCGGTGAATCCACACATGGCATGTTTCCCACTTTTTGGTCTCTGCCACCTAAATCCTGTAGTAAGGACCTGATTCTGGAAGATGACCTTTTATACTTCTGTCCTGGTTTCAGTTAGCACAGAATTAATTTTCTTCCTAGTAGCTGGTGGAATGCTGTGTTTTGGCTTAGAATGAGAAGAGTGCTGATAACACCCCGATGCTTTAATTGTTGCAGAGCAGTGCTTATACTAAGCCAAGGACATCTCAGCCTTTGCTCTGTCCTGCCAACGGGCAGGCTGGGGGGTGCAGTAAGAGCTGGGAGGGGACAGACCCAGGACAGGTGACCCAAACTAGCCAAAGGGGTATTCCATACCATCTGACGTCATGCTAAACAATATATAGGGGTGGCTAGCCGGGGGGAGGGGGCCGGACTGCTCGGGGTTAGGCTGGGCATCGGTCAGCGGGTGGTGAGCAATTGCATTGTGCATCACTTGTTTGTACATACTATTATTACTTTCGTATTATCACCATTGTATCATCATTATTATTATTGTTATTATTATTTTTGTTATTTTTTTTTCCTGTCTTATTAAACTGTCTTTATCTCAACTCACGGGCTTCACTTTCCATTTCTCTCCCCCGTCCCAGAGAGGGAGGGGGGAGGGTGAGCGAACGGCTGCGTGGTGTTTAGCTGCCGGTCGGGTTAAACCACGACAACTTCACCACTCCCTATCTACAAGCACTAGAGCTGCTGCACCTTCTGGCTTACGGGCTGCTACAAAATATAGCATACCCCAAAGCATCACCCAAATAAATGAGAGATTACATCAGCTGAGCTTTAACTGACTAATCTGAGATGGAAAACAAAGGAGTTCAGTTAAGTGTTGGTTACTTCATACTTCTTGGACCACAATTGGGCCAGAGAGTGAAAAAAAAAAACTTATATATCCTTAGACATGGAGGAAATCAAATACTTTGGGGTGGGGATACATAATGAGCAAAGTCATTGGTGTCTTATGCCAACAGTCTGTTACAAAACACAATAGATACTTAAGGCAGTAGCTATGGAGCATGGAGAACACCATCCTTTTACAGTCATAGATATTAGCTCTCTATTAGTTTATTCAGGTAAGATAGGAGTACTCAGAGAAGTAGATTTTTCCCCACTTCAAGCAAAACAACCTTTTCCTTTTGGGTAGGAACATGTTGAATGAAAAAGAATGTCACTTCTTCATAGGCTTTCAACACCTCCCATAAAATCCTTGGACAAATTGATGAAGTACAGGCTACATAGACAGCAAGGTTGACTGAAAACTGGCAAGACTTCTGGGATCAAAGGGCCACAGTTAACAATGCAAAGTCCAGGTGGAGCCCAGTCACTAGTTCTGTAGCCCTGGGGTTTAACCTCTTCACTAATTACCTGGATGATAGAGCACACTACTCTGAGCAAGTTTGCAGTTGGTACAGAACTGGGAGGAGTGCCTGACAGACCAGCTGGCTGCGCTGTTATTTAAAGTGACCTCAAGAGGCAAGAGAAATGGGCAGAGAGAAAGCCCATGAAGTCCAACAACAGGAAATGAAATGTCCTCCCACAGCTGTGGAGGAATAACCCCATGCACCAGAACAGTGTAGCGATTAACTGTCTGGAAAGCCACTCTGCAGAAAAAGACTTGGGGCCCCAATGGACCACAAGTTTACCAAGAGCTAGCAGTGCACCATTGCAAGAAGGCCAGAATCATCCTGTGCTGCATCAACAAAAGTGTTGCCAACAGGTTGAAGGAGGTGATCCTTCCCCTCTGCTCAGTGCTGGCGAGGCCACATCTGAAGCACTGTGTTCAGTTCTGTGCTCCCAAGAACAGAAGAGGTATGGACTTATACATGCAAGTCCAGCAAAGGGCTGTAAAGATGATTAAGGGATTGGAGCATTTCTCTTATGGAAAGAGACAGAGCTGGGACTGTTCACCCTGGAGAATAGGAGACTGGGGGGACTGAGGCAGGTCTGATTGGTGTGTATACATACCTGATGAGGGGAGTAAAGAAAACAGAGCCAGACTCTTCTTAGCAGTAGCCAGTGAAAAGGCAAGAGGCAATGGGCACATAGTGAAATACAAGACATTCCATTTAAAAAATAAGGGGTTCTTAAGTTGTTTTCTAGTGTGGGGATGATAAAGCACTGGAAGAGATTTCCAGAGAGGCTGTAGAGCCTCTATACTTGGATCAAAATCTGACTGGACAAAGACCCAACCAACCTGTTTTAGCTGGCTTTGCTTGGAGTAGGGGGGTTAGACTAGAAAGAGATTTGAGGTCCCTTCCAATCTGAACCATTCTGTGATTTATGGTATTCCTAAATCCCACAGATATTTGATACTGTTTTCCCTCTATTGCCTCCCCAAAGTGGCAATGAATTATTTGTCAGAACATGCCAATGCACGAGCAGCTCCCTCCACCAGCAAGCTTTACCTCAAGTTATAAAGAAAACTGAAGGTCAACAGAACCTAATTGCTCACTTTTTTTTTTTTCCAGTTTCAAAATAAACCCTCTTGATAGCAAGTGTTGCAACAGCATTACTTGCTTTGTTCTCTAAAAGGTGGTAATGACTATAAAGTTCAAATAGCTTTCTTCATAGTTGAAAGGGTGTTGGACTTAGTCCTGAAGGTTGGATTCAGGAAGTGCCATTGATACAATGGGGGTTAATTACTAGCTTTCTGCATGGGTTGTGATGACAAGTGGCCTCCACTCCCTTTAAACAGACTCAGCTTCTTAAACACACCAATCAGATGGAATATGGCCATGTCCCAGTGTTTACAATGTCAATCCAGAATTTACAAGTGAGTAATTAGTAGTGAACCTGCTATTTTGAAGGCAGGAAAAAATATAGTGTTTCTCCTGTAACAGACAAAAAAAAAAAAAAAAAAATCAGAAGTTCCCGAGCACTGGTCAAGACTTTCAATTGGGCACTAGCTTGAAATAACATGGAGAATACTCCAAAAGAAAGAAAAACAAGTTTTCATCTTCCACTATTGGAACAAAGTAATTCACAGCAGTGTCTTGAAGGGCGCAGGTCCTTTCTGCCAGGCTGCTTCTGTGTTTCTAGCTGGAGCATGGAGGGGTCCCATCTACTCTTCCCCTCAGCCTCACTTCCCACTTTGTGCCAGGAAGGTGACCTGAGTTCTTCTCCACCACCCCCACCACCCCAAACCATGAGTCAATGGTAGCCAGGACACCCAGAGCAGTGAGGCTCTGGAAAGGAGAACAAAATGCCATGCCATTTCTGTTTCCAGTTACCTTAGCCTGCCCACTACTGATTCATTTGATAAGAATATGTTTTTCGTCTCATTGACTAACCACTGTCACATAACCCACACTTTATGTAGTGTCAGCAGAGAAAAAAAAATGATTTTCCTGGCAACACAGCTCAATGCTTTGCAGAGATACCAGCATCAATTCCCAACAACTTGCTCTCCATCAAGAGCAGCATGCTCATGGCAGAACGGCTTGCTTCTAGGTCCACAAACTCTGATAATGAGCACACATTTCTTTCAGTGCCTCAGCAAGGAACTCTGGGCAGTACCATATATACTTTTGCAGATGCAGATACCTCAGTGCTTTAAAACTTTCTCCCTGTAGGCATAATATTATCTTCAAGATTGTTGCAAAAATAGGTTCATTTTCCTCTCATTTAAAAAGAGGTGAGCAAGAGGCAGAGCCCTGTTTCTACATCCATCATTTATTTTAAAACATGAGTTTGCTATTCTGTAAAGCAGGTCTAAAAAAATGGGCTAGGTCCCTATATCAAAATAGCACCATAGACATCAGTACTTACCCTCGATGACATGTTTAAAAGAAAGCAGTGTTTTCAATGAAAAGGAGGAATACAAGACAGTAACTGCATTGTTTTTAAATATCTTGAACTGAATTAAAGGCTACAGGCATGTCTGTCTTCTGTAGGCACAATTTTGTGTGGAAATAAAGAATGGTTTATTTGGAAGAAAAGTTTAATAGAAAATGTCTTTTCTTCTTGACAAATTATGTGCCACAAGCATTTTTTTTAATGGTTCATCCACTAAAGTAAGAATTTATGGCAGTTTAATTCCCTGAGTTAAAGGGGAGAAAAATGTAAATGATGCTGCAAAGGTAACTGGGCTACCAAGAAGCAGATGGCTTTAATTACCTATTTACAGGATTGTTTATACTGGGAATTTGAAAGAGACACACAGCTTAGAAACAATACTCATTGTGGGAACTCCCTGTACATTTTAATTAAGCCAGATTTTAAATGGGAATAAAAGGAGATTATTGAATGTTACCCAAAGTCAAATTGACACTTCAAAATCATATGTGCCTTGCACACAAAGATTTAGTTATACCAGATGCATACAAAGATACACAAATCTGTGCACGCTGAGTCTCATCCCTATTTTTGCTCCTCTTGTTTCCTGCTGTTCCAGCCCTGCAAAGAGGCCACAGCTGTATATGGCAGCATTACCACATGAAGAAGTCTGGTTCACTGGGTTGAATTTGTGTCTGGATGTCAGTGCGGTTCTGTCAGGGGTGGACTCAACTCCCAACACTGATCTTCAGCTCCCTGAGCTTGATCCCGCTTTCCCAGGGAAACCTTTCTCAGTGGCAGAGCTTGAAGTGAGAAAGCCCAGCCAGCCTCCACCAGGTGCTGAGCGCTACCTTGGGGAGCAGCTATGGGGGGACCTGAGCCCACCCATCGGCTTGCCGCTCCCAGCATGGGAGGACCAGTTCCCACCCACAGCACTACCTGCCTTTATTCCTCACTCCCAGTTGTTGCTCATCTCCTGTTACTTCTGTAGTTCCTCAGGGCCCTTCCACAAGATGGCACAAAGCATCAATAGAAAAAAAAAAAATGCTTTTGGCCAGGCAGTGTGCTCTCACCAGCCCCAGGTACAGCAGAAGGAGAGGGTGGCCTCAAGCACTGCGGCCTGCCTCTAGCCAACACAAACAGACTGAATTGTTTTGCAAAGACTGGGCTGAGGCTGGGTTTCAACAAGTGCAAAGCCCTCTGAGGATCGCCCAATGTGATGATTAAAGTATGCTTTTGGTCAGTTTTCATCCCCTTCAATCCTTTCCACGAGCTTTTATGGTCCAAACCTGGGCACACTCAGCAGCAAAGTTTACAGAAGCTAACCAAACTAAATGAGAATGTCAGCCTTATGCTTACTGAGACACAAGAGAAAGGTGTTCGCATACAGCACTTCAGCCTACACCACCTCTTCCACCTATTTACTAGATCAGTCTAAAATTGCACTTTAATTTCAACTGGTTAATGGATGCCAGGCATTATCTACAACTCAGGGCAACAATGAACACTTTTTTTTTTAATAATCAAGATCAAACATAAGTAGCATAAACTCACTAATAAATCAAGTGAGAAAATTATATCTGCAAAGAAAATATGCATAAGGAAGGGCTATTCAGCTTCAGTGACTCAGTACAAACAAACCCCTGGGGCAAAGAATAATTACAGCATACACTCTACAAATTAATAGAGTAACCATATCAAGCCAAAATTCAAATGTATGGCAACTCTGAGGTTCTCCCAAGTCAGAGAGAAACATTTTCCCAAGCCACGTAGAAACATTTTGCATATGAGACAAATCAAGAAGAGCAGGACAACTCTTGCTTCACCTCTCCTGGAAAAATGAAGATATACATTACTTCATAAAGAAAAAGCCTCAGCAAAGATATACTATTACAGAGAGGAACAGCTACCAGGAATTGCCCTGGCAGTTTGTGGGATAACAGCATGCCCCCCGGGAATTACGCCTGACATGAAAAGGTTGTCTCAGTCCATTACACCGGTGCAACACCAGAAATGGGGGATGATTTCACGAGTTTGAACTGAAATTTTTCTTTTCTCAAACTGTTGCATATGCTCAAAAGCCATTATGTAAAAAGTCAGTCACTTCTTATTCAGCTGAGACCACAGCCAGTAAGTTCATTGATACTGAGTTTTTTCTGCTCTTGCAAACACTTTGGACATTTCTATATCTCTTCTCTTGGCCTGAGACTGTGAAGTCTTTGGGACTGAGACCACATTTGTTTCCTAAGTGTGTACACTGCAAGGGGCTGACTAATCACAGATGAGGCTGTTACAAACTATACGCATGTTCCTGCAAGGCAGCATTTTCAGGTTAGATAACAATACTGATTCAGAAGAGATATTTTCAAATTAAAAATAAATTAAAAATAATTTAATTTAATTTAAAATAAAAATAAAAAACAAAATCCATACATAAAAGAAAACAAAAAAAAAAAAAAAAGAGAGAGAAACAGATTTAACAAGCATTCAAAGTTTAGCCTCATTTTTTTATTTCTGTTGCTAGTGAAAGCCACTGCAGCAAAGGGATCTCACTTTTCCTTTCTCCTGTAAAATTTCACTCAATGATCCAGATTCCTCGCATTGATATGAAGGACTGCAGAAGGTGCAGGGCCACATATCGAGTCCATATTATGTTGTTAAAAAAAAAAAAAAGACAGAATTTCATGGAAAAACATCAAACTGCTACAGCATGTGCCAGCTGGGAACCTACTCTTTATGAATAAAAAAAAAAAAATGGTCTAAAAGAAGATAGTGGCAGAACTCCCACTGCATTCACCAGGACTGGGTTCTGTCCTTGAGAGTCTCTTTTGTTTCTAATCTGTGACAGTTTTCAAGGCTTATATTTACTTATATTTATCTTACACCTAGATTCCAGGTACACTTTTACCTTCTTATTCTATTTGTAGACATTAGCTTTGTATTATTTTTTTAATACTTTTTTTTTTTTTTTTTTATCACCCCTGCTGTTACGCTTTTTTGGCATACCGACTGCAGCCTTCTGGACTATGCTAATCTCTGACAAGACTGAGACACAGACCTAACTAAAATTGTCTAGTACAGCCAACACCATGCTTAAAATAGTTTCACATTTTTTTAATCTATTTTTACTGGCTAGGGCAGGATTTAATCTTTCAATCATAAGGTTGTGCCTTAGATTTTATTTTAAAATGTGTTAGAAACTTTTTAAATACATGTTTTACTATGTGTATCTTCTGGTGTGGGTTAGATAACTTCAAACCCATATAAAATTAGGAGACATGAGTTAGTCTTTGGCAAGCAGAAATATCACATAACTTGCCTTTTCCAGAAGAGTGTCTTTTACAGAAAGCCTGATTATAGTCACGCCAATGTAAAACGACACCTGTGCATTTTCAATGCAGTCACCTTGCCTCTACATGACAATTGATTTTTTAATTTCTCTCTCCTCCACCCCCAATATCCAGTTGCTCAAAATACCATATTTTTTCAGCTTTATGCAGACAGGAAAAAAAAATCCAATAGTTATTAAAAAATGAAATTGCTCAAAAGTTTGCTTTATTTTCTGTTTGCTTTATACTCAGCTATGGCAAGGGGAAAGAGCAAGAGACCTGCAGGAATCCCTCAACTGCCATTAGTCAATTTTAGCCCCCCTCAAAAAAAAAGAAAAAAAAAATGTATATATATATATTGCTATCAGAAGGCAGAGACAGCAACAGGAATTATTCCACCCGACACCTTTCCCCTTGCTTATAAGCCTAGGTTCATTCCTTCTCTCTAGTCATCTATATACTTTGTGTTTGCTTTTGTCTCTTGGCCATTAAGCATAAAAAATATTTAAAATTTCTACTGAAGTTTGTCCTTGAATTTTAATTTTTAAAGCTTCTACTCCTTATAAAAAGCCTTTTGAGCCAAACTCAGGATGGGACTGGGACGGAGGCCAAAGGAGACCAAAGTACCTGCGCCTGGTACCACATTATAAGAGATGTGCTATGGGGTAATAACAGCAGCAGGACTGGATAAACAGAAAACTTACAGCATCCCATATAACAAGGGAAAAAGGAAAAAAAATTGATGCTTATATGGATGCTTATATGGATGCTAATATGTTGCTACTGACAGATTACTAGGATGGTGGGAGTGTTCAGTAGTACTGGCCTCCCAGAAGGGAATCAAGACCTACATTGCAAGTAACTGAGATAAGAAAATTGGAGAACAGCTTAAGCATTCCTTGGGGCACTGTGGCAGTGGGCAGGGGCAAGCAAGGCCCCAGAAGCAGTGACCTGGCCCATCCCGCACCTCCTGCTGTTGCACAGCCCTTCCCCATGGCCCCCCCAGCCATGCACAGGCAGCTTGTTTCACACACTCAAAGCAACAAAAGAGCATTTTTACTGGCACCCCACTCCACCTATGTCACAGAGGCTGGGGAGCCAGAAAACTTGGCCATCATGCCCAGTGCCGTCAATGAAACAACTTTGCTGGGGCTCGATTCCCTTTGTCACAGATCTCAAGGTAAGAAATAGCATTGTAGCAGGATGTCACACCATCTTAGCCCTTGGATTAAAGGGTCCACTTCCAGAAGAAATTCAACTGAAGAGAGCACAACACCAAGAGAAAAGTTCAACTCCATTTCTCATGGTTGGAAAACAGAGCTGGTAGCGGGGACTTTTGGATTCTGCTCTCAGCTCCACGCTGCACTCACATGGTAAGTCAAAACTCACACAACATGCAAAGTTTCTGATCTGTGGCTGTAGACAAGGTTGGCTATTCTTAGCCCTACACACTAAAACCCCTTATAAATAATCCCATTTTGAGAAAGCCATTCTTAACCAATTTAGGATTCAGTCTCTCCTCCAAACTGGGCAAGGTAGTGCCAATGCAAGGTAATGCTCTTCCTCTATCAGAGGAAGAGCAAGAGAGGCTTAATTAATTGATTATAAATTCATTTGAGGTCTCAGAAGAAAAGCACTACTTAAATGTTTAAAACTTAGTATGAACTCCTTCTAACCTATTAGAAGTCAGAAAGTAATTTTCTCTAGATGCGCAGAGCTGTCTAGAAGTGATTATGACCGAATCTATGAGACATCAGTGGTATCTATACAAGTAGTACAGAAGCAAACAGGTCTAGGATTTTCATTAGAGACTTGCCAAGGTTGTATTAATTTATAAGTAGACACTCATTAGCAAAACTCATGCATTTCTAACATCTGACAAGTACTGCCTCCAGCGTAACACTAACTGGGATCTACAATCAAAGATAACAGCCTAGATCATATGGGATCCTAATAGCAAAGTTAACAATTAGAAACAATACTAATTATTGAAACAGACTTAAATTAATAATTGGTGATCAAAAAAAGTCACCTACACATAGTATTTCTCTCAAGTGCGCATCTTTTCTGCAGATATTTCACATCCACAGAAAAGCATGGACAAGGGTTATTTTTGCCAGCAAAGAAGCTTTTTGCTATGTCAGGGCAGCATAGATCTGATTGTATTTTGCCACCTTTTGAAAATAAAAAGTGTGTCTCAAAACTGTTTTTTCTGTCAAGAAATAGTATGTGTTGAACATGTTTTTACAAATAACGTTTTTATTTTGTGTTTTGTTTGTTTGTTTGTTTGTTTGTTGTGGTTTTTGTTTGTTTTGTTGTTTGTTTTGTTTTTTATATATATATATAATTTTAGGGACACTGGATTTTGTCCTCCTGTCTTTTCCATTTTCTTTTAGTAGTTGAAAAAGACCCCAATGAAAGAGAGAACCCAATGAAAAATAATTTTCTTAAAAAGCATATTTGCATAAAATTATTTTTGACATGATCAAAATTGTTCATTATAATGGTTTCTCAAAAAATGTCATCAATATTTATTCCTTTACTAACAAACTGTAACAGTGCCCCAATGTCTGCTGGACTACAACTCGATAAGGAGAGCAGCTACAGCAAGAGTTTAGCAGCTACAGCAAGAGATTCTTGCAGGAAGCATTCAGACACAGCTAACATTTTCCTATTAGTAAGAGTGAACGTCATTATGGAGGAGTAAGCTACTTCTAGAAAATGGATCAGCTCCTAAAATACAGACAATTACTCTAGTTATTCAAAGCAAATGAAATGCTGATGTTAACATTTGTGCACTTTGAAAACGTAAGGCACTGCATACAACTAAAGCCAAGTGTAAACTTGGTAACAGTCATTACTTGAAAATGAAAGAGTAACTTTTATATTTTATTTGTTTACATTAACTTTCATTTTTTCCTGTTAACATACTGCTTGTGAAAAGTGATTGACTTGTAGTAATGAACACATAAACCCTTTAGTTCAACATAGATAAAATGCTGGCTTATGCAGGAGAATTTCCCTTGTGGTAGTCCAACAATACAGATAGAGTGGGTATGAGTTTCAGAAGCAAGCATACAGAGATCCACCTATTTTAATACCTCTGAAAAAAGTCTCAGAAAAGATTCCCAGACTGATCCACTCAGTCATCCTCACTAGGAAATTAGAGCCTGTTACTTTTATTGGAATACAGAATCTGGAATTGAGACATCCAGGCTTTTCCTCTTTCCTAGTTCTTCCAGTTAGATAAGGCAATCATGTTTTGTCAAATTAAGACACATATCTGAGTGCTATTTAAGGCAGTTTAAGGCAACTTTTTGAAAAACACCGTGCCCCAAAAAGCAGTACAAGCTTTCCCATTGGTTATAATAAATGCAAAATATTTTTTTTAATTATTTTTTTATTATTATTATTTTATTTTTTCCACAAATGTATATTTTGAAACCATATAAAGTCAATACTTTCAGAAGTGACTGATAATTTAAGTGCACTGACTTTGAGGTGCCTAGATGGAGTCACCCCCAAATATTTGGCTTCAAGAGCAAGAATGTGTTTAATCATCAGTCCCCACTGAAAATCTTGGACTAGGTTTCTGTTAGGAGTAACCAGCACTAGCCCATTGTGCAATGGTAGCTGCACGCTGGTTTCTGCCTGAGAAAAGGACTCCTTTGGTCTCCTATGCAGGCAGGGACCCCATCATTTCACTGCGGTTGGAACATACCTTCAGTTACTCCTATCTGTAATTAAAGCTGACATACCTTACATGGGCTGTTCACCTTTTATTCAACATGAACAGCATGCAAAAATGGATGAGAGGTTCACAGGAAGGAAGCAGTTAAATGATAAAAATGTGAAATGTTATGCAGCAAGCTGTGTACAATTAACTAAAATTCAAATATACACCTTGTTCCAATCCAAGCCATTTATCAGATAAAAATAGTCTGCTAGAATAATGTCATGATTAATGAGGTGAGACTCCAGCTAATTACTGTTTCCTCCAGAAGTAATTAGGTTGGCATTGCTAATCAAGATGAATGAACACTCTGACCCGCTTTTTTAAATGTAAAACTATGAGCTGCAGCAGCAATAACATCATTTAGTTCAGGCAATGTAGTCTTTATTAGGCTTGTAGTTTGATTAAATTCTTTTGTTACACCAGGCTTTCCACACATGAACAGATGAATGCTGTGATGTTCAAAGAGTTTGTCACCCTTAATTAAAGACTGAAAAGGCTTGTTCAATTCACAGGGCAATACACAGGACAGCTCTAAATTGATAGCTTTTAAGTGGGGGATAACTGAGGGAGTCATAGGGTTTGCCCATCTGCAAGAGGATCCCTCCTCCTTCCACAATTTTCCGTCATAGTAGCTGGAAAATTAATATCAGATATTTTTGTATTGATTCCATTAGGCAACACTCATTTCAACAGAACACCTTTTCACATGCATCTATACGGCTTCATTTGTATAAAGAGAATCCATTATGAATTAAAAGAAAAGCCGTAAGAAGCATGTCCAAAAAAGAAGCTAATTTATCATGCCATTTTTGACTGTGACCCTTTTGCACGACTAATGAGTCTCAGAATAGCCTTGTTCTCACCTTTCCAGCAGTTTACATTATGACAATGTATGTCACTTCATACCAGAGGAATGGGAAATACTGGGAAGTGTCTCCGTGATGTAGAGATAAAATATCTTACAGTGAAGTTAATGTGTAGTCAATTCCTCTCTCACCACCCCATATTACATAAAGCATTTACTAATTCCTAACATTCACTTTAGTTAAACACTAGGTCCAAATTTGAACCTGAGAAGTCTAATTCAAAGCACAGACCTGACAGGATAAGAAAGCAACCCTTGCCCTGTGATGGCTTTTTGAACCTACTCAACCATCCGGTTAACAAGAAGCACGATGGCAGGCAAGGAGATGGGACCACAGGGCCAGGAGCAGAGGTGAGGAGAGGGCAGCTCAGGGAGAGGGAAGGAGAGGAGATGGTGGGTGTGGAAGGCCTGTCCCTCTCCAGGACAGCGGGTTTGGATTCAAGGTCTAGCTACCCCATGTTTGCTTTAAAACAGAATAAGCCATAACCTCGCAAAGTGCTTCCTGTCCCCACCACCCTCATCCTGCCTTTGCATGGATGAGTGTATTGGGGCAGCAATTGGTAGACCTATCCAGGGAAGAAATCTCACTGAAAACTATATTCTTTTTTTTTAAGTGGAGGGGAAGTTTGATTTCAGCCAGGCAGTTCCGCAGCCATTTAGCCTGGTAGGAAGCAGCAGGCACCCACTGCTGGGACACAGCTTCTCCCAGCACGAGGTGAGGGCCGATGAGGCTACAGTGACCAGGAAGCACCACCTGTAACAGCAGGTGACACTTTACCAGGACAAATCATTACCAACGTGGCAATGCAAAAGCCAGCCTGAGCTGTCTCTCACCCGCATGGTTGTCCCCATGGTCATCCTACAGTGGGGTGAAACCCATCGCCTGCTCCACCACAGGTCACCAGTACACAACACAAATAGCATTTCGAACTGAGCAGCCTTGGGCCTGTCAGCACATGCCTCAGGCAAGCACCACACATCCACGCTTTGCACAGTGCCGACAGGCACCACATGGGCCGCAGGACGCCATTTGCTGCCCTCAGTATGCCCTACACAACCAGCACCCACGGCAGATGCAGCACCTGACAGGCAGAATATACCACCTCTGCTTCATACCTCATGCCACATCAGCATGACCACAGCAGCTCTGTGAGCCATGCTACCCCACCAGGGACAGACAGACATCAACCCCCTCACAGAGCTCAGGCTCACAGCCCACACCACCCCACATGCCCTGCTGGTGTAGGGACAAACGCCTGCCTTCTTCCTCCTCATACTTCTGATACTTAATGAAGTAACGAAAATCCTTACCTAGAGGGTGGAAGCAACGTATCTTTCCTTCCTCTGCCATCTGGTTGATATTTCCGCTCGCTAGATTGTGAAATCCTATTTTTAACCTCTTCTGCTTAATGATATTCCTACACTGGTCGCTGATTGACACGCTCCTGCCTCCCGCTGCTTCTTCCCTGCCACACTTGGGCTGACAACGGCTGTCCCTAGGCTTGATGCCATGTCCAGGAGCAGAACAGCAGCCATTGCCCTCACACTGACCTGAGCAGCCTTAAAGCATTATGCCTTCAAGGAAATAGGGCACAGTTTGTTTTTTTTGAGGGAGGCTGCAGGTAGAAGCCCTAAGGCAGATGATTTTTTTTTTTTTTTTGGGGGGGGGGGGAGGAGGTGTTCATATGATCACACCATAAAGTGTATGAAACTTGCACTGGCCTAATATGGCCTCTGACTGCTGTCATCTGCTCTCCCTCAGGCCTAATGCTCTGGCAGTGCAAGTACCTAAAGCTCATTGTTGCTTGTTTGCTAGGCTCTGGCCCCATCAGTGTGAATCTGCTGTGTGGGGGAATTTGAATCCTAATCTATGTATTACCTTTCTTTATTCTTTTTTCCTGAGGAGTGAGATTTTTTTAGAGCAGAGGCTTCCTCATCATGGAGCCAAGATGGTAACACTGTCATCCAATATTTTTGACTCATCTCTGTTTTGCTTACTGAATCATCTTGCTGGTTGTGGACTCCTGTGAGGGTGAATTTGCTGGGAAATTACAAGACACTCATCACTCGTAAGCACTCCGGTTCTCATCTCTGAAGGCTGCAGGCAAGGCATGGCAGCCACACGCGAGCATATTTACCCCTTTGCTACTGGCTGGGGGACACAAAACTCACCTCGCCGTCAGGGTCAGTCTGCCCCCACCTCCCTTCTGGTGCTTGACCAAGGTATACAGTGTAACAAGTCACTAAAAAACACATAAAACAAGTAAAAGATAAATGTTGCATACCATTGCATGTCTAGTTTTTCAGACACTGTGTTTTTCTCATAAATGCACAGGTCCCACTTCCACACAACTCAACTAGAGGCATGACAGGATAGGCTTCAGGTGTGTTGCTCTGGTCTGAGCTTACCCAACTGAACATGCCAACTATGTCCTTATTAAAGCAGTTGGTTCATGCATCCTTGGGTTGCCAATGGCTGCCTTCTCTGCATAGCTCCTTAAAACAAAACATGGCATTTCTGCTACTTGCCAGTGCGCTACATGGCACTGAAGCCACTCTAATGATTTATTTATGAAAAGTTTATTTAAACTACTGAAGCCCTAGATGCCCATTCACTTTTACTGACATGTACTCTTAATTCCTCATGTGAGTCCATTGGTTACCTGGGCCAAATTAAAGCAGGATACCCCATAGAAGTAAGCTATTTCTAAAATCACTTTCTCTGGTCAGAGTTGTGCCACAAAGGTTCTCTTTGTCTCTACACATTGTTTCCGTGCTTTCCTGATGGCTCATCATGCCCTGAGCTTGTCTGAGTCCATGCTCTACTCCACAGAGCATGGGCAGCAGCTCCAGCTCTGCTTGCACATACTCATTTCCTTCCCTCAGCCTGCTGCTTCTAACAGTGTAGGCATTACATGAGTGTCGTTCCTTGGACTCCATCAGGAGCACTGTTCTAGTTGCCCCAAGGAATGGTCCGGTATTTAGAGACTGCTGGATGGTTTTAGCTCTTGCCTTCCTCATGTTGGGCCTCTGACCATTCTCTCAGTGAGCTGTGATGTCCCCTCAAAGGTCTGCCGGGATACAGACCTGTTTGGACAGGGGATGTTGCAGATGAGCTCTCTTTGTTTAGGTCATGTGAACTTCAATTGTTCTTTCTTTCTTTCTTTCTTTCTTTCTTTCTTTCTTTCTTTCTTTCTTTCTTTCTTTCTTTCTTTCTTTCTTTCTTTCTTTCTCTCTCTCTCTCTCTCTCTCTCTCTCTCTCTCTCTTCTCTTTCTCTTTCTCTTTCTCTTTCTCTTTCTCTTTCTCTTTCTCTTTCTCTTTCTCTTTCTCTTTCTCTTTCTCTTCTCTTTCTCTTTCTCTCTTTCTTTCTTTCTTTCTTTCTTTCTCTCTCTCTCTCTTTCTCTCTCTCTCCCTCCCTTCCTTCCTTCCTTCCTTCCTTCCTTCCTTCCTTCCTTCCTTCCTTCCTTCCTTCCTCCCTCCCTCCCTCCCTCCCTCCCTCCCTCCCTCCCTCCCTCTCTTCCTCTCTTCCTCTCTTCCTTCCTCTCTTCCTCTTCCTCTTTCTCTCTTTCTTTTCTTCTCTGTTTCTCTCTTTTAGTAATTTTTCTATTAAAAGAACTAAAAACATCTTTGCTGCCAAAAGCTGACCTCTACTCTAGCAGTGTAAGCAAGATTATTCTTAGTTCCCTGATTTTTTTGGCTAATAATAGGACCCAAGGGTGGCTTAAGACATACTGAGAGAATTAAAATATTGGATGGGTAAATGAGAAATGCAAATGAAAAAATTTGACTGAAGTAAGAAGCAATAATAAGCCTGTGAGGTCACTGATCATATCCAGACCATGTCAGGATGCGGGAAACTTGCACTCATTTGCATGGCAGCTATCACCCCCCATGGAGAAAGGAGGGTGGAGTCCAGCTCCCATCACTGAGGTCATCTCCTCTCTAATCCTACACTTTTCATACTTCTGGAGTGCGACTGCTGTGGTTTCAGCAGGATGTGAGCTCAGCCCTGCCAGCCAAAGGGTGCGGGTTGTCAGGAATTTCCAGCCTGCTCCACGGCCCAGCCCACCCCCCAGCTGAGATTGTTTATAAGTCTCTGGACCCTCTCTGCTTCAACAGAAAGAAATCTGTGACCATCAAGATCCACCTACTTTGTGCGCATTTCATGTTGATGATGCATCATATGGCTGAACTAGGCAGGCCCAGGGGCCCAAACTACAAACACCAGTGTGCATGCGTGGCGGCGCCTGCTTGGCATGGGCTAAGTGTCTCTGCATGCCCAATCCACAGAGTGAGTAAATTGGTCCCACTTCTCAGACCCAGGGTGTACTGACTTGAAATGGAGAAATACCTGCAGCTTGTTCTGGGAGGTACTCAGTTCACTGCCCTACAACAAGAGAAAGCAGCAGGTATTGTGCTTATTACATATCATGCATCGCATTCAGTCTGACATGGACAGCAGAGTTCACAAGGAGCTGTTTTTCCTGCCTGTTCTGCCTATGCAGCTGGAGGAACTTCTGCCAATTTGTCACTGAGGGAAAACAGCTTTTCACTACAGGCAGCAGAGCTGGGTGCACCATGGTGGGCAGAAGGAATACCCATCCTCTTCCCACCCAGGTTTTGTTTTCCCCTTCCATCAGTTTTCCATGCTCCAGAACTCATCAGATTTTTTTGAAAAGCACAACCTGGATCTCCTCAAAACTGCTTTTGTGCTTTTCAGAGCCCCCCGCCTATTATGCCGCTCCAGCTATGGGCCAGAGAGCGTGGGCACACAACCAGGACGGTCTGCTGTGGGCTCCTTTTGGTTATATTTTTTTTTTTTCTTAACAAATCTAATTCAGGTTTTGGAATTCTTGATGTAGTCTTTTCTTCCTGAAAGAATGAAATAGAAAAGTCACTGATGATTTGTTCTTTCACTATATTTCAGTGCCAATGCACCATTTAGCGCGGCAGCAGCCATCAATACCCACTCAGCCACTATCATGCAGCTTTTCCCTGTCATTCACTATGTCATTTAGAAAGTGATAAAAATCCCAGCTTAGAGCAGTACATTCTCTTTTGTGGTCCCCTACTTCCAGCAACCTTTCAAAGCACTGAACAAAATTAGCAACAAATTACTTTATGAATACTGAGCCCTTTTGTTACAGTATTCTGAGAGTTTGCAATACTGTCAGATTTCAATTAAATTTAAGAAAAATTAAGCTGCTCTGTGTGGCTGCTTGCTTAGACAGTGAGGTAATTATATATAATAAGGAGATCTGTTTAACAATTGCTCCTAGTCATGGCAACGTCGCACTGTTATTGTGCTTAACATGAAGAAAGACTGCTATATTGTTTTTTGAATGTGGGAAACCAGCAATAGCTGAGGCACATCATGAGCTTAACGCACAAAGTAGGATTTTTAACACTACTGGCTGCAGTAAATTAATTGTCATGACTTTCTCATTCTTTCAGGGAGTCTGGTTTTGCACATAGGTTAAAATAAACAGTGTTGAGATCCCTGGTAACATGTACACTGTGCCTGTGGTAGCAGGCATACAGAAAAAGTGCAGTTAGGTTTTTGTTGATCGCAACACAACTCTATAGGTACTGCTTTTTCTTTTTTAAAAGAAAAGAAGGCCACAGCATGAAATTGTCATTGTCCTTTCCATATGTCTCAATGAGATGTGATGGCAGGTAGTAACATCAAGTGTCCTGGAGGAGACTTCTTCATCACTGGATCCAGGCATAGCAGTGCCCCAGCACCTTCCTTTCAGCAATCATGTCACAGGGGGAGATAAATGGAGTATATGTTACTGTGACTTCACAGTAGGACTGATTCTGTGTATTTGGGAAGACTAACAAACACAGAGAACTCAGACATGCTCTTTCCCACATAGACAAAATGACTTTTGATCCCCGTGCTCAAGCAGTCACAGGATGTATGCACTGCTTGTCTGGAAGTGCAGCCCTGTGCTGAGCAGAGGCATCTGCAGGGCATTTTGTCCTGGATGGTGGAAAGGGGAATTTTAAGAGTAGTGCAGTTTTTCCTGTGTTAATAAAGTCTTTCATTGGGTGTTAGAAGAAAACAACTCTGTTCTGGGATTTGCTCCCTGGTAGCATGGAATTTTGAACTCATAAAGTAGGAAGAGAAAATGTCAAAGTTCAGTTGTGTTCAGGACTGGATTTTGTATCTTGGTGAAGTCAATACTAGCCAAGCAAGGAATGTAAGTCAGCTTTCTGGTTTGTGCCATGAAAAAGAAAAATCTGAGGCCTAAGAAAATACTACACAGAAACACTTACGCTCTTTCAAAGGGACGATACCAAAGCTGGTGAAAGTGTCTTCTCACCAAGGAGTGCTGGGAGAAGACAGCAGGGAAGCACATGCAAGAATTCACTTGTTTGTCCAATAGTTTTTAAGAAGCACTTAAGAATCAGTGCAGTTCATTTCAAAACTCAGAACAGGGTGAAAACAGAGTGGAAACTTCTTGCAGGGCAGCAGTAGCCAAGCTGAACTCCCAAACTTCTCAAGAGCAGCTCCCACACTGGGATTGTGACACAAGCAAGCAGCAGAAGTATTTGGCACATGCAGCTTCTCAGAAATCCAAAGGTCCATCTGTGAGAGAAAGTTATTGGGTGAGGAGGTGATAAGGAAGCCAGGAAAAGCAAAAAAACACCAAGAAAAGCAAAGAACTGCATTTGGGCATGGATTCGCTAATTATCACTCAGGAAACAGCTGGGCGTCACTGTAGATAATGCCATGGGAACATGAGGTCTGTGATCCAGAATGATGGAAAAGGCAAATGGAGCACCAGGAACTAAGAGGGAAGGAAGGGCCAACAGAGCAGAGAGCAGAACCACACCATGTGCCTGCATCTGCTTCACGTTCTTGTCATGCCTCTCAGAAATGATACAACAATATAGAAGGGGTAGGGTAACAGCCATGACGAGAATTAGAGACCAACATCTGTATGGGGGACGGCAAGGCACCCTGTGACTCTCCAGCCTGGAGAAGACAACAGCTGTCTCCAAAATGCTGCTGGCTGCAGAGAAGGGCAGTAGGGGAAGATTTGTGGCTGCTTCTCAGCGTCTAAAACCTAAAGACATAAAATGGATTTATCTTGCAACTAAACTGGAATGAGCAGAGGAAGTGCTTTTCCATGTGGCACATAATTAAGCTCAAGTAAAGATAACTCTGGATGCCAAAAGTACAAATTGGTTTAAAACATAATCTGACAAATTCAGAGAGGAAAAAATCTGTCAAGGGCCATTGAACACAAAGCCACTAGGCTTTCATAAGCAAGGTTGCTAACACCATTGCAGGGAATAGCAAACAATAAATTACTGTGAGAAAAATTACTCTACAATAAAACAAATTAAAATCCCTATTGAAAACTCTAATTCCAAGTCTGAAGTAGCACAAGGGAAAGCATGGGAAAAATCAGGTCTGTCAAGCCCATGGAAGCAGCTACCTGAATTTCAACAATAAAGGCTACTGGGAACATGTCTGTCAGAGCAAAAGAACTGGGAAAATTGATCAAACAGTGCTGGGTTAGTTGCACTGCTTAGGTAGGACCTGAGTCCAAAGGTGTTAGAACAGAGCTGATGGTCAAGTAAAATGAATACCTGAGAATATTCCAGTATTTCTATGTCTTCAGAATAAATCTTAGTTGGTTTGATATTTTCCAAATCAATTGTTTATTGTCAGCATACTAAATTCACTTGCAGTGTTTCATTCTGAAACAGAGCAAGGGTATCCAGTACTTGCCTTCTTTGGGACTGTGGCTTTATGAAGAGTTAATCAAGAGCCCAGTGTCCCCTCTATCCTCAAGGGATTCACCTTCCTGTAACGTACCAGCTGGCTGAGTCACAGGAAAGTACTCATTATTCTGTGGGAGATGTGGTCCTCCAGGTAGCCTTGCTCATGGTATAGAAGAGAGCACAAATGCCTCAATGAAACAACATGCTGGAAGAGAAATGTAGCTTAGTGTTTTATTGCAGAATGAAAAATTAAATGTTCTTTGTAAGCCTAGTAAAGTGTTTTGCATTAATTATTTCCATTTGGATCAAATCAGCTAAAACCATATTTTTATTTTTTTTGCAAGCTCTTTTGCAATATTAATATTTTCCTATTTTTTTTCTAAGATTCTATTTTCCATCAGAATTTAATTTTCCCCAAAATTCACAACAAATGTTAATTATCAGACTTAGGCAGTTATTTTTTAGTTCAATAATCTAAACAAATAGATATTTGCTATAGATATTGAGAGAGCTAAAGAAAAAAAGGCTCACCTCTGAAGGAACTTAGCACAGAGCTTGATAGTTTTGAAGAATAATATCTATTTAAAAACATACTAACTGAAGAGAAGGGACCATGCATTTGATGTCTTTGTCATGAAAGAAACGACCACCAATATTTTGACAGTGGACAAAAAGCCACTGAGATGGCCACAGAAAAACTCTTAGAGGAAAAAGATTTATAATTTGAATTTTAAAACTTATAAGACTAAAAGCAGTTAGTGAGAACCTCTCACAAGCTATTACAGAAGGTCATCAGACCTTTGTATTTCCAGTTGCGTCTGTGTGTAACTTTAACCACAAGTGCTAGGATTCAGAGAAATAATCGGAACGAGACCTTGCTGTTTAGCTTACTATACGTACATGAGCTCAGCTTGTCCCAGAGGCTTCCAGTTAAAAGACCTGTGGTTGATGGGTAAGAAGTGTGAATAAGCCACATGAGCAAATGAATACGGTGAAGTATTAGCCCAGCACAGTCCTCCTGCATGCTGTTCAAGCCACGGCAGGACACAAACCATTATTAGATTATATGTGGAGTAGAATAAAGGATTAGTTTGAAAAGCACGTTCAGAGGCAAATCCTAAATTAGGTATAAAGTAAGATTCCTATCTAAATGTTGCAGAACTTGGGGGGTGGCAGCCAATCCTCCTCAGGTTTTAGTCCTGTTTCCTCATGGAGCACACTGAGCTGATCATCTCATTGAAAAAGCTTTAGCAGTGAGCAGCTATGAAAAATATAACCCCAGAAAATTCTGCATGGAGAGGGGGAAAATGCTACATTCTCCATTCTAAAAGTAAAAGTAATCTCGTCTTTCTGGAAACAAAAACAATCAAACAAATTCCATTATTTGATTGCAACAATCTTTAAAAAAACAAATAGAATCACCTTCAGACACACAGCAAGCATGGAAATTTTCAGTGCAACTGATGTCTCTTACACCTGGTGGGAACCGCATGAGGTCAGCCCAATGGTGGTTATTCAGCACAAAAAAACACGGTTCCCAAGCTGAACATTCCCAGTTCTTGGGTGTCATCCTCAGTATATGCAACTGCACTCCATTCACATTTGATACAGTCACAAGGTCCTGTATACAAATGTAGTCAACATCTCAGGTTAATTAAACTGAAAATGTCTCTGCTTTGTAACTCCTCTCTTTTGTGTCCACCTGCAAATACAGGCTCTGCTCCAGAACTGCCCAGAGACCTTAGAGAGCATCTGGCAGAGTTTCTGCTTAGCAGCTTAGAATTAATTTAATATAGATTTTGTTTGTTTGTTTGTTTTGTTTGTTTGTTTGTTTGTCTTAGCACAGGTTCAAGTCAGCAGAAGCATTGTTTCCAAAAATGGTAGACCCCACAGGCTGCCTGTTGAGTCTTCAACAGAGTAAGGAACTGGATAGTATTATGGCCACCTGTGAAGGCTTCTCTATTGTAAAACACCCTTTTTAGATGCTTTTCCTGAGTAATAAATAGAAGGGTATCTATGTGTTCACATTACAGTAAGGGTAAAGCACAAAGTGGGTAATAGACAAGCATTTCACACATGTAATGCTTCCAGATGTGGATGTCATCTTGCTGTTTAGTGTTTGTTTCTTATATATTCCTTTGGTATTGATCACTACCTGAGGTGCTTGTTTTCCTTTGTTGTTAGTTTGTTTGTTTTTGTAATTACATTTTGTTGTTGTTGCTGTTGTTGTTATTATTGGACTAGATTATCTTCAGAGGTCCCTTCCAACCTCAGCTTTTCTGTGATTCTGCGATTATTATTATTTAGAACAGGTGTTGCTTTAGAGGACACAAATTAAGCGGGAAGTATTCTAAGGTATCTTCTTACCTATTTCTGTAAAATGTAGCGTGAAAGTAGTACTTGTATCCTCTTCTGCTATAGAAGTTACTTATTAAAAAAAAAAAAAAAAAAAAAGATATGGAGAGTTCTGGATACAAATTTCATTTGATCAGAGGAATGAGAAACTCTCAGTCAACATTTTACAGAAGATGACTACAAGAAGAAAAATACTTACAGATTTTCCAGGCGATATAAAATATCTATCTACCAGAAGAATCAAAAATAGAGACAGTTTATGAAGATTTATAGAGACTAATCATCCGATCTGCATAATATCCATACTACAATACTACAGTACACATACATAGAAGTATATATACCACTTTTTCCATACATCCATACCACATCTTTTTCCAAATATTTAACTCACATGAGCATTTTGGCAAAATGCTCATGTCTTTTTTTCTATAACTTTTTGTCTTTTTTTTTTTGTCTTTTTTTTTTTTTTTGTCTTTTTTTCTATAACTGTACTAAAAATCTATTTCTGTTGTTTAAAGCAATCAAAGAAAGAAATAGTATTTTGTGTTTATAAACTGTACTATGTCTGTCAATAAACTCATGCATACTGCTACCAACCCTAAAGATATATTCTAAATACAAAGGACCAAGAATTTAGGCAGCTATCTCAACCCAAATCAAAATTTAACCACTTATCTGTCCTGTCAGTGTTGTTAATGGCCAGAATGCTGTAAAGCAACGCAACTTTCCTTATGCATCACTGGCATTACATGTTCTTAAAGCAAAATTAGGTTCTCTATTAAAAATGTGCTTTAATGACTTTGCATGGGAGAAATAGAACAAAGTTCAGTAAAAAATCTCTTCCTGATGCAGAAGAACATCTAGATCAGTCATTGCTACTATTTCTCTGCAGTGTTAATGAGAGTGAACGCAATAAAAATAAATTTTTGTCACTCAGAATATGATTCAGTAAGAGCCAGAAGATCTACTGATTAGGAAAGGGCTTTTTGTTCGTTTAATTAAGTAGTTACTTAATGAAGTAAGATGGCACTTTAGATCTAAGCCTGCAAAGAGTTTGGAACACTGTAAGTGCTTGTATTTCCAAAGTAGCCTGCATTAAGATTGTTTTTCCTTGGGAGGTGACATCCCGATTTTACAGATGGAGAAAGGGACTTTGAGTTCTAATGAGATTAGTCATTGCCAGCAACATCCCCACTGTGCAGTAGGGGATGTATATTGCTGGGTATCATAGTACTTCCTGCTACATGGGGACTGCTGTTGCACAGATATGAAGAAATTATTTTTTTTTAACAAAGAATTTTGATCAGGAAGACCATTTTGTTTCAACTTTTCTTCATACTTTTTCTTTTTTTTCCAGAATCTCAAAGTAAAGTTTTGGACATGGACAGACTGAAACACTGCAGCTGAAAATAGCATTTATAATTTTCAGCCAAATATTTCACCAGCTTAGAGACTTGCTGGCCATTATAAAAGTTTTAAAGTTTATATGTAATTTGGAAAGAAATTGCTTAAAAAAAAAAAAAAAAAAAAAAAAAAAAACTTTCTTAAGCAAATATTTTTGTTGAGAAAACCAAAACAGTATCAGATTTAAGTCTTTGTGCAGGATACAGAATTGAAAACAGACATTTCCCATAGGAATGCCCATTTCATCAAGTTTTCCATTTTGACCGAGCAGTGTTTTTCTACACGCAAGGAGGGGGAAAGGAGTTTTATGGCTATGTTTCTATTAGCTCAGTTATTGTTTCTTGCTCTTTACATGGTGCCCACAGGGCTGAGTTGCAGCCCCTGGCTGCCACTGTCCCAGTTGGTGCAGGCACTGCTGGGACCGCAGTGGCTTTGCTCAGAGCTTATTTATGAGTCACTGGCTTTAGAGTCATAGAATGATAGAATGGTTTGGGTTGGAAGAGACCTTAAAGATCACCCAGTTCCAAGCCCCTGCCACGTGCAGGGATGCCACCCACTAGATCAGGCTGGCCAAGGCCCCATCCAGCCTGGCCTTGAAACAAGCAAGTTTTACAGCAAGCTCTCTTCACCACAGCACAACAGTGACTGCTTCCTTCACATGTTCATTAATGAGCAGGTGCCTTTGGTAGGTGGAAAGGAAGAACCTACACCTGAGCTAAAACCTGCAGAAAAAGGCCTGCCCCAGCCTGGTGGTCTATTCTCACATTGGCTGACATGAATCTGCTGTGGTGTTTGGGTAAGGACACTGCAGAGGCAGTCGTGTTGCTGGGAGAACAGCCAACTTCCCACCATCTGTGCCTCACCTTACCCATATATGAACCATAAGATGATAAATGCTATCTAACCTCCAGGTCAAGGGAAGCCCATAGCTTTCAGTGTCCCTGCTGATTTGTAAGTCTTTCATTTGGTCCTTTGGGATGTACACATACATTCAGATAGGTGAGGTATGGTGAGATGTTGATGACACATTGGTATTTCTGTATCCTGCCCGCAGCCATATATCCAGGCTGATGAGCTGAGAGGTGGTGGCAGCATTTCTATCTGCTTAGTGTGCAAACAGAGGCGTTACCTGGAATGCATGAATATTTTGCAAAATAAGCCTCAGTAGTCCCCAGGCATGGTGTCACTTATTGCATCTCGGCTTTATCGCATCCCTGGCCACACAAGCACTTCCCAGAAGCCCCAGGGCTGCACATTTTCTTACATTAAATGTACCTGATGGTCAGGTCACCACAGATGCTTTCCCTTGTTTAATAAATCTCTAATTATTTAGTTGCAAACCCCTCAGGGTTGCATATTTAGGTGGTCAGAAAGCCCCTGCATCACAGTAACCATTGCCAAGACATACAGCCCAACCCAGCTATGGGCTGCTGCCCAAAAACACAGCCTTGGTCTCCTCTTGGATGCCAGCCACACACCGTGCCTGGTGGTAGAGAGGGATCGAGATGGTTTCCAAATCGGAGCAAAATCTCATAACTTCAAAAATCACCAGCGGCTTAAAAATTGCCTCCAGGCTGACTTAGAACAGCCAACATATTTCCAATATTTCATTTGGATAATGTTTATCCATCTCATTTGAGCCTTTATGTTAAATATGATGTGTTAGCTGGTATATTTAATATGAAGCATGTTAAAGATACTTTTATATAGAAAGAAAATGAAATGAAAACATGATAAAGTCAAAACAATTTTATCTTATATCAAAACAAAATGTTTTGATATTATTAAAATAAATCAAGAAAGTAAAAATGAAATGTTTTGACTTTTTCTTGTTAAAAATATTTGTCAGAATTGACACGTTCTTGCAAAACATTTGGATTTTGACAAACAGAACTCTTTTTACAGAAGAATTGTTTTAGTGAGCTCTAATTAAAAACTGGCTAACTCACAGATCTCAAAAAATAGTTGTCAGTGGTGAATTATTACTGTGTGTCATATATATGGTAAAAGGGATATGTTCATGGCCCAGTGCTATTTAATATTGCCATCTGTGATCCTGAAATGCTTTTGACAAATTTCTAGGAAATGAGGAGATTGGCAGAGCAGCCAGGGCCATCACAGTGCAATCAGGATCACCTCGGGAATCCAGTGACCTGAGCGTCATGGGTTTCAGTGCAAGGAAATACAGACCTTGACCTCATGCACAAAGATGCCATCTGACAGGAACTCTGCCCTGGCAGGAAGGGATTGGTGATGTTTAGTCAACAAGACAAATGGCCTAGCTGTGAATAAATGCAGGGGAGAAGCAAGAGGTGACCACAGGAGGACACAGAGAGGTGACCAGCTGTGGAGTACAGCACCCACTTGTGGGATCAGTGATGTAAAATTGTGTGTTCAGAAAAGTGTAAGGAAGAAAGCTGAACTAATGAGTTTCACTTGGTTTTGCCTGTTAGAAAGACTGAAAGGTGACAGGAAAAAAAAAAATGAAATTTTTTGGTTTGCTTTGCTTTGCTTTTTAAAGCAAATAAAATTATAACACATAATTTAAGGCAGACAGATTTAGAGGAAAAGCAAAGCAACACAACTGTTTTTATAGTGAGTCTGACTGACCATGGGAACAAGGTACCTGCCTGTGGTTTTACCTCGCTAGGCAGCTGAACTCCACCACAACCGCTCTCTCATTCCCCCTCCTCAGAAGAGGAGGGGAAGAAGAAAAAGGAAAGAACCAACTCACAGATTGAGATAAGGACAATTTAATTAAAGGAAAAATAATTATTAAGGGAAAATTACTCTTAATTAAATAATTTAACTAAAGGGAAAAGGGAAGAAAAAAAAAAAAAAAAAGAAAAAAAAAAGAAAAGGCTGTGTGGAAGTGCAGAGGAAAGAAATGACTCTCTACTTCCCACCAACAAGTGATGCTTGACCTTGTCCTTGAAACAGGGCCTCAACACACATAGCTGTTTTTCAGGAGGAGGACAGACATTTTCATAACGAGAGCCCCCCATCTCCTCCCCCTTTCCCACCTTTTATTGCTGAGTGTGACACCACATGGCATGGAATATCCCTTTGGTTGGTTTAGGTCAGCTGCCGTGGTGATGTTCCCTTCTCACCTCTAGCTCACCCCCAGCCTGCTGACTCTGGGGTTGTTAGAGGGAGTCCTGATGCTGTGCCAGCACTGCTCAGCAGCAGACACAACATTGGTGTGATACCACTGCTGTTCTAGCTACATGTGCAGAGCCCAGCACTGTATGGGCTGCTGCAGAGAAAGTTAACTCCATCCCAGCCAGACCCTGTACACTGCCAAAGCAGTGAACTCTCCATTTCAGGTTCCCTTCAAATCAAGACTGGCTGCTTTGCTGGAGCCACAAGTTGTTTTCATTCAGCCTAGCACTAGAAGGTAAAAAAATGATATGGCCTGAATTACGGAAATGATCAGAGTAAGTATTCTATTAATACCGACTACATTTAACATCCATGCGAATCTACCAACTAATTATCTGTACATGGCAGATAATCTGAGGATAGCCAGGAAATTGTCAGCAGATCTTAAATTATTCTTAAAATTGTTAATTTGTTATCGGTGTTGTCAACAATTTTTGAAGGTGGATGTTTGGGTTTAAAATAGTGTCCTGGAAATGATTTCACAAAAGCTTCTCAAACTTTCCGAACTGTTGTACCAACACTAAAGAGACTGGCATTTTAACCTTTATTTTGGGGGGGAAAGGGGAGATGACAAAGAGAGCCATTCCAGAATAACTGCCCTGATGGTGAAGAGACTCATGCAGATGCAGGCTAGACACTTGCTTTCCTTCTGATTCCAAAGAGAGGGTTTCATTGCTGCTTTATACATTGCCCCAGATCTCAGGAAATTTTCAGCAAACAGAACTCAAGTGTAGGGAAAATTCAGTCTCAGTGAGCACTGTTTTTCCTCAGGGGGAAAAAAAAAAATTGAAAAGCTTGATCAATTCAATATCTGTGTTTAATTACTGCTCATGCTACAAAACTCATTTTGTGAAGCTGGGTTTGTAATTTATATTTCTATTATGTTCTTCTCTACATGTCAAATGGGAAAATGACCTACTTTTACTTCCATTACAAGGTCCTTGGGTGGAAGATTGTGTGTGTGTGTGTTTACAAATAAAATAAAAAGCAAGACAGCTTTTGGCTCATTTGTAACACAGATAATATTTGTTCTTCTCCTACTCTATTTAAAATATATAGTCAACATTTAGAAACTGCCATTCAGAGATATTATCTGCCATCCATGACTTGAATATTATATATGTAAATAAAATATTGAATTATTTGAAGAAATTAAATTATTTTATGCCATGTGTTTTATGGTAGAACAATATGACAGTAAAATAACATTTTGCAATTTCAGATAATTTCCCTTGGCAAGGAAATTATATTCACTAGCCAGCTCTTTTTTATCTTTTTTTAATTATTATTATTATTTTATTTTATTTTTTCTCTGTTTAATGTACGTATGATTGATACCAGTTAGGACAACCAATGGTTTTGGTAGAATGTTGCTCACAACTAGGTGTAGTAACCAATTCAATGAGAGAACACCATCTACCAGCTCCTGGAATTTTCAGCTCTCAAAATCTCATCACGCTTTTCAGTTTTAGAAGCCCCCGTTTTGCTTTTAGAGTGGGACCTCTTTAAATTGATTTATTTACATTTGTATTGTTTGCATTATTTGTGTGTATTATATGATATACAGAATTGTATATACAGAAAGGGATTTGCTTGTTTTGTGATAGTCATAGCCATTTCTCTTACACCAGGGATTCCTGCCATTATTTATCAGTATCTAGGATAAATCCAAGACCTGGGCAATCTAAATATATAAAATATGTCAGGAAAAAAGAAATTGAGAACACAGGTAGATGGCCCAAATCAAGTTAACTAACAGGTTACGAGGCAGAGCAAGGTATTAAACTGAACCAGCTGCTCAGACAGTCACATTCCTCCTAGTGAATCCACCTGATGTATATTTGTTCACAGCCCAAGGGAAGATTTGAGGCAGCAGTAATACCCTATTTGGTCCAGCATTATGAAACATAATATGGCAACAATAATATTACTCAGTGGTAAAGTTTAAAATATCACTTACTTTTGGCACTCAAAGTAATTCTCCACTTGCAATATCCTAACACAAGTATGTACTTATCCAGTGAAACAGCTATAAATCAGGATACTGAATGACATGACTTTAAAAACTTGGCATGGAAAAGTGATCTCAGTAGCCTGTCTCACCAATTCATTGATGCAATCCATATATCATTTCTTGCAAGATGAATTTCTCAGCCATCTCTCTCTGCCATTTTTCTCTGGACTCTCTTGCTAACAACCAGGTTATACAAAGCAAGGAATAATATTTACAGCACCCTCACTGTGCACACACACATAGAATAGGCAATAACCACCACCTTATTAAAATTCCAGTCTTTCTGATTCACAGTCTGTTAAGTCTAGTGCAGCAGGTTTTGCTAATCTTAGCCATAGAAAATAGGCCAGGAGGAATTCTGCAATGCTCCTCACCTCAAGACCACTGAACTAAACCTTTTTATCCCAAATATTCTTCTTTTGCTTCTGACTTTTTGAGGTACCTTAATATTTCCTCATCAAACTTTTGCATAATCAGCTGGGGTAGGTAAAGGTTGGGTACAAATTTTCAGGTTCAAGTTACCATAACATAAATAGCAGTTGAGTTTTATTTGAGGTTTAGTTGTAGTATTAAATGGGCACCCACCCTGGAGTCTCATGTGTGCATTTCTATTTTTCCACACATTTTTTTTTTTTTTTTTACCTAAAAGATCCTAAGCAGTTGAAATGAACCCTACCATCTAAAGAATAAATTTCCTTCCCAAACATGAAGCTCAGATCTTGCAAGTAGACATGTTTTTGAGAAACCATGGAATGCTACGTTGAACACTGCTGGATCTCCAGTGGCACATCCAGACAAAAACATGCAAAATCACAACTGCTTTTGATAACATATGCCAAGAAAACAATAAAGTAAATATGACAGCTTCATAAGGATGTCTTCTTTTTTTTTTTTTCTTCTCTGCTGCAAACTGATTATCTGCAGCAAATCTCTGATTTATTCATCAGAGAATTAATATGTTTGTATTCAATGTTTGTATTCACACTGATTAAGGTTAGAGTAATACATTTTCTGGGTCTAAGACACAAGATGCAGAAAAAACTTTTCCCTTATTGTGGGGAATTATTAGACAATTTGATTACTTTTGTTTGCTTTAACCTGCTTCTGAAATCTCGGTGCTAAACAGCATCTGTGGTGCGAGATTGTACTATATGAGCTAGAGCTACAATCACACATACTCCCTCTAGTATATGCAACAGGGAAAAACTTTTGTATCTCATAAAGCTCTAACAGTGACATCGGCATGATGACTTAATTCACCCACTTCTACAAGCTAGTCAATTCCACTTGGTTATGGAGGAAGTATGAAACTGCAAGATTGTTCGGTGCAGATAAAGCATCGCCACCAACAGGTTATATGAATTGCTAAATCTGGACAAGTGCTCCGGGGAGTCAGGAAGCACACAATCCTTCTGTACCCTTTAGGCACTTCCAGTTGTGTAATCCAAAGGAATAAACACTGGACAGTGGATTGCTAGTCGTCATTTTTCCAAGCCTGAAAAAAAAGTTTTGCCTTAAAAACTTATGGAAGTTTATAACGGGCCAGAGGAGGCCCCGTGAATCCATCCAAGAGGCCAGATCAACATCAGGATTTGGTGCAACTCTTAAGTTTGGAATGTGAGACCCCTACCGGCTCTCACAAGAGCTGATGAGGTATTATCGTCGCCCAGATAGAAGAAAGCAGGGCAGCGTCAGCTGCTCACAAACTGGAACTGCAGGCCAACTTTCAGAGAAGTTCAAATAAATGTGTTGTGGTTTTGTTGTTAGGTTTTTTGTTTGTTTGTTTGTTTGTTTTGTTTTGTTTTGTTTTTGTCTCCCTCCCTTCATAGTCTTTTCATGTTGCTATTTTACTGACAAAATCTGGGGAAAATATGCTGCTGTTTTTATAGTGCAACATGATTGGCAAACCCCCACTTTAGAGAAGTGTAGGTTGCAGTACGCATGACTAACAATTAATGATGCTCATTAAAAAATGAAGTTCTGATGAAATTCATTAATGCTTGGCTTGAGTCTTGCTAACAGTTACGCAACATTAAGAGCAAGGCAATTACAGATCTTGGCTGCAACTCATTGAGAGATAAAAGAATACCCTTTTTCCTGTTTAACTCAATGTATGACATGCTGTACTACAAAAATAAGCTGTCTCGAAAAGCTTCTTGAACAATGAGACAGTCTGCAGCTCCATTGCCACCTGCGGGTAAGTGCTGGAGTCTGTCATCCAGTTCCATTTCACAGGGCACAAAGAAATAAAAGTATCAACAGAAAATAACTGCAAAAAAAGAGCTGTGCTTCTGACTTGCCCCAGTTAGTTTTGAAGTCATTTGAAGTAGACACCACCTTTGGCCTCTTAAATAGCTGCTAGCATTTGAACACTTCTATGCACTGCTCTTTTCATACTCCTAAAAATTTAAAAAAACGACAAGTAGCTTTATTCTAAATTGCACTGCAAGAGACAAGGATAAGGATGAACTGCAGACTAATTGTAGGGAACGTTAGCAGGGGATGGGAAGGAAACAAGTCATGGTTAGTAGCCTAAGTATAGAGCCTCAAGGAAGACTTTCAAAAGTATACAAGAAAAGGGTCACACTTCCCATCTCAAAGCTAGTTTCTGATGAAATAAATGTTTTTGCCCTTACTTGCAAGCAATAAAAGCACACTATGGGACTTAAAAGAGAAAAGAGCTATCCCTGCCCATTCAGTAACAAGTGCAGGTTCTGAATGGAGCCTGTCAGTAGGATACACACGTTGACATGCATAAAAGATTCCAGTGAGCTCTTGTGCAGCTTGACTCTGCCGTGTTAATGGGAGTAATGGCTTCTATTTAATAAATCCATTATAAACCTAAAATGTAATAGTAAGTGGGCTGTTTTGAATTCACTCAAGGAATATTTTTTTTTCCTATGGGTGCAGATTTTATATAGATAACACTTCAATACATAACTTATTGAAGTCCACTACATACACCATTGCTTTCTCCCTAACACATCTGTAGTTTGATCTTGTATCTTGAGGAAAATGCCCTGCTCAAGACTGTATATTCTTGACTGACCTTCAAAAAACTCTTTTTTACTTCCTAACGACTTCTAGCTCAGTAAGAGCTTGCTCTGCATTTTCTGTAAAAACAAGGCAGAGACACCAGAGAAACATTGACTCTTGATTCTAAGCAGCAAGTAGCCCTAGATCTCCTGTCACTGTATGCGTATTTTCTTCTAAACTGAAAAACAATTCACAGTTTTACCCATTCTGTAGCATAATTAGTACTTCACATATTAAGCCAAATGTGAATAAACCACATGTTTAGGTCAGTGATAGCCAGCAACAGTTAGAGTACATGAGAATCTCAGACTGCAGTTGTGCATACAGACAATTACTGTGTTTTCTGTTGCTGAAACAGTCACAATCAGTTAGTCAGAAGGTGGAGGCCTTGCAAATTAAGAATTACTATATATAACACCTATTTAAAGGAAAAATGCATAGAGCTTGAGTCTCATAAAATGCTGGGTCAATGCTTTTCCTCAAGCCTGAAGATTGACTTACTTTCACATCAGCAGAACTTGCTTGTTCCATTCATCCCTTCAGATACACATGTAGTATATACACATATGCTCCAGTAACTCAAGTTGTGCCCATGATGAACAAAAAACACACTATTTTGTAGTGTATGCAGCAAAGACCTGTTTTCAGTGATAAGGACTGATCCATCATGGAGGGCTGACTCAAAGAATGTTTTCCTCTATCAACTCACTCAAGGTAACTCAAGCCCAAGTTGGATGAGTATCTTGGTGAAATCATTGTCTTCAGTTGTACAAACAAGACGGAAGAAGCAGAGTTTTACTAATACCTGTAACATTCTAGTTAACACCCATGCAGCTAATATTGTGGCCCTAGCACTGGACACAAAGCTTAGAAGGCAGGTTCCATGTAGAGAACAAAGCCCTTATTGTGCACAAATATAACTCTGTAGCAGCCCCAACTTTTTTTTTCTTTTTTTCTCCCAATTCCTCAGTAGTGACCCCCACTGACAGTCGTGTTCCATATACTTCCTGCCTTCCAGATATGAGAACTTAGTAAGTGACCATGACTATTTAATATGCAAAAGTGTCAGGAGTCAACTCCATGCAAGCCAACTGCTGGCTGCTCAAAGCACTTCACTTTCAGATTCATTGTTAATCCCAGAAAGAAGTATGCATCTTAACAGAAGTCAAAAGCCTTTAAGAACTCTTAAGTATTCCACAGAAAGTGTTTTCAAATCTGGGGAAAGCAAAAGCATCACAGAATATGCTAACAGTGCAGTTAGAAACAAACTTTATTGTTGCAGTTTGAAATTATTTACACAATATAAATCTCTTTGAAAGGTACATTACTTCATTTAATCAGTGGTAGAAGGCCTTATAATATAGCTTCAATAACATTTAGTTCAAAAGAAATACAGTTCACTCCAATGGATAAATGATGCGTCTAAACTCCACAACATACAAGAAGGGTCATGGGGGCTTACAGGGAGGATGACAGTGCTGGAAGATGATCAAAGGTTGCTTTTTAAATTGAACTTATTTTATTCACAGCACATAAATTGATTCATTTTTAAAAGAACACTGGAAAATATGCAGTGAAAAAAGACACAAAGGAATATATCCCTAATATGCTATGGCCCTGTTTCTGCAAGTATTTAAAGGGTTTTAGATAGCTGGATTAAGAGGCTTGAGACAGAACCAATGAATCTAGCTTTTAAGTCATATTAAAGATTGGATACATTCTCGGTGCTGAGACTATTCAAAGCACTTGTGTACAAAGCAGCGTTACTGATTACTGCAGATTGTATTTGAGATACAACATGTTAGGAACAACATTTGTACCAAAAAAAAAAAAAAAGAAAAAAGTCTGTCACACTTGATACCTACCTTTTCTTGATAAATTAAAAGTTACTTTCACCAAAAGCTAAGAAATATTTTTACCAATTTCCTCTGCATTTTATGGCATTTTATGTTACACTTTAATGACTCTCTTCCATGGTCTTTCACCTTGTGTTTTGCACAGATCTATGCTATATAGAAAAAAGTACTTAACAGAAAAATGCTGTTTTAATTCAACAACAATAGGCTAGTGCAGTACCTGAATGTATTTCAAAATTTATTTTTTATTAGATTTCCAGTAACATGTGCTTTCTAACCGTTTGCACAGCTTTTAATTCCCACTAGATTTTCCCTAGGTCCATAAGCATAAAAATCAAACATTTTTGGGAGCTGCGCATATTAAAATTCCACACAATAGGGAACCTGAGACAGGCGTTCAACAATTTTTCAGATGCTACAGAAACAACTTGTATAAAATCTTGTATCAGAAATTTGTTAATCTGGTAAAGTCTGGCCACCTGTTCTAAGGTCAGACTTCAGGCCTATTCCAGTCAGTTTTTATAATCTATTTAAGGAGGATACTGATTATTAAAGAATCTCATACAGAAAACCACATACACTGTTAAATAAATGAAAAAGCCCAACCCAAAACACACCTGCAGTGTTGCAAATTAATGAGCTGCACACAGATCTTAAGATAGAGGTTATCTTTTACAATGTCTCTTCCCTTTCCATCCCCTAAATTGACTGGTTTCTAGTCAAGGCAACAAACTGTACAGATCGCTTGGAAAAGTCACTATAAAAATTAAGCAATGCTTTTTGCAATGTCTCACATCACTTAATGCACCTCCATGCAAATGGCACATACAATTTGCACATTTTCCTTTCCAGTCCAGGGCTCTAAAGGCCACAAAGAAGTTGGTTTATTCTGACATGCCTATCTAGGTTTGCATGGTATCTCACTGACAAGAGTTCCTTTAACTTATGTGGCTGGCTAACAAAATTTTTTTTTCTTTGCCCAAGACCAAAGGTCATGGCTTTTTATCTTTTATATCTAATGAAAACAATCAGCATGTAACCTACAGTAATAAAAAAGGGGGGAGTCAGCTGCAACACTGCTCAGCACCAGCCTGACATTACCTGTAGATTTGACCAAAAGCTTTCTGTTCTGCTACAATAGTTACAACCTGGCAGGTGTGGAAGAGATAAGAGCCAGTAGCTAATTCCAGTAGTTGAGTAATCATATAAGCACACCTCAAAAGGCATTTAAGAACAAGAACATTAAAACATGTCAAGAATAGACAGCTACCTAAAATAAACAGATAGGATGTGGCCAGCCTCCTCTATAAACTACAGGAAGACTACCCCAAGCCACGGATTATATTCTCATTGGTTATGGAAAAATTTTCTTCAATTAGAAAAGCAATTACCCTATTATAAGACTCCTTTTGGCAGGATTTAAAAAAAAAAAAAAAAAAAAAAAAAAAAAAAAAAGTGTAAGCTTTTGCTAGCTAGCAAATGTTTTAGAAGAAATCTGAACTGTGAAACAAACTTTCCCAGTTTGTTCTTGTCCTTAAACCATGCAATAAACATACCCAATACTTTGCCACATGAAAATCTGAAGCTCTAATTCCCATGTGAACTTTCTTTTTACTTATACTTACTGAGCCCACCCTGCCTCTCAACTAAAGCTTCTATGACAAACTCGGTTCCAAGGACCCCAGTAACGGTAAATGTCAACGCCGATAAGCATGTGTATCTTACATCTGGTGCAGGTAGAGCTGACAATGTACAAACCGTATCAAAATCTATTTGTCAGATGGACAATGAGATTTGCACACTGGCGTTTTCCAGCAGAATTTTTAAAATACAACAGTGACAAGAACAGACTAACATCTTGAAGAACACTATGTAGTTCAAAACTGACAGTGAAAGGCAACAGTAACAAAATACAGTTGGGTATTTGAGGACAATTAGTCTATGCCTCACCTCAAGATCAAAGGCCTCTTCAGCAAGGGACTTTACACAAAATAATTCTGATGAGAAGTCATATACCGATAAAGTAGAACAATTGTAGTCAAAAAGTAAGTATTAATGATTAAGTATGGAAAGGAAGCTTTTATATTCACATTTCCCCCAACAAACTACGGTTTGGGGGCTGTGGAGGGAGCGCAGTACACACAGGAAGAATACCTCCTCAGGTAAGTTTCAAATAGTCTAAAGGGACTACCAATAGTTCTAGCGTGGAGAAAAATGACTGGCAGAACTATCTGAGTGATCTGGAGGGTTATTATAAGCATTTACAAGTTAGCAACTAATCCTATAAGTCTATATCCACCAAAAACATTTAGGTTAGGAGACTTCTATCACAACTAACTCAATCGCTGTCACCACAGGAGCGCACACTTAGGAGTACTTCAATTCAACATGCTTATGTTTAGAAGTCACCAGCATTCAAGAATGTATAAGAAATTTTTGGAATTTTAAGTAAACATTTGAACAGCCTTCTGTATACCATAGGTACTTACATGTACCTCTGATATTGTTTGCGCTATTAGACTTTCTTTTTATTTTAGTATCAATGACTTTATTCCCAGAATCATTCCCAAGAGCAAGATGTTAAAAAGCCAACAGGGGAAAAACAAAAGACACTGGGTGCCCAAGGCTATACGCGAACAAAAAAGTATTATGCTCTGTTACAGGTCATTTTAACAAAAGAAGTCAGCACACAGTTAGATTTCTTCTTTACATCAAAATTTCTACAAAATAGGAGAGAATACAATGCAATTCACAAGTCCATAAAAGCAAGGTACAGTACAATTCACACTAATTTACAAATGGTTATTTACACTGTTGTATATACATATACAGTCAGACCTGGTTAATGCAAATTTGGTAATTCCTTTTTAAATGCAAATCAAGTGTAAATGAAGAAATTTAAAATTATATGAGAACAGATTAGTTATTCATAAATCTTTAATGACCTAAGAAATTAAGCACTGATTAGCCAGATCTGACTGCAGAAATGAGAAGAAAAAAATTCACACTATTCTGCTTTACAAAAGCAACCAGGCCACTATGGTCTATTGACTTGATGCTATTTATGCAAGAATGCCATTATTAATAATCCTCTTTATATTTACAATGTAGGTCTAACTACAATAAGAATTATTGATTTTGGCATTCATGCCCTTAGCTTAACATAAAGGCAACAGAATATCTTCTTGGCAAGTCACAGTCAAAACTACTACAGGATGTTTCTAGAGCTCAGTCTTTTTATCTTTCTTTTTTTTTTTTGTCCTCCTTCAAACATCTTAAATTGCTATTAAGAGACTGAGAAAAACTAGAAAAACTAATTGAAACAAGTACATGTTCTCTAGTTTGGTGCTTTAGTACCTAACTTACATTCAGAATGTCCTGTATTCACAGTTTCAAGCTACCTTATAATTTGCAATACTTTTGCAAACTACTGCTTCAAACTTAACGAGTCTGTAAATATTCCTTTGCAAGTGAGAATATCTGAGTGCTACTGGCTAAATTTGATGTGGAACAAGAATCAAGGTAACTGGCATTTCATTTTCAGAAATAGTTTACAGTATTTTCTCAGAACTTTTACCAGGAATTGTTTTAATCTGTACTTGTCTTGAGAGAAAGCTGATGCAAAGCAGTATTTAAGTGTATAAAATGAATTTCAACATGCAAAATGAAAGCCTCTATCAGTACTGCAAAGTTGACCACTAACCTGCGATAATCCTTGTGCTTCTTCAAAGTGGCTCAGAAAAAGCATGCAGTATTTACTATCTGCTTGAAAGTGCTTTCATGGGATTCAGTGGAACTTGACAGCTCCACAAGAATGAGATTGAGCTGCACTCATGAAGAGCTTTGGTTCTGCAGAAGCAAGTTTCCACTCCTACAGTTATTGCTACTTGAGCTATATAAACAAAATACTACTGAAAAAAAAAGATACATTAACTCCAAACTTATATAGAGCTGGTACTTGAAAAGGGAATGTGGATTGCCAGCTGTTGGGAAAGTTAGACAGGATCTGTCAAGTGGTGGATTTCCCAAGACCAAGTGATCTTCACAGCCTCTTTCACGTAATTTACAAACACAAAGCAACATCACCAGAAAAAAAGCCAGCATCTGAAGAATAGTAATCAAGTCCTAAAATCTTTATCAACCTTACTTCCAAAGACATCTTGCTGAACTTAAAGGAACTACACACCAAGACAGCGGGGTATTATTTGAAGTATCTCAATCATGCCTAGAGGGAGAAAGTATGGAACACAAGAGAGTCTTCAGTGCTTTTATGAGCTCTAGCAACATCCTCAATATCTGCTATAAATGAAAATACATTAATTTTAGCTATGTTTCTATTTCACTACTGAGAAAATTTGTCCAGCATAGTAGCCTTCAGCTAAAAAATGCTAACAGAAAGGTTTACCCAACTTCAAGTTACAAAAAAAAATCGTAGTTATCCCATTTGTACTACAGTTTAAGGTTTTGACTGAAGGAAATAAAAAAATGAAAACATTCAGAGATGAATATAAACAAGTTAAGAGGAAAAAAAAAAACTGCTTTTGTAAAATAACAGAATGCCATTCAAGATGGTCTTTCAAGGTGAAAATTTTTCATTCACATTAACTTTGTCCTGAATCAAAAACTTTGTAAAGCACTGTGTATGTATATGTTATTTAAATGTGTATGCACACACACATAACAGTATGTCATAAAGCAATTTTGAATAAATATCTTTGCCAGAGTCTCTACAAAAGACCCCCCCATAATATTTACTCTTCAGGTAAGTTTGTGTTTGCATGTGTATATGTACACACACAGACTTTGTACATGTGGGCACTTAAGCGACCAAAGTGCAAAGTTTTTCCAGAGTTGAGTATATGCCTGCCCAACTCCAAACCGCCTTGTTGGGTTTTATTTTTGTTGTGGGTTTCTTTTTCCTCCCCGCTTCAGATTTAAAGCCTCTTTTCCACTCAAACTTACATATGGTTTTCTTCAGTAAACATTTTCTTTTCTATTCACATTTTGTGATCCAGACCATTCTTGGTATAATAGCTATAAGGAGATGTGTGTGATGATCAAAGCCCCATTGTTCAAGTCATACTTTTTCATGTTATCCTTCAGACTGGAGACTTTGAAAAATAATTTGCTGCCACAGAAGAAAAACAGACATACAGAATTTTCAACTACAGGACCAAGCATTTAAGACTAGAATCCGAGGTTAGAAGGTGACAGAGCAGAAGGAAAAGACATCAACAATACACAAACTGTAAACCTAAGTGTCTTGCTCCCCAGTGCAACAGGATCTCTGTTCACTGATCTTCAGTTCAATAGTCCATTCCATTAGACACTGCTGAAGCACATCAGAGACCAGAATAGTGTTCAAATTTTGAATCAAGTTTCAAAAAGGAATACAGATTTTGGAATAGTGGTCTTTTGTTTAAAAAATACACTTAACAAGCAGCTTTCCTACAAAAGTTAGAGATGGTGCATTCCCATCTAACACTGATGGTACAGAGTCTCAGATAATCTGATGGCCACAGAACTTTCACATTTCTACAGCTTAACACACAGAAAGGAAAGCCAAAAAAAAAATTTTTTTTTTTTTTTTTATCATTTCAGCAACCAGGTTGATTCTTACACAAAAGATAAGTACCATAATATGGAAAGCTAACTTTCTTTTTAAAAAAAAAAAAAAAAAAAAAAAAGATCATCCTAACCTTTTCCCCTAGTTACTACATACTAGTGACCAGTATCTAAGTCACATTTTGCCTGTATAGATCTAAAAGGTTAATATCCTCCGACTGTGTAGATCTCTAATATAAGTTAATGCAACTCAATAAAATAAGCTGTTAAACAAATCCTTTGGAACAACTTCACTGTCTGCACCCAACTTTTACAAAAACTGATGAAAGCAGCAATGGAATCATGTTAAACTTATAATAAATAATTCACATACAACATGTTAAATTACGAAAAAGGATTAAATTGCCATTTCTACAACTTTTTATAGATTTAGCAAGTTTCTAATCCATTTTTATATCAACAGCAGTACGTATGTTCTTCATATTAAATTTAACATTGAAGGACTGTTTAGAGGCATTATTTATAAAGCAAGAACCACCAAGTGAGCATTACAGAACTTCAATAAATGTTTAGCTTTTTTTCCAGTATCCATTCTCAGAAAAGATTCAGGGGTTGTCTATCCACTTGGTAACTTTATTCCTCTTCTTTACTCAGGAAGAGTTAATGCCGTGACTTCCAGCTTCATTTTGAAATACTGGTTAAAACGAACAATTGCATACCTATTCAAATGGAGAAAGATCTAAAGTTAAGAGCAGACAATTTCTCACATAGAAACAGGAACGCTAGGCCTACTCAGAAGTGTACCTATTCCAGACCCATTCCCAATGCTAACCCATAGCAGCTGCCAAAGGAAGAAATTAAGAATAGAACACCCTTATTATGGTACTTCTATCACCACCCCTCCCAGCTTGCTAAAGTTTGCAAAACAGATCCTGGTTTGGTTGCAGAGGTGGTGTTTTCATGCTTAACAGACTGTCCAACAATTGACAGCTACAATTCTAAGATTAATCTTGTTCATTGCAAGAATGCCATTTTATTCAAAACTGCAACATTTTTGAGTTTTATCACCTGCGCTTTTTACTTGTATTTTTTGTGCCATCTAGCGGTTATTAACAAGTACTTCTACTTAGGAATAACTAATCACAAAGCCACAGAAGAGATTCATATTTGTATCATTTACAATAGCACAACTAAGCATAGTAAGCTGTCTTAGTCATTAACAGAAAAAAATTCTAAACCAAAGCAGTCTCTCATGCCAAGCAAAGTGATTAACTTTATCACTTCTCCGAGTCTCCAAAAGACTCAAATTCCTCTGCTCACTGTAAGCATTAAAAAAAAGTGCCAACATCTACCTGAAACAGAACTATTAGTCAATTAGTCAGTATCTCAGGAGATGGAACTTAAGATTCATTTACATTATGTAGATTCTTTAAAAAAATTTGGAATTTCTATGATCAATACTTCATATGGTAAAAAGCTCTCCTGTACAAGAGCCCCATTTCTCATTTTCTGCAGTTAGAAATGTACGTCTTCTGACAGACAGTGTACCACATTGACCAACTCTGTTTCTGTGCTTTTCTCTTGTCAATAAAAACTGTTAATGCATTTACTCCTCGAGTAAGTTCCTTGCTTTGTTATACTATGTATTTTAGCCCAAAGGCGCATTGATCAGAGGGCTGAAGAAAGGCTGAGAGAACTGGGGATGTTCAGCGTAAGAGACAGCTCTGAGGTAACTTCATCATAGATTGCCAATACTTAAATGGGGATTATAAAAAATACAGAGAATTTTTTGCTCAATCAGATAATGGCAGGACAAGGGGGAATGGTATTAAACTAAAAGAAGGGAGACTTAAATTAGATGAGGCCAGTGAGACACTGAAACAGGTTGCCCAGAGAAGTTGTGGATGCCCCATCCCTGGAGGTGTTGAAGATCAGGTTAGATGAGGCCTTGGACAACCTGGTCTAGTGGATGGCACCCCTGCCTAGAACTAGATAATCTTTGAGGTCCCTTCCAACTGAGCCATTCTATGATTAAGTTCAAAAACTTGGAGGGGGGGGAAGGCAGAGGGAGGACAAACAGCTTTTACTGTCTTGTTTTCTCTTCAAAAAGAGATAGTATGATCACAGAGACCAGCTTTGTTGCTCACACATCAGTTTCTGATAGCTGGGATACTGAACTAGATGGTCCCACAAGTCCCTTCCAATCTCACTTATTCCATTATATATATAGCAAGTACACTTACCCTAAAAAATCAAAGTCAATGGTGGAATACTTGGCTTGAATTAGAGCCCACAATCCCCAAAAGAAGTGGGAAGCCTAAAGGAAAAGAGAGTAGGTAAAGATTATTACTATATAAAAAAGTATAAAAAGCATTTAAGCACATTCTCCCATTGAGACACAATTATCCACAGAAGAACACTCCAAAAAAAAATCCCAATCTTTTTGTTAACTTAGTTGATCTCTCATTACCAAAGAGACTGGTAAACAAGTATTATAAAATTAATGGCAAGGGAAATCCATTGGCCTCCTAACTCTCCTCCATGTTTCTTTTCCAAGAAAATTAATGCTGCATTTGTGAGACAGGTCAACAGGTCATCTATTAAGTAAACTGTTGTGCAATTGTATACCTCATGTTAAAAAACAGAAATAGAACTACTTCTTTTGTTGCTTACTAAACATCTTATGGCAGTTACTATCCTACATTTACTCAACCTAACATATATAAAGAATTCCTTTTGAATCTGATTACCCCCTTAAACCATTTTAACTACAACTCACTTTCAATACCAACTTGAACAAAGATATGATCTTAAATTCCTCAGAATTTACACAAATTTGTCATCTGCTCCAACCATACTTCCTTTACTACTCCAGATGCATAGCCTTGGAGACCTATGCTCAATTTCTGATTGAAAGTATGGATTACATGAACAATAGGTAATAGATATGACTGCTAAAATATTTGTTCTAAAGTTCATCTGAAATATATGTTGCAGACATGAGCTTGATAATCTCTTTGTAGAAGACATTTTTGGACCACCTAGGTTACAAGTGATATGCTTCAGAATTCTGTTCAGTTAATAACTGTCTACAATAATAACCTAAACCACTTCCTAGAGCTTGCATATAACACTTTACTATAAGCGTAGAAGATGCATGCATGCCTGAAAAAAACTTAAAACAGCAATCATTATAGGTAAGCGCGGATCTTTCCTGTACCTCTAAGTTTTGATAACTTTGTCTGATAGTGAGCAGTTTGGAGCTTTACACCAGCAACTATCAATTTCAGTTTATATGTTCTCTTAACAATTTTTTTTGTCATCTTACTGCTACAAAGAAAAGATCACCACAGACTCCCTGGAATCTCTTGCCAACTCAGGGACTCAGTTCAATTAACAGCCAAGAGTGATCCTTGCTTAAAATCTCATCTCCTTTTCTAATACTCACTGCCTCTTTTGCTCTGTAGATTATTCCAAGCATTCTCAAACTTCCATAGAACAGAATATATATATGTGTGTGTGTGTATATATATATATATATATGTATATATAAGCACATACCACAGCACTCACATTAAGAAATTAGCAATTACATTTGCCACAGAGTAGGTAAGCTTCTCTACAGCAGTGAATATATTCAAGCACAAAGACTGTTATTTACCAGTGCAAACTGATTGACTTGAACATATAGAACTTCAACTTCCTTTTCACTAACTTCTGTGCCAAATCCTTTATATTCTTTGTAGGCCTCAAGGTAAGATCTCAGCCATTGTTCCTGTAATTCTCTGTTGGGATAAAGGCTGTAGTCTACTTCGTTTACTCCTAGAAAAAGAAAACGAGTATTGGAATCTTAAGGTATCTAAAAAGGAACATCAAAATCACATAACTGGACTACTCATCCCTCACCCTCGATACCCTCCCCCTGCCAGCACAAACACAGACTGATGTGGACAAACATCATTACTTTTACTTTGGCCTGATTTTATTGGTTATAAGTCAGCAAGAGTTTGTCACATAAGAATTACAAAGCATTCAGCGCAGAAGAAAGTTTTATTCTCTGTTCTCAGCCACAAACATACTCTACAAGTGTTTTGAAATTCAACAAGTTTGGCTTTGAGAGAAGCCTTTGGAAAAAAAGTTTGCACTGGAAAGCAAAACCCTCCCATGCATGTCAACCACGGTCTTATATGCAACATTATCTAAAGCTGAATCCAGATACATATACATTGTCAGCAATAAAGCTGACAAAAAAGCTTTTAAGGCTAAAACTTCATTAGAAGTCTACCCCTCCCCTTCTACAGGGTGTTGGTAGAATTACAAATCTTATCTTCATAACTGCTCTTTTGTCCTGTTCTTCTTCATGGCATGTGGCTCCAAATCTACCTATACTGGAGATGCTCAACCACATTCAGAGTCTGCCAGGAGTTCTGAGACCCAGATCACAGTTGACTCTTACTGACTATCGATTACCATAGGACATGGAAATATATTCTATCCACAAAGCAGGATTAAAAACGCATTGTGTTTGAAGAGCCATTCTTAGCCATGCTTCTTCTTCCTTTGAGACACCTTCTTGCTCTCCTTTCCTCTATATTACTTTCCAGAGGATTAAGGTAGCATGTATATGTAGTAAAATAGATACTAAACATACTCCCGAGAAAGTAAGCATGTTTGCCACCAAATGTGCCATTATGAGGCACATGCAATAGAAGCACTCTATCCTGAAAGCACTGAATTTGAGATAGCATGCAGAATGTGCTAAGAAAGTATTAGATCTTCTGTACAGGTGTATCAGTAAAGAGGTCATAAGTATGCAGCTCTCTTGCACATGGAAAGTTGCTTAACCTCACTGGAAGATTGCACGCCACAAATAAGTGTTATTCTTTATGGTCACATGGTTGTGGCCATACCTGCTATTGCCGTTGGTGGCCATTACAATGACATTTCCATACCTAAGTCACCTTAAGTTCTATTCTACAAGCACTGCAATCCTACAAGCACTGCAATCCCCTAGCACTTAGAACTCCTTCTCATGTCAGATATACTCAAACACAGCTTTAAAAAAAGTTCAGATTTGTACTGGATGGATAGAGAATATGAAAGGTGAAACAACTCTTCTTCAGTGGCAAAAAAAAGGTTTGTAGAGTCTTCTTAGCATAGTTAGCTCTTCGAAGATGTACTCAGACTCTTAGAGGTCCCAGACAAAATAAGTTGAAAGTTTTCAAATATATTTTGTAAAGAACTTATTTCCCAGATACTTAAACTTATCAAGCTTATACTCTGAAATCTAAAAAGTTACCTGTACTTAAGATTTATTTTGAGAAACAATGACAGGTAAGTTAAGGCTCCCATTTTCACCATACTGCACTTTCTATCTATACCAAAAATTACCTAGGTTTTGCCTGTAGCCCCATACTGTGAAATAACATAGCACACGCTCAAGGCTATTTGTCTTACGGAGTGAAGGGAACAGGCATTCACTGAAAGAAATTGAACGACTTAATGCAGGAATCTATCTGCAACTTACTGCTAAAACCTGGCTTTTTATACTATCACATAATCTTAAGCCTTTACCACTCCAGCTTCGCATGACTCAAGGGCAAGTACTTAACAAAGACACAAAATCAGCAAGAAACCATAGAAGTCTGCTATTTGGAACTGTGGAATCATACAATATATTCTACATTTGGTAATATATACACACATACAAACACACACACACACGCAAACACATGTATGCTGTAGAAGATATATGTGCAGTATTTCATTCTGGCGTGCTGAGTCTCTGCTGGGCGATTTCACAGAATGACAGTTAACTGCAAAGACTTAAGACATTATGTTCCATTTCTGGGCTACCAGAGCTGTAAAGGAAGGGTATAACTGTGGCTTGCAAATAGAGACCAGTACACATGTTTTGATACCATTGTCTTAACAGCTATATAAATATCTACGGAGAAAAGAGAAAAACAGAACATGCTACAAGAATGAGAAATCAGTGTTTTTTTCAGTCAAGTTTACCTTTACCTCAAAAATCCAATTTTTACCTGCAAATTCATTGAAGTGATTGCCAATGTCATAAGCCAGGTAGTTGTATCCAGAGTACTCATAGTCTATGAACTGCACATCACCTATGTGAGACAACAGCAGCAACATCAGAATCCACATTTAACAAATTCATGGCCCTAATCCTTTGGTGTCCTCTGAAGTTTTAGTGGAAAAAAGCCCACAAAAAACCCTCACACACCCACCTTATTTGTACCCAGTTGTGTGCACTCAGACTTCACAGGGTAAGGCTGTGATTTTTGTGGTATAAGACTTCTTTGAATATTGATTCAAGAAAGCTCTTCAATAATTACCTACAGTTTACAGTTCTCTACTTTTACTCTGAAGAGCAGAATTTTAATTTTAACTTCTACCACACGAGGGCATCCATTACCTTCCAAATAAAATATATGGCAGAAAATCCTTTGTTTAAGCTTTATGAGGAAATTGCAGACCAATTTTTCCCTATTTACTCTCAGAAAAGTGTGCAACCATGGTAGACTAACAGGTTGCAACGTGTTGGTATTTTCTTTTTGTACATTAGTATTTCCCCTTTGCCCAACCTCACTTACAAAAAGGACTGTTCTCAAATTGTTGCATTTTTTTAATTGGCTTAAACTAGTTGCAAGACACTGAGAGACCACTCTTCAAAACAGTGAAATTATGTAATGTTATACAGACAAGGACTGATGATAAGGGATGATAAGGTGGCAACAGTCCCAACTGTTTCCAACTTACTTGCTAACTTTTATACTACACAGTGTTTTTACCTATAGGTAAGCTGGGAAAAGTGCTTCGCTCAAGATGGTACAGCACTGAACCTGCTCAAGAATGTTTACATGACAGCAAGCAGTCAAGATATCAATAACCTGGAATAATTAGATAAAACTACAGCTCTTGTATTTTAAGGGAAATCAGAAGAGACAGCAGAAATAGAAGCAATGGTTTAACTTAACTTCTGTTCACAAGAGCTTAAAATGTACAAGTTATGAGCTACTGTGCCGAAATAGGTAACTTTCACAGTTGCACTCTTTTTCCCTTTCTATGGCCACTCTTTCAAAGACTAGCTGCATGTTTACTCAATAAAATATTACAATGAACAATCCTGTTAGCCTGACCTAGAATACACTTATAGATACTAACTACCAGATCTCTAGATTAAAAAAAAAAAAAAAAAAAAAAGCAGATTAAGAATACTACTCTTATGTATTTCCTAGGCTAAGGACTTTAAGTGTCTAATATACTGCCTACTTAGGATTTATGAATACTGCACATATCAAATACAATAGCTTTGCCAGATGTATGTCCCAAGCAAGATAAGACAGAATAACTGTTAGAAGTGTTCCTTAGATCTATGCAGTTCATCATTTACCACATTTGAAACACATCAACATTTTCCAAATGCATCCATCTAAATACTTATAATTGAAGTTAAACCCCACAACACCAACAAAATCACTTAATCACAATCCTCCAAGTCAGGTTTACCCTTGCTTCCACAGAAAAAGAGGATTGCTTACCAAGGTTATGAGGTTAAACCTTTTAGGCTCTGACAAACCAACATGAGAATGCAAAGTGGCAAGCTCCTCCCAGGAAAATCTTGTTGGCAATGGAAAATTGAAGGGTCTGAAGGGACAAGAAGTTTTACAGCAGCTGCAGCCAAGATCTTATGATACTGTCACAGATCAACTTCTGCCACTGCTTGACTGGCAGACTCATACACTTGTGCTTCTCATTGGTTCTTTAGTACTTCTTTTAAAACAAACACCTGTAAGTTACAAGCCAGTCAAAATGCACAGCCCAACCCTGGTTAATATTCTGCTACACAACTGACCTCTTGACACCCCCCACCCTACCGTTATTAAATGTTGATTGTATTCTGAGTTTCCCTCCCCCCCCATAGATGATACAAACATGGTACGTAAAAGTCTGTTTGCAGAATATCAAAGGAATATACTTTAAATTTCTTTAATGTACAAATTTCATCTTGAACATACCTGTATGTGCCACTATCGTTTTTTAATTCAGCTAACATTTAAATTTTACTTCCAGTTATAAATAACAGTATTACAAAGTAAGAAATTGAATCTAACTGGATACGGATGATGCTGTTACCAGGTACTCTCCCATGGGGAAGTGCATGTGAACAAGTGATGAACAAGTGATGTGAAACCTTTGGTCAGTGCATTTAAGTAGCACAGAGAATACCACCACAAGGCAGCAACAACGGCATACGTAAACTGAAGCAGATGAAGAAAATTTGGCACACCCATATTTGGTAAGATGAAACTTCAAAGTGAAAATATCTCTTTCTGACTCATGCTACTGTGGAACTCAACCTTAAATTTGATTTTGGCATAAAATACTCAAGGGTGCAACTTTCTTCTATAAAGAAAGCAAAAGCTTAAAGTTCATATGCATTATGCATTTATGAAGTGACACATCTCAGCTACCTTCATTTAGAAGAAGCAGAAGAACCTTTACATTTACTGTTTAAATATCCACAGCATCAGAAGCTACTTTTAAGATTTACTGCAGCTCATACCACAAAGGCACTGCTAGAAAGATGTGGGTTACACTAGCAGTTGATCAGTTAGCTTTTGTTCTGAGGTTTTAAATAAACACAATATTTTTACATTCCACTGTTACTACTGGGAGCAGGGAGACCAAAAACAGGATGGTCTAAGTGCACTTGGATTTTATTGAAGTGAGCCATTATTTAAAAGTAAGCTCTATCATCTCTCTGGAGCAGCTACTGTTATCAACAGGAATAAAGATGTCAAGAAATTTGCATTTCAAATCAAGACATTCCTTTCATCAAGGGAGCTAGTACTATAGGCAACAATCTAATCTATGAACACCACATAAAATTCCAAAATGGAAATTGTGTTGTATACATCAGAAATAGATTCCTTTTAAATAGATCAAGAAGTAGTCAAGAGGGCATCTGTTAGATCTCCTCAGGGAACAGAAAGGTAGAAGGGGTGATGATATCGCTCTATAGCTGCCCTTCACTTTCAGTGGTTTGGTAAGGTAAACACTCAACAAGCAAGCCCTAGCTGTAGTTAACACAGCAAAATGATGTATCCTATCCTGCTCATCAGGTGAGCCACAGAGGCCCCACATGACAGCTTCAGTAAAGACATTATCTACACCCACCAATTTTAGCTATACATACCCAAAATACCTTTGCAAAATTAAAACGGGTTTTTAGAGCAAAACCAGAAGCCTTAAACATACCTCAGTCTTCAGAAGCACTGAGCACCCACAGACTCCTACCAAAGATCATAGAAAACATTGGGTAGGCAGAGGGAATAAACAGAACAAAACCAGCCATCTACCTACACACTTAACTTCCTGGCAGATGAATTTAATACATTCAAAAAAAAAACACGGATATAGACAAAAGAATATTGATACTTGATCTTTTTAAACAGCAAGTATTTGAATACTCTTAAAAGATCATGTATTTTGGAAATTCCCAACTCATATTAAAAAAGAAAACTTGAACAGGATAAGAACAAGTCTATAAATAAGCAGTACCAAGCCAAAATATGCTTGGTGCTATCTTGCTGTCCAAATTGTAATTAAGAGAAACATGAAGCTCTGAGTTACATCCTTCAAAGAAGAGTTCACACTGATAATAATTATATGTTATGTAAAATGACACTTGTTAATTTTCATATCCTGAGAGACTAAAAATGGACATTAGCAAAGCAGCAAGAGGCCAAGTTCTCTCAGCCACAGCATGAACAAATTCATATCAGATGACTGACACTTCATTACAGGAAGCTAGCACTCAACATGCTATTCCAGTCTCATAAATAAAGTGTGAGGACATGAGACTGATTCTTCTTAAAAGCTGTATATGACAGCTATGATTTTTCTTTCAAGTCTGAAAATTTAATTTAATCCAGAGGAGAAGTCTAAAGCAAAGTATTGGGATAAGCTGCAATTGTTCTACCTGCATTGGACAAAAGTCTTAGTATCTGCTGATAGCTTGTAGCTTAAACAAAAACATGCTGAGTAGATGCATCTTAAGCATTCACAAACATAACAAATACAGTATCATTAAAATCCATAACTAAATTGTTTTGTGCCAGCTTCTGAAAAGCTAAATCAACATTACCAGCTCCGATCAATCTTTAATGGGGAGGAAAAAAAAAGGTAAGTAGTTCATCTAGATGAATGATTCTCTCCCCTCAGTTCCAGTTTAGGATCAGCCAACATCTTTTTGATACACAAGAGCTTTTCTAGATAACTGAGTAAATTTCATAAAAAATCTCAGCATGATCAGTATTTGTTAGCTACCTTCATACAGTGGCTTCATCATTCCTAATGAGTCTATTTTGTGCTCTTACAAAGTAATCTGTATATCAATCAATACAAGCTTTTGCTGTACTGAACAGAATTCCAGCAATACACACGGAGTTAATGTTGCAATTCAACTTCTAAAATCATATTCCTAATTTTTAGATTTTTCTAATAGACAGATTAGACAGTTTTTGCTTTGTAAAAAGTACACAATTAGAAAAAATATTTCAGAAGAGAGGTACAAATATTCTACAGCTTGCATTGAGGTTTGGTTACTATAAAATAGTACCATTTGTATCCAGATTACGGAAGTCTTACAACACAGTATATGTGCAACATTCAAACAAGTTGAACAATCAACCTACCTATTTTGTACTTCAAGTCTTTCTTTCCCCCCAAGTTGTTTATAGGTAGCTTGAAGCCGAAGTGCTTTACATACTCCCCCCTCCTTCCCACCCTCTCCCCAAACACTAAACACTCACACACTGGTTATTGTAGGATTGCTCATAAGTGATGCACTGCTGGCATTGTTTTTTCCTCCATTCTGTTTACAAAAAGAAAAGCATATAGCATTTGTTTTAAAAGTAGAAACTTCACGCCTATTGACTGTGACAACGAGCCTTTTAAAGGAATTCCTCTGTTTTATTTTACATTGAATCATGGTTCTACTATAAAAAGTGACTAAAAGTTACTTTTTACATTAATAGGTAATTGAGGAATACTAAAACTCAAGGTAGTTTCAGCATTGAAAATACCCACACAATAACAACAGATTTATTTTTGGTACTGTAATACCACAGCTCCAATGTGTGTGAGACCACAAGCCGATTTTTTGATTCCTATTTACTTATTTCACACACTTTTGGCTGAAATACCAACGATTTACCACCAAACTGTAGTAAAGATATGAAGCTACTGAAAGGAAGAGGTCATCCTCATTACAAAAGAGTCTTAAATATCTAACCTGATGAATTTGTTGCACTTAGCTGAGCTCACATATTTGAAAAGTAAAGCAAGTTGTGCAAAGGTAAACATTTTTACTGCACTATGGCCATTTTAACATCTTAAGTTTCCCTTTTCTTCATTTTAGCATCTTAATATCTTGTTTAATTGATTCATTTAGTAACCGAACCTCAAACCACTGAAAATCAAGTAATAAAAGAAAGCGTGGGTTTATATAAAAGTCTTACAGATTCTAGTTGAGGCATTCTTTAATAAAATTATTTAGAGTTATTTTATAATAAAAACAAAAGCAATTTATCTTCACCAAGATGTGTATTGCCTACAGCTGCTTAAATAAAGTATGTAATTAAGGAAAGAAATCTTTAAGATGCCTATGTACTTCACATAAAACAAATTGAGCAACTGAATGTGGTGCTAAGTATCACTAAAATACATAATCACAAAGCTGTCTTCCCTCTCAGCAACACAATCACAAATCAGAACACACAAATTACAGGAGATGTCTTTCGGTTATTTTCTATGCTTGTATGATCCCCCCCTCCTCTGCCCCCAAAACAAAGCTTTATGTGATTCAAACAGAATTACCATAAACAATTCCATACTTTGAAACCTAGTCATACAGGAAGGCTGTGGATTAACAAAATTAGTTAAAGAAAAGCAAGGAAAAACATTGTTCTCTGTACAGTAACATTTAAATGAGAATCAGCTAATTAAACAACGTAGTAGTTACACAGATATCACTACCATTACCTTGACTGCTAAAAGCTCAAGCTGAGTTCAGTTGTTACCATCACTAAAAGGACACCACTGATGTAGGAAATACAGCTACAGAATAAACAAACTAAGCCACTACTTACTGCTTAGTTCAATACCTACCTCGTTTCTTGTTGTAAATAATATTCTTACACAACAGGTCATTGTGACAGAGTACCACTGGTGATCCTAAATTTGACAGTCTTTCCTTCATCCAGGCCATTTCTTCCTGAAGAACTTGAGGACTTGGAATTTCACTTAAAAACCTTTTCAGGTGTAAGAAGTTTGAGAGTTAATTTTTAGTAGTGTGTTCCATACCAAGCATCTGTAATGAAATAACTTAATTATTTTCCTCTACATTCTAATTTCAAATAATTCAACAGATGTTCTCTCAAAATTAGGGTACTATTTCCCCTGGCACCACTGCAGTCAAATTATGACAGTTATTCTGCTCAGTCCTCCCCAAAAACAACTCTATAAAGGTTATTTGTGTGGTAAACATAGTGGCAGACCAGCAGTTAGGTACAGAACTTGAACACAGTCCTGAACATTTCTATAGGAGTATAGATTAAAAGATTTATAGCATGAATTTCATTCACTTGTTGCTCACATTACATTACTTCCTTCAAGTACAATATGCAGTAAGTATAGATTCATCTTTTGTTCCTTTAGACACAGTAAAAATTCTTTGAGGCAGTCATTTTATCTTTTAGATTCTCAATTACTCTTTTTCCAGTTCTCTTTATAATTTTATGTTGTAGGAAAAAACTTTGCTAGAGTATTCTTTAATTACAACACAACAAGAGAAGCAGCTGACATCAGTGATTTCAAAGAAATTCTATAAAGAATGTTTAAGCTGGAATCTTTTAACCAAGCAATAGGAAGTTTGATATTGTACAGACGCCTCCAAACTGTGGTTTTGAAGGTTGATCTCCCCTCCCTGAGAAACACGGCCTTCAATTCCTGCTTTAAATTACAGCACTAATTTTATTTAGGCTAGCTTTTCTACCAGTTTTCGTTACTTTCATCCCAATTTTTCAGTGACTGACTCTAGAATCTTCTTGATTCTTATTTTGTTAAGCTCCTAGGAAAAACAGCCTGATTTCCAAGTCAAGAGTTCTATTGGGAATACTTTAAAAAAAAAAAAAAAAAAAAAAAAAAAAGGAGAAACTGCTGTTCATACTCCATGACAACTCAAGTCTAGAATGACTGTGCAGCAGATGCCTTTTTCTTTTTACTTCTCTAGAAACCCTTTTTCAACTTATCCCATCATCTAAAACAGCCTTTTGTTAGCTTTACTTTTATGACACTCAGTTTTAGACAAGTCCTTAAACCGAACAAATATAGGAAATAGCTAAGATCGGCAGGTTAGAATGAGCAAGAACAGTACTCCTATAACCCCAGGAAAGAAACACCATGCTTTCTGCATTCACTCCAGAACATGTGCCTCTGTGAGACTGATGGCTATCTTTTAAAGCTGTTGAGATCCAACTACCTGAAGAAATACTTTACTTAACCTTGATTCAATACTTAATCTTCATTCTTTAAATAAGGTATACAACTACTGTCAATATGCATAATATTGACAATAATGTTGCGGCCGCAGACGGGTCCCACCTATCTCTAAGGGGAAAACGGATCCTAGCCCAGGAGCTGGCAGGGCTCATTGAGAGGGCTTTAAACTAGGTAAGAACGGGGACAGGGCTGAAATAAGGCTTGTTGGAGGTGTGCCAGGGAGAACAACGGCAAGTCCAGGGAAGAAGGCAATGGCCCAGCTGAAGTGCATCTACACTAATGCACACAGCATGGGTAACAAACAGGAGAAGCTGGAAGCCATCGTGCAGCAGGCAGGCTACGACTTGGTTGCCATCATGGAGACGTGGTGGGACCACTCTCATGACTGGAGTGCTGCAATGTCTGGCTATAGGCTCTTCAGAAGGGACAGACAGCACAGAAGGGGTGGTGGTGTGTCTCTCTATATCAGAGAGTGTTTTGATGCCGTGGAACTTGACGCTGGGAATTATAAGGTTGAGTCCCTGTGGGTTAGGATCAGCGGGAAGGCCAACAAGGCTAGCATCCTGGTGGGGGTCTGTTATAGACCGCTGAACCAGGATGAGGAGACGGATGAGGAGTTCTACAGTCAGCTGGCAGAAGTTGTGAAATCATCAGCACTTGTTTTTGTGGAGGATTTCAACTTCCCAGACATACCCTGGAAACACAACACAGCCCAGAGGAAGCAGTCTAGGAGGTTTCTGGAGAGCGTGGAAGATAGCTTCCTGACGCAGCTGGTTAGTGAGCCTACCAGGGGAGGTGCCCCGCTAGACCTCTTGTTCACAAACAGAGAAGGACTGGTGGGAGAAGCAGTAGTTGGAAGCTGTCATGGGCAGAGTGACCATGAAATGGTAGAGTTCTCCATTCTTGGAGAAGCTAGGAAGGGGACCAGTAAAACCGCTGTATTGGACTTCCGGAGGGCTGACTTCGAGCTGCTCAGGACACTGGTTGGTAGAGTCCCTTGGGAGGCGGTTCTGAAGGGCAGAGGAGCCCAGGAAGGCTGGGCACTCTTCAAGAAGGATATCTTAGTGATGCAGGAGCGGTCTGTCCCCACGTGCCCAAAGACGAGCTGGTGTGGAAGAAGACCGGCCTGGCTGAACAGAGAGTAGTGGCTTGAACTTAAGAGAAAAAAGAGGGTTTATAACCTTTGGAAAAGAGGGTGGGCCACTCAGGAGGATTATAAGGATGTTGTGAGGCAGTACAGGGACAAAATTAGAAAGGCCAAAGCTCATCTTTAACTAAAACTGGCTATTACTGTTAAAGATAACAAAAAATGTTTTTATAAATACATCAACACAAAAAGGAGGACTAAGGAGAATCTCCATCCTTTACTGGATGAAGGGGGAAACTTAAGTCACAAAAAATGAGAAAAAGGCGGAGGTGCTTAATGCCTTCTTTGCTTCAGTCTTCAGCAGCAAAACCAGTCGTTCTCTGGATACCCAGTACCCTGAGCTGGTGGAAAGCGATGGGGAGCAGAATGTGGCCCTCATTATCCACCATGAAATGGCTGGCAACCTGCTACAGCACTTGGACATATGCAAGTCAATTGGGCTGGATGGGATCCACCCGAGGGTACTGAGAAAACTGGCAGAGGAGCTGGCCAAGCCGCTTTCCATCATTTATGGTCAGTCCTGGCTATCAGGGGAGGTCCCAACCAACTAGCGGCTAGCAAACGTAACGCCTATCTACAAGAAGGGCCGAAGGGCAGACCCAGGGAACTATAGGCCTGTCAGTTTGACCTCAGTGCCAGGGAAGCTCATGGAGCAGATTATCTTGAGTGTCATCACATGGTACTTGCAGGGCAACCAGGTGATCAGGCCCAGTCAGCATGGGTTTATGATACGCAGGTCCTGCTCGATGAACCTGATCTCCTTCTGTGACAAAGTGACATGCTCGGTGGATGTGGTCTACCTTGACCTGAAGGCTTTTAACACTGTTTCCCACAACATTCTCCTCAAGAAACTGTCTGCTCGAGGCTTGGACTGGCATACGCTTCGTTGGGTTCAAAACTGGCTGGGTAGCCGGGCCCATAGAGTCATGGTGCATGGAGTCAAATCCAGCTGGAGGCCGGTCACTACTGGCAGCCCCCAGGGCTCAGTACTGGGGCTGGTCCTCTTTAATATCTTTATTGATGATCTGGATGAGGGCATTGAGTGCACCCTCAGTAAGTTTGCAGACAACACCAAGTTAGGTGCGTGTGTCCATCTGCTCAAGGGTAGGAAGGCTCTGCAGGAGGATCTGGATAGGCTGCACCGATGGGCTGAGGTCAACTGCATGAAGTTTAACAAGGCCAAGTGCTGGGTCCTGCACCTGGGGCACAACAACCCCAAGCAGCGCTACAGGCTGGGAGATGAGTGGTTGGAAAGCTGCCTGGCAAAGAAGGACCTGGGAGAATTGGTTGATAGTTAGCTGAACATGAGCCAGCAGTGTGCTCAGGTGGCCAAGAAGGCCAACAGCATCCTGGCTTGCATAAGAAGCAATGTGGCCAGCAGGGCTAAGGAAGTGATTGTCCCCCTGTACCCTGGTGAGGCCGCACCTCGAGTACTGTGTTCAGTTTTGGGCCCCTCACTACAAGGACATCGAGATGCTTGAGACAGTCCAGAGAAGGGTGATGAAGCTGGTGAGGATCTGGAGAACATGTCTTACGAGGAGCAGCTGAGGGAGCTGGGATTGTTCAGCCTGGAGAAGAGGAGGCTCAGGGGCAACCTCATCGCTCTCTACAGGTACCTCAAAGGAGGCTGTAGCAAGGTGTGGGGTGGTCTACTCTCCCATGTGCCTGGTGACAGGATGAGGGGGAATGGGATGAAGTTGCATCAGGGGATGTTTAGCTTGGATGTTAGGAAGAACTTCTTTACCGAAAGGGTTGTTAGACATTGGAACAGGCTGCCCAGGGAAGTGGTTGAGTCACCACCCCTGGAGGTCTTTGAAATAGGTTTAGATGTGGAGCTTAGTGATATGGTTTAGTGGAGGACTGGTTAGTGTTAGGTCAGAGGGTGGAGTAGGTGACCTTGGAGGTCTCTTCCAACCTAGATGATTCTGTGATGAAGTGTTCAATCATAACAAGAAATATATGAATACATAGAATATACTAAACAAATTAGAAAACTATCCTTATAGTTTATATATAGCTATGCTGGTATGCAAGAGTATGACAAAACGTAAGATCTTGTATACTTACTAGATTGGCAACCCAAACTTTTTTTTTTTAATATTCTTCCAACCATCATTCTGAAAGAATGGGAAGTCAGGAAAGCACATAATTAAATAACTACCTTTTATTTACTTCTTCATCCGCAAATTCTGTGGGTATAAGAGAGAAGTATTTTCCCATCTTCAACCAGAGGTTTGATTTAGGGATCCAACCGTTGTGCGCATGGATAGTATGGATTTTAGCAAGCTGTTTGGCAATGAGTCTTTAAAGAAAAAAAATGTAATGTTATATTTGCAATAGATTAGACAGCCTTTATCCTATCTTTCCTAGCAAAAATAGATTTCACAGAAACATCACAGGAAATCCAGCAGAAGTATCAAAAGAGCATAAATAAGAGCAGCACAGCTACAAGGTAGCATCTTTCAAGAGCCAAAAGGCCTTCAACAGCACTAAGGGTAGGGGGGAGCACTCGTGTGGAGAGGAATTGGAGTTCAGCTATAGCATGCATTATGGACCTCTATTTTCAGTCTTCAACTTGCTTATCTTTAGAAGAGTTGACTTAAATTAGCTACAGTTTTTAGGCAACAGATACATTTCAGCAAACACATGAAAGTCTACAATCTTAAAAACATCAGCATCTTCTTTTCACTGCTAATAGTATGAAAATTATGTCTCAGATAAAGATATTGAGCCTATTCACAAATGAAGAAGACCAGAAACTGGGCTAGGACAACTTGATTTAATGAAGCCCAGCCTTGTAGAGCTACACCACATCAAATAACTTGACTAGCAGTAGCGTTGAAGTGTTAAACACTCACAATAAGCAGAACTCTTAACAAGTATATCTTGTCTTCCATGGGAGCAACAAGGGTCACTTGCTCAAAACTGAAATATGATTAACTAAGACAAAGGAAAGCAAGCAGTCACAACTGTGAGCATCAGTTTTGTGCAGGTTTATAAAAATATTTATTTTTTGTCTACTCATAAGCTAAGCCTGAGATCCTTTGGGCCTGACAGAACATCATATATGTATCACAGAATTTAGAGAAATTTAAAAGTTTACCTGAAAATATCAGGATTGCACACATGCTCTGGATCCAGTGCTTCTCCCTGCATGAACTCATAGCACAGGCCATTATTGAAAGTACAGTATAGTTGAGGTGCACAGCCATGGGCCTGCAACACACGGAAACTCTTCACTTCCTCATCTCGATCAACTAAGAGCTCAGTCTTATTTCCATAGATTCTAACTAGAACCACATCATCTGTTGTGTCACCCACGTAGCAGCCAATTAGTTTATTGGTGATTCCATCAGTGAACAGCTGAAAAGTAAAAACAAACTGTAAGTGACTTAGATCTGTATTCCTGAAGTGCAAGAAAAGAATACAGGGTCATTCCTTGGCTCAGAAGACAATCTTCACTAGACTAAACATTAAAAAAAGATCTACAGAGATTTTTTCATTTAACACATCAAGAGAAAACCATGAAAACATGCCACAGTGAACTACCGAAACACTACATGTAAAAGGCAGTCACTGAAAGCTCAATATTATGAAACAAATTCTCACATAACCATGCTGAAAACTGATGATGCTGAAATCAAAGCCCAAACAAGGTGGCCATCCTAAAACTGCAATGAAAGTGATCATAAACATGGGGCAGCACAGAAACCATTCTGACGCACTTCAGAATTTCTTTATTTGCTGAACAGTACACAAACACTAGAAAGATATTCTTGGAGTCCTAAGCTACTCCTTTAAAAAGAAAGTAATGGTGAACTGCTTCATACCTGAGTTTTACCTTCCCACTAGTCTTGGGGTATTGCTGCTTGAGAACAATTTGCAAAGTCACTTTGGCTACTGTACAAATTTGATGGAGTACTTCAAATTCAAGACCCCAGTCTTCAACGTCAGGTACCACTCCAAATTTAGAGAACTTCTGACAAGACTCACTCTTCCATCATTCTACTTCATAACTAGTACACGCCACTCAAAAGACAAACAAGCATTTTAAGACTTAAGAGCTATACAAAAGCAGTTTTAAAGCCCTGCAATTTACTGTTGCTTCAGTGACCAGTGTAGTCACCAATGCCTGAAAATACAGAATGCAAAGCAAGTAACTTTCCACAAAAAGAAAAGCATTCATCATCTTTTTACTTACATCTAATGGCAACTTAATCATTGCCTTTCAGACAACAGTGGGGGTATGATTGCTAGAAGTTCTTAGCTATGGGGGGAGAAACCAATACCACCACCAACTGCTGCTTCTCCTTTCATTGGACTAAACTAGTGATTAAAAGGTCTTGCAGATGCTACCAGATTAGCAGGCTAAATCCAGAGTTACTAGGCCACGTATACATAACTGCAGGCAGTCAAGCATTTGAAAGCAAATCAAGAGTAATACAGCAGTTCTCTATCTTCTACAATCCGGGACAGTTTTACAGCTCAGAAAAATAGGTGCTCAGTGCTGTAAAACTTTGTGCCCAGTCAATCCAGAGTGAACACTTACAAACTTGCCAGAAGAGAGTTACCCATCCTAACTCCAGCTCCTAGTAAGTGTCTCAAGGGCAATAGATGAACATTTTCAGGTGACGAGCACACTTTCAGACAGCCAACATCACATGCAAGAACACCAACATTTTTCTGAGTACTTAACAGGCTCCTGCTGTTCTAAACAGAAGTAAACAAATTACAGGTATGGTACTTACAACCATAAATTGCATTCATGTGTATTTGTTTAAATTTATGCCTTTTCTCACACTGTTGCACACCCAAGCCCTGATTAAGTTATAAAAGAATCAAACATTACACAAAGCATCCTTTCAGGACCTTATACTAAAATAAGCAACCAACAGAAGGCAACTTCAAGTTGGTTCACATATGCATTTACATATGCAGTTTTCCCTTTGGTGGGCATCTTTTAATTAACTTACCACCTTTCTATATGAGGCACTTTTATCATCAATTCTCATTTAGTAAACTTCTGGCACATGACACGAGGCATGTGGAGACCACCTGAACACCTGCATTTGAACATTTTCCAACTATGCAGGTACTGGAAGCTGCGAGCACTTTTGCCTAAGGCAACCTACAAACACTGGGGAAATTTTCTTTCACAACTGACGTAAGTCAGACTCAGAACAAAACTACTGACCAAGGAACAGTCCTGCTGCATTTCAGACCTTATAGGACAGCTTAACATTTAAAAAAAATATCTATATTTTCCCCCTTTTAAATTACACGTCAACAACAGGCAACTTCTCTACTTGCATCACTGTCCCTGAAAGCCTTGGAGGTGTTGGTTTTTTTTTTTTGAAAGCAAAAAAAAGTCGTAAACTTTTCCCCCCCCTTTAAGGTTAAGTGGGTCTAATTTTGAAATGCTAAGTAGTACCATTCAAACACAAGTTAATTTATTTTTCAAGTCTCATGGATATGGAAAAATCAAGCATCACCAGGAGCTTTTTAAACCCTAAAGGCCCTCCACCCCCAGCCCCAAAATTGAGTCTCCCTGTTTTAGAAAGGGAAGAATTCACAAAGATGTTGTGTTTTAACTATCGCATCTTGCTTTGCTCAGATTTCTTATGCGATTTAGCCAACAAACTCAAAAAAAGCAGAAAAAAATGGCAGAGAATACAGAAAGTACTCTGCATAAAAAGTTATGGACAGTCAGTCTTGTGCAAATAGGTTCAGCAAGTCATGCCATAAAGCCAAATTAGCCTATTTACATGATTCACCCAGAATTAGGGCTTTACAGACAGTTATTACTAGCTATTAATAATCCAAAATAGGAGACAACTAATGAAGTCTTTGCCTTAAACAGTCCTCAAAGCACTAAAATAATGTTACACTGTTAGTACAACTTAAAAACTGTACAGTTTAGCATACCTACTGGTTTCCACAGTAAGATACATTTATACTCTTAACACTACTATATTTTTTGTTTGACACTCACACGAATATTACAAGTTTTCTCTAAGATAAGGATCGCATGACTGAGCAATGGAGCAATGTTATCTAATTTGACCAAGCAGAGTATTTCTTCATTTCAAGTGTGGCTTGTAAATCATAGGTGACACCTCTGTAAGGTCATCATCTGCCCCCCACCCCGGTAAGCATATAGTCACAGAAGGAACCTCCTGTGATCACTGAGGAAGTACTGGTTCTCATACTTTTCAGTATACAAATAGAATAAACTCAAAAAGTTCAAAGAACTCACCACCAGAGTTATCTGCTCCTGAAACATGTCGGAAGGATATGCTTTTATGTTCTTAGCAGTTCTCAGAAAGAACTAACTTGCTTAATGACATCCACATATACAACAGTTGTGCTACATTAAGGTTTAGGGTGAAAACCTTTAGTCTAAAAGCACTGATGTTTTCAAGATATGAGCACCCGGCACACAGGTAGCTCCTGATCTGTTCCATTATGTACCTCAAAACAATCTCTTCACAACCATATGCTGGCCTAAAGCTCCTACAAAATCAAGTCAGCTTCAAGTCACTGGAACTTCTGCTACCCCTTCCTATGTCTATAAAAATAACTCTAATCAAGCTTGCCCTTCTCTCTGTGCAGGATAGTACTATGGACAAGAAGAGCAGGTTCAAAGGTCCCGAGAAACGGCAACAGCACAAATAACAGAGACCTAAATAGTACTGATGCAAGGAACAGTAAGAACATGAGGTTTGCTTCTGATGGTCAAACAGAAACTTCTGGCCACCTCACAGCTTTTGTCACACTGCATAGGCCTATTATCCCTCAAAATAAGCTTCATTAGCATTAATAAAAAACTACTCCACAGCAAGGAAATTGGACTCCCTTGACTTATAATTTAGGAACTCTAGCTCTTATTAGCATCTATTTGTAACATGCTGCTATAGGTAATTATTTACACCCAGGAGCATTTATTGATTAACAAATAAATAAGAAGGCAGAAGAGTTTGCTTACTTTTCTAATAACATAGCAGATAATTTCCATACTCTGACATGAAAAAACACTTAATGTTGTCTACCAATAAAAGAATTTAATACTTTGTTTAAATCTTGCATTAATTGTGTACTGAATAATCTGCTTGGAAGGTCTTCCCTGAAACAAACTGAGATGCAGCAGAGCAAAATATCAGTTCTGTAACAAAAGCATGATCAGAAGAGACCCCTATTATGGAGGCAAGAAAAAAAAAATCAGTAAGCTCTCAAGGTCACGTAGAGGATGGAAAAATCTACAGCGTTACATATATGAGGTAGGAAATTCTTGAAATATATCTAGACATACAGAGAGCAAATGGAAGCAAAAAACACAACTGAGTGCATAAAACAAAACAAAAAAAAAAGCACAACTCTGGTACTCTAGTAGTCTGTAAAAACTTAAATATTGTGATATGTACTTATCACCTTGTGGTACCTACTTTCAGGTGATACAATGCTAAGCTACAGCTGAATTCTGACAACATTCCTGGAAATTATATTTATACTGGCCCATGATCTAGGCAAGAAATACAGGAGGAGATTTAGCTCGAAGTCCAGACTGTAAAGGCTCTCCAGCTCTTGGGAACAAACAAATTGTTTACTGAAATACAAAGTGAAGGTTAGAAATCTACAAATGAGTTATTCAAGTGCAGTCACAGAAAGCAGTAGATAGAAACAGGACAGGTCAAGTAGGTCCAGGAAGAGCAGAAACACGTCTTTTTTGAGACAGCTTACTTTAAAAGCAATTATACTTTAAAAATCTCATAATTATCAGGTTATTAGATTTCTGATAAAGGCATGCGCTGGATATATTCCTATCTCATAATAAGTGCTTCAAAAAAGCTTGTATATGATCCTATTGTTCCAGGTGCTCAAAAGAATGAGAACCAAGTTCTGATCACGTGGAACATGCATGAAAAGGCAGAAATTAAGTGTCACAGGGGGAAAAGTAGAAAGCACTTACCACCTACCCAGCAAATTTTCCACAATTTTTTTCCAATTTTTTGTCCTTACATCCACTGAAGGAGAAACAGTAGTAGTAGTAGTACTGTACTGCTGCAGAAACAAACAGAAATGTGATGTTTCTGCATTGATAAGGAGGGCTCTCCCTGGTTCTGCTTCTGAACCCAAAAATGACAGGGAAGATCTCCAGAAAGGCATAATTTGTAATATATGCTTCTTGAAATCTTCTCAGCATTAAAGTTTCTATTGTAAGATGCAACTTATTTTTTTTCTGGGAGAATACAGTCTATGTGAGCACATCCACAAGCATACCTCTGCCAAGAATTCCATACCTTGAAAAGAGGTTCATCATTTCTCCATCTTTTTTCTTTTTTTCAGCTGCTCGTAAGAGAAGACAAAGTACTGGTTGGTTACTGGAAAATGCAGGTCTCATATGTCAGAGAAACATCATCCAAAGGTCCCCAGGCTCTGGAGCCACAACACCCAGGCCACCACACTTTGCAGCTGGAAGCCAGTGCCTACATGACTTGAGCTACGAGCTGGCCATGAACAAGCACCATTTGTTGTGAGAAGCAGGAGCTAGCAGGAAGCCAGTAAATTAATGGTGCCATTCTGTGCTAAGTTTGGCCAGAGGCTGAACTACCAGTTCTCCAGCAAACACTTGGGGCACCCAGCCATGACAGCAGCATGGAGAAAAAGCAATACTACTACTACTGCTTCCCATACCATATAGTATAAAACAAACACTTTTTGGCTACCAATCAAGCCTGCAGCTTCAAAGAACACTTTTTTTTTTTAGATGTGAAATTCCATGTCTTGCATATCCTCAATATGAAGACCATTTAAAATTACATGCAGAATTCTATTATAAAATACTACAGATACATCACTGTTTGCAAGGACCAGTTCTGATCTAAATGTGTTACAAGATGAGTTAATTTTTCTTTGGAGACTTATTCTAGCATAAATCAAAATATTTTGTCTTCTTTCTGAAGACTATTCTCCTACCCAAGGAGACAGTCAGCATCTGATAAGTAGTTGAGAGACTTGTGTAGCAGCGAATTGTTTTAAAACCTTCTACAGACTACACAATACTGATTAAAAGTTACAGACATACATGTAGAAATAGACTAATATAATGTATAAAAGGAGTCAAGATTTTAATTCCAAGAATGAATTTGCTATTCCTACCCTGGAGACTTCTGACATGAATCAGCATCTAAAAGCGAAAAAGCCACAGACTAAAGAGGAACATCTTTAGGAAGCTGTCTTTTCTGACATCACAAGCCTTTCCTGGAAGTTATGTGCCATATATAGCCAGGTAACTAACAGGCTGTGTCTTAGCAAAAATTGACTTTTATTTTATTTAATTACCTAGAATGAGACTCATCAGTACAAACACACCTATACCATGCACAGCTGGATTACATCATACTGGGATGTGGCACTTCAATTCACCCCATGAACATTATTGCTGCTCCACCCACTGATACCATAAAAATTCCTTTACAACAAGATATTATCTAGCATCAAACACATAATGAGAACAGAGAAATCAATCAGCAAATGACATCTACTACCTAAAGTTCTCAATTGCTGCAACACTGTGTTCAAGGTACACCTCAAATTACAGTTTTTCCACAATACAACACCATCAGTGTAGCCCATTCTGAAACAATTTCATGTTATTTTCCTTCACTCATCCTTCCTCTAAGTAGTAACTACTTCCACAACTGTTGAAGATCATATCCTAGAACAGCTAGGTGTTAAAAAATACCACTCTTGAAAAAATGTAATAGCATTCAGATTTAGAAAATATTAGTTTGCTTTGTTCCCCATAAGATTTATGTTTTGTTCCCATTCAATTATCTCATTGCTTTAAATCCCATATACAGTCTGTTTAAATAAACAGAGTATCTTAAGTAGTTCAGAAACCTGAAGCCAGGCTTTTTGTAATAAAGAAAATACAAACATGCAGACAAGAACAGAACTCTGAGCAGCAGCCAGAAAATACTAATTAAAGAAAAGCTATAGAGCGCAAGTCAGGAAGGAAAAAAAGCAGATAGATGGGGGGAGAGGGAGAGAAAAAGCTAACCGGATATATAAGGAAGTAAGGTTTAAGTTAAGTATTTTGTTGGCTGAAGTACAAGTCTTTCTAAGCACAACTAAATCCTTACGAAGAATAGTAAGCCACAGTAGTAAAGTCATGCAGAGCATTGATAAATGCGAAGATATGTACATCCTGAACAAAGACAGCACTATACCACAATATTCCATAATGTGAGTGTGAACGAGAAACATTTGTGAAACCTTTTTGGAAATGATATGGAACAAAGTTCTATACAGAAGCTTGCAGATTCTAAAAAAGTAAATTTCATTCAATAATTGAATCTCCTTAAAAAAAAAAAAATATATATTTTCTCCCCCTTTAGGTTTGTGCAAGGACAAGAACAGTGTTGGCACACAATTTTATCCCAGATCCCCAAGTGATCTTGCAGCTGACTTTTGGATACATATCACACTATGCAAATAATATATGCGTAAATTAACACTATCATTAAGTCTCTTCACCAGTAAGAGCAAGCACCCTTTATTTTTAACATTAAAGAACACTTCAGAATGAAAACAAATACAGATTGTATTCCCTGCTGCTTAACATTGTGCTGTAGAGAGGCGATTATGTATTAACCTACTGAGTCCTTTGTTAGGAACAGACCTATAGATGTTCAGTAGGTCATGGAATGAAAGAATCCCAAGTCTACACTTGGAGTGGTCACTGGCCTTCCTGTACCATAACCAAACACTGATCCTCCTTCAAAAACAAAGTTTCACCTCCATAAAAGAAGGGAGAAAAAAAATAAGATGAGAAAACTTAAGATATTTTTACATTAGGAAGGTGATAAAACCTTTTTATGGCATGAAAGAGTTAAATATAGATAAAGTTTTATTTTTCATTACAATTTTTATATTCAGGCCAACTCATTAGTAATGTCCACTGTCACAAGTTAAGCTGTTCACTAATCCAAGACAGGGTTTGAGTTTTGAAGGGCATTTTACCTCATGAAATCACCAGGCACTGTTCCCTATATTCACTTCAACCAACTTCTGGATTAAGCAAGCTGTAAGCTTTCACGAGGAGGTTGAAGCCTCCACAGAGATTCTGTCCAACCTGAACTACTCTATTTTATTACTTTGATCATGTTACAGAATCAGAAGCTACTAAAACAAATATGTGCTTTTTGTGATAATGACATAGCTTTCTGAAAGTGTAAAGCAGAGAACGCAAACCTCGAGAATTAAAGATTTAGAAAATACAATACCCAGTTCTACACAGCTTCCAGTGCATCCTTAGATGACAACTGCACAACTGAAGTATGTGAAGTTCATATTTAGACAGGAAAATTTTGCTTCTCCTTATCACTACAAAACAACATATTTATGTTCTTATACACAGATAATATTCACATATAACTCGAGACAGGACATGCATTAAAATGAACTGCCTGTGATTCAGCAAATGGTTGGCAATGCTTACAGATTCTAGAATTTCTAAAAATTCTGCATTAAAAGGATACTTTAAACAATGACTAATTATTTTCATCCTGTCCTACATTTGTTTCCTATACTGATACAAAAAAAAAAAAAATCAAAAGTCATGAGCATACTTTAAACTTACAGATCTTACAAGAAGTAAGGATTAAATATTAAGATGTTCTAAATACACTCCAGAACTGTTTCACTGACTAAGCAGTTTGGCACACAGAACAGTACATTTTTTTGCAAGAGAAGTTGATTAACTTTTATAAGTCAAGCCCTGGACTCTTCCAACTTCTTACTCATTGTTTTGAGCCAAGAATTACTTGAGAGCAAAGGTAGATAGCAGCAGAGTTCAGAGGAAGCAGTTCCTTCCACCTACCAATGTTCTTTGTCTACTTTGCTATGATGCTGCTGTTTCAAATTAGACAAGCATATTTTCCACGTGATACATGATTCTCATTTTTTCCTCCCTCCTAAATATACATGTATGCCTATCCAATGAGAAGAATCCAGGGCAGATCTTGTTTGCTCCATCCTCTGAACAAAAGCAGTCATCTTCAATTTCAGCATCTTACCGTATGTGATGCATGTGTAACCACATGAATTCTTTGTTGTTATGTATAGACATAACAGTTAAAAACAGACTAAAGAGTAAAAATAAAGGGCTCCTAAAGAGCTTCACAAATAGGATTTTTTGCTGTTGCAAACAAAGAAAATATAAAAAAAAAGTAGAAAATTGTTTGATTTTAATGTAATTTGGTTCAAACAAGATTGAGACAGTTTTTATACGCAAGCACCTAACCAGACACTAGCCTATTACTTTCACATTGCATGGCCAGTCAAATAAGGCCCAGTTCCACACCAATGGCACTGGTGCTTTTTATTCTAATTGCTTTTTCTTCCAAACTGAGCGGTGAAGGAAGGAAGTGGGTTTGTTTTTTTGTGTGTTCTTGTGGCATTTCATTTTAAACATGCTAGAACTTTCCCAAAAGGTCAGGAACATCCCACTTTAAAATGAAAATATTTCAGTTTATTAGAATGCCTGTATGAATGAAAAAAAGGGATGTTGAGAAGTAACCTATCATTAAACTAAAACAAACCCACAAACAGGAAACCTGTTTAATACTCTAGGAAAAATATCCCACCTACACTGGGACTGTGCCTCACTTACAACTGCAGCCCTCAAAGAAATTATTTCGAAAAAAAAAAAAAAAAAGCATTAGCTTTGTTTTCATGCTGAGTCGTGCAAGTCAAATTTCTATTATCCAGAAACTTCATAAAATCGAAGCCCATTTACGCGTTATTACCACAACGATCTCAGTTTTTCTACAGGAATTATTTCCAACTGTTAGTTCACCTCAGGAGAAAAAAAAAAAAAAAAAAAGCTTTACGAAAACGATACACCTCCGCACATTATTAACTGCTTAAAAAAAAAAAAAAAAAAAAAAAAAGAAGAAGAAACAGGTTAAGAGGACGGAAGGAAACGCCCAGAGGAAGGCAGGCTGCAAGCGATGCGCCGCTCTCCCAGCGGCACCTCCCGCACCGCACGGCGCGGGGCTAGGTGCGGTATGTTCTAGAAGCGCCACGGCGCCCGGTCCCGCACAGCGGATTCCGCACGGCGCCGAGGGCTCCTTCACCCCGCCAACCGCCGGGGAAGGCGCGGCGGGCCCGCCCCGGGCGGCGGCGGCCGTTACCTTACCGCGGCACCTCCCGTTACCTCGGCGGCCGTTACCGCGGCGGCACCGGCCGTTACCTCGGCGGCCGCCCCCTCCCTCCCCCGGCTTCCTTCCCCGCCGCCCCCCGGGGAAGGGGGGGGGTCCCCCGGCTTTGCGAGAGCCCCTGCCCGGCAGGGTGGCGGGGGAGGGCCCTTCTCCTCGGCCCCTCGCCGCCGGGGCGGCACGGCCCTTCCTCGCCCCTGCCCTGCCCGGAGCCGGGCTTCAGGGGGGAGGGCGCGGAAGGAGGAAGAGGAAAGGGAGCGCTAGGGCCGGCAGGGGGCAGGGGATGCTGCCCGGCCGCGCCGCCCCGCCCCGCCAGCAGCCTGCCGAGCAAATGGGGCTCGGCGCAGGGGGCTGCGCTGGGAGGAGGCGGGGGGGAGGGGAAGGAAGCGCGGCGGCGGCTCCCCCGCACAATGGCCGCCCGCCCTGCCCTCTCCTTCCCTCCTCATCCCTTCTCCTCCCCGCCGCATCCCGCCCGCAGGCCCCGCGGCGCCCCCCGTACCTGCAGCGTCACCTCCTCGGGTCTCCAGTGGGGCCGCAGGCGGCGCAAGAGCTGCAGGGCGCCCTGGCGGCAGCCGGGCCCCTCCCGCTCGCTGACGGTGATGTCCAGCTTGGGCACCTCGGGGGAGCCGGGCGGGACGTGGATGTAGTTGGACATGGCGGCGGGCAGGGACGAAGGGGCGGCGGGCGCGACACGGGCGGGCGGCTCTCGCTGGCGTCTCCTCCGCGCTGGAGCCGGCAACTGAGGGGGAAATTTCCACTGGGGCTCTCGATAAAGCGGCTCCACCTCCCCCGGCTGCGGCGCGGAGCAGCCTGGGACAGCGGGCGGAGCCTTCCGCCGCCCGGCCCCTCACCTGCCCGCCGCGGCGCCCCCCCCCCGCCCACCCGGCCCCGTCACGGCACCGGCGGGCACGGCACGGTACGGCTCGGCTCGGCTCGGCTCGGCTCGGCTCGGCTCGGCTGCCGCCGTTAGCGCGCTGCCTTTCTTTTCGGTACCTGCCTCAGTAACGCCTTTTTTTTTTTTTTAATTAATTTCTGAATCATCATTCTTCCTTCCTGCGGGGTGTATACTTGCCTTGCTCCACTTTGTGCGGTTTCAGCCGGTACCATCGGTATTCCCTCCGGGCGCCGAGGACGCACCGCGCTGTGCGCCTGCCCCGTGTTCAGTATCTCCGTGAAGAGCAGGCAGCCCATATGCAATGCGGAATGAAATTAATCTTGAAAACCGTGCTGCCTGCAAGCGTTGATGGGGCGGTTTGAGATCGTTTTTTCAGCCAAAACAAAAGTCCAGACTATACCAAAATAAAGCACGTTATTTTTTTTTTTTTTTAAAAAAAGGAACTGATACTAATTTTTTGGACATGTTTATATCACCCATAATACTCCCATAAGTACATGCCTCCCATCGCATTCTGTGATCTTCCTAAGTAGGCAACACTGAAGATTCAGGAAGTTCCTCTACCATAAAGCAAGTATTAGGATACCCTAATACACGATAACTACGCAAACAGAATAATGGCCAGGCTTTTCCCTGAAGAGTTTTTACTCTAAATAGACACAGGTCAGGGAGAAAGGGCATAACATCCATTCAAAATGAACAATGCCGAGAGGGAAATGGCAAATTCTACAGTTTGAGTTATTAGTTTCATGTGTGCTCCTCACCAGAACCATGGCACATCAGTAACCTTCCTAGCATGTCATCCACTACAATCTACTTGGGAACATCTTGTTTTTTACCAAGAATGGCTGTCTTCTTGTCACTGAAGGGCTTTGCATAGCCTAAGTAAGTACACCATCACTTCTGCTCCCATTATTTCTATTGAACACCTAACCTTATCCCATAGTTGTTCTTCACCTGTATACCTCTCCCCTCAGATGGAGCTCAACATTTGGAGTAGTCTGTCAACAATTTTTTAGGTCATTTTCATCTTACATCTCTTTTTCTCTCATTCCTCATTATTAGTATTCTCTTCCACTTGAACTTTGGCTCAGACCTTCTCTAGTGTTTAAAATCTTTAGAGACAGGATCTGTCTAGAGATCTGTCTTTGTGGGAGTTCAGGAAACAAAATTGCCTTCTGTTGTATTTTAAATGAAAATATAATGTTTGTGGGTTGATGTTATTAGTGTTAATGTGTTTTTCTGTATCAATAGCCTTTTTCTGTCAAGGATTGAAAGAGTAAGATGGGGGGATTAAATTTATAGTGTCACTAATGTCATAACATTTCCAGATCTAAATGTTATAGCTTCAGTACATTTCTAGTGGTAATATACTTTTGGCTTGCCTTTATTTAAATCTGTTCTTTAAAAGAAAATATTCAAAGTTCTGTAATCCTCTTTCCTGTGATTTTGCATGTCTTTTTGTATACATTGGCCTCTTAAAACCATTTTTCTCCATCTCACCTGACTGGACTTCCCCATTTCTTCCATTAGCCCACTCCGCTTTTCTTCTTTAAATGTAGGACATTTTTAAAGTTTAAACTCTTTTATTATTATTATTATTAAAAAAAAAAATACTTCTTCAAACACAGATCTCATCATTTATACATTATTCAGTTTTTTAAATTAGTATTAGCATAGTAGCTAATAGCATGGTAGTAGCATAGCATGATAGCACCCTATCTCGTCAGGTGATACAATGCCCTCTGCTTCTACTCGGGCAGTTTGGTAGATGATAAGCTAAGACTTATTTGCAGATTAAGGGCAAAGTGACATTTTTGTTAAAATAAAATGTCAGAAGTTGAATGCTCCATCTTCCGCATGACCTGGTCTGAACAGAGATTCAGTCATGCTAATACAGAAGAAAATACTTATTCCTGCCAGAAGCCATATTACTTTCAGTTGTTTGCTCTGAGAAGCCTTGCTAATTTGCCAAAGTCTGACTAAATCTCCAGAAGTTGGCTGTGAATTTATTTTAAACATAAGGGGGGAAGTTGGAGCCATCATGGTGTTTAGATTGTTTGGGAATTAAGGAAACTGAACTTAAAGATCAGTTAGGCTTTTAAACTACTAAATATTTATCAAATAGATAAAAGAACTAGGGATGTTTAGGCAGCAGCACCTTCATTTATTAAGGTCATGGTATAAAGGCACATCCTTTTTGCTTGTCCTCAAAGTGCATGGGTAAATCTTCATTCCTGTTTTACAGTGGTTGAAGAAAAGTTAGAGCTAGCTACTAGTTCTGTTCCCTCTTTACCTTATGTTTCCTGCAAATACTTGCTGTGTTTGAATCAAACCCCAGAAAACATGTTCTGAGGACAGGGACTGTTACTCAAAGTTCCCAGGAACAGTATTTTTTTCCTTTTAGAAAAAATATTTTTACTCTTTTTAATCCTCCTGAAACCTGTACCCTACAAACTGTGAAATTCATTAATAGGAACTCCAGTGCAATCTTCACAGGCTACAAAGCATTCAGGTTGGCTACAGACTTGTTCTTAAAAAGGCCTGATGTTTCATGAAATAAAGGCTTGGGAACACAACATGCATCTTTTTTAGACACACCATACTAAATTAAAGTCATCCTAAGGCTGACCTTATAGACAATGTGGAACTGGAAAAACCCGGGTGCTTTAGTTCTCTCCCAGGCTGCGCTCTACCAGCCAGTCTGGGTATCGACTACCTACAGCCTGTTTGAACTGCTTATCCTCACAATTCTGCCATTCTCTTTTCCATCTTCTGCTAATCAGAAACCAGGTTCTGCCATTTCATTTATTTCTACATTTTTTATCTTGTTTTTAGGTCAGTGCTGAATGCCTTATAAGCTCTTTAAAAAAAAAAAAAAGGAAGAAACATCAGGCTTAGAACCAGTTGTAACTTCCCAGATGCAGTTCTCCTGGCTGCTTGCCAAACCCAGTAATTCAGTAATTGCTTCAGAAGAACTCAGTACATAAATGTGACTATGAGTCGAAAATGTACCCCTTCTAGCCATAATTAACTTTAATAATAGTTTGCATACTTGAGAGTCTCAAAATACTGTTCTTATATTGTCCTAATCTTACAGATAGAAAAATTGAGTCATAAGGTTAAACCTGCCATTAAACCAGTCAGTCAGTGGGCCTGGAAATAATTTTCGAGTTTCAGTCCAGTCTTTTGATCACAGCATTTCTTCAGGGCTTTAAAGAATGTCATCTCTGTTGATTATCCAACATGTATTATTTGTGTCAAGATGAATCACATCTCTGTACACACAGTGTTAAACTGTAATTCAACTCTTATATTTATTTATTATATTGATTTTTAAAGTGCCTGGTGCCCTAGCATCCATATTGATTTACCAGCAACAACTCTCAACACACAAAGTTGATAGTTCTGTCATATGTTTATTGTACTCTATAAACAGATTTCATTTTAATGTTGGTGAAGACTAGCTTGAAATGTATTATTTTTTTAAAATCTTGGCAATTTATAAATTTCTCTAAGATGGATACTGCTTGGCATGTTGTTTATATGGTAAAAACTCTTGTGCAAGTTGCTTGACAGAATAATGGATTATAGCTTTTTCAAGTGTATTTTGAAAGCCACGTATGATAGAGTAAAAGCTTCAATGCTCATTGCAGTTTTATGACTTCATTTTCTAGTAGCCTAGTTAGTGACATGCATGCAACATATTCCATATGATAACCTAGTTGCTAGCTATCTTACCCCTGTATTTTTCCAGTATGGGAGTGCTGCTGTGCATAATGTAGTCTTTATAACAAGTGTGATTACGTGTGAAATAGCTTAGCGGTTTCCATCTTTCAGTTTTTCAGGGTTTCACCTGGAAACCTTGGCAGTTCTCCTACTGGAAGTCTGGACAACTATGGCAATAGGCTTGCTTACCTCCAAGGCTGCTTCAGGTAAATGCACAGACGTCTTCCCTCTAATCTGTCCTTGTCTCAAAGTCTGGGAACCACAGGTTGAACTGCCGTGGATAGTTACCCAGTCACACACACTGCAGGAAACATGGCCTCAACTAAACAAAACACTTAAATGCATTTAAATTAATCTCAGTTCAATGAAGAGACAAAGCCTGCTTAAGTCAGTAGGGCCAAATACATGCTTAAGCAGACGCTAAATCACAACGAGCAGTTCAGCAAGAAATTCCATTATTTCTCCATGCTGGAGGGGCTAAAATGTACATTTGTTGTACAAATGGCTATTTATAAAACTAGGCAAGGCTCTTTGTATAGCCCTTGCATAATAAGAAAGAAAAGAAAATCTTCATACTAATTATGCTACTCAAAAATATAGATTAAGTAAAGCAGCACAAAATAAAATACCACAAAAAGGCCACTGTCTGCATTTATTTTAATAGGGGGAAAAAAAAAAAAAAAGAGTAATTCCAAGTTGATTGATCTAAATTTGAACTGTATACGCATACAATAGTTTGCCATATCCTGAGGTTTTTCTCAAGGGCAACAAGTATACATACTGTGTAAGTACCCAGATTGAGTCTACTGGGGTAAATTTAGTATGCCTCACATGCAAGAATAAATTCACACACAGCAATGTAAAAGGAGAATTTGAACAGCTTTTATATCTTCTAGAAATATCTTTGTAAAATATTATTGACTAATAAAACATCCTCCTAGAGGAAAAAGTCATAAACCTCAGTAATTTGAAACCCTGTGAACAAAGACAGTGTCAAACGTACATTTAAATATTATGTTCGCTTGTAAAAGAAGCCTAGAATACCTTGTTTTCTTATTTTTAAGGCATTATCAGAATGCTATTCTGTTTTTTTTCTAGTGAAATCTTTAATCATTTTTATAGTATAAAAAGGGGGGGAGGAGTAAACTGAACTAAATTAAAACAAATTTAAAAGATACATACAGAATAGTCTTGAGAGACCAAGAATATGGTTATCACATATAAGTTACTGCCAGTTCACATGTAACTTGAATAAAGAAGGAAAGGCAAAAAAAAAGGTAGCAAAGAAGGGAAAGCAAATAATAGGCAGCTTTTGTGATTCCAAATCAATGAGGAGAAATTACTAAACTGGCATAGGTGTTTTCCTCACAAAAAACGTTATTCTAAGTGATCTTGTTGGTAGTTTCAAGAAATCAAAGACTGAAGAATCATAGAAGTTATGCAGAAATAGTGCTGCTTTCTCAATTGTATCTAATCCCTTTGCATCAAGTTGGACAATAATTAGAAAGACTTGGGGGCAACAAGATCACATCCTTTCTTTAAGATTTCCAGCAGCCTGCACATCCAGGCATCTGTCTACCAGACTCAATACTGTTGTTTGTTTGTTTGTGTGTCCCTCTTTGTATAATTTCTCTAAGCCCTGCTTCCAACCTGGTTTATAGGGTATTTCCTACAGGATTAAGGTTAAGGTGACCAGACTTTGTCTATCCTCTCTTAATGACTTTAGGAGGAAAGGCTTCAGAATTTCACTGGAACTTTAAATCCCAAAGATAGTTTTGCATCGTTTTGCATCATATCATTCTGGAAATTCTTGAATGGATTAATAAAAAGTAATCATTTGTTTTTCACTGAAAGAAAGGAGAGGATAAGTAAGCTTTTATCTGTTCTCTTGCTGCCTATGAAATTTTAACGTGTTTTTTTTTTTTTGTCTTTTTACTTGACACTTCTTTTTTAGCCACTTTTCAAATGGTTTGAAGGGAGAGGTCCCCTTCACTTTTGAAAGGTGCATAATTCCAATTTATCTGGATTAAAATCAGGTAGCATAATCTAGTTTAGTATCCCCTGCTCAAACTTTGACTCTTTTGTCTTTATTTTGATCTTCTGCCCTTACAAGTTTCCTCTGGTAGACTAGAAGTATGTCGTATATATTTGACTAGATCCTTAATGGATTTGGAAGTCCTGTATCCAAGAAACAACCACCTCAAATCAATCTGGGGTGCTACAGTCATTTTCCTTTTTCCTTTTGTTCTATAATCTATATGCTTCTTTTTGTTTGTTTTGTTTTTTCCCCCACTGTCTCAGTTTTTTCCTAGATTCTTGTCTCTTTTTGGCCTTCTCTTTGGTAGTGTTTTTCTTTTGTTGCATGCCAGTGCATTGCTAACTAGCACAGTCTGGTTAAAATCAGTTACGCTGGAGGAACAGAACTTTGCACAGCCTGTTTCAGTGCCCATCCACCAGGAAAACTACCATTTACCTCACCGGGAGCCAAATGAAGTGGAACAGGTTACATCTGTACAGTCACATGTGCTTGGATTAAAGTTCACAGCCAGGCTCTGCTCTCTCACTGCTCTCAGCCCACCACCAGTGAGGGTGCAAATTCCACCCATGGGGGGGGGGGGCAACAGGGGCTGCCTGGGGCCACGAGGCAGGGGGCAATGTGGGGCCTGGCCCCCAGGGCCTATCCCATCACCTCCAGCCAGAAATTGGCAGAGGCTAATGGGGATGGTGTCCAGGAGAGGGGACCAGTAAGGGCCATTCGTGCCCCTGGGAAAGCAAATCTGACTTTCACAAGGGCACTCCAATTTCCATCCTAAGCCTACAAGTTGTAGGTTGTTGTTTTCACTAGAAAGTCCTGCAGATTTTATTTTATTTTTGTATTATCTGTTACATTATTTTTCCTACAGACCCTCTTAGAGGGCTTGCCAAAGAAGTACAACAGGCATAAGAGAAGAGCACCTCAGAACAGCCTGGTATTTAATCATTGGTTTGTAAATATCTTTTACAGATTTCCTATCTGCATCTGTTGCTATGCATGGCAAATCACTGAATTAGCCAGCTTCTTTTATGCCTTTGTTAAGGGAGAGCTTGGAACATTAAGTTTTATGTTTAGGGACAATAAAGCTACATACTCACATTGGAAAAGTAAAAAACAATAAAACTGTAGCAAACACACAGGGCCAAGTTTTACCAAGGTCTGTGTTCCCCTCCATAAGGCTGTGGAGCCCAAGCACAGCAACAGAGGAGGAGGATGGCTTGCCTGGCTGCTGCCAGCTCGGACTGCAAGCGGGAGGAAATCAAGAAGGAACAGAAGTTGCCATACAGGAACATTCCATACCAATGGGAGCTCACAGCTCAAGTGGCATTATGAGTTTTATCAAATTGCCTTGAAAGAGAGCCGGAAGCTTCACTGCATGGTAAACAAACACATCCCTAATTATCATCAGCTTTCCTAAATTCCCTGTTTCCCCCATCATCTTGCCCCTTAAAGGATTTTGGCTTGTACAGCCAATTCAACTCAGCAGTCTTTATGCTTCGGGATGCAACAACTTTCCTGATCTGTTTGAATCAACAGAACTTTTAATGTGAAAAAGAAGGAGCATTCATTCCAGCTTCACCCCCCTCTCTTCAAAGCACTGTTGGAGAGGAGCAGTGCCTCTGGTTCCCCCTCACACGCCAGGATTTTGCATTTCTATCTCAACCGGGCCCCCCAGCCCCTGTCTGTACAGGCCTCAGTTCACCCAGAACACAGAGCATCTTGTGCAAGCAGGTTGCAGCTGCAACATTCTGTTTCATTTCTGTGATCTACCTATCTTCTGCTGCCATGTTATTCTGAAACTTATATTTTTTATCTCGACTTAAAGTTTCTAAGTTTGTAACGATTTTTGTTTAGAAGATACTGTTTTCCCTGGTATTCATTACAATTGGCTGTGGTTTGAGCATGTCGGGAGCTTAGTCAGCTGCTAGTGCAATGAGAGGCCAAGACTTGTTTTTCTTCTTTTTATCCCTTTCATCCAGTGGAAAAAGTTTCCTGCTGCTTTGCCTACTGATATTCGATATCCTGTCTCCAACCGATGCACATCTTTAAGTTTTAAAGAACAGCATGTCAGCAAGCTCTGTTAATTATCACTCATTTTGTCCTCTCCGTGCTCCCCCCCCCGCCTCCCCTTGCATTGTGAGATTATTTTGGAGGCGGTACTTCTCAGGGGAATGATTGTTCCTGATTCAACTTCACTCGTCTGTAATAAAATAATAATAATAATAAATCACTGTCTTATGTTTTGTGACTATGTATTTATTTAATCTACAGAATTAAAAATATGCTTGCAGTAAAAAAAGCAGCCATTCAGAAGCTTTTTAAGATGTCTTTTACAAGTAAATGATAACGCAAAAAAAAAAAAAGTAGGAAACATGAGAGATTTGGGGAGTTTCTCTTGAAGTAGTTTACATTCTAAAAAATTTTCCTGCTAAGTATCATCCTGCCTATATTTTATGAGAAATAATCTTTCTGGCAACAACATGAGAAATCATCTTTCTGGTAACAACACGAACTACCTGCATTGGAAAGGAAACAGTGCAAAGCTGTTACTATGTCATTATAGATCATTTAATCAAACATAACACTTTGAGTTACTTTAACAATAAATAAATGACAAAAACATTTCTAAAATATTATTCTACCATGAATACTGAAGTCCCTGGTTATAAGCATTTGTTTCCCTGCTATCTGTGGGAACAGAAAGCTTCAGTCTAAAGAAAAACACAAGTATACACAAGCAGAAATACTGAAGGAATGTTTGAAAGTTAGGTTGATCAATCCTACAATTGCATGGATTAATAGCCAAGAATTATATATCAGAACACCTGCAATGTTATTTTATCGATCCTTAGCGGTGGACAAGTGGAACTTATGAGACAGCTGTTCTGTGACGGTCAGTTCTAGTTCAGTAAATGATTGTCTTGCTTTGCTCAGTTTAGTTACGTAGTCATTGACTCAAGGTCAATTTCTGTGCAATCCCTAAGTGTCTCCAGAACAGCTCTGCCCCAGCCAGCTCCTACCTTAAAGCCTGTACCACACATGGAGCCGTGATGAGAGAAGTAGAATAAACCCAGGCATCTGAACCTTCAGAACCATTAAAAACAATCACCTTTAAAACACTGATGAATTTGAGGTCTGGGGTCACAACTTATTTTAGTGCACTTTCTGAAAGTCAGAGATTTCATCCACCATACCTTTTATAGTATTTAAGGAAAAGTTCTTCTGAATCATGTGTACATGAAAGTTTCTGCCAGAAACCAAACTTCTGGCAGAATATTTTTTCCTACAGTAATATCTCCTTTGCTTACTTTTTTATAAAGCAAAATCTAATTGCTTCCAGAAATATTGTGTTTCTATTCACTGGATGTATTTTAACTTTACTTTTCTCCCAGAAAAGAAAATCTGTTGTGTTTCTCAGCATTCTTTCCTCAGCTAGCTGTCCAAATCTGATCATAAGAATTCACTAGATGTTTTCATAAGAATAGGAAGGTTTCTTTTGCAAAGAAAAGCTCACAAATAGGAGGTTGTATCTGGCAAAAGTGTCTGGCAAAGTCTGAAATTAATAAGGGCAGGATCACAGAGCAAAACAAGAACAAAGTACATTTTTGGTGCAGTTACTGAAAGTCGCAGAAATGTTAGAAAACTAATAATTTTTTTCTTTTCTTTTTTTTTAATACTGTATCAAGAAATAATCTTAAAATTAAAAAATAATAATAATAGAAAAGCTGCACGATAGAGAAGCTTAAGCTCAAAGTTCAAGAACCAGCTGAAACAGCCACAGAAGTACCTGTGGAGATAGATTATATCTTTGACCCAGTTTTATGAAACTCTGAAGTCAATTACAGTTTTATGTGAGCAAAAGATGTTTCCATCTGGACACAAGGTGAGTAAAAGCAGTACAAACTTTTCAAAAATACAATAAAAGGTTTCCATTGACATAGACTATGTAAGCCTTCCTGAAAAACTAATTGTAACCTTTATGTCCCTTATCGGGAAAACATCAAATTCACTCCCATAAAACTTATGTCCAGTGAATTTAGACTAAAAGCAAAGCATTTTTAACTGCCACAGACATATGGAAAACAGCACTTTAGGCACCTCACCTAAGTTTTTTGGCTGAATAATTTTATGGCTGATAATAATATCTGCAGTTACTGCACATTGCAAATTATGATAGTAAAGATAAGAGTAATTAAATCTTACTCTTGTAGGGGATAAACTAAATTGTCAGGAGGGTTTTTTTTTTTTTCTTACAAATCTTATTATGTACAACACTGTGCATTTTTAATGGAATATTAGAAATACATTCACCTTTTTTTTGGAAGCCTCTGGTGCTTGAATACCACTGATTATAGGGGAGTGGATTACTGATATCATCTGGCATCAGATTATTTTTTTGTGTCCTTGGTGGAAACCCACAGGACCTGCAAACACACAAGCAAACATTGATACTGAGAGCAATGAATTATGTTTATTTTCAAAAGTACATAGAAATATATACCAATTGTATTAAGGCATCCGCAGTCTTGTATAAGTGCTTTAGTAAGTTTTGAATTTCTTAGCCTGTTTCATTGCAAGAATTAGATACTATTTCTACATTGAGTATTCAGGCCACATCCTTTTGCATGTCAGCACAGAGATCTGGGTGAAAGACTCAGTGGCAGAACTCCCACTTTTCTTCTCCCCTAATGAGCCTTCCAGCTGTTCACAGACTGCTGAGAAAATCCAGGTCCTAAGAGGGTTCTGCATAATTCCCAGTGTTTTTTTTTCCATAGACAAGCCCAGCAGTGTATCAACTGGTGCTGCATGTGTAGAACACATATTAGCATGTGAAACGTAGAAACTAAAAGTCAACTTTGAATTCCTATACATCTATTTTTATAATTGCACCCTAATAGAGCATTATTTTATTTCTGTAACCTTGGTTGTTGTACAGAAACAATAAGGTTGTCAAAAAGGTGAAAGAAATCCTAGGGTGTATCAGGCAAAACAGTTCCAGCAGGGACTGCTTACAAATACAGAGGTGCGTGGGATACAGAATCAGAGGGATTGTGGTACAAAGTGCTGTTGAGACTTCATCTGAAGTACCATGTAGAGTCTCACATGTTAAAAAAATGAAACAGGTATGGATAAGAAATAACAACACAACTAAGTAAATAGAGACCCTCACTCTCTTGTGCAAGGAGTCTAGAGCTTTGCTAGTTCTGTCTAGCACAGGAAAAACTGTGTGGATAGAATCACCCTCTAGAAAGGATAGAATCATCCTCTAGAAAAGTTTTTGGGCAGAAGTCTTTTCTGTTTAGGCTAGAAGACAATATTGGTGTGCACAAAATGGGCATAAGCTGCCACTGGGATTCTAACTAGAAATTTCTAATCATGCATTGATGCTCTGAAACAGCCTTCAAATATGAGTAATGGGGACAAGAAATGTCTTGAAGTTAATAACAAAGTCAGGCTTAGTCTTAAGACAAAGTATGTTTTTTTTTGTTTGTTTGTTTGTTTTTTTCTCCCTGAATCTAAGCAAGAGGGATATTTCATAGCAGTAGCTTTCTGAAGCTTTAGTACATTTTATACATACAACTAAGTGTAACTTCCTTACCCAGAAGGAAAAAAAAAGTATTTAATCTACAAGTTAACTAGTTACATATCATCTTCTGAAAACTACCCCAAAAAATAGGCACAGTTAAATCACAAGAACCTTGATGCCTCTATTGTCTCAAACACTGAATCAAAACTATTTTTTTTTTTAATATAGGTTAGCATATTATCTCTAAGAAATACCAGACATTTCCCTGCTTATTTATTCTGATCGGATAGGGAAGTGCAGAACAACAGCTAGTTAGCTGTACTTTGAATTCAATGACCTAATGTTTGCAGTCGTGGCAGTTTGGAGTGAGAAAAGATGTGCAGAAGCATAAAGCACTCTAGATCCAGCCCACTTCTAGTTATGCATTTTGTCACTTCTGCACATATGAGCAGAAGTGGGGGCATGCCGTCATCTGAGGTGGCTAAAACAAAATTATTCTTTTTCCAGCTTCCTTCTCAGCTGCACCAACTTCAACCATCTGATTTCATTCATCACAACGTAGGTTTCAGCAGTTAACAAAGCTGTGAGCGAGGACTGCATTTTACCACGTCAAAGTTCTCTTCTGTGACTCTTATGGAAAAAATGCATATAGCCACCAAGAATAGAAAGTGAAACTGAGGCATATCTTGCTTATAAGCTGAAGGCTCCCTCTCCTCTGGAAGCTATTCAATATGGCAGATAGATTTGAAATAAAACTTCTGTAACAGCAGGCTGTGACAACAAAGCCTCATTTTGAGGTTGGAAAAGCTCATAGCTATAAAGGGTGCACCTGAAAGACAGCTGGTATTTCTTTGCTGCATGCAGATGACAAAAGATGTCAATAAGCACAATTTTGAATGCTTATAAAAAGCTTTGTATGCTTTTTGAATCACCAATGATTCAAAAGCCTTGTATGAAGTGAATTACAAAGGATTGGCAATTATCTAAAATCACAGGTGGAGTCATCATCCTTCCCACACTGTTTTATTAGTTCCCCTAGCTTAGTAGCATCCCTCTTCACTCAATTTTTTGCCTCAGCCTTTTAGTTCTCACCCACATGCAAGACCAAGACCCCAAGCTAAGAACTCGAAAGCACTGTATTGCTCGTGTGAGTATCAGAGCACATCAAACAGCACGTGTGCTTCTCAAACACTTAATGATGCATGCATCAGTATTGCTGCCTGCAGAGATTAAACAGCATACTTTTAACGGTTTCACCCCAGGCCGCTGACTGTGCTTTTGGACTACAAGTAGTCTACCCACACCAACTTCTAACACCATATCAGGGCTGTAATAAATGATCCGTGGTGTAACTAATCTACTGCAATAGTTTGTGTGTTGCCTTGTTTCAATGACACCTAAAAAAAAGAAAGAAAGAAAGAACAAACAAACAAAAAAAGGCTCTACCCACACATTTTTTATAACATAAGATCTTTGAGGGCAGATATCCTAAGAAAAATGTTTCAAATGTTATCTGAGACAGTTTGCACTTTTTAAAACTTGAAAGATCAATGCTATTATGCTCTTTCCCCACACATCCAAACAATAACAAGGTTAAAATAACATTAGCTCTTAATTTCAAAACAATCCTCCAAAATGAAGAAGGCTGCAATGATTAATTTGTTGACTTAAAGCACTGAAACTTTAAACATAGCGTATTGAGATAATCTCAGACAAAAGTGGAAAATCACTGGAAGGGAAGGCCACAGATAAAACATGATACAAAGGTGATAGCAGTTAACTCTTTGCCTTCAGAAGCTGTGCTAGAACTAGGCCTTCAACAACTCAAGGCCTCACTTTCACACAAATCACAGCTACACTTGGCAAAGACTCTTGAATTCTTTGACCTTTGCAAAAGTTATGAGGATGCTTGTCTTTGAAAACTTATTATATTAATCTTATGGCTTTATATATATATATATATATAGTATTCAAGATTCACAATAATAACATCAGGAAAACCAGTAGATTTTCATGCTATCACAAGTCATTTGTGGGACATCTCAGCACTGTCAATACAAGATTAAGACAAAATTAGTGAACGTTTCTAAAATTGCGGATGGGCATACTAAAGTATTCTTATTTCTCCTTGCCTCTTTCAGAGGGAAAAGATTAACCAAGGAAGGTGTTTTTTTTTTTTTTTTGTAGTCTTTAAATTCAGAAGTGGCAAGACAGTAGAGATCTTTCTTACTTCAAGAGCCTTAACTGTAGGATGCAGTTCTTATAGGATGATAAGGACATACTCGCATACATGAAGAGCCTTCCAGGCAAATGTAGAAAATAATTTTTGTTACTTTTTAGAAATATATTACTGTCTTATTATTTTATGGGAAATACAAGCTTACTTTTAATTTCAGCAGAGCTCCTTCAGCTGCTAAACATCTTAGTTCTACCTAAGTCTACTTGCCTTACTTTCCAACTTCAGTAGCGCAGTCTTGCTAGAGCACTGAATGCATTAATACAGTTAAACCAAACCAAGCTGCCCCCACCATCCTGTAAACACCTCCCTCCCTAAGGTGATTATGAAGACTCCCTCCAACTTACTTCCCATCTTCTCCTGGCTTTAGCTGCGTATCCTCAAGATGAACACTAATATAGCACGGCTAACCTTGGATGGGGCTTCTTTGAAAACAGTTTGGGGAGAAAGAGCTGTGAAATTTTGTAACCGGAGGGGGGTGTGTGTGTGCACACACGCACGAGTGCGCGTGTCTCCACAGCTTCTGCCCATGGGCTAGAAGCTGGGATTAGGCTTTGGCCCCTGCCCTTAGACCTTTCTTCTGAGCTGTGGAAGGTTGGTTGCATCCAAGCTTGCAATACACAGATCATGACCTTGCTCAGCTGGCTTTTCTTGACTTTTGACCTGCTGAGTTACTGGAGGTTTGACTGCTAATTATTGGGCCATAGACTGAACTCTGTTACCATCACCAGATGGTAACTCCTGTCTTGCCTAAGTAGGGTCTGTGTTTAACATGCTTTTATCAGAAGATGCTTGGTTGCTTTACAAAATCATTATATATAACTATGTATTTATGTTTCTTAACTTCTGCTGTTCATAATCATCTTTGTTAATAAAATCAAAGCAGCACCTCCCCCAGCTGCTATCAACACAGTTCAAGGTGATGATCATAATTCTTCCATACATAAAAGCAGAAAAAGCGCAGACCAAGCCTGATAAATGTGAATTTGTGTACTTTGAAAGCAGTTTCAAGATACTGCCCTCATAGTTCAAAAGCTCCATAAATTGCTGCTAACAGGGTCAAATGCAGCACTGAGCACAACTCTGTCAGGAATAAATTAAGGTAGTACTCAGAACAAGTACAGATGTCAGAGAGCATCAGTTAGCCACATTTTACTCTATGAGAGGTTTTTACTTAAGAAGTTAGGTGGTAAATATCAAATATAATGAGTTTGCTTTAATGGCTAGTAATCATGAGAATGAACTGGATTAATTCACAGTTATACAGAAAGAGCCAGTACTGAGACCATCCATCTGTTCTCCTTTCCAAACTATATAACACATGTACATGCAGTAAGACTATACATGTCAGATTTTTTTTTGGAGAAAGGTGGTGCCTCAATCATCCTGCAAGTCTTGAACTTCTATGCTTTCTCTGTGAAGGGAGATTTCCTTCTCACCCCAGGGCACGCAGGAATGTTTATAGGAGTCATGACAAGGCTCTCATAAATCAGAATATTGCTTTGATAGAAGCAGTCAGTTTGATCACTCCAGAAAGCCATCAGCTATGGATAACAATCCGTTCTGCTTTGGACTTCTGTGTAACATAACATACAGCATAACATTTTGCCACTAAACCCACCTAGCTCTGCTCCCTGAACCAGCAGCATGGTTCTCTTGCCACACCACAAGACACAATGCATATGCTCAGCAGAAAATACAAAATGAACTTGGAACTTCTAGTTGGGGCTTCCTGCCCACCCCCACTCCCTGAGAGCTCTGAATAAAAAAGAGACAGCTTCTTCTCTTTGTTCATCCTTCTCCCCTGCCACTGTGAACCTGAAGTGAGAGGTCTTCTGTCTTGTGAAGTGCTTCATCTCTTCGCAGTCACAGTTCCTTCTTCGTTCACATGATGTGTCATGACCACTTTATTAAACTGAGCTTGAATGACAATTTCTGCAGCAGTAGAACATATTTTTCACAACAAACTAGATAGTCATAGAAAGTGAATTATTAGGATGAGTCCCTTTCAAATTGGGATATTCTATGATTACTTTAGGCTTACAGTTTATGACTTTACCAGCCTGAATTGGGAACCTAGTTTTTATGCTTTTGTACTAATGGGGGAGAGAGAGCTCAAATCAGTAGCCTCCCTGTCTCCTCTGGCTTGGCATGAAATTTAAATTCTTAAAATAAACAAGGTGAATGCCTGTCAGATGTTTTCACAGCGAATGAGTATCATCACAGTGTAGACACAAGGCAGTGTTCCACTTCTGCAAGAAGATGAATATTACATACTGCTGAAAACAAAAATTCAATGAGTTTGCTTCATGATTTTTTTTTGTTTATGCATTAAAAACTTTGAACATTTAATAGCTCACAACATTATGTCTATTCCAAGTGAAACACAAGAAGCAAAAGCATCACATGGTTTTTAAGAACTGCACACACTCCAAGTTTTAGAATACAAAGATTTATTGTTTTGCTTGTAATCCATTTTAATCTCTTTAATGCACCAGGAAATAGCATGCATATCTTGTGAAGGATCTTGAAGACTACTCCATAGATAGTTTATGCAGACTTACTGTCCCTAAAACAGCCTCCTCTAAGACAAACTGATTTGCAAGGGATATTTGTACTCTTGCTGCCTAGCTGTTGACAAGACAAACTGCAAGGATCATAGCTTTGATAAGCATTAACTTACCTTGAAATTCAGGACCGTCATCTTTGATCCTGACAGCAGTTTGAATGTATGAATATGCATGTTCATTAATATTGCTATATTTTGGGGTGGGACTTGAATAAATGATCTATTTATTATATTTTTACAGGAAAAGGGAAGACAAAATACCAACAAAGTCATGCAGAAGAAGAAAACCCAGCAAATATAGCCATTTTAATAACTGTGCAAGTCTAATACATCTTGCAAAAGTTAAATGTTTCGTTTGACTCAACCCTTAGAAGGAGGAAGTCACTGAAGGACTAATCATCTTCTAATGATATAAATACTCCTGCTAACAATTACATTTAATTAAATTATTAACTAGGTGTTGACTAATTAACTAAGGCTTTGTAAGTTTGAAGCACTCTGAATAGCTGTTATTATTGTACTGCTTGTAACTAAATATCTTTCTCAGAGCATTGTGTACGCAGGATTCTGCTGCAATCTCTGTGAACTGATATCACAATTATGCCATTGCCACTCATTGCTCATAAAATGCACAAAGCTGTATGCAATGTTATTTCTCTTAGAGAACTGTAAGAAAGATAAATGATATCCAATTACTAGCTGAGAACATGACATCAGATCCAGTTGTTTGATTCCCCCAGTAGGTAATAGCGTACATTCCTGTGTTAGTGGCTATTTATCTTATCCAATTTATTTCAAGTCTATATGGAAATTGAGACCCTCTTGCAGCAATAATAGCATGAAATGGAATATTTTAATGGGTCTCTGTTCTTACAAACTGCTTGATATGGACCAAATCCCAAACTGCTAAATTCAACAGAAGATTGTTACTGACTAAAGTGGACTGTTGGAAATATGTCGTATTCAAAAGAATAAAATGTTGAGATCTTTCTTCCAAAAGAAATACTTTAATTTGATATCCAGGAAACAGGTGTACATAAATAACTCAGAAATACAGTTTTAGGTCTGAGACATAACTGTATTTATTTTTATCCCGTAAATGTAAGCCTTGAGAATAACTCTAGGCTTGTGTTTTTCCCTCAAAGGACCCTCAGGTTTTACTCAATTCACTACCTCAGTATAGGAACAATATTTTAAAATGTCACTGGAATTGGAGAAAAGTTTTTGTTGGGTAGGCTTTTTTCATACATATTTTTAACACATTTATCTGGATCTTACTATCTGTTCTATCAGTAGTACAGCATTTAAAATTCTTGACAATCTTTAACTTCAAAAAATTAATTTCAACATATTGTCTTCTTTTAAAGTCCAAATAAGTTTTGCTTTCAGTTTCTGCATAATACAAAGCAATAGACTATATTATCATATATCACTAATGTCAGCTCAAATTAATCCCCTTAGCCTCAGAACTACTTCGAATAGATTCAGGAAAAAGTGAAGTATGTGATACAAGTAATGGCATACACTGGCAGTTTAATTCCATCAGGGAAGTCCCTCATTCTGACCATCCAATTTTTACCTACTAGTTACAGCATCAAGATTAGAAAACATTACTGGCAGAGTTAGCTTTACGCAAAGCAGGATGAAGTCAGCAAAACCGAGCCCATGACATTCTCCCCAAGTAACTGAGGGTCAAGATGAACCTCTTGGCTCAAGTACTAGATGGAAACTGTTCATTGCTTGCCTTCACAACCTCCTGCTGGAGCTGTCTTCAGGCTTGTTTTTCACCCATACTGTGCACATGAATGGGCAGGAGGGAGTTGCCCTAGCAGTGAGATGACAATAAGGGAGGACTGGAGGCTGTGTACAGCCACATCCTTGCTTATCTTAACAAGGCCAATGGCCTTTTCTTACAAATTTCTCTTACAAATACGTCAGCAAAAAACGCAGCCTTAGTAATAAACTACAGACTCTAAGCAGTCGCAATGACTTAAATGACTTATGATAATGAGCAATAAAAAGAAAAAAAAAGTAACTTCAATGACTTACTCAATGATAACCTGCATTTCCATTAGTCATGTCCACATATTTTGTGTTTTAATTTGTCCCACTCTTTCCAGACTTCCATTCTTTCCTAATCATTGCTTGCTGTATTAAAGACCATCGTGGTATCAGCAATTTGTCCATGTAGATAGTGATAGACATTAAGACTGCTCTCAATCTTCTGTTTAAACAGGTTAACTGCAGTCAACACCTCCAGGGTAAAATCAGAAACCTCAGCAATGAAGTCTTGGTCCCTCCACAGATCATAATAAAATCCACCTATTCATTTCAGAGAGGTATAATTTCACCTTACTGATTTGACCGAGACAGGATGTCATGCCCTATCTTTTGTTGACAGAAGGGGTTCCAATGCTACAGCAAATACATACAGGCAGTATTAGGTAGCAGTGATCAGATTTTGCCTTTTCTAAAACTTTATAGTGGGCACAGCCTAACACTTGTACTCAGAGTGTATATGAGTTTTTTTGTCTGGGATAGCAGAGGTTCATTACTAAGTGATATTATACATACACACATCTAAAAATACATATGTATATGTAAATATATGTAACTCTGAATTCAAACCCTCATGGCATTATTAAAAATATTTTTGGATTGTTCTCTTTTAGATTTCAGCCAGATAGCTTTGAAATGTGCAGTTTTACAGAGAAACACTGGCATTCTTCCAGTAACCTAAAACTGGTATTGCAAAATGTTCTTTGTTAATAATAGTTGACAACTATTACAGTAGTGTCCTGTTCTAGACACTGCTTGGCACAGTAACAGTAGTAGAAAGAGCCAGTATCTTCTGTGAATGCTCCTATGCAAAAGCAGACACACCTCTAAGTATTTTTAGACTTCTGATGAAGTCTCGTTGGTGTGTTTCATCAAGGTAAAAGCAAACAAATAAAACTTCTTCATTCAGTTTTCTTCAAATCAGCTTAATGCAGGATAATCAAAAAGTGATCTTTTCAATGTTTAAGACACAACCCATCCCACTTCAGGTCACACTGTAACCTGGGGGAAGCTTAGCATAACACCTTCTAATCAGTATCTTAAAGAAGGTCAGTAAGCCGGTATCATTGAAACCTACCCTAAAGGGATAGGTTTAGTCAGCAGACTAAAGTTATGGGGAAAACTTTTATTTGGAGTATTAGTTTCTAAACTAAGGGTTAAACTAAGGGAAATCTCTTTGTCGGAAATCAAAGCATATAATGAGATAGTAGTTTAAGCAGAAAGCAGAACAAAACCCTATCATATTTCAAACACCTGGGAGAAAGGAGAAAACAAGGATGCATGAATCTTTACAATTAGATGGTAAAATCTCTCAGCTTCCCTACACAAAAATCTTATTTTTATGGCACACATTGTTCCACACAAGATGTCTTTAAAATTATAATTAGCAATGTTCTTGGTTTGTAGATGTTGGCTTACAATGCCATTGAATACATGACAATACCTGCTCAAATAAGATGACACTGTTCTGCAAGTTTATCAGGCTTGTTATATAGCTGAAGCAGGACTTGTCACAACCTGCTAAAACACCACTTTTAAGCAGAAAGGAAAGAAATTTAGCAGAAGACAAAATGAATGCTAAAGTGCAGCCAGTTCCTCACATCTTTACTGCTCTTATGATGAAAATACATCTCTTGATATTTTCTATGGACTTTGAACATGCGTATTACCAAAAAAGTACATATTATAAAGTATATTCATTACATTGAACATTTGCCTGAACAGCAGGAAACATAATGCTTTTTCAGATGCTTCAAATAGTTTATCTGTTCTAGGGCTTTGGCTGAACTTTTGCCTGAGTCCTTTCTACCTTACTCGTTCTGTAAATTCCTGCTGGCCCTGGGGAACTGGAATGCTGTTGACATGAGATGTGTTAGAGGACATGCTAATTGATGGGAAGACAGGTCTCATTCTGCCAGTATGGAAAGTCCTCAGCCCTAAGATGAATGTAACACACCAAGCAAGTTTCTTAAAACATTAAATCATATCTTTATTGATCCTTTCAACTATGTAAGAAACAGATTTTGAACTTGTTTCTTCAATTTTATTTTATTTTATTTTATTGTATTTTATTGTATTTTATTGTATTTTATTTTAGTCTACTAAGGTTTTCCTTTATAAAGCTGGATCCTCAGGAAAAAGATAGAGATAGAAGTATGTACACATCAATCTCTGTATTTCATTATGCCACAGAGAGGGAGAAGCGTGGTCACTACAAAACACTGGTCCTGGAACATGGTTTCTCATCTGAGATACTACAGTTCCAGAACAAACATGGCCTGTTCAGAGAGTCTTCAGATTAAATTAAGAATGTTCAGACACATGAAGAAAGCCCTATGGGAAAAAAAAAATGACTGGAAAAATTAAAGTTATTTTAAAAAATAATTTTTTTAAAAAAAGAGATGGTAAATCCATTAAAAAATCCCCTTTAAAGTGTTGCATGAGTAGAGGGAACAATTATTCTTTCATAATATAAAAGAGAGGAATCCACAAATTAAATCAGTTTGCAAGATCAAAATAACAAGACAGATTTTCCCAATACAAGTAGTTAACCTGTGGACCCTACTGGCCCCACAAGCTGTAAGTTAACCATAAAAGGTTACCTAAAAGCATATGCACCAGTTGCTAGCAGTTTAATCTAGTAAGGGTCTTTTAATGTTTCTAAAGGGATAATCTGTTCTCTAGGTTCAGTGGGTAAAACAAGAACAGATTTGTATTTCATCATCCAGCATTCAGTTTGAAAATTAGAAACATTTTTATGTATATATTTTTTTTAAGCTGGGTAATAAGAAGCAATGAAGTGAATTTTCTGGGAAGATATGAGAGGTCTTTGAATCAGGAATGCTGCAACTCAACCAGAACCTGTCTGGAAGAGTTTATTGCCTTAGAGTTCTCTTGAATGCTTCCCTTACAGCATGCAATGGGCACAATAAAGGTTGAATTGTCTGAGGATTGTCCCAAACTTTAGCTATTTTATTTAACAAGGCAGTATATTTAGCCAGGTATTCACTGTATTAACTGGCCATTAGTCTGTCAAACTGTCCAACCTCTGGTGAGCCCTAAAGAATTCCAGAGGTTTTTTTTGTTTAGTGTTCAGTGTAGAAAGACAGGTTTAGGAAGACCCTGACTTCACCAACAAATTTCACAGAGCCACATACCAATCTCTAAAGGGATACAACTAAACTAAATTTGTGTTCTTTACCTTCTAACGTACAAGATAGTTTCAATCTTTATGGGTTAGGAATTTCTTCTTTCAAATTAAAGCAAAAAGTTTCAAGTATTCACATCTTCAAAAGCTGAAAAAACCCACTCTACATAACACAAGGTGTAGTAAAGTCACAGTAACTGCATAATGTTTCCTAAAAATCGTTGCATCATAATTTATCTGGCAAAGGAAGCAAACAAGTGGGTGTCGTCAGAAAAAAAATAAAATCATATATGATAAAGTTTGTCTTTACTTCGTTCCTACTTATGTACAGTCAGGAACTTAGTTTATGCTCTGAATCTTGGGCTACAGAGCCCAAAAATTAATGAAGGCCAAACAGTGTCATATCTAACACATGTAACACAACAGAGAATGTCGTTTTTTTTTTTTTTCTTTTTTTCTTGTCATCGCACCCTCTGCTGGTAATTTTCTACCCTAATAGGGAAGTTACATTACAGAAATGGCTGTTTACAAGTAACATAGTGGATTAATGGCCTGTATTTAGGGCTAAACAATGCTGAGGATCCAACATCCACACCACGTGCAATTCAGGGGATTTCATTTCATATTATCCTTAATTTGCTGCCATGACCTGCATGGCCTTAAACAACCGGAATACCTTTGGTGAGTTGCTCGTGTATGCTTTCTGGTTTGGCCTAATCGGGATGAGATCTCCAGCGCCTGCGTTCTGTGCCTGCTCCAATTTGCAAGCCAGAACATTTAAGCAGGCGAGATCTAGATATTTTATTAAAAATTGCCAGTTTCTGGTCTAAAGCTGTAACATTAGCAACAAGTCTTCTGCTTTTGATTCCCGCCCTGGATCTTTGCTTTTCTATATTGCCTTGGGATAACAGCTCCAGCACTCTGCTCAAACCCGGGCGGATAAGGCAGAAACGTGGATGTGCCTGAAGAGCTGCCTTCAGAGCACGCACGACCGAGGGGAGGCGCCACCTGCACTCCCGAGGGCCCCCACGCATCGCCTTGCTCTGCCCGCCCGCAGCCCAGCTGCGTTCATGGCGCCTATAGCGCCAGGTACCGCCCGCAGGGATACACGGAGGGGAGATGCGGCGCCCCCGGCCGCCATCCCGGCTGCGGGGCGGAGCGCTGCCACGCGGGGGCGTGGCCTGGCTGGGGGGCGTGTCCCAAATGAGGGGCGGGCGCCGCGGGGTCCTACCGCCCCCCCCCCCAATCGCCTCGCTCCTCCGCCGCGTAGCGCATGCGCCCGGCGGCTTGCGTCAGGGCGCGCCCCGCGGCGGCGGCGGCGGCGGGTGCGAAGCGGCCGCGCCGGGCATGGGCGGGCGGCGGCGGCGGCGGCTGCGGGCCGTTGGGCGGCGCGGCGCATGCGCGCCCGGCCCCTCGCCCCCCCCCTCCCGGCGGGCCGCGGCGTGCCTGCGGGCGGTGGCGGCGGCGGCGGCGGGAGGCGGCGGAGGAGGAGGAAGAGGAAGAGGAAGATGCCGGGCAAGCTGAAGGTCAAGATCGTGGCCGGGCGCCACTTGCCGGTGATGGACCGCGCCAGCGACCTCACCGACGCCTTCGTGGAGGTGGGGGGGGATCGAGGGCGGGGAGCGCCGCCGCTCAGGCACCTGCCGGGCCCCGCCGCCACAGGCCCGCCGAGGGGGGGTGGGGGGGGAAAGCGGAGGCGGCCCTGTCCCGTGGTGCGGGTCTGCGGCGCGGTGCTGCCAGCGCGCCGTGCGTGGCCCCGAGCCGTGCCGGCGGCATTGCCCGCGCCCAGAAACCGCGCCTGAGGAGGAATGCGTTTGGAAAGGGAACGGGTGCCGCATAAACGCGTGCGGGTGCTATAGATAGTAACTGGGGCTGGCACTGCGCTGCCCTGAGGCAGGGAGGCAGCGTCCTTCTAAACTGTGTAAGTGGAAGAAAATGTCCTTCCAGAACTCTGTAAATAGAAAAAACGTGCGTGTATTAATCTCAAAATAGATTTGATTTGGTGCGCGTAGATTTGACTGTCACTGCGTTTGCTTAGTGAGACAGTTCACTGAAAATAAAGTGAAAATGTGTTTCTGACGTGCTGTTCAATGGAGCTGAAATGCTGCACAGCTCTGCTGCCTTAAATACAGGAAAACGTGATACTTCAGTGTTTGCTTTCAGAAATTGCATCATTAAATTTATTAATAAACCATCATGCGATTTAAATATGATTAATAGGTAACCAATAACATCTCCGATGTGTATTAGTAGGAGACAGGGAAAACAGCAGTAGGAAGCGCGGCTCTGAGTTTCACGTAGCCTGTTTTTGAGCTGCCTTGAGAAACAGCTCTCCTCTCCCTTCAGTCACTGGTTCCCAAACCTGCACCTTCTGCGCCAACCCCAGAGTGTGAGTAGCTGCGTGGCAGCATAGCTATAGAAATTAATCTGGTTAAACACTAATTTAACAACAAGAAGAGGACAATATACTCAGCAAGATCAATTTGCTTAGCTAGATTAACATGCAGCTTCATGAATGTCTTGGCACAAATAAGGCTGAAGAAATTCATAGATGGGGCCTTGCTTTTAGGACCACTGTTTAGGAAGAAAAAATCAAGGCAGGAATTACCCTTGCGGGTACATACGGGACATACCCTTGCCATGTGGAGTGAGTATGGCTGCAGGTGAAGTGTGTCAAAATAAATTGAGCTTAAAACTCATTTTGTGTTTGTGTGAGGTTGCTGAAAGTCTTTACAAAGCTTTTTAACTTAAAAATGACAAGTGGAAGTAATATTAAAGTACTAGTTGACTACTAGCCTTTAAATTTCCCTCTTAAAGATTCTAACATAAATCTAGAATTAGAAAAGAAATGAAAGACTTTAGAGCTGTTACTTCAGGTTATGCATAACTTGCCAGCATGTGTGGTCTGGAGCAAATTACCACAATTTCTTCTGCATCTGTGCTTCTAAATTTGTACAGTGGACAGCACTGCAGTGCTTGATTACCTCTGCTAGCTTTAATGAACTAACTTGACTACTGGCAAAGTTTAGTTATAGCTGCCTGAGGCTCCGAGGGAGCTAATTTACTCCCTAGATAACATGTAAAATTAGACTGGGTGGAGCTCTGGGCTATTGCATGTTGGCAGCTTGTGTGTAAAGCAGCTCTGTTAAAACTAGCATCATTATTGCTTTATTATACAGCTGAGTGCAACGAATACGCATTCTGAGTAGTTACGCTGCTAGGTTTTCTATGCTCCTAAGCAGAATCTACATTTACATAGCTAGATCTGTGTTTTCATCACAGAATCACAGAATTTCTAGGTTGGAAGAGACCTAAAGATCATCGAGTCCAACCTCTGACCTAACACTAACAAGTCCTCCACTAAACCATATCCCTAAGCTCTACATCTAAACGTCTTTTAAAGACCTCCAGGGATGGTGACTCCACCACTTCCCTGGGCAGCCCGTTCCAATGCCTAACAACCCTTTTGGTAAAGAAGTTCTTCCTAAAATCCAACCTAAAACTCCCCTGGCGCAACTTTAGCCCATTCCCCCTCATCCTGTCACCAGGCATGTGGGAGAATAGACCAACCCCCTTCTGGTTCTTCACACCCCTTCTCACTTTTAATTTGAAAGCTTACTTTGAAAATAGTATCTTTTCCAAAATCATTACTGTTTATTGAATCAAGTGGGGGTTCTCTATAGAGTTCTGTAGGATTCTGTTGATCGAGGTGTGGTAATATACAGAGTTTAATGGGAACTTGTAGTCCAATTTTGCAGCACTCAGCTATCTGAACTAACTAGATGTATGTATGTAAGTACAGAATCTCATTAGAGCTGGGTTACGCACGTATGTAAAATAACGACCATACACTGACATATATATGTGTGTAATGACATATGGTCATACAGATGTGTCATGCTGAAACATCTAAATATCAATACTTCCTTAATTAGTGTTTAAAAAAAATGCTATGTAGTGTTCCAAATCTAAGACTGAATTTAATTTCCAAGATCTATTTGCACTTTTAAAGATAATTGTATTCAGAATCCATAGCCGTCTTTGACTGTAGCGTGTCTTTTAAATCAGCACACATTATTTTCTTAAGAATCTCGAATACATTCAAAAACTTTGCATATTTGTCAGTAACATCAGATACTTGTTATAAGTTGAAGTACTAATCCTTTTGAGAGGTACCGTTCACATAATTACAAGCGTGCATAATGGCTTGGAATGAAAGGTGCAATGAGATAAAACCTCTTAGGTTATGTAGCATGGTTTCTTGGTGTATGGATTGTCACAGAAATTCTGTTAGATGCTTTTTCAAGCAATTGGGGTGGTCCTTAAACAGACTGCTGTGAAGACCAAATGGAGATTTCCACAATACATACCTATAGCTGCTTAATAGCCTTAATCAAGAGAAGTATGTAGAATATTTAATCTGTGTTAATTGAAGATTAGAGGGATATATATAGATACGTAGTTCCTCTGTCCTTTTTGCTGATATGCTTTCTGGAATTTTCTATAAGAAGGGAGGACTAGAGCCTGTTAAGGTTCTTCCCCTTGCTGCTGTGAATTTACTGATATGTGTCTAGCATGTCACGACTGCAGTTCATGGAAGTGGTTTCAGGTATTTTCTGGTGCGGATCTATCAAGACAACATGTTTTAAGAAATAAGTTGACTAATGATACCATTTTGGTTCTGCGTTTGTTTTATAACTTGACAATAAATCTGATGTAGAAACCCTAGAGAGAAGAGTAATGGCATGTAATCTATCAGCATTTATGTAGAATGCTTTTGCTTAAAATATTTCCAAACAAATGACAAGCAACTGCTAAGGTGATGTACCAAGTGACTTTGAATAGCCAACGTAACTGCTATTTTTAACTAAAGTGATTGAGGAGGAAAAGAAGTAATTTTGAAACAAGAGGGGGAGAGAGGTTTGTTGGGAGTTTTGGTGATACATGGAAAGTTGCTTAAACATGTAACATAGATTCAAAAAGAAACTCACTGAAAAGAACTTCTTGTTGTTATTAAAACATGTATTTGAAATTATTTGCATGTGTAGATTTAATGAGTAACTCAGTTTCTAAATCTACTAATTAATGCTTGTTTTTAATAATTGCTTATATTTCTAGGTAAAATTTGGAAATACAACATTTAAGACCGATGTGTATCCAAAATCACTTAATCCTCAGTGGAATTCTGAATGGTTTAAATTTGAAGTAAGTATTTTTTTTTTTTTTTAAGAGCTTGCCAATATTTATCTACATGGATGTTCTGTTTTAGATGCCCTTGAAGTATTTTCATTTCAGGCAGAAAATTGGTTTTGAGGAGTGAAGGTATTCCTGTTTAAATACAAATGAAATCTTTCAGCAAATCTATCTATGTGTAGACATTCTTTGCCAAAAGTGCATTATTTTATCTTTACAAATGGTTTAAAAAAGAGGCAAACATGACAGAATGGATCTGACACACATGTTCTGGGGGATGTAAAAGGGAGGGAGGGGCGGGAAAGCATTTTCCGTTAAGCTTTTGGATACCAGTGTGGGTATGCCTTCCTTTTTTTTCTTTCTAAAGGGGTAGTTTTGAGGAAGGAAAGTTAATTGGTATTTGGAATGTTACTTTGGCTTGCAAATAATGTACTTGAAGAAGAAAATGGAGAATTTTTACAAGAAAATTATAAAATAAAGAGCTTGGACAACAACTATCGGACACTTTTTTCTCATTTCCTTATGTAATAATGAGGGCAGTCAGCATTTTCCCATAACTGCTCGTTTGTTTTTAGGATCTGATCAGTTCACCTTAATGAACTGAGTACAGTAGTATCATAGGTGTCCTCTGACATTCTACTGTGAACAACTGTTTTGCATAGTTGTTATTTGTTACTGCATTTTTGTTGCATTAAAAATAATAATTGTGTAGTGGTATTTAGAACAAATTAGTTTGAATGTATAGTACTGATTTATTTATAGTGTTCAAATACAGTATCACAATACAGTCATGTTTGTAAATACTAGCTACTATGTCACTACATGTGCATGTAATGTTAGAAATACAGCAAATATAAAAAAGGTAAGTTTAGCAACTTTATTAATCAACATAGAGTGCTTGATTAAGAACATCTCTTAATCAGTAATCCATGTTGATTAAGAAAGTAGTACTAGCATAGTGAGGTTCACTGTTCTTTTTTTTTCTTTTTTATTTCAATTCTTTGGGTCTTTTTTTGTGGAGTGGAAAGAGCTGAATGATGTGGAGGATTAACTCTCTTAGTACAGAGAGTTAACTATGTCAATAACAGAAGTCTTAGACTTCTATCTTTTCTTTCCCAAATCCATTTTTCCATGCAAAAAGAGCCAAACAATAACACTAAAAAAACCACATCAGAATTCCACATTTCAAAGAGTGGAATAGCACTAACTGCTTAAGACATCTTAAGCGCGTGAATTTGTGTGTAGTTTGATCTTTATGCAACACTATGTTATAATTCTAAAAAAAAAGCTTGCATGAGTCCTCACATTATATTTAGCAAAATTTATTTTGGTTTGTGATGTTTAGAACAAAGTTTTAGAATGCTTGTCTTTTGTCTCCTAAAAAAAAAAATAGCTGAGGTATCTGAAGATGGATTATTGCATCTATTTAGAGAAGTACATGTCTGAAATTACTGAATATTTGCAGTGGGTTACATAAAATGTATTGCCTTTTTTAAGCCACCAGCCAGTTTGGAAGTGTGAGAGCAAAACTTAAGAGTGTAAGACTTCAGAGTGAGATGCTTTGTCTTAAATTTTCATTTTTTTTTTTCTTCTTCCCTGAAGAGTATGGGTTGTGGGGATTGGTAAACAAACCAGAGAATGTGACTTAAAAAAAAGTGGGATTTTAAAATAATGTAGTCACCATAATCTTTTTCTGTAATTTTCCAAGTGATAAATCTAATTGCAGAATTTTAGCATTTTGTGAAGGGTAATATCAAAATAACACTGTTTAGATCCAGGAAATAGAAATCGGATTTCTGTGAGTAACGTCACTGTACATGACTAATTTGCCTCTTACTGCATTTGTTTTTCCAGGAGTGTTTTCTTGTGCTTTTTTTTTTTTTAAAATATTCAAATTCCATGTCAATATTTATTTCTAGGTAGATGATGAAGAGCTGCAAGATGAGCCTCTCCAGATCACAGTTCTTGATCATGATACCTACAGTGCTAATGATGCCATTGGCAAAGTGTACATAGATATCGATCCTTTGCTGTACAGTGAAGCAGCTACAGTTATTTCAGGATGGTTTCCAATTTATGATACCATCCATGGTAAGATTTGCTAAGTTAAAAGTACAACAATGTTGTTTGAGATGTAACCTGCTTCTTGCAATGTTCATTGCTGTAAGCTGGTTTTGGAAATGTGTAATAGCTTTAGCCTTGGGAGCTGGAAAGCTATGGTTTGGTACTCTTTTTATTAGGTCTTCAGAAAGTTAAGAGTGCCATCTAAAATCATTGACAAAGTACTTCTACGATACTCTTCGCTTTTGATAATACTAATGATTGTATATGAAAGATTTCTAAAACCTCTGGAATGAGAATTTCTGGCATAGTTGCCTAGTGTTTGGCAGAACACCTTTCATAGAATTTGCAACAAGTGGAAAACATCTTCACATAGTATTTAAAATAGTAACTGGAAAATTCAGATAAAAACAGAACAAACAAACAAAAAAACTAAAACATGCTTACTCAATCACTATATGTTTACTAAAAGAATGTACTCTTGCTGAAGTCACTTGGGGTATGCCTTCCTGGGATGTTGCATAAACTTCGTTTGAGATGGAGGAACAGAATGTGGCAAACACAAAACACAAGGTGAAACTCCTTTTCCTTCCAGAAAGTACTCTTAGTCCTAGGTATAATTCTTCAGAATATTTTGAAGGTATGAGAAAAGGAAGTTAATGATGCTTTTGCTTTTAAGGAAGTAGAGCTCTCATCCCAGTAAGTTAAGGTCAGTTCATAGCTAGTTAGCTTTTATCTATTTGGTTATTACTGCTGCTCTAGTTTATTATCCAGTGGGAGTTAAGTGACTTAGCTATTTTAAAAGCTGATTATAAGGCATAGGTGGGGAAGCATTAGTTGTCATTACTGATGATAATTTTTTATGTTTTTATTTGTAACAGTTACATTGAAGAAGGTTCTTAAGAAATATTGCATGCATTTTCTTCTGCTTCTAGTCTATTCTATCATATTGTATTCTTTCTTTTGAAGTTAATTTAGGTGAGCACTTGTCTCAGAATGTGTGCAACTTGTTTGTCAGAGAGAATTAGATTGCTCTATTTTCTAGATCTGTTGGTATTTCACAGCTTTTTTCTATTTAAATAAGAATTCTTTTTTTTTTCATGATTGTGGCAGTAGATTCTAATTATCTTGATGCTTGGCAAACAACAATTAATGCTTCCTTAAAAATGTTGACATAATATTTATAAATATTTATTATATTGTTTTTGCACCCTAACATCATTATTTGTGGAAAATACGAGCCTGATGCACTTCCTGTTAAAGTAAATGGAGGCTTTTTCTTCTGATGTTTTGGAATATAGTTCTAGGTGACTATTGCAATAATGTCAGAGTCAGTCTGTGAATCTAATGCATTTGAGTGTCAGATATTTCTGTGATAAAATCACAAGAGATGAGACTCATCAAGTAGTTCAGTCCTCAATATGTCAGAATCTATAATGATCTGAAAGGATTTTATTGGGGGGGGGGGTAAGCTGAAAATAGAAAAATCAGAAAGGAATGGCTGTGTTTTGAATAAATGCTCTAATATTAATAAGATGTAAAGGTAGCCAAAATATTAAGCTTTATCTAAAAAAGTTTGTAATACCTTATTTGAAGTGTTTCTTCTCAACATATTTTACACTGCCTGCTTTCTGGTTCTTGGAAGAACCATCACTTTTATTATTGGATTGAACTTCAGTGAGTAGCTTTACTGTGATCTTGAAATTATGTGAGGGAGAAAATTTAAAATGCTCTGAACAACACCATAAAGCTTTTTACATGGCCAGGACTCTAGTAGTTTCAAGGCATCCAAGGTAAAGCTTCCACCCTTTTGTGCTGAGTATGTGTTGGGACAGCGTTACAGTACTTAGCTCTTGATTTCATTCCCTGCCCTGATGATATAGGGCGCAAGAGCAGAGAAAGCGCTTGCTGCAGCTGTAACCACTGCAACAGCAGGAGGCTGATGGCTTCTCTTTTCCTAGTCACATCCTTCTATAAAATCCTGCTTGCTGCAGCAGGTATTTGAGGGCTGTTCCATGAATGGCTTCAGCCTCAAAGGCTGGACAGAACTAATGCTTCCCCTGTGAGGGTGTCTCTGCAGCATGCCCGAGAGGCGAGGAAGAGTCTTCCTGCCCCTCTGGCCCTGGTTAGAATTGACACTTTAGCTGTCAGTTTAAGCAAGCCTTTTAGCATGGTTATATTATGTTCTTTGTGGAAAAGCTAACTCATAAAAGCTACTTAAATTACTAACAATAAGGATTAATTAATAGGGCTAGTTTATATTGCTTTTTGATACAGTTTCACATTTTTCTTTTTTTTCTTTTTGTTGTTGATAGGCATACGTGGGGAGATCAATGTGGTGGTGAAAGTAGATCTCTTCAATGATTTAAACAGATTTAGGCAGTCATCGTGTGGAGTCAAGTTTTTTTGCAGTAAGTAGAGGGATGAAAACAAGGAGAACCAAAGCTTTTTTTTTTTTCCTTTCCTCTTTCTCTTTGCCAATTCTGTCCTTTACCATCCAGTCAACCAGCTCATTCTACAAGCCCAATGCACGTTGACACCAGTAGCAAATAAACAAATTTATTTAGTTTGTTTCTCTTCTTTATTTATTTATTTTTATTTCAAGTCAATGAAGATAACTTTTTTTTTTTTTTTTTTTCCTGATCTTGCTGGTGCATGTGAACGTTATGTTACTTTGGGTGCAGATTCTGTTAAAAAGGTACAAAGTGAAAAGCTTTTGCTGTGGTACATGTTCCAGCATCTACCAAAAAAAAAAATTGCTTGGGTATGTCTGCGTTTTAACAGCTGAAGCTGTCTGATGTAGAAAATCAAATTTTTATTTTTTTCTTTGAATTTCTGTTCTTAGATTCATGCCTTATGTCTTTTTGTATTTCTTTTTAACAGCCACATCTATTCCGAAGTGTTACAGAGCAGTAATAATTCATGGGTTTGTGGAAGAACTTGTAGTTAATGAAGATCCAGAATACCAGTGGATAGACCGAATTCGCACACCAAGGGCATCAAATGAGGCTAGACAAAGACTCATTTCACTAATGTCAGGTATTAATACATACACTGTAATAATTATTGCTGCTTTTTAAAAAAGATCACCATTTAAAGAAGTGACTTACATTTGAGACAATGTTGTGTATGATTTTTGGTATTAACTATGTTCATTTTTTCAATTCACTCTATCTTGTATTTCTGAAGATTCCATTTTCCTAACTGAGGGCAAGTATGACAGACTTCCTCTTCTCAACTTTGTGAAGTTTTAAATACAGTTTCTCTGCTATGCCACTTCACAGGATTAACATTTGCATGTTCCTTGTTTGCATAAATGGAAGAAGTGGATAAAAGTGCAAGTGGAAGTAATCTGCTATGTTTTATTAGTATTCGTGGCAGTGATTAAGAGGAAAAAACATAGAAGACCTCATAGTAATACTGCTTCATGTCATTTAATACAGTGCTTAATACTGCAGGTGGCCATTTGAAGAATCCTGAAGAATGCTCTTAACTCTTCTGAGAATGGCTTGTTTTACTTTTGCAGTCAGTCTTCCATTGCTGTGAAGTCTGAGAAGCATCATCATTCCATGATTTGTGATGAGTTATATGATTGATTTAGAACATGTTCCCAGGATGTTTCATAGGTCTCTGTCATACTATGTGTTGAATACTGTTACAACCTTGGGTTGAATGGAGTCCATAGCAATTTCAGTTCCTTTTACTTGGCTAGAAACTTTCATATTCTACTACCGCTCTTAGAGGTGTTTTTCAAGACCAGTGCATTCATAATTTCAGTCTGCAGCTAAGTAGTTTGCAATAGGAACTTGTTCCAATATGGTTGAAAAACTTATAGAAAGCAGAAGTGATCATTCTGTTCCCTTTGGTTTCTTAAGTGAAAATTCCTAATGTCAATAATGTCATATTCTGTGGTGATGAAGCGTTTTCAGTTTGTTGAAAAATTTTTGTCAATCCTTCATTAAAAGACAGATGATATTTTGCACTTAGCTAGATAGCGTTGATAATGCTAAGTGAATCAATGTCTCCGATTTTGTTGCTTTTTGTTGCTCAAGAGTTTGGAGACTTAATAAAAAAAAAGAAAAGGCCTTTTCTCTTGGATTTCAAAGATGTTGCTTTGGTCTGAACTGTATCAAGGAGTATCTAGAAACTTTTGTGTTCAAGCACGTCTTGACCATCTTTTTCTCTCCCTAAATAAGTATAAAAGGAAATAGTTAAAGAAAATTTGAAAAAAAAAATAAAAATAGAAACATCTATGAAATAATATACTATGGTTAAAGTTGGAATAGATTTGGGGGACAGAGAAAGCTATATAACTACTGAAACTTCATGCTATGTTCCAGGAAGCGGAGGCTGTCACCAGCTACTTGGCATAAATAAATTTGAATCTATTGCCTGTTTTGTTCTCTGCTTTTGGAATTGCAGATGAGGGCAATGCCCACAAAAGAGAATAGGAAAAGGTTACTGTGATCAGCTCTTTACCTTCTGTTTTGTAGGTGAACTGCAAAGGAAGATTGGCTTGAAAGTGCTTGAAATGAGAGGAAATGCTGTTGTTGGTTATTTACAATGTTTTGATTTGGAGGGGGAATCTGGACTGGTAGTACGAGCCATAGGAACAGCCTGCACGTTGGATAAATTAAGTAACACATCAGCATTTTTACCTGCATGTAACTCCCCATCCAAAGAAATGAAGGAGTAAGTATGAATTAATAGTTCTTAGGGGAACAAGTTTCATCTCTCTTTTCATACTCATTCGGTTTTATATAACCAGTGTGATTTCCACCTGTCTCCCTCCCCCCCCCCCCCCCCCTTTTTCCAATGAATTTGTTTTTGTCCTTTTTTGTCTGTAACTCAGTTTGTATTCCACAATTTCAAAATGTTTTACGTTGAATTACTTGCATTATTTCTTTAGAAGCTGGAGTGGCAAACCTTAATGACTCTTTCGTATTTCTGTTGCTAGCAAAAGTATTTCATATCCTTGGGCTGGGATCCACCAATTTCCTAACAAGTAATTCTGCATTGACTGTGTTTGTACAACAAATGCTTTTGTGAGGGCTTCTTATGGTATGCATAAGATACTCTGATATAAGATACTCTGATACGAGTACAGTCAGGTTTGAGTGGCTGTGCTGAGTATATAAGAAAAGATAAATTTAGCTTTGAGTTCATACAGTTCAGTAAATGGTTTAGAAAGTGACCCTGAAACAGTGTCATCTTTTTTTTTGTGTGCTTTGCTTCCTACTGTTGACGTTTGGCTTGTTACAAGCAGGGCTAAAGTGTAGTTGCAGAGAATGCTGTTTATGATGAAAAACAGTGTTTCTTGATCTCTTTTACCTACTGCAGCACCAAACACAGGTTGTGTGCAGATTTTCAATGTGCACAGAAATTAATAGATAAATACTTGCAGTCTCTAAATTGTTGTTTGGATAAATTACCTATTTTCTGTTTGATAGAGCCATCCAATTTCTGGAAGGAAAAATGAGCATCAAAAGCATATTATTTCTGTAATATTCCCCACCATCTTCATTAACTTGCTGTTGCGTTGTTACAATAGTAATCAGGCATTTTTGTAGTGTAGGCAGCAGTGTGCTCTGACTTCTCAAAATTATGGTTTTCGATTTCAAATTGTAGCTTGTTTAACTTGTCTTAATTTTAAAACTTTGCTATTGAAAAGGCTTCTGGATATGATGGAACATAAAATAACAGTAGTGATTAAAAACAAACAAACAAAAAAAACAACAAACTGGACCTGGTAACCACCAACTTAAAAGGCATTCATAAGTCACTCTGAAGTGAAATGTGAAAATTTCATCCCCCAAATAATCTATGTTTAGCAGCTTGGTAGTGGATGTAGACAGAATGATTGTCCCTCAGTCCAAAAAGCGATAATGCTTCTCAAAGGCAGCAAAGTCGACTAATACTTCTTAATATTGGCTTTACTAACTTGATGCACTGTTGCCAAAGAATCTTTTTACATTCACAAGCTAGTGCTTAAGCTATTCCTTTCTATTTCATCTGGACTCTTGCATGCTAGGAATTAAAATTCTTAGTCTGCTTAAAGTAAAAGATCTCCTCTAGCTAAACCTCCCTTTAAATCATTTATAACATAACTTTGCAACCTGTTTGTATGTATTGTTTTCTTTTCTTCCACCCTGGCTGCAAATTCTCTCAGGTCTCCGCTGGTTCATCCGCCAAGCCATGGATGCCGCTCGACTCACAACAGTCCAATTCACACTGCTACTGGCTCACGACTTACTCAGAACTTCTCTGTGTCTGTTCCCACTCTCATCTACACTGGTACGAGACTGCTCAGACTCAAGAGCTGGGGAGAGACAGGCCACAGGCACAGTGGTCGCAAAGTGCAGGCAGGCAGGCAGTGTAGGCAGGTACCACCCATCTTTTCTCCCTCATTTTCTCATGGAGACGCCTACTGTTGTCAGTGAAGATCTATTCTGTGCAGCTGCTGAAACAAAGGAAGTAGTTTCTTGAAAGTGCATCAGTCTCTTCCACAATGCCACACTCTTCATTTCTCTTTAATGGGTTTACTTCATAAGAAATTAAGTAAAACTAATTTGATGCATCTGAGTAACATTTGCTGTGTTACAGTTGTTGGGGGAAATATATTTCAATTGAAGTTAATAATTGCTTTCAAGCATAATTCACATACAGTATGTGGGTTTTAAAATGATTATAAGAAGGGTATGTGCCATTTGTGGAAGACACAGTTTTGGAGAGCAGGTAAGTCAATCTGTACGTAAGTGAACTGTTAATATAGCTGTTCCCATAAAGATTCTCCTCTTTGCTCTGTTTTTAGCTGTGGCATGCTGATGATGCTATAGGATAAGGAAACATTTTATTTTTTTTCTTAAAAAGCATATGTGTGTATATACATAAATGTATGACTATGTATAAACACAAATATAATTTGAAATCACTTTTTCTTTATTAAACTAACTCAAAGCATTGTGCATTTGACCAGATTTTTAAGCCACAAACTGTTTTCAGTTTTTTCTTTTGCGTATATATAATCTTTTTTTCTTTAGTCCCATCTCATGCCTTTCATTCAGCTTAATTGTTTCATTGTAGATTATCAGCATCTATCTGTAGAATGCTGAATGGGTAAACAGCGTTTGCCTTTGGCCTTATCCCCAGTCTCGCACCTAAGGAATAGCTGCTGGCCCTGCCCCAACCCTATCCTGGTGTTTGGATCATGCTGCTGTCAGCCAGGTCCTTTGGCACAGGATTACTGAATGTGTTTCCACCTTCTTCTGGCAGGATTCCCTTCAATGAAGATCCCAATCCCAATACTCATTCATCAGGACCCTCCACCCCTCTGAAAAACCAAACCTATTCCTTTTCACCTTCCAAGTCCTACAGTCGACAGTCCTCTTCTTCTGACACAGATTTGAGTTTGACACCCAAAACTGGTAAGGCGCTTCCACCCACTTTTAATTTGTGTTTCTCTTTTTATATTTTCATTCAACCCCTTTTTGCTTTTTGGCATTTAAGTTATCTATCAAAATGATGTAGAAATTGAAAACATCATCTCATGCTTGAAAAGAGTTTCTGTAGGGTGAGAATTTAAATCCCACCTTAGGTTTCCACTAATATGGAAATATCATTAAAGTGATGCTTCTAGCACAACTGTATTCAAGCCAAAATAAAATACCACAGAACATTAAGGGAGTCCTAAGCAACTGCCTTTTTCTGATTTCTTCCATTTCATATCAGATCATGGGAGTACATTTCTCATCGTAATACAGTAAGAGGCAGAGTGTTCTTACTAAAACTGTTTAATTTTCAAGCACAATGTATTGTACTTTAAGTGTATTGTTGTATGCTTATCTCTGACTTTTTACTCCTTGCAAATGCCATAATAGAAATTGTGCAGCTACTGCCTGTTTAATCTCCCTGGTTATGGAAGCCTGGAAACGGCTTTACATACACAGTATAATTTTTGAAAGTAACCTAAATTATACTCTACCCATCTTCTAAAAGCATTTTTCTTTCTCCATTGGTCTAACAAAACTTCTTCAGTATTTCCTTCTTCCCTTCTTAATTTTTTTAGTCTGTGGTTAGAGTCGTGTCAGTAATAATGTCAGCATAGCTCAAAGAATTGCATTCTGCTTATTCTCTATTACGTGACTTGAGTTTTTGCCACTGTAGGGCTAAATAGTTTCTAGATTTGTTTATAAAAGTTTGGTTGTCTTTGAAGTAGTGTTTTAAATTGTGGTATTTGAAGCTCAAAGCATTCTTGTCTCCATCTAATCATGACAGCTTTTAAGCATATTAAAATAGTTGGTTCAGCTTTACTTGATAGCACTCCTTCCAAGCACCTTGTGAGAGTTTTTCCAAGCAGATAAATTAACGGCATTTGAATGTAGCATTTATATTAAATATTTTACCTAGTTTATTCTCCAGATTTCTGTTGAAAAATGTTCCCTGTTGGAAAGCTGTCTTTCCTTGTTCTATTACCTCTGTCCTGTTTAAAATAAAACAAAACCTGAAACCAAATAAGAAATAAGAACAACAAAAAGGGGAGGAAAAACAACAACAACAACAAAAAAAAGAAACAAACCAAACAAACATAAAAACAGCCCCACACCACCAGCACTTTCTTTTTTGGTTCTTTTGTGTAAATAACTTTTGTGGAAAACCTATGATGGTCACTTGTATAAAGGATGTTTATATAGGAGAACTACTAATTCTTGTTTGTTTTATGGAGTATTTGAAAGTGTGTTTTTTGAACAGATTTTCACGGTAAGGACTGTGTCATATAAAGGATTTAAATATAGTGTCAATACTCATCTCTGCAGTTGTAACCATTCTGAATTTATTAAGGCAGCAATTTACTGCGTGTGAATTTGTCAAATTTTTGAACCTGCAACATTATATCATTACTGGTAATGTTATTTGAGTGGATAGTCTTACCTTCAGTCAGTTCATTCAGAACTAAAACAGATTGTGTAATTGATACCTCTTATTTGTAGGGATTTTGAAGTATGTAGAAAAGGCAGACTTATTTTCTACCAATCCTTGTAGTATTAAAGCTAACAGTAGGTGTACTTTTGCTTGCTAGCACTGTTTTTTTAGCAGCTTTTAATTCTGCTGCTGAAACTTGTCTTAAGAGGATTTGCTCATTACATTTAAAAATAATCCATCTTGGTGCTATGTACTAAATTTTGAATCTTATTAGCTTGAAAGAACAATATTTTTTTGTAACTTGTTTTACCTAAAATATGATGTGCGAAAGATGTTTCCATAACATACGAAATTCAGTATGATGCTTTTAACAATTCAGTGTGTGTTTCAGCATCCATTGTCATTTCTAAAGGCTGTAACTGCTTTTCAGTGTGAAAGTTAGTAATATTAGTATTAAAATAGCCATTTTTATTAACGTGACACGTAAAACATGAAATTTGAGACAGCAGTTACTGGGATAGGCTGATATGAAAAATGAAGTACTTCCTGATTATTTTCTGCAGTACGCTACGGTCTCTTTATTACTCAGTCAGGTAGCTTGTACGTTCACATGCTTGAGATGGAGACTAATCTCGAAAAAGAGTGCAGATACCACAATTTCACAATATGAATAACAAAATGGAAGAGATCAAAACTTGGATATGCGTAAGCATCTAGTTTTCATTAGCTCCAAGTCAGGAGAATATTACCCTAATGTCTTCTGGAAAACATTGTATTATCCATTCTGACCTGTGTTTGCTCTAAATACAAGGGGAACTTTTTCTGTTCTGAGAAGGCTTGTTTTGGTGTGAAGCTTGATTTCCTCAGTGAGTAGTGGCCTATTTTATGCCGCTACAAGCTAACAGAAATGTCAGGCAGACAAACAACATTGCATATTTCAGTAAGGTAATACATTTTGATGTAGTATATGTTAGGAGGAAATCAAGAAGGTAGGAACTCTTTTTCTTTGTGAGACTGTACTATTCTATGAGATTTAAGACTCCCAAGAACTTTTTACACCTAAATAACGGAAGTAATCAGATTGTGTAAGAAGACTGTGTTATTTAGCCTTAATTCCATACCACTTAATAAATTCTGTATAAAATCTAAAACAAATTTTAGATTATCATGGCTTTTTAATAAAACTAAATAATTTCAAAGTGAAATTAATTGATTCATGATTTTTGATAACATGCTTCTCATTCACATTGTGTAGCTGTACTGTCATTCCATTTCTATGTATGTTGAGAAATAATTTAGTGTGGGTTCATTTGGAGAACAAAAAAATTGCTTCATTTTGATTTTTTCTGTTTCTTTAGTCATCTTCTGAATCTACATCTTTTTGTCTCTATTACTTTCCTCCACAGCACCTTCCCCACAGGGACCTAGGATTTTCCTGTTTCCCAGCTCCCCTACACTCTCATGTGATTCCCCACATCTTAAAAAGTCCTGTCTCCTCCTCTCGGGGTCTAGCCTTAACCCTCTACACTCTAGCCATGTCAGCCCAGTTGTTCTGAGGAAAAGTGTTTCTTTCACTGAAGAGCTGCTTCTGGCTGCTTCTGGTAGGATCAATCTATTATGGCCTTTTAAACAAACTTTTAAGAATTTGTTGTTGCTATTTGATGTAGGGACACTTAACACACAGCCTTCTATAACCCTATGTTTTTGTTAGCCTCTGAAAACTGCTGGCTACATGACTATTCATACCATCTCTCACCTCCGCTTTAGAAGCTTGCAACAGCTTCAGAACTCTTTATATTACAGGAATTGAAACACACATAGTTCATGCTGAAGAACTTTCTCATCTCCCCTCTCAATTTCCTTTGGTAATTGAACTAAAATAATTTCTCCCCCCACCCCCCTCCCGTTCCCTTCAGTTTGTTGTTCCTCTATTTTGCATGGCACACGCACATGCTCATTAATTCATTCGTATATTTTTTTGAAGTCTGGCTATCAGATGGCTGGCAACTCTGCTCTTTTAATGCGTTTTAAGCAAAGTCCGTACAGATTTTTTTATTTGCACTGCCCTTTTTTCCATTCCACTGGCATGTATTATTTTCATAGATTTAAATTAAATAGTTGATATTACTGCCTTTTCTTTCTGTAGAAGCTATTTTGATTAGTTTGTATTTTTGTTTTTCATGTCCAGTATTTGTACTGTTTGTCTGTATTTAATATTGTATAGTCCCTGACAATGACACTTAAAATCAATGGCAAATAATTAAAAAAAAAAAAAAAAGGACAAAAAAAAAACAATAAAAATCTTGTTTAATGGGACTATACAGATAGTAATCCTTTCTGTTTCCTTATCCAAGAACAGCTAAAAATATTTATTCTTCAGAAATTATGGTGTGTGTAAGTGTGTGTGGGTGTGTATATACACACACAATTACATGGCAATGATAGTCTAGTCATTTTTGAAAATGTTAGGAATAAAGTTAAGATATATGAAGTTCAATATTATTTCCAGATCTTCCTGTGTTTGATTAAAACAAGTGACTACACTTCGGTGTATTTGTACAATCTCATTCATGTTTATTAGTTGCTTAATGAGAAGAAAAAGGAAACTAGCAAGGAATTGTGTTTAATTAGTTAGAATTATTGTAACAGAAAATCACTTAACTGTAGTGTGTTTTTATTTCATCTTGCTCCTGAAACTTCTTTTTTTTTCTTTATCCTTAGTGATTTCCCAAACTTAGGTGATTATTTTTATAGGGTCCAGTTAGCTCTGATAGTTTTAGAGGCAGTAAATACCAACAATAACATATTTTAGGCATGAAGTATTACCAAGAAAATCTGATTCACCAATATTGTGTTTAATTTACGAAAAACACAATCTTGGTAGGTGCTTAGTTTTTACTTCTGTGGTTGCTTTGTAGAGCAAATAATACAGTCATACATATAACCTGCATCTTGCCATGCTCAATTAAGAGTACAGTTCCTTGATTACACATCCTTTGGTAGCAAAGATATTTGCATATCTGATAAACTTCACAGCTCTTCAGACAAACTCCTGGAGTGAAATATATGAAAAAAAAAAATAATAAAAAAAATAGAGTATTATCCTTTTATGCAAAACTAGAATTTACTTGTTTTCATTTACAAATAATCTGCAGGTTATGTGTGTGAAAGCGTAGTAATCAAATAAGTGTGGCAGTTTTAAGTGGTAAGCATTATTCCTTAGCTGTCTGAGTAAATCGGATGAGTGAATATTCCATTGTATAATTGTTAAAACAGTTACTGTGTTTTTCAGAGTTTATATTTCAGTTCAAAGGATTTGCATTGTCTTTGCAATTTTCTTTTTAGTCCCACTCATGCAATATATAGCTACTGCTAATACTGTGTAGCGTCTCCTCCCAGTGGTTAGGAAAGGTGATTTAGTTATTCTGAAGCTATTGGAAAGGCAGATTTTTTTTTAAAACTGATGATGAAAATATACGTGCCTTACTATATAGGAATCTAGCAGAGAGGAATTGTTTGACAGTGTGGAATTTGTGGTGAGTGCAACCCTTTTATATAAAGATTGAAACTCTGATTATGTAGAAACTTCCTGTGAAAAGCACAGAAGGTGGGTAGATATTTATTAAAATTACCACTACAGCTGCCAGTAGTGACAGTTGAGGGAAGGGGAAAAAAAAAAAAAAAAGCTTTTTCAAAGCCCAGGTCTTCCAAGATCTACTTCCTATTTAAAAGCCTTTAAATTCAGGACATGAGGAAAAGGTCTTATATCAGGATGTTTATTATCCAAATCTGTAATGCTTAAAGATGCTGCTAGTCACTTAAAAACAACCAAACAAAGGAAATTCCCAACCACCCCCTCACCCTATCGCTTTCACCCAAACACTTTAACTGTGATACTCAGTGTTTTTTTTCCCCCTGAAAATTTAAGGGGATAATTTGTCTGTTTTAATGACTTTTATATAATTTTAAATCAAAGTTTCATTACAAATGATAATATATGTTTTCTTGAATGTTTCTTTTGAATGTCATTTGTACTGGTACTCTTCAGGAATGGGCAGTGGGAGTGCTGGAAAAGAAGGGGGGCCATTTAAAACTCTTTTAAGACAGCAGACTCAGTCAGCTCTGGAACAAAGGGTAAGGCATTTTATACTTAAATTTCTAATCTACTAACCTGAAAATCTAGCTTGCAGTTACATGTTTCCTCTTTCTGTTTAAAAAATATGCATACTTTTTATGTCTGAAAACTTAGTGTAAATGTTGAATGTTTAATAGCCTTTTTAATCCAAACAAAACACCTGAATTCTAATATATTACTGAAACATTAAGAGTGGGGCTAATAAACATAATGTGTGTATATTAGCAATTATACAATTACAACAATAATTACACAATTATTGTTGGTATTACAAGAAACTTACAGCAAATGTTACTGATATTTAGTAAATCACTGATGCATGGGTCAGTTTAATACTTTATTGTCATGTATTTAGTTAAATTTTTATAGAAGCCAAACTCAAACATTGAAATAGTTTTAAACAAGGTGAACAACACTTATAACTAAGAACACTTTTTTGGTTTGGGGAAAAAAGAAAGTTGGTGCATAGTTTAGCATTGTTTCTACTGCATGAAATGGTATGCATGTAGCCTTTATAAGATGGTAACCTAAATTCATTTCCCAAACAATAAAAGGTCTTTGTATGTTTACAGGCTTTGGAAGAACTTCTGTAGGGCTAAAAATGCCATGTGTTACTATGCTGTCAGTATATTATTGAATACACAGCAGTATAAAAAGTGTGGTTTTATTTTTTTTAATTAAAAAAAAAGTCATTGCTACTTTTATTTTTATACTGCTCTTATCAAACTGTTGTGTTATTAGTGACGTATCTTGGAGGAATAAATGCGAATCTTCTGTTCAAGGAGAAAAAATCTGTTTTAACTTTTGTAATTATCTGAGCTTCTTATGTAAAACTTCTGTACCTTTGTTGAAAACAATATCAGCTACATCTGTAAAGCAGAAGTGAATAGTTATTATTTTGAGTTAAGAGGATGATTTTCTTCTCATTTTTTGTGTTGTCCATTGCTAAGGGAGGATCGCCTCATAGGTTCTGTAGAAGGCGGGTATGTTCCAAAACATTGTGTGACTCTTACTGTAGGCTTTTTCCTTTTTTTTTTTTTCTTTTTTTTTTTTTGTATTGAAGATTTCTGAATAATAATTTGGAATCTTTTGATTTTCTTCTTTGTGACATTTCTGCAGATTTCTTTGGAATTTTGTTTATGCGGGACTTTTTTGTTTTGTTTTTTTTTGTTTTAAGCATTTATCAGATTGGTATTTTTTGGTTTAATTTTATATTTTGCATGCTGATATGCTTCAGTTATAATTTCTCCTTAAATACAAATCCATGGCTCTGCTTTTAATGTTTTAGAGGAGAAAAAAAGCTTTAAAAACATCTTTTAACTTTACCTTTTTCAGCTAGCATTATAGATATTTCATGGCTTATCTGTTATTTCTTTAGAAGACTTTTTAAAAGTAATTAATAATATAAAATAAGGACAGATAACATGTCTTTAGAATTTGAATGATTTGTGAATTGTTTTGATAAGACCTATATATTAACTAGTGGAAAAAATACTGTAAATTTGAATCGAAATATGTTGAATTTTTTCTTAAGGATAAGATAATCATAATGTAGCAAAGCATGCAGACTCTTAATTGATATAAAAAAATGCGTTCCTGTTGTCTTTCTGAAAATTTCGGGTTGAAATTGGTTTTGCTACAGTTAACTCTTTCAGATATTCAACTAGAATTAATAACAAAGATGGAGAGAGACATTTAGCTCCATGTTTTTGGCATTCATAAGAGTTTTTTTTTTGTCTGTTTCATCATTACAAATAGAGTGCATTCTAGTTACCTGTCTGGATTAGTTAAGGTAGCATGTAAGATGACGTCTAACATCGATGTGTGTGTTATCTTTCCACATGTATTAGACATATAGTTAAATTCTATTGAATCTTAGTTATAATTATTTGGGTATATGGCAATGCTAACCATTAGAAACAATTTGTTTAACTGGATATCTTCTCAGTTTTTTTAATCAGTGTGTTTTTAGTCTGTCACTTAAATAACCCTACCTGCAAACCAGAACAGATTTTGCTAGAAGAGTAATCTTACTGTTATTGTTTCTTTTGGGAAAATCCACCAGCCATGGAAAACTCATATACATGTTATATTTTATAATAATGTATTTTTAACAATTCACAGGATGCCTGTTGATAGCAGGTGTAAATATAGCACAGTTATCTGTGTACTTTTATATGTGTACTTTTATCTGGAAACATATATGCTGTATCTCTGTCAGCAGGCAAAAATTTACCTGTGTTTTCATGGAAACGATCAAGTGCTGCTCTTGATTGTCATTTGTATCTCGGTTGACTCCAACTTGGACAAATGCTGTTACTCCTCCATACTTGCATTCTGCAAGTGCTTGAGAGATCTTTACTGCTACCTTTACAAAATGGAGATCCACCGATCTTCATTTGTCAAGAGCACTGCTAGATAACTGTTGCTAGAATGCAGTTCTCTGTGTCATTCTGCTGGCTGCAATGCTGACTTGAGCAACTTTTCTTTCCAGCAACTTGTTACTACTATCTAGGCCATGCCCTCAGTTCAGTTGAAATACAAAGTATAAGATCATTTGGGGACTTCATGAGCAGGCACATTTATTTACATAGAATAAGAATAATTGAAGCAGGAAATTAACAGTATTTGAATATGGATCAGATCCGTATACTGTGGCTCAGCTGCAAAAGCTCTATGAAAATATCAGCATTACTAGCACTATCTGAGGGAGTGGTACAGTGTTGGGAATGAGTGAATGGCTGGAAGGAAATCTGATATCTGCTTCTGTGGCACTAACACCAAAAGATGTGTCTGTGTAGCCTTGTTCCATGTGCTTTTTCATTATTTTGCGTGTAATGTATGTAAAATGCAGCTAGAATACTAGCAATACATGTATGCATACACACAAGCATTTTAAAGCACTGTATCAAACATTGCATTAACTTTATTGTAGCCTTAACAAACTTTCTCCAAACTTTCTCAGGCTATAAGATCTCTGTGTAGTAGCAAGGATGAAATCAGTGACATCTTTCAGAGTCTATGCAGTCAGTAACTGAAGTGACACAGCAAATTAGAATCATGTCCTGAGCTGGAACAGACCTACAAGGATCATTGTGTCCAACTTCTAATTTACCAATTAGTATTGATAACATGATTGACTGTCTTCAGTTGTAGATTGGAAAATCAAAGTCAGGGTGTCTTCTTACACACAGGAAGATGCTGTGTTTGTGCCACCATGTTTTAAAGGTAGTCCCTTGCGAAGGGTAGGAATAGAGGAAATCTGTAATATGCAAGTACTGCAACTGTTTCTTAGGGAGTCTTGTTTTCCATGCAATGAGTATAGCTTTAAAATGTTGAAGTATTACAGAGTAACACATGTAGTTGAGGCTGAATCTTGTATTTGAGTAATATGTGATGATAATAAAACCAAAACCCTTAAGCTTGGGGGAGAAAAAAAAGGGCTGTCATACGAAGTGACAGCATTCTGTGTCAGAAGGATTGAGACACATTAATGGAGTAAGAATACATGTATGTTGGAATTGGTCAGTGATTCGGTTATGTAGATCTGTTTGTGGCTGAAATTAACTGATCAGATACAGTTCTAATTTTAACATATATCATAACATAGACTTCCTGTTATTGATATACCTGACTGTATTGATTGAGACAAAGCCATGTTATTATTTTAAATTCCTAGTTTGTAAAGTCAAAAATCAGGCAAACTGGAACTCTCAATGTGTTAAAAATACTTGCAGTATAAAGCCTTATGAAACTAAATCACAAATTTAAAGTAGCTTCTGAATCTCTATAAAAGCATTGGTTTGTATTTTAGAGTGTGAAGTAAAAACGTTCACTTTAAGTGTGCTGGAAGTATCAATATATGTATGTATAAAACATAAATGTAGCATAGAATGGAACTTCATATAAATGGCACGCATTAAAATTTTAAAAATGATTTCTGTAGTTCTGGGAAAGCTAGCTAGTAATTCTTAATGTTACAAATGCAGGATAACTATTTTCATGGGACAAAGCAAATCTACGATATATTTAAGTTGTGCAGAATAGGTGCCATAGAATTAAACGAAAAAAATATCGCTGTACTTGTGAATCGCTGAACAGTTGATGTAGCAAGCAAAACTGAAACAGTTCTGACTGTGTTGCTGTACTGGAATTTTTCCTCTTATTGGCATGAAAAACAGTACAGAAAAGGAGTCTAGATTGTTTTGTAGTCAGGGTTTTCTGGCTACTCTCGTGACCTTCACAGCACTTTGTGCTTTGGTGCAACCATCTGGTGGAATCTTTTCTCTAGCCTTCTTTAGAGATCCATTGATGCTCCTGAAGACAAATTAGCCAAGCAGCTTTGCAGAGTCCTGTGGTGAAATATTCCGACTTTTTAATTGCTTCATAAAATGCGCATGCAGTATTTTCTTATTTGCTTATGATTGTTGACACTACTGTTACTACTGTTTACAAAGTTTGCCTCAGTTTTGAAATTCTGTAAAATAATTGAAAATCCAGAAAAATAGGAGTTTGTAGGATCTTTTAAGAGTTGTAAGAGTTTAAATAACCTTTGTATGGGTAGTAATAATCCTGAAGTGTTCATTTTCAAATCAATGTTGGGCTTTAGCTTAAGAGGATTTTTCATGCCATGTATTGCTGGAAGAACCGTGATCTTCATTTAATCTGCAGCATGTACACTATTTAGGTAGAAGCTCAGTTGCACTATACTGTTGCAAGTGCTTCAAGTATGTGAGAAGGGAATCTATCCTGTACTTTTTCTCATATACAATGGCGCTGTTTATTTTTACCATTTAACCATTCATCATGACTACAAAAACCATGATTGCACGATTTTTCTTTTACTTTTTTTTGCCTCTGCACTTAGAATTGCTGAATCCGTCACCTTTCCCCCATACATATGCTATAATATGTATAATAGATATTCCTTAGAGTATCTCTTTAGAAAATATTCCGATTTGGGGATTCATCTCCCCTGAGTATGAAAGATTTATTTTCTGTCATGTATGTCATGAAAAACTGTTACTTCTTACCTGGCCTCTTGTATAAATGTTCTCAAACAATTGCCAAAACTTAATTCTTCATTTTATTTATGAATTGGTAAAACCAATCTATGTAAATGAAAGTGGAATTGATTTTTTTTTTTAAGAACCTAGTTGTACTTCAAAGACTTATGCTTTATTCTATGCTATATTTATGAGACATTTATCAGTCTTGCAGAAGTACAATTAGGTTTACACTGTGCTTCAGGATCAAACTGCATTCAGATGTAACAATAAACCCTAGAATTTGGAGGAAAATATTCCTTTATTTTTTATTAGCTAATAAGAGTAAAATTACGGTGCTCTGCTGCCTCCCAAAAGTTGACCAATAACACAAATACATAACGTTTTGATCATTAATTAATACTATTTTGGGATGCAGATCTATGGGGGAAAAGTATTTTTACATTTTTAGAATCTCGACTTTTACTATACTATTGGTATATGAAGATGAATGGTTACACAGTGCTTAGTAAGCCTGAAGGTATGTTTGGCCCAATGTAACTGCTTTGCTTGTATTCCAGGGGAATTACCAGTTCACTGCATGTTTATTGGCATCCAGCAGTGGTTGATAAGCACTTGATATGCTTATGCATATAGGTTGATATGTTTTGTTTTATTTTTTTTTTTACTCATAACAGGAATTTCCGTTTTTTACCTTGACGGCCTTTCCACCAGGCTTCCTTGTCCATGTTGGAGGTGTTGTCAGTGCGCGTTCTGTGAAGCTCTTGGATCGCATTCACAATCCTGGTATGTTGACACAAATCTTGCCCAAGTCCAATTGCAATACTTATAATCTTTGAAACTCTATAGAATACCAGTATTATTATAGATGCAGATCTCTTCTAACAGTGTATATTAAAAGCAATAATTTAAGCATGAACAATTATAGTCATTCAGAGGGTATGTCTTCAGTGAGAAATCTCTCAGCAAGTTAATGAAATTATAAAGTACTTTGAATCCAGTAACTTTACCAAGAACTGTCTCTGAATTGTTGAGGGTTTAATTAATTTTTGTCTACTTCCAAATATTTAAACAGTTGTCCATTCAAATGAAAATCAAATTCAATGCTTGAAATGTTTTCTAACTTTCAGCTCCTTGCAAATCTTAAGGACTAATTGCAACAGTTTAGCTCAATATGTGTTTTTTTTTTAACCTCAGGTGATAACACCTTTACAGTGTTGTTTCTGTTCTTACTTAAAAACATATACATAACAATCCTTTAATATTTTAATTTATTATTTACAAGGGAACTCCAATAATAGAAAGTGTATTTTGCATGTCCTAGTTCTGAAATCAGAATTAAGTGGCTGCTGACTCTGTTATATTCATCGAGACAAGCAGAGATACTATTTAAAAAGCAGGAGTTAACAAGTGCGTTTAAAATGCAGACAGATGAGAGACAAAAATAGCACTGATAGTGGTTTTGCATGCACTGGCCAGGAGTAATAAAACAAAATTTGTGCAAATGCATCTTAAAAAAAAAAAAAAATAATTCTTTTTATTTCCTATTTTCTTTTTATTGCTCTAAGGCAAGTAATTCTTGAAGCAGGTAGATTGTTACTGCAGTAAACTGACAGCATAAAATAAAATCACAGACTTAATTTGTATTCGAGAAAACTACGTCAGGGTTTTTTTTTTTAAAGCATCTCAGTACATACCACTGTTCTTTTTTTCCTGTTTTTAAGATGTTATTTATAAAAATGTAGAGAAAATTAAGATAAATGTCAACATATAATTTGTGTCCTTTTTTTGCCACAAAGTTGTCATAGACTTCTGTATTTTTGACACAATACAGATCACTTACATGAAATTTGCTATGTGATAAATTTAAGACAAAATGGAAAAAAAAATTGTTTATGCTCAGGAGTTTTCCAAAATGATATCTTCCATTATGTACTCTTATTTCTTGCCTACTGAGTGAAAGCAGGATGAGAAATAATAGAAGTAGAGATGCATATTTGCACAATTAAGTGACATTTTGCATTTTTTTTGTGGGATTTATAGATTGCTCCTGACAAGTGAATGTAAGATGCATGATACTTCTAACTCATTGTATTTCAAAACAATGAAAACTAAAAAAGGAGAATAAAGGGACATAGCGATGGAGGGGAAGGTGAAGTAGTAAGAAAAAAAATCTTATGCAGTGATGGTCATACTAAGCATTTGAATCAAGTTTGTAAAGTATTAAAGGACTCATATAAGCTGGCAAGTGAATATGCAGGAAAATATAGAAGAGGAAAGAACAATAAAAGAGGTTGTTTGAGAACATAATGATTACACAATAATTGCTGTATGCTGTACACTTTGATCACGCCTAGTGCTAGATTGCTATAGCATGCTCCTTTTTTCCCTTTCTATTTCAGCCTCTTATTAACTCTGCTGTCTGTGTCTTTCCAGTTCCTGTGGAGTGGTGTTGTCAATTGTGTTCTTGTTGGTAGTTCTTTTTCACTATTCTGCTCCTATAACTGATCTACTAATTTGCTGTTTTGAACTCAGCCTTTGTCGGAATTATGGGTAACACAAGATCATACAAACTGCTAGACTGGAATAGTTTCAATGCAGGTATTTTACTAGTCATTTGGTACTACATACGCTGACAGAAATTATGGCAGCTCAGTGAAGTTCTTAGAAATGCTCTAGGATATTCATTAGGTTAATGCTTCAAATTTAAATCTGTTTAAGCATCAAATTCCACAATGTATTACTTTTTAATGTTGTTAAAGGCTTTTTTTAAAATTGCAAAACATCGTTTTAGTAAAAAATAGCATTACTAAGATTATAATAATATCTGAAAAGCTGAATACTCATGTTCTTAGCTTTCAGCCAAGTGTTTGGAAAACAAGTAAGTTAGAGAAAGAGAACGGGTTTGGGTTCTGATTTATATAGTTGGAATCATGTCAGGTGTGATTTTTTTTTTTTTTTTTTTTTGCATGAGCTTGAAATTTCTTCAACAATGGCTGTACTTCTGTCTGTTTCAGGAAATCAATGAATATGTTTATTGTAAATTTTAGAGATAAATAGACTGAGTGAGTGAAAAATAGACAAAATTTACTAAGAGGACAAGCTGCTTAAAGAGGATGGTATATAGTCCAGAATTTGTTGGTTCATAATTCCTGTATTGTAAAATGCATTTAGCTTGCAGGCCTTACAACATAATTATTGGAATTTCTAAAATCACTTCAAAACTTAATGTCAAAAAAGCCCCACTGTTCTATTTCTTTTATGTGCAGTTTTAGGAATCAAAATGTGTACAGCTGCAGAGAAAATGGAAGAGCTGATGGTACAGTTTGCATAAAAGCTGTATAGAATACTGGTCTCTTCTGGCAAGAAATGAGGATCATTCTCCCCACTGTTTTTCTTTGGAAACAAAATACTTTGGAAGAAGCAGAGGCATAACTTCTCTCTATGTAGTGTCAAAGTCAGCAGAGCTTGCCAAATAGTAAAGTTTTTAAAGCTGACACAGCAAAAGGGTAGAAAGCTGACCTCTGTGTTTTTTTCTTCTCAGAATCAAACTTGCCTTGCTGTTACTGCACTGTTGCAGTATGTATATCACATGCTTTTGGAAATTATCTGCAGTCATACTTTAAACTTTGGTTTACTTTGGTATAATATCTGTATACATTTTTCATCTTATAAACAGTTCAATTACAGTTAGTATGTGAAACAGCTTATTTTTGTGTCCTTGTTCCTTGCCACATTACATGTTCTGGAAAATTAGAACTGAGAGTTCATTTTATAAATTTGTCTGTTCTCAAACAGTCTTTTGAACTGAATTTTAATTTCCATATGCAAATAACATTATGGAATTTCCAGATTTATTATTGGTGTATCAAAGCCTGATCTAAAGTGTTTAAAGGTGTAGAAATTTCACATCTTTTATGCTACCTTGAAAAGTTTGAATTAGTTGTTGCTTCTTTGATATAGTGTTTAGGGGGATGTTACGATGGAAAAACTTACGAGAATAATGGAGTAACTGAGTTGTTCAGACACTTTCTAGCCTACGTTAAGCTAGGCTAGAAAGTGATCCAGAAATGTAAGCCTTTGAAGCTAAGGGAAAGCTAGTCTTGAATTCATTTCTTGATGAATTATCCAAAACAGCAGTCTAAATTGTTTAGAGATAACAGAAAAGAGAAGGCATATGTCTGTTACATGCATTTTATACCTTGAAGTGGTGATTATACAAGAATTTTGGATTAGAGAGGCCTAAATCAAAGTCTAATTTTAGAGTTCATACCTCTCTTAAGAACTGTCAGCATTTCTGTTGCCTTGAACATGGGTCAGCAGTGCTCTGCTGGCAGTCTTGATTTATCGTACTGGTCAGGGACTGAGCAGGTCATGCCTCATATTCCTGGAAGTATGTTTTCTTTTCATTCATTGGTGTGTTGCTGAACAAGAAGGGAGGAAAAAGGCAATAGATCAGGTGTTGTATATCAAGGTTGGATGTGGTGCTTAGGGACATGTTTTAGTGGGTGATATTGGTGGTAGGAGGAACGGTTGGAGGTCTTTTCCAACTGTTACGAATCTATATGTGCAATGGATAATGAGTTTTGTAGTAGAGCTTAGGTTACATGCATTAATCCCGTCTTAGATTGAAATAAAGAATGTGCTATGTAAATCTGCTACTACTGAGAAATCACTGCAGGAGATTTCTGTTCATCTCCCCCCTTCTAGAGCTCGCTTACTTGCTCTGTTGTTGCTTGCTAATACTTGGCCTGAAGGAGAGCAGAGAGTTTTTTTTTTTTTTTTTTAAATACAGATTAAGAAAAACATTACTACATGTTTACATTGCATTCCTTTCAGCAAGAATGCAACCAACAACCACAAGTAGGCTAAAATTACTTTCCTTTTTCTAAGTGTTCAGACTTCATTTAAGCTTGTCAGGTAACTTGTGTACAGACACTGAAGAATATGGAAGGATATTCCCTTTTTCTTTTTCTTTTTTTTTATTTTTTAAATGAGGCTTTTTTGTGTAAGATACAACAACAGTATCTGATGGTGAAAAGTTGCGGAGATTTGAGAATGCATTAAAATCAAATGTGGAAGTACAGGCTGATTGTTGGATGAAGGGAAAAAAACCTACCTAAACATCTGGGAATTGTATATAGTTCAGTGACATAATTGTTTAAATGTTTGTAAAGATTTCAAAAGATGATGATCAAGATGAACCTGCAAAGTAGAAGTAGAGAGGTAAGGGCACAAATTCTTAGAAAAGAGGGCACATAATACAATGGAAGAAATCCTGTGGTGCTGTCACTGGAACAGGGTGCTGAAGATACACTGTAAATATAAAAATGTGGAAGGAAACCTGAGTCCACAAGACGTTGTTACTTTCTCATCAAAGTTAAATGTAAAGAAGGAAGGCTTCTTAGCAAGTAAGAGGTACTCACTGAATAGAGACCCTTTTTGCATACAACTGTTTCATAGACTAACATACTCAGTGTGCTTAAATCCATTTTTAACCTCCTCATTCAGGGAGCTGCTCTAACAGTGCTTCTTTGGCTCCAGTAGTCAGAAACATGGAAGGAGAAAAAATGTTTAATAAAATTCCCAAGGATCTCCTGAGTGGTTTGTGTGTTATTCCAGACTTGCTGTTGGAGTGTGAAATTCTCCAGAATGATAGTTTTGTGTGGGGGGAAATGTAAGAGGAAAGCCTGAAAACATTTTGGTTCCGAAACTGAATGCTTTTCTTTACAGAAAGACAAACATACGGTGAATGTGCAAATTACATTTCATACTGCTGCTTTCTGGGACGTAAATGTGGCATACTTATAGAATCATAGAATCATAGAATATCCTGAGTTGGAAGGGACCCTTAAGGATCATCAAGTCCAACTCTTGACACCGCACAGGTCTACCCAAAAGTTCAGACCATGTGCCTAAGTGCACAGTCCAATCTCTTCTTAAATTCAGACAGGCTCGGTGCAGTGACCACTTCCCTGGGGAGCCTGTTCCAGTGTGCAACCACCCTCTCTGTGAAGAACCCCCTCCTGATGTCAAGCCTAAATTTCCCCTGCCTCAGCTTAACCCCGTTCCCGCGGGTACTTGAAAGAATGCAGTAGAAAATGTCAGAATGTTTCTGTTAGTGTGTAATACGGCTGCTGTTAGAACAAGCAGGCAAGACAGAATGTTCAGCTTGACCTCTAGCTGTTTCCAGAAGAATCTCCAGATTGACTTACACGTCATGATATGATAATGGACAAGGCGGATGTCAGAAGGTTTTCTGAACAGGAGGAGGAGTAGTAAAAGCTACATGATACCTGAATGGATCTTTAGCTTTTCACAGTTTATTAGTATGTCTATTAGTATATGATGTTTTTCAGTACTACTTTCCTCTACTTTTTTGCAAACATTTCAGAGGAGTGAGTAATTCCAAATATTTTTATAGTTAATGTGAATGGTTTTTGAATGCTCTTTTGAAGTAGGTATACCCTTAACTTACCCTTAAATTAATGAAATAATTTTTGGGGGGGATTGTGTGTTATTTTTCATTTAGAGAGTTTTGAGTAGATTCAAACTGAACAAAGTAACTGAACAAAGGCTGATCATTGTCAGTGTAGAATTTGTCTTTGAGCTTTTAGTGTGCACTTGCAGCCCAGAAGGCCAACTGTATCCTGGGCTGCATCAACAGAGGTTTGCCTGCAGGCGAGGGAGTGGGTCCCCTCCAGGTCCCCTCTACTCTGTCCTTGTGAGGCCCCACTTGGAGTGCTGCATCCAGGTCTGGGGCCCCCAACACCACAAAGATGTGGTCATGTTAGAGTGGGTCCACAGGAGGGCTGTGAAGATATCAGGGGGCTGAAGCACCTCTCGTATGAAAAAAGTCTGAGAGGGCTGGGGATGTTCAGCCTGGGAAAGAGAAGGCTATGGGGAGACCTCATTGCAGCCTTCCAGTACTTTCAGAGGATTTACACGTGTGAGTTTTTACACATGCAGATAGTGTTATAGGACAAGGAGGAATGGTTTTAAACTAAAAGAGAGGAGATTTAGAGTAGATCGTAGGAGGAAATGTTCCACTCAGAGGGTGGTGAGGCACTGGAAACAGGTTGCCCCGAGAAGCTTTGTATGCCGTGTCCCTAGGGGTATTCAAGGCCAAATTAGATGGGGCTTTGGACAGCCTTATCAAGTGGGAGGCCTCCTTACCCATTGTGGTGGGGTTGTAACAAGATGGTCTTTAAGGTCCCTTCCAACCCAAGCCATTTTACTGATTTTTATTTGCAGAAATATTTTTAGTGGTTTTTGTAAGTTCTGAGATTTTGCCTCTATTAGTGGGGTCTCGAGGTCCTGAACTTGCTCCAAAAGTAACTGTAGGAAAGACTCACTGGATGTAGAAATTTAGAGATGGCTCTTCTGCTAGCTTGTCTTTAAAATCAAACAAAAAAAATGGTTGTGAGTGTATAGAAATGATGTATGCACAGGTTCTGTGTATGTAATGCATAAAAGCATGAGGAATGTAAACAAGGAATGGGAAATGCAGAGACAGTATTCCTGCCAAATAATGTAATCTTGTTTCTACAATTGTACAGTGAGGTAGATTGCATGGCAGTCAACAAGAAAGCGGCAATCCTGTCTGTGAACAGCTGTGTTTGTTGAGAGATTAATATTTTTGTTTGAAACTCTGTATTTTTCTTCCAATGATTGTTAGATACAGTAATATTCTTGCTTAATTTAAGGTTCCAAATAGTTAGGCTTGTTTAAAACTTTAGAACATACCTGTAGGTCAGTTTGTGATACTAGTTGTAAAATAGGCAGCCTTGTTTTAAAAACCCTTGACTTGTTACAGCTGAGTAACGAGCTCAGCTAATCTCCAGCTTTGGGTAGTAGTTTCTTTATTACCTATCAGCTTGTCAAAATGGCAGACTTTGCAATTGTTAGTATAGTAGGAACAGTTAAAACATTCCTATATCATACTTAATGTCCCATTCATTTTGTTATCAGAAGAACCTTATGCACAATTATAAGGACTTCACCATTATAGGAAGAATGACTGATTGAGATAATAACTAAAAACTAGAGTGACAGACAGAAGCCTGGCTCACTAATTTTCCAGAGACAAAATAATTCTGGTATTAACATTTTATTATGTCTGGGCAACTAAAGAAGTATACTATAGTGCTAAGGAAATATGGTGAGGATGATTTTTTTTTTCTAAATAGTTTAATTTTAGGTTTAATTTTTAATATGTATATATAACAACATTTTTTAAATCTTCAAATGCAGCATATTTTGTCAGTTCATTTTAGTTGTTACATGATGATTTTCTTTCATTGTAAACCAAATTATTATTGCCATGTTGGTGGTATTACAGATTTTTTTTTTTAAATGATGCTATTTTGTAGCTTGTGTTACTGCTATCAAACCTCCACCTGCAATTTAAAGGAGGAGTTAAAAGGCCGTGTCACCATCATGGATGCTGGTAGTATTTTTCAGCAGATTTGGTTGAACCAGTTTATGGAAAACTGTTTCCTCAAAGACTATGTGCAATGTCTAGAAAAGTTTAAATTGTGCTGTGGTCTGTCCAAGTGGTTCTTGCTTGCTTATTCCTGATACCAATCATAGATACTTTGCAGTGCGTGACTGATAGACAAAGTGTAGAACAATGGGGGCTTGGCTTTTGTCATTGTGAAAATCCAGGTACTTAATTTTTTCTCATGTGGGACATTGTTTAGATTTACAAGGTTGAATTAGCGTAGGTTACACACTAGTTCATATAAAATATTTGTATTTTGTGATGTCATTTGTGAGATTTAGAAGATGCTAACCTTCAGGTATCTGAGTGCTTCACCCATTACAAGGATTATTTGTTTGAGATTAGGAACGTGTTAAGAATGTCTCAAGGCTTGGTGTTAGGGATGTCAGCAATGTGAGGTTGCTTATGATCATAAGGCTGAGAGAGTTAGCTCTTTGGAAGTTAAGGCAGGATTCCAAGTGCCAAACTTCTGAAGTATGATTTGTATCATTGTTTTTTAGGGGTATGACAATTAAAACATCTTGATTCATTTTAGAATTCCTGGATGGAAGCGTAATTCTATACATTCCTTTCTGAATTACAAATATATTCACCCTTATCAGAGAAACAGGAATTACAGAGACACTTATTTCTGTTTTCTAGTTAAAGCAACTTCTCTTTTTTTTTTTTTTTTTTTTCTTACAAAAGAAAAAAACGTGTTCTCCAGTCTTCTAGCAATAATGTAGGGGGTTTTAATGGAATTTGGAGTATAAGAAAATTCAGGAGTTGTGGGAATGTAAGAAAGTGAAACGCTGTTCTTTCCTCATCTAGAGGTGTATCTTGGTATAAAACACTCCAACAGTGAGTTGTCACTAAAAGCAGTGATCCTACTTTTCTGCACAATTTCTGCCATGTGGTCCTGCAGTCTTCTGGTGATCATGTGCTTGCAGAGTGAGTCACTTTGCCTGACTAACCTGATAGAAGACAAGCCATGCAAATGAATGGTTGTGTTCGATCAGCCAGCTGAAATACTGGCTGTAAATGCATCCTGTAAATGCATGAAGGCTGGATGCGATTCTAATCCTTGATCTTAATGCTGCATCTTCAATAATTGAAGAACTTCCTCAACATCACCGTTTATACCTGCTTTTCTTCTCATTCAGCAGGTTGGGCTTGAGAAATGAGAGAGGTGCTTTCTGACCTCATTTCATAGGTTGGCAGGAAAGCACTCACAGTACTATTCTCTAGCCTGGATGTTTTGTCTGTAGGAGTAAGTGTACCATTTCTCTTTGGCATTTATGCACTGATTTTTGCTTTTCTGGTCTATTTTAGTTTCTATTTGATACATCACAGTAATTGATTTCCTTCAGTTTCTATATCATAATAAAAGTTCTTCATTTTCACATCTTTTGGTCTTAAACATAGGGAGCAATTTAAAGAGGGGAAAAAAGGTGTTGGAGTGCCATTGAGAATCTTTTTTAAGTTGTAGATTAGTCTTGGTGTTTTGTAGGATTACTTATTTGCTACCCAGGTTGTATGTTTAAAATTTACTGACAAGAGGCTTTTTGTACACCTACTGTTAAATATTTTAAAGAGGTGATAAATACTGTTATCTATGGGATGACCAGAGAGGTTCAAATTAGACTTGTAGGTCAGGGAGCTTCTACACAAAGGAGTCTCTTAAATAATAAATAAATAACATAAAATAAAAATAAATAAACACCTCTCTTCCCACAACAAAACCAACCCACACCCAGAAAACAAAACAAGCAAACAAAAAAACCATTCGCTCCTGTATAAGCAGACTAATAGGTTTTAATAGAAACGGGTTTAGAATGAAGGAATAAGGAAGCTCAGTTTGCAGTATAAAAGCATGGTAACTATGCCCATTCCTGCAACTTTGAGGATGTTAAGAATGAGGCCCAGGATGTCTCAGGATTCAGCTTTAATACAGTAACTCTTGAGTACAATCTGTGTAATTCAGAAATCGTTCTTCTTAGTTTTTCTTCAAGTTTTAAAAAATCTGTAGGGACCTTGCCTAGTGCAGATTATGGCTAAATCTTGAAAGACCTTGAAGGAGGACCTCTAGGAAATAACTTTGGAAAGATGCAGGTGTTTTCTGATTTGGAGGAAGCAAGTATGCCAGGTGAAAGAGGTTGGCTGTATTGTTAACAGGACAACATGCTGTCTAATAGAAGTCAACCTTATATTTTGATGGCAAGAAATAAGGTGGCTTAGGGAACTGGCCAAAAGAAACACCTGGGGCACCAAATAAATGCAATGTTTGTAACTACTGGAGTTGTTTAATAACGTAAGTTTGGAAGGTTTCAGCTGAAGGAGCTTGGAGTTGGCACAATTTTTATAGAGTACTGTACTGTTCACAGCATTGTTTCTCAAGTCTTCAACTCCAGAAACAGTAGAGTTTGCTTCCACTTTGTTATAAATACGCCAATTTTTAAATGTTAATGAAAGTAGGTTTAATATTCAGTCTTTAGTTTCCAACAAAAGGTGTATATTAGCAGTGTAATTTTTGCAGACTCTTTTGCTTGGAGGTTAGATAAACCTTGCTATAAACTTCTTGATAGATTTGCTAGAAAAGCTTGTGATTGAGTGCTATGTATGCTTGCCTTTTTGCTTCCACCTAGAATCCAGGGCCATTACTTTCTGTAACCATTTCAGTGAGCTGCCATAGTTTTCAGTCTGTACTGTCACCTGATCCAAGCATGCGCCAAAATACCCACCGTTTCTGGCTACTGTCTGCTGAATCTGCTTTGCAAACCCTTAGTTCTTAAGCTTTTGCCATAGCAAAAAACAGCAACAGACACTCTTATGGAGTGTACTGGACACATGCCATCCTGCTTCCCTAACTCCTCTAATTGTTTATGTAGATCCTTAGCTTTACTAAACTTGTAAATGCTACAGTGGCATCCCCATGTGAAATTGTGTGGCTCGTGTCAGAAAAAGGCTGCTTGTGAAAATATTTGTCAGAAGAATATGAATGCTACACATTGCACTGCATTCAGTGTTTTGTATCAATTTATTACTGCAATGTCATGGTGTTTGATCTTAATTGTAGACAATCATTTTGTATTTTAATATTCAAAGGTAAGTTCATGTAAACTGTGTGTGAATGTACAGTATTAATATATAAACATACTGATTCACATTTGGCCTCTGGAAGTGAAAAAATAGTGACTCAGTTAAATGTCTTAAAGGAGACTGAGTCCTCTGCTTACAAGCATTTGTTTATGCATGACTACAATATAAATTTTGAACTTGCACAATGAGAATTTGTTGGATTTTTTGAAAGATATTGGGTCTGATCTTGTGAACATTTGAAGACAATGGCTGGAAAATGGTTATCTTTAATAAGAATGAAAATGATCAATTATATTACTGTAGTTCAATAATTTTGTTACTTCTGATGTTGAACAGATTTCCAGTAAAGGGTTAAATGTTACCTGAGCAAGGCATAGTGTTGAGCAACCTCACAACAATATGATATGATTCCATTATGATAAGTCATCCTCGTAGATAGGCTAGGTGAGAAAATTGCGTTAACTCTTAGGAACTTGTTCCTAAACTTTGATTTAAATGATAAATTTCTTGTGGAGGAAAGTTTACATGTTTTCAATAGAATTTGGGACCCGTCACTTCTATCTCTGCCATTTCTGATCCCATTAAGCATATCTGTTCCATTTCAACACTTCATTCTCTTTCAGTTTTTCCTGTCAGACCACGTTCTTTTTTGGTGTCATCTTCTGGCTTGTAATCTTATTCTTTATTCCACAGCACTTTCCCTGTTCATCCCCAGTTGCTTCACCTGTTGCTCACTTTCAACTCCTTCGTCATAACATCATTTCCTTTGCACTTTTTGTCATAGGAAGGTCATTAGCAGTATTTGCCAAATGGTACCTAATGGTGTGAAGAGAAAACATGATATAATATAAAACAGTTTTCCTTTGCTTAAGTCTCTATTTATGTCTGGAAAAAAGATTGCAAGACTCCTGTTACATCTCCATTTTAGGTTTTTCTGTGAAGTGCAAATATTTGTGTGGCTGTTCCATCCATGATTGTAGCCACCAGCCTGTGGTCAAGTCTAACTGAGCAAGAATTGTTTAGTATAGTCAGTATACTTCTTTTCCTACTACTTACACCTTTCTCTTATAGACAGAAACACACATCAATAAACAAACTTCTTGTCTGTGACTGGATGGGGAAGGAAAATTTTCTCCTGAGATCCATGTGTCTTCCACCATGAAGAGTTAGTGACAATATTTACAGAATCTGCTTGTGGTCTCACATCTTCCATGCAGCTCCCTGTTTTATCAGACCTTGTAGGTTTTGCCTTAAAATGGGTTTCCAAAGTTCCTCTGTGCACTAGCACTAGTACCATCAGCTGGTTGCAGCAAGGACAGTCTCTGTTCTGACTCAGAGATGCACATGCAAAAGACAACATTTTTGTCTCCTGCTTTCCTTTGTGTACCACAAATTGTTCGCCTAGCTGAGCTTGGGAACTCAAACGCTGTGATGTGATGGGCTACTTCCGCATGATTCTCAGCTCTTAAAAGCTGAAAAGTTTGAGACCTCAATAGCAAGTACCCCAACCGTCTGAGTCAGGATTACTGTATATATAACCTTGAGCATTTGATTTTTCCCAGTTGGCAAAAGTCCTTTCAGCAGTGGTTTTGCTTTGAGGAACAGCAAAGTATAGTGCCTAGAGATTCTGCTAGGAATATATTGAAACCTGGTGAAGGTGAACTCACCTATAATGGAACATGATACAGTTCATGAAAATGCTTAGTCTGTTTTGTGTTGTGGTGTGTATGTTTCTGTCTCAGCTCTTAGGAGGGTTTTCCACAATCATCAATGCGTTTTTTTGTTCTTAAAGCCAAGTTTGGATAAACCTGATTCCGCACACTGAAGTTTGCTCTTAGTACAATGCTATGAGTACACATGTATTAACATGTAAAGTTACATATGGTTGAATATACAAACCTCTCTGCTTTTTTAATTATTAGAAAATGTTCACTAGTTTATTTTAGAAGCTGAAAGTCCAGTTCCATATCAAAAACTGAGGTAAATTCATGGATGAATACGTATTGCTGTACAATACTTCTGCTTCAGTAAATTTCAAAGTATCTGTATATCTACATCTTCCATTTTTGTTTGCATGTTGTCAGAGAACTTAGTGTATGATATGTGATTATCATACACTATACTTAGAAACATTCCTAATAGTAACAAAGTGCAAAAGTGGTTCCCAATGAATCTCAGACTTTGGCATTGATATTTTAAATAATGATTTAGCAAGGAGATCTCAAGGGCTGGATGTATCCATGCAAAATTGAGTTGATCTCAGAGAAAATGTACATGAATCCATCTGTTCAGATCCCTTTGCAGCATCTGAGTGCCTACTGTTTATTACTGTTTTTCCTCTTATTTTATGTATGAACAATTACCATAGTTCTTAACTAAGTTCATTCATATACATAAGCCATTTTGAAAGAAGAAACACTTCACAAACTCCAGTTTTAAGCTATTGTACCTGTTTACTTACGTGTAAAAATTCACAGGAGGAGAGCTTTAGTTCTCGGAAACTTACTGCTGAATGACTTACTCTAGTAGCGCTTTTCTTTGCGTTTTTAATACAGTTTTCAGGAAAAGCAGCTAGGATGTATTTTAAGATATGCTTCAAAGACAATAAGGTAATTACATAAAAACTCCATTTTGGGGAAAAAAACAAAAAAGTATAGTCACCAGGATACTGAACCAAAAAATGAATAAATTGGTGAATGTCAGCATACATCTTGGACTTCTTAATGTTGTTAATTTAGAAATGTTGTTAATTTAGAAGTAGTTGCAAATAAGTATGGTTTCTATAAGTTAGAAGTACTGAAATGAGCCACAGAACACTGTGTGTTTGACTAGCGATATAATCTTGAACAAATATTTTAAAAATCTGATGAGCAGGACTTCAGATTGCAGTAGCAAAAACTGCTCAGGTTATTTTAAAGATGTCAGATGTACACTTATGTAAAATATTATTACTATAAATACCGTTTCATTACTGCTGCTAGTAGTTTTTCCATATTACAGAAGGTCTGTGATGCAAATAACATTCTCCTCATACGTTGTTGGAAACTGACAGTCTGATCTTAGAGTAGGTAAAGATTGGAACCATGTCTACAATACTTCGATGTCGGTTGTCATATGGACAACAAGAACACAGTAACTTGTCAGAACCAGTTCCATGGATGATTTAAAAAACAAAACAAAACAAAACAAAAAAAAAAGGAAAAAAATTAATGAAACTGTCCCGTTGGTGTTTGCTCAATACTTGAAGTGTGACAGCTAGTAAATAGAAAGTTGTCAGATAAAATGCTTGAATATAAAAAATTCAAACTTACAGATTAATTGCATGAAACTTTATGTTGACGGAGTGCAGAATAGTGAACTGATTTATGCTTTGTCTTTCAGATGAACCAGAGACACGAGATGCATGGTGGGCAGAAATCAGACAAGAAATAAAATCCCATGCCAAGGCATTGGGTTGTCATGCTGTAGTGGGCTACAGTGAATCAACTAGCATTTGGTAAATCATGATGATGATTTGATTTTCAAAATGCCACAGAAAATTTGTTTCTTCTGCAGTGGATTACAAATGATAAGCTATTTCAACACCGTTGTTGTTACTGTCTAGCATGCAGACTTTGAAGAGTTTGTTGAATTAATGTAGATATTGGTATTGTGCTTAAAAAGCTAAACAAGTTGTCAGATTTTCTTTTTGTTAAGAGGTGTTTTTTGTTTTTTTACTGGATTTTCATTTGTGCTCTAATAAGCATTTTATTGTTCTACTTTCTTTCCTTTTTTTTTTTTTTTGAAACCTGCATGTTTGTTTTTGTAGTAACAATTTATCTATGAAATTTTCTAAACTTAATCTACCTAAACACTTAAGACTGTTCCTAAAAGTATGTGTATTGCAGTTTCAGTATTGGATTAAAACTGGCAGACTGGTACTTAAATGGTTAACTTCAAACTTAAGACACAAGCTCTTTACTAAGAATGTATTAATTGTACATTAAATGCAAATGTGCTGCCTGATGGATCAAGATAGATTGGTACTTCAGGTGTCAATTTTGGCTTTCTAGAAAATGCATGTCGTTATTTTTCTCAGAATGCTACAGTACTGTTCAACATGTTAAGCTGCAGCTCTGCAGTAGTCATTCTGAAGCACAGGGTTAGGAAGCGATTAAGTTCCCCAGACCTGCATCCAACTCAAGGCAAAATTCCAGTGTCTTGCTGTATTCCCCTTGGCAAAGACCATTCCAATCTTGGGTGTTTTGTGGCTTAATAACAAAATGTGAGAAGCTTGGAGATGAGGAGTAATAACTGGGGATTTATTTAATTACTCCTCTTTCTCTCTGGCCCAAGAACGTTTTTTGTCTAGTTATACCTTGGGAAAGTAATCTGTGGAGAATTCCTCTTGGGGCAGAGTGAATCTGAAAAATGCTTTGGTTCACTAGTTGTTTGAGTTGCTCTAGGAATGTAACTGAAGCAGACTTGGATTACTAAATTTATTTTCTGTCTAGTTCATTATGCCTAAATACTACAAAGAAAAAGTAATAGTAATTTGCATTTTAAAGAGATAAGGAGGAAAAAGTTTTGCTTTGTTTTGCAACTGGTAAGTTGAAGAAAAACAAAACTTGAGAACAGTTTTTGGAAGTTAAGTACTTGCTTTCCTGTGTAACTACTCCACTAGCACTTAGTATACAGACAAGGCCGGGTTTCTTTTCCTTGCGTTGTTTTATCTGGTTGTCTTTTTTTTGGTGTATTAAAGACTTTATTTACCTCATATATGTAGTTTTCAAGTTTTAACCCTTGTGGATGGATTTACACTAAAAATAGAAAAAAACATGCCTTTGGTCATTAGTCTCCCTATAAAAAAGCATGAATATTTGGGGGATTTTTTTAACTATGGGGAAACAGTGTACAGAGGTAACCTAATAACTGACTGCTTATTTCATGCTTTCCTTTTCTTTAGAAATTTAATGTAGTTAAAACTTAAAAATGCTGTAAGCATAAAACTTAAAATTAGAGTTTCTGTGCTTACTTGTCAATTCACTTTAATTCCATGCTTAAAGAGCAAAGGTCTTTTCTGTAAGTACTGGTCTGCTAGATATTGTATAAGAAAAATTATTCAGAAAATAAATGACAACTAAGAAGGAAAATATATCATGTGAGAAAATGCGGGAAAGCTTTTCTCCATATTTTTCCAGCATAGTATTTTATGTACTTAGAGTTATCAATTTGTTTCTTATTTAACAATTTCAAAAATACTAAAAGCTTTGTGATCATGCTTTGCACTTCTGCAAGCTTTAACTCTGCTAAATCAGGAATATGGTCAGTTACATTACACGCTACATGTACCATTACTATAGTTTGTAGTTAAATTTTACTGTTCTGCTACTTTTTATACTCCAAGAAGCATCCTTGTCAGTGTTGTATGGTAGCTGCATTTTGAGAGTGAATCTCTGTAAGATGATGAGGCTCTCAACTTCCAGCTTATTTAATTCTTTAAAGCCTTTTTTTTAACGGATGTTGCTTTACTTTGGTTGGTTGACTGGATTTCTATGCTTTATTAACTATAGTATTGAAAACCATTATTATACCTGGTTAACATTTGTGATACTGTAGCATATTCTTTATAATCTTGTGCAAACCTCTGTAGTCTTTAAGTCCTTCTGCGTCTTACTGATACAATGGTTTAAATAACACAAGAGGATTGTGTGTAAGGTTTAATGGATAAAATTGCACAAATGCATAAAATTAATAGCCATATTTAATTCACTGAGACTTAAGTACAAGCCTTTTAACCTAATAGTTTTATTTTAAAGTGGCACTAACTAGTAGGAATTCACTTTGTTGTAATTCTTTTCTCTTATAGTGAAGAGGTCTGTATTTTGTCCGCGTCTGGCACAGCAGCTGTACTGAACCCTAGGTTTCTTCAGGATGGCACCATGGAAGGCTGTTTGGAACAAAGGTTGTCATGGCAGCCTGGCTTCTTTTCCATAGGGTCAGAGAAGGGAGAGGTTGATTTTTTTCCTCAGAGCCAAGATAGTTCTTCTCTATTAGGGTAGGTTACAGTGTTACAGTGCAGGATGCGGGACCAACCACTTTACTGCTTTTCACTAACAACAACAACAACAGAAGTAATGGAACTCTGCAGCAAATTATATATTCTGTTTTTTATTTCTAACAGTCTGAATAAGGTAACACATTTGATACTAACCACAGATAACTTAATGTTTTTCTTTGGCACTCCTCAGGTATCTTTCTCAACTTTATATCTCACTAAAAAAAAAACAAAAAAAAAACAACAAAAGACAGATGTATGATAAAGTACATAAGCCAAATGCTGCTGTGGCTATAACATCTGTATATATGCTCTGTGTTATTTAAGAGCTTTATAGGAAATAAAGTAGTGTAGTTGTAAAACAAAGGTGATCACAGACTTGGAAAGCATGTATGTTTTAGTTGAAGTTTGAAGAAAATCATTAAACTGAAGGAAAAACATGAAGTCTTCTGCTATATCCCTTTGTTTCTGCCTTTGCAAATAAAATGTGAAGAGTGATGATTCATAAACGCTTTCAGGAAAAAAACAATTAGATTAATATATATTGGTAATTTATTGTTTGTCAGAAAAGTCATCATGTATTTCAAGGGATTGCTGTAGTTGTAAGTAAGGCTATTTATTATACTTGAACACTTTTTCCATACAAGCCTGCTAATGTACTGTGTGTTACTTTTTTACTTTGCTAGCAGGAGGCTGTTATTGTGTAGATAAACTCTTGAAAACTGTAGCCAGAACAAAAATACTTCTTTGTATTCAGTATATCACTCCACATTCTGTCAGGAAAGTAAGAGATGAAGAGAAGGAAAAGTTGTGTTTATATTGTGAAGGATATTACATTTTAATCTTAATATGTATTTCACTACTACTAAGAATCTTGGCAAGGATAACAAATGCCAAAGGAAGGTAAAAACAACCAGGCAGACAAAGCCTATGTTTGAGACAAAGTACTCTTGACAAAGCGACACCTAGTCTCTCGGATTTGTTTAAGCATCTCCTCAAAAATCACTGTGAAACAAAATAAATTTGATGGGATGCAGTTAGCCTATGCTTTCCTTGTTTGTATTTTTATAGTGGTTGTTTCTAGATATTTCCTTTTGGGAAGGGGGGACTGACTGTTCTTAGTGAATAACAAGTTTTACCTAACACCTTATCTTAGGAAATAAATTTGCTACTCTTACAATGTTAATGCACATTGTGCTGCTTCTCAGTAGGATGGTTGTTGTGTTGTTCATGTTCTGCTCATTAGGTTTGTGGATACAATCCAGGTAAACAAGGCTTTTTGTCGTATTTGGTACAGCAAATTCTTTGTAAAGCGGTTGTACCATGGACTACATGTAGAAGGTCATAGAGCCTAAATCCAGCTCAGTAACATTTTAGTCATTTGGCCACTGTATGTATGTGATCTTTCTATAATAAGTTTGAACACAAATTTTGTTACATTGTTTTATCTAGTAGTGTGCAGCCTAATGTTATCCTTTTAATTGATGAGATGTAATACTTGTCATGTTGGTAGAACAGAGTATAGCTGCAGTGTATGATTTAAGTAGGTATTGCTGTAGGTGTTTATACACGTGCACATGTTGATGCTTGTCAATAAGATGCAGATGTTTTAAGTATGTTCTCCATAATGTATTTTTAGGATTGAAGAAGCTTCACCACCAGGTTGTGGATTTTGCCATATTCCATATGATGAATTGAACATGCCGTTCCCTGCTCACCTCACTTATTGTTACAACTGCAGGAAGCAAAAAGTTCCTGATGTCCTTTTCACCACAATTGATCTTCCTGTAGAGGCAGCAGTTATTGGGAAGGGATGTCTTATTCAAGCCAGGTATTGATCAAAATTTTCTCCTGGTAAAGTTTTAGAGATCTTCGAAAGAATTCCTGTTGCTAAAATCCAGTATGTTATCAAATCTGAAATTTTGATGCTGAATTGCTAGGCATTAATGACAGTGTACTAGGGTATGGGAGGAGAAGGAGAGCCTTCTCCCATTGTATTGTGTGTCATGTTTGCTGATGGAACCCTTGGTAACTTTTATGTGGGCACTGCTGTGTTTTGTCTGCCTGGATTAGAGTTTTCATGCTTTAATTTGCTGTTTGCCACTGCTAACGTGAACATTTACAGCTATTCCCTTGGAAACTCAACTGTTAAAGTCAATTGTATTAATTCTGTGCTTGCATCCATAACTGAACTTCATCTCTGTAGAATTGTCAGCTATATCCAGCTTATACTCTAGTCTTTGAATTTTGAAAAGAGAATAAAGAGATTTACGGTGAAGAAGGAAGGGTTAGCTGTGTACAGTCTGTATGGGGTGGCCAGCTACACGAGTAGGTAACTACTACCCTGGGCTGAGAGGGTTGTCGTTTGTAACCTATCTGGATGACTGTAACAAGTGTAATAGGGTCTGCAGTGGGACCTGTCTTGTTGAACATGTGGAGGGGGTGATGGTCTCCACTCTCTTCATGTTTGCTAGTGATACCACACTGAGGGAGACCAGTCAATACAATACCCTTTGAGTTTTTTTTTTCTTCTTCTCTGAGACGAAGAAACACATCAGTAAACTAGAGTGAGTTCAGTGGAGGGCCAACAAAAGAGTAAGGAGCACATGTGCTGGACTTGTCCTCTCTGGAGAGAGGAAGGATACAGGGGGATCTAACAGTATCCTGTCCAGACCTATGGGGAGGTAATGGAGAAGATGGAAAAAGGATTGTGCGCAGTGGAAGGGCAAGAGGCATAAACTGAAATAATAGAGATTCATACTGGGTATAATGAAAAGCTTCAACCCCGTGAGGACAGTCAGGCGGTGGAGCAGATTGCCTGGAGAGGCTGTGCACTCTCTATCCTTTGGGAGTTTTCAAGACCAAGCTATATAAAGCTCAGAGCAGTTTGCTGTGATCTCGCAAGCTGACCCTGCTTTGTGAAGGAGGTTGTACTTCTCATGTAAGATTTTTTTAATCACCCTACAGTTATCATTCTCTGAGTTGTGTTAGAGAAGAATTATTGGAGCTACTGTAGAGGTGTATTATGGAGTTCTCCGTTGGTATTTTCCATATTACGAAACTGTGTGTTCAGGACCAGTTTGGAAATCAACTTTGTGTCACAGTGTTGTGCCTGCTGTGTCTCTGGAGCGCTTGCAGATGTCCCATTTTCTTTAGAATAGTTTCTCAAAAACATTCCCAACCTCTGATCAACCCTCTCCCTAAAAAACAAAAACAAAACAAAACAAAAGCCTGGAGCTACAGTGACAAAGATTTTTGAGGTAAACTTCACAACTTGATAGGATTGGGTAAATTATCACATTTTGTGTAGTCATACAGTAATGGTGGTCCTTAGAAGAAAGTGTGTGACTGTATCGTTAAATTAAAAGCTGTTTGCTTTTTGAATGACAGTTTGCCACTGAAAGTAGGTAATCATTACACAGGTGTGGTGGTTGAATTTCAGCTTATGGGACTATAAACTCGAAGAGTGGATGGACTATGACTACCAGTGTAGTCAGAGATGGTATTTGTAGTCTCTTTTTTTCCCCCATGGAAATACAAGTATTTTTAATCTTGTTAGTGCTTGAATTGTGAGAGCATTTGATTTTTCTTCTACTTATTTTCCTTTATTCCCAAGTGTGCCTTGAATAACTGTATTAATATGAATTGTTAAAGTTCTACCAGTAGATGTAATTTCCCGTACTTGTACGTGGCGCACTTAAGAGATTTGCAGCAACAGAAATATGAAATAGATGTTTGTTAGTTACTCGGTGCTGTCAGACTATTGTGAAAAATGACCTGTGTGAGGCATGTTGTTTCTATTTGATAGCAACCCTTAAGCATATTTTAAGGAAGGAAACGTGACTTTGTTCAGTAGTCTAGAAAAATGCAGTATTTCTAATTTTTGTTTACTGCTTTGATAGACAATATTCTTTAAATATTGCTGAAGGTTACATATTGTTCTACTTTGTTTCCTTTATTGTTGCATGTTTTTACTGATAATTAAAACAGCTATTATTAAAAATGAAGATCAAATCTTAGTTATCGAGGCTCAGTGTATTAGTCTGCCTTGATCTTAATGACAAGGTTTACTTTAATTTTTTTACATGATTTTAAAATATATTATAAAGAAACTATTTGTATTAAGTTATACGTTGAGGGAGGAAGATCAAAATATACTGTCATCCCTTTTGGTTTTCAGTAGTCCATTGAAACTGTTTCTCTGCTGATGCCATACACCACTTCATCTTGTCAGGTTATGCCGTCTAAAGAAGAAAGCTCAAGCAGAAGCAAACGCAACATCTATCAGTAATCTCTTGCCATTTATGGAATATGAAGTGCACACTCAACTGATGAATAAACTTAAGCTGAGAGGAATGAATGCTCTGTTTGGGCTAAGAATTCAAATCAGTGTGGGTGAAAACATGCTAATGGGGTTGGCAGTAAGTACAGTTTTAATCTTGGAATTCTTTTGCTTCCTTACAGTATTTTGAAGACATATAAGTGTTGTGGAATTCATGGTAACTAGAGATATTAAAATGTTATTTTAAGAAAAAATTGAAGTAATGGAAAGCAGTAAGATGCCTAAATGTTGAGGACAGACTGTCTTTCAGTGCCAGAAAAGAAGATTGGAACGTCTTGATTCTCTGCTAGAGGAGATTACTAGAAATGCGATGAGAGGAAAAGAAGCTTTAAATGGTTTAATGGCATAAATTACAGAAAAAGCTATTGTGTTCTTTAAAGGTCCTGTCGGAGATTCCTGTTCCTCAAGTTGCATTACCGTTCCATGACAAAGAAGGTCAATTAAGTCTCTCAAATACATGCTTTGGTTAGTTGCCAACAAGAGAAAGATCTGTTGCCTCTTCTTTAATGGCACTGAAGAAATAAATGATAGATTGAAAGTGTCCTAAAGTTAGTGAGGAAATGTTAAATCACAATATTTTCTAACCTTGTTCTGTCATGTGGGGTTAGAACAGTGAATTATGCTTCTTCCTGCATCAGTGTAAGAGGATGCTTGGGTAATATTGACTGGTTTGCATTTTCTTTTGTCTGAACTGGTGATCTGTTTCCTGTGAATACAAAATGGAACTGTCACAACTTCAGTAATACTGTAAATGGTTTAGACAGGTTTTAAATCTTTGAAACTGGGAAACCATCACTTGCCTATGCAAGATATACTAATGCCAAGGCCTATATCAACATAATTCAATTTGTAGATATAAATTCACAACAGTTTAGAAGAACAAAGAGGTTTTAATTCGTATTTGTTTGGAACTTTTAGGTAAGTTATGAGCTCCATCATGCATCATCCATCTATGAGAAGGAGGGAGTTCATAAAATAATTGTTCTGCATAAGTAAACATGTTGTAGAGAGCGATCATGCTGCAATGTACACATCATACTGCATTGTAGCATAAGCATTATTTATTGAAAACTATTTCTATGGAAATATTAAAAGCATGCGCTTGTTTAAGAGATTTGAAGATGCTGAAGAGTATCATTTTTCTTAATGACTTCTTAAAAAGTCTGCAACAGGTGTGTATCTAGCAGCTTTGCCAACACCTGGTGGTATTCAGATCGCTGGGAAGACTCCAAATGATGGCAACTATGAGCAGCATATATCTCACATGCAAAAGAAAATAAATGACACGATAGCAAAAAACAAGGAGCTTTATGAGATTAACCCTCCAGTAAGTAAAACTTTTGTATTCTTAAAAACCAAGCATTCAGAATCAAACACACACATGATATGTATATCCTTGAATTCTTAGATTGAATCACTTTGAACGTAAATTGTTTTTTTAATGTATTATTTTCACTATTTTTTGTGAACATATTGCAGCTTTCAGGTTTCATAATCTACATAATCAAATCAGTTTGATCTTGTTCAGATTTATTTCTCAGTTATTTTCAGAATGTTCTGATTCTTAGAACTGTAAATAAATTGCTTAGAATTGGAATTACTTTGAAGCTATGTAGAGCAATTGTTAATTTGATACCCTTTTTAGGAGCTACCTGAAGAAATCATTGGGTCTCCGATTCCAGAACCAAGACAACGTTCCAGATTGTTAAGATCTCAGTCAGAAAGCTCTGATGAAGTTACAGAGCTAGATCTTTCACATGGGAAGAAGGATGCTTTTGTCTTGGAGGTGATAAATGTTTTCAGTACTTTCATATTTTTATTTTCCTGAAATACACATGAAAAAAGGTGGAAAAAACCTCTAACTCATTCCCAAAGACGGTTTTTAAATTGTATGCAAATTTTTCTATTTAGTATCAGTAGAAAGAAAAATCAAAATTTTAACATCTTCTCTTCTTACAGTTGTTTAAAGCATAGTTACTGTGTACCCCTATTGACAATATCTGAAAAAAGGTTTTGTGAGCATGTCACAAGATACAGAATTATAACTAAGCTGGTAAGAATTGTTCTTCCATTTGTTCGACCATTTTCATTAGGCACTTTTGCAGTTATCGTCCTCTGTGTGCACCAACGGGAATGGAATTTTATCCTCAAAACAAAAATGGTGAGAGGTGCTCTTTGAGGCACTGCATTGAAATTGATGATCAGAAGATATTTGATAAAATACAAAACGATTGAATGCCTCTCTCAAAAACAGGATTATGTTAAGGCATAAAAGCTCCCAGAGACCTTTTTGCTGCAAGAGACCCTTTGGAGAAGTTACAAAAAATATCTGAAAAAACATATGCCCAGCCTCCATTTTACTTCCGCATTTCTCAAATTACGGTAGAGGGATAGCAGTAAGGAAAGCGAGGTGTATTTCCGTTGGGTGGCCTCGTTGAGAAGGTCAATACATTACAAGCAAAGATCAGCTAGTTAAGGACTGCATTATATGGTCCAAGCAGAGTTCAGCTCATTTTTTTACTGTTTCAGGGAATTCTTCCCTCCACCTTATATATAGACCATGGTACACGTGGTTGGAAGGTTAAGAGGAGTTTTCTATGTGGAAAGGAAAATCATAAGTGCATAGGAGAGTATGTTATAAATGCTGCTCAGAGTAGGGAAAAAACTGATGCTTGGAGAATGAAGCCTGAATTTAAGGACTATGTTTAGTGCCTTACATTATGTCAATGCGTTGGTCCTAGAATATGCGCCCCTATGTTTTGTTAGCACAATTTTTATTTATAGGGGAAAAGACTTGTCATGTGTGCAACCACTTACTACTGTATCCTTTGTTAAGAAATTGAGTATTAGACACAGTGTTTGAGGGGCTGTAATGAGGCTGCCTACTCTGACCTCAGGTAAAATCATTGGTCACTGGAAATACATAAGAAAGAGTGGTTAAAAAAAAAATTCCTGTGATGAGGAAATGCTGTGAGATGGTGGGAAGGCAATTATGAGTGCTAAGGTTGTCTGTATTTAACAACATCAAAGTACTCTCCTTTTGCTTTTTTAAAATGAGAAAGCTGTGTGGGTGTGTCAAGGAGAAGCAGTACATGACAGAAAACCACTTAATACTGGAATTAAGATAAAAGCAATTTCCAAAAAACATGGTAAAAAAATGTCAGAAGCTTAAAAGTAAACTTGGATCTCTTGCAGATCAGTAAGACAATGAATCTATGTAAAAAGAGCACAAAAATATTTACAGAATGCAGGGGTAGATGTGTTTTCAGTCTGACCTAAAATAAGAAAAGTCTTTACAAACTGAATGTGTCAGAGTTTATTTCAACAGGAAAAATAATAACCCCAAAATGTGCCTTTTTCCTATTTGATTTTCCATTGCTTACCCTGAACAAGGCTTTTTAAAGTCTTGGAAAGATTTTTATCTGGCACCGGAAGAGGCAGGGAATGATCACATCAGTATAATTATAGACTTCATGAGAGCTTTCATAGTCAAGGCTCTAGTTCTAAGTTGTGTAAAACCTTGTTCAGTATTTTAAATTGTTTTAGAAATTACCTTTTCGTTATTATCTAGTGCAGTTCCTGTTTGTTCTGGGTGTGTTATTTTAATACCATTTAATTAAGGTAACTGCTTTCCAACTGTTAAGCACGCCATAGACTGCTGGATTAGATTAAGAAGTCTGGTTGATGGAATCCTTTTTGAAAATCTCTCCTTAACTGTCAGATGCAGATCTCTTGATTTTTACATCTTATCTCTTTACACGATCTCTTGTTTTTACATCTTTCTGAGACTTATGGCTGGAAGAGCAACATGATTTTTATCTATTACTACTTTTTTTCCAGATTGATGATACAGATGCAATGGAAGATGTACATTCTTTACTGACAGATGCTCCACCACCTTCTGGTATAGTTACAAACATATTTTTCTAATTTATACTGTAGCCTGTATAACCTCATTTTTATGACATACTGGGCAAAATAGAACATTCTAAGTTAAAGTGAAAATTGTCTTGAAGCGCTCAGTTTGTCTGACATACCTGGGAAGAATAAGTCCCTAAGACTTCTATGGGGATTGATCTGTACTGAAAACAGGTAAACACAGTATTTGTGTGGCATGTTGTATATCACTGATTTGTACTGTTGTAAATTTGTAGTTAATTGATACAGGCATATGGAGCATAATATGTTGTTCAAGTATTTTTAGGCGCATAATGTGACATAGTGGTTTTGTATTCCAGGAACGTTTTAATTTGAGGTGAGCAATTTGCCCTTCTATAGCAGTCTTGTTTATCTGGTACATATGTATTTTCCTTACTGTATGATTGTGCTATACTGTCAACTCAAATGTTAGTGATTTTCTATAGAAAGCAATGAGGTCACACAATAGGAACAACAGTAGTTTTTAACTTAAGTGTGCTTATAGATGTATTTCTTTAAGAGTTATTTAAGAATCCAACACTGGAAGAGGTGTACTTTATCACCCAATGTCAGCTTGCTGACAGCGATTAGTCAAGAATGTGTGTTGCATTAAATTAAGAGCAAGTAAAACAAACAAACAAAAAACAGTCTGCTAGGAGTTCGTAGTTCAGCAGCATCCCAAGAGAAGGATATTTTATGTGTAATTCATAGCTTTTTGTCAAACTCTTCTGTGCATTTGGGTGTTTGCATTTTAAATCCACGTGCTTTCAGTGTTTGTAGAATTTTGCATCAGAACATGCACCCTTATACCTATTTCCTTAAGTTTGTTTTGAATCCATGACCATCTTACTTCGTTTGCTTTTCTTCCTTACTGTATTGGGGAAAATATGAATCATTGCTTTCTCAGTCTCCTTTATGCCATCTATGGCTTTACAGACATCTGTCATATGCCCCTCAGTGGAACTCTTTGATCTGGATAAGAGGCTAATGTAGCTGTTGATTATACAGAAGTTGCATGGGATGTTTGGTCATACTTGTCATCCCTCTTTTTCTTTTTGAGCTTACCATGCATCTGAGAATATAAATGTTCCGTTCCTTATAATTGCTATTAGTATTTAAGTTCTGTTGAGTCCAGAACTATCTTTATCATAGTTATCTATTATTAGAACCAATTTTTTTATTCCTCATAGTCTCTATATACAATCTGTCATTGTATATATGATGTTAAAATTTTCTGCGTGCATCAATTGTTTTTTTATATTGATTTTCATCTATTATCAACTTATTATCTATTGTAGGTCCCACTGCAGTTGATTTTACTACCCTAAAATAAGGCTGTCAGCAGTTGCCTCATTTTTTCCTCTTTTGTAGATAAGTTATGTTGAGAGCATACAACCCTGAGTTAAAAATGTCTCCACTGTGAAAATTGGCCATTTCTTCTGACACTGTTTAGTCTTTTAATCAATTATATTTTCTTCATGGTATTCTATTCTACCCTTGAGCATATTGTTTTATTGAAGAGTCCTTGGTGAAGGATCTTAGGAAATGTCTTTTGATGTCCAAAATAGATTGTGTCAGCCTTTCGTTTACGTGTTAGTTGATTCCTTCAGAGAACTCTGTTGGATGTGTAAGACATCAGTTTATTTGCAAAAGTAATATTGGCTTCTCTTCAGTGTTCTGCTTTTCTATGTGCCCATGAACTTCATTTTCTAGAGTACCTTTGACAGACCAGTAATATCAATATCTGTACTAAGCAAATTATTAGCTCCCAGTTACTTCAAGGCATCTCACTACCAGAAGATGAAAGGATCCTTTCCTCTGGTAGCAAGGTAATTTTAAGTGAGAGTTTAATTGCAGTTAGTCAGCTATTTCATCTTTTCCCTTTCCAGTTGTTTATATGATTCCTTACTTGTTATTTTGCCCATTTGTCCAATAAATTCTTCAGAAACTTTAATTTAAGACAAGTTCTTAGATGAACACTAAACAAGGGTTTTCTACCATTATGGAAACCTTCACTGCCATGGTGAACATTGATACAAAAAATGCATATTTTTCTGCTATCATTAACTTATCTGAATATTCTTTCTGTCTTAACTTGATTTTTCAACAAGATTTCTGCTTTTGATATTCTGAAAGAAAACTTACTCATATTTATACCCTTTGCAAGCTGATTCACAATTTCTTTTCTAGCTAATTTCGTGCATTGATACAGAGCCCACCAGATTTTTCTCTTTTGGACAAATTAGGTGTATATTCAGATTTTCAAGGTTGCTTATTTGCTTTGGATAACTTCTCTTACTGTGCTGTTCAGTCATTATCCTTTTTTTCAGTCTTTTCAAGTCTCTATTAGTAAGTGCTAGGAGTTTGTACTCCAGTCTTTAGGCAGTATCTTCAAAGAATCTCTATGCTGTCTGTCAAGGGTTAGCTTTTAGCTTCTCCAGCAAGCATCTTTTTAGTAAGCTTCCTCATTTGTACTTAGTTTATTCAAACTAAATAGTGGATTTTGGTGTTGAGAATGCTGAAGTGTATTCTTCATCAGAGCAAATGATGAAGAATACACTTTGCATGCTTCTTCTTCCTCAGGACCAGCTAGCTGGGAGTTTCTTGTTTCACAGGGTCTCGGAGAAGTGGCTATGCGAAGCAGTCAGGGAACATGTCTCACCAGGTCATCTTAGCATCATGGAACATGAGCTACTTAGTACCCATGGGGAGTAACTCAGTGTTGCATTTCATACTATTTAGTCTCAACACGATGACGCCTCTAGTCTTGCTTTTTGGTATTTCAAGAAGTATTCAGAATAAGAGTTCTGTAGTCAGAGTATTTGTTTTAGAAGTGGTGAGTTCCATCTCTATTATTAGTTTTTCACTTCAGTATAAATAACAGAAGCTATGTGTTCTTATATTTATGTTATTATCCAGTATTCAGGAATGCTTGAGGGGAATTACTTGGAAAATTTCAAATGATGTTGTATATGTTTCTTTAAAAGTATTTTGATATTTCAATGTACAACATAATTTCCCAAATATTTTATTTACAGGTTTTTACAGTTGCAACACAGAAATTATGCCTGGTATAAATAACTGGACACCAGAAATTCAAGTAAGGTTATTTGGAAGAAAGAAAAAAAAAAAAGAGCTTTTTTCCAAATTGGGTTGAAATATGAAGTAGTAATTTAAGCAATCTCTGAAGTACACTGATTTTGAAAGATAAATTTAAAGGATACTCTTGTGTTAGAAATACAAGTGATATTTGGGTCAGAAAAGTAGGGTATAAGAGTATATATTGTTGTGCTTTTTAAAATGCTGTTATCTAACAATTTATTAAAATAACGTGAGTTAGAAAGTATCTGCAGTAAAATATGGAATTTTAAGTTTTCGGGCATTCTTAATAGTTTTTTAGGTTTTACAGACTCTTAAACAGGTGTTGAAGGTGTTATGTGAGATTCTGAATATGATAACATTAATAGGTTAAGATGAGTAAGAATTTGTAAACCAAATCTGGAGGTAGGAGAATTCTGTTAATAATGAAGTTTAAACACTTTAATGAGTGTTGTACAATACAGTTCAGTCCCATGTAAAACAGATGTAAATTGATACAGTGTAAGACTGTGCTTTGCAGAAGTACAGGTCGAATCTGAAAACTATGGCTGTGTTAGCAACATGCTTTCAGGTTGATGGAATTGTCAGTGTATCTGTTATGACAGTCCATTATTGTATGTGATTTACATAAATTTTATTTCTGCTGTTGAAAATCATGTAGGAGGTAGCATGACTGCTTTATGAAGCAAGTGAAAATGACATACAGTATTTCATATCTTGCTTAATCACTTTTTTCATATATTCATAAGCAATGGTTTGTAGAAATTTTGCCTCAAAGTTTTGAGCAACAAGTGTTTTACTTGACTGGCTACAGCTTTTTCCCTTTTCTTCGTATTTCTCTCTCTTTTTTTTCTTAAATGTGTTATGAGTTACTTATATTCTTTATGAATTTATGTTTTTAATATGATAGACCTGTGTTTTAAAAAGTGTGTTTGTTTGTAATTCAGATGTTCACAGCAGTAAGAGTATCCAGATTAAGCAACATTAATCTAACAAATCAAACACTTAATAAGAACTTCAATGATCTCTGTGAGAATCTGCTGAAGGTAAGAATCATTGATTTCAAACATATTTTGAGTTGTTCATGTGGAAGCGAAGTGAGGCTATATTGAAAATAACATTTTCTTCATAATTGCTTTGCATGTTTAGGCTACATGGGGCCTGGTAAGCTACTCTAAAGATAGATTCAGCCTTAATATATCAAGGATTTCTGAAGCTTTTTCAATCAGAATGAATCCTTTGATTGGTAGTGTATTTTGGAAACTGATATAAAGACAACTATTCTATCCTGACTTCAGACTTCTAATTCTTCAAGAAAAATTAACATGATTAGATGATTTCTGCTATGAATTTCGATGTTTAATTTTTCTGAAGTATACCGTACTTTTTTTTTTTTTTTTTAAACCTAACACAAATGATGTTTTGTCTTTGGCAGAGCTTGTATTTCAAACTGCGATCTATGGTTCCTTGCTGCCTTTGTCATGTAAATTTCACAGTTGCTCTACCAGAGGATGAAATAGTTCAGGTAAGTAAACTGCTTCTTTTGATTTTCAGCATATAGGCGTGTCAGTTTTGGCCTTCAATTAACATGTGCTGCTGAGAGTAAACTGGGCAAGAACAGGATTACTAGCGTGTCTGGGGAATTCTGAAGTAAAACTTAAGGCTGTAATGTTCTGTGAAGAAAAAGGGGTGACCTATCGAGTCACCAGTTCTGTGAATCATGGGATTGCATGATGTTTCCTGATCATGGTGTATCTAATGACATCTCTTTAGCTAGATAGGAAACAAAAAGCCCTGATCAGATACCCATTGAAAGATTTCATCACATACTCTGTAAGAATATGGTATACCAGTTTCTAAGTATTTTTTTTCAGTTTCAAGATGATGCAATATACTTTAATATTTTTAAAACAAAATGTTTTTTAAGTATAGCATACTTCTTGTGGTAATCAAACATCTTTTTCTCTTGCAAAAATAGTAATGAGTTTGATTCTTTTTGTCACTTCACTAAAAATGAATGAACAAACATGAATAAAATTATATCCTGTCAGATGTATGTACTAACAGACCTTAGAATTATCATTTAAAAGTGATCTATAAATGTTTATAAAATGATTATAAACCTGTGAAGGTTTTTATTGTATCTACTTAGTTTTTTTTTTTTTTTCCCCTTCGCTGTTTTCCTGTGGTAAAATCAGTGGTTGTGTTTTATTGTTGTGTTGATTTTTCCTGTTTTTTTTTTTCCCTTCCCAAAAATCTTTTTGGACTTTGCATGAGAGATTAAGTTAGTAATATATATTTCTGATTTGCAGATTGCAGTCACAGCTGTTGCAATTACATTTGACAAAAACCAAGCATTACAAGCCAGTAAACCCCCTATAGAAAAATCACAGCAAAGAGGTAAATGTTGCGACGCACATAAACATGAGAGAGAATCTTTTTTTTCTCACTTTTAAAAATTTTATTTATCCTGATACCTAATTAATCTACATTTTAATTGCAATTACACATACACAGTTTTTACAGGGTAGTTCTGTAAAATCATAACATGGGTTTTTAGAGTTCAGGTATGTGACCTCCAGCACGGTGACTTAGTTATCAGGTAGTAGGTATTTGTTTGCACCTAATCAACAAACTTATAGTCATATGAAAGAAATGTTTGGTATTTCCTTATTCTGTGTACTGTCTTGAATTCATTAGACAAAAATATTCATGTAACAGATGACAATGTTTTCATTGTGTTCTGAAGTACATGATGTAAGTCATTAGAGAACATTTGTGCTTAAAACTAACAAATCCTATCCTTACTTCAAGAAGACATAAAGTAAGTTACTCATAATACTTAAAAAAAAAAACAAACACACAAAACAACAACAACAAAACAAAACAAAAACAACACCCAAAACAAAACTACAAAACAAAACAAAAACCGTAAGTAGTTCAGTGATATTGTTTGAGATCAGTGAAAGCATGTAGCATTGTTGAGGGAGAAGTCTACTGCAATCTGCCTTTGTCTTTCTCATAACAAAGCACCATCATACGCTAGAAATGTATGTATGCAGTCTGGACATAGGAATTTAGACAGGCTTTGAAGATACTCCATTCTGTAGAATGAAACTTAGCAGTAGAACACAGAGCCCTATGTTTTTATAAATATGAGTTATACATTACCTTCTTCAATAGGAACAATAAATGGTTTTCCTCTTACGTGAAATTATGCTTTTTACTGTAACATATAGCTAAATATGTGCTTTTTACTGTAACGTATATCAGAGTCAAGTGTAAGATACATGAATTGACTTAATATTCTTTTTTTTTTCTCCTGAAAATACTGAATTCTAATAAATAGAACACAGGTTCTGTTCAATTTTGCATCTGGCTTTCCTGTCAAGCATCTAACTGTTCATACAGAACAGCAACAGAACAGTGTTCATGTGCTGAAAAAATGTGTTCTGGTCAGACCGAACTAAACTGAATCTGTAGTGCTTATTATTAACTGGCAAAACATTTTGGAAAAATTATCAACTTGGTATGTTTTCTTTGAAGCATCAACAGACAATGAAGAACAGCTACAATTTCCATTGGAACTTAGCACTGATCCCCTTGCTTCTCAACCATTCTCACCAGCTAAAGGTTGGTTAAATGGAAGAACAGTGAACTCTTTGCTTTTTACTGATTTTGACTACTACTCTTTCACTGTTGCAGTAGCCTTAAATCTGTATTTTCACATGCTTTTAATATTTTGTACTACATAAGCATAATGGATATGCTCATTCCTAAAGCCAGTTTTTTTGAGAGTCTGATAAGTTGGCTAATTTTTCTACTTATGTTCCTTTGTGGGTTTCCTGTAGTTCTTTTGTTGTATTCAGTGTATAGGAAATGTAAAACTACTGAATGTTTGGTGTCGTTTCACTTAAAGAATTATAAATTACTTTATAATTGGGCTTGCCTCACACTGCTTTGCTTCTAGGGATGGCCCATACAGATCAACTCCATGACTTTATTGTCAGCTTCAAATAACTTATGTCATATTTTTCGTGGTGGGAAATACTTTATCTAGCAAATGTTGGTGTTTTGGCTGAGCAAAATTGCGTACAGTTTTTTTGAGGTGAAGTGGCTTAAACTTGTATAATAAACAACTTGTACCATGCAGCACTTCTGTAGCTGTTAAGCAGCCTTCATTGAAATCAGCTGTATTTTCTTTCTTGTATGCTGTTGGAGGGTAATCTGCCCACCATTCTGCTAGGCATAGGAAGTTTAGTATGTGTGAATTTTGTAAATATTTTTGCTAAAATGTTACAGCTCCTCTTTTTCTGTTATACCAGTTCTGTAAAGGAGGATGTCTACCATGTTTGTTTGTATTTTCAGAGGTCAGTTTAATTTCAGCAATGATATTCTCATTGTGTTGTATTTTTTTATTATAATACATTTTTCTTTGCTTAACTTCTAATTGTTAGTGCTATGATAATACCAACCTTTCATCCTCAAAAAGAGGAGCTACCCAGAAATTACTGACCAGGATAAACTTTTGAGTACCAGAATGTTTCTGTAGTAGAGACGCTTCAAAACTTGCACTCTCTTTCACTGAGGCACTGAATACTTGGTTTTTAAGTACTGGAGCTCAGTGTTCATTGCTCTATTATTGTGTCATGATTTTGAGATTCAGCATTTAATACACAAAAAGGGAACCTGTGTGTTAAATACTATGGCAAATTCTATTGATTAGTCCCATGTGTAACAGTCTCTGTTTTTTTTTTTTTTTGTTTTTTGTTTTTTGTTTTCCTCCAAGTCTACTGGTTATGGTTGAGGAAAATAATGTAGCATTAATATCACTTATGTAGCAGCAAAAGTTATTGCTTGAAGGTGATGCAATTTTGTCATTTAGCTTGCTTTTAGTTTTGTTTAAAACAATCAGTGCATTTCTTTAAGTTCTTGAAAGCAAGATGTTCTTTATAGGCATCAGTTATCTTATTAGCCTTTTGATTTAAAATGTCATTCTTGCCTGTACGGTATAACTGAGCAGTAATGTCTATTCATTGTCCCTAGACTGTGCTAGTTGTAAAATAGGCACTGACCAGTAGAGGGTAGCCTGCTTATGTGTATAACTCTTCTGGGTAGTCTTTACAATCGATGTTGTACTGAAGTTCACTTCAGAGGCTTTCAACTAGATAATTATTTAATCTGTCATTTCTTCACAAGTAGGCATTGAGGCTTCCCAGTAGTTATACTTACTTAGCAGTTTGTTTAGTATACTGATGACCTTTTTTCCTTATTTTTCTGTAAGATTGTTATTTTTTCAAGTATTTTTATACAACCTTATTATATAATGACCTTATTATATATATTATATAAAAAGTTACTTCCCTTGAAATAAACAAAATTTGATAGGTTGTTTTTCACTTAGCAGCTTTTAATTTTTGCATTAATCCAGCTTAAAATAATTCGTTAGGGAGAGATTAAAGAAAAAACGGGAAGGGGAAAGTCATGGTTTCATCTGAATTTTTCTTCTACTCTCAAAACATAAGATTCTCAAAACTGATAGCTTACAAGAGGATTGTTTGTTTTGAGTTCTTTGGTTTTTCCACTTCTGTTTTTGCATTTGGCCTGATTTCCATATTAGTTAGTTGCTTATCTTGTTCTATGCTGCTGGTGTGCAGTGTGGAGAAACTCGAGTACTCTTTAGATACTACGTGTTATTACATGAGCTGAGCTGAAAGTGAGTTAGGAGCCTTTTCCTGGGGAGTCTTGCTCATATCTAGTGGTGTTAGGAGTTGTGTGGTCCTTCTTTTCCCACCCCCAGCAGGGGAATGTGGGGATTTTTGGGGGGTGATAGGGTAGGAGTCTGACGAAGGACTTGAGGAATCTACTTTTCTGTTCTCACATGCCTGTGTATTGTCAGGGCCCTGAGGATGACTGTAAAGTTTAAAGGAGTTTAACACTTACTAGGACACTAATGTAATCTGTTAGAATTAACAAAATGCTATTTTACGTACAGGTGTCGAATCCCTGGCCAACAGGCAGGCACATAAAAAGAGTGATGAGAAATTTTGCTTTATTTTCTGGTTCTAGGTATTATTCTGTGATGCAAAAGGGCTTTTCAAAAAACATGCCAAGGAGCAGAAAACATAAAAATAGATTACATATGTACACTGTAATACTCAAACAAGACTTAAATATTGTACCAAGTTATATGTAACTAAATACTTCTACTGTGGCATAGTTTGTTAAAAAAATGTTACCATGCACTGTAGTATCTAGCATACAGTATAGTAATTACAGAGGTTGTGTTGTTTGCAGTGGAGTTGAGAGTGATGCTTTCACTGGACTGGATGTCATTCCTTATTACCATGAAAATTGTTACTTGTCAATAACAAGTATGAAGGTAATGCAGCTGAATAATATTTTAGACACAAACTGCAAATGTGGAGTTAAGTTCTCCAATTTAGTTTAGCAATTTTCATAAAAGTTTTGAGATTGAATGAGGTGTATGTTATAGCCTTGGAATAGAGATTAAGCCATTGTGTATGATTGCTTTTCTAGCGCCAAATCTCATGTACTGTTTAAGCAATATGATCTTTGAACATACAGAGTTTGACGGTACTCAACAGTAGAATGTTCCAGATGCATCTAATCTAGCTATATAGATATATATAGGAAGGGGGGGAGAAATTCTAACCTGTACTTTGTATATCAGTTCCTGATATGACTGTAAAATTACCAGAAAGTAAAGAGGCAAACTAGGGTCTATTAAGATGGACTATTTGTAGTTTAGTCCATATCTGTGAGGTTTTATTTTCTTCAAAGATGTTCATAAAATCATCTGTAATCGGAGAGCTGTGTGTGTGTGCAAGTGAACATAGGAGAAGAAATGTAAGTTTTGAAAAGCATTGGATGTCTGCCAATATCCTGTTAGATGTTCTTAATTGATGTGAGGTAGGGTTAGAATGGTGTTAAATGGCTTTTGCTGTGCTTGGATTGATCAGAAAATGTGTGAGACTAGAGACATGTATAATAAAATAGCTTTCTGTTAAAGTTCTGACAGTCCTAATGTCAAAGGTTGAGGCCTGAGTATACATTATTCTTCTAACACATTCTCTGTAAGACACTGCTACCCTGGCTGACATCTGGTCTTCACAGTGAATGGTTTCTTTTAGGGTAACATTTGCAGTATCCTCATTCCTGTGTTGTTTATTCTTCAGTATAAGTCATAGGGAAAAATCTTAGCTGTTGTTATATTGTTCTTAAACTTACCAGCAGCAGTGCATAAATGTTGCCAGTGGTTTAATTGCAATTGGTATTAAAGCCAGGCTTTCCTAATTCTCCCGAGGACTTAAAGATTTAATATTTCACTATGAATGGGATTCATGTGAACAAAAGTGCTTGTATTTACTTCTGATCTTACCTAGATGACTATTACAGTTGATGCAGATAAATAGACACTACTGGGACACAGAATAGCTTATCCTAAAATAAAGGTTCATTTTAGGATCAGATGCATCATGCCCTAAAAATGTCTGCCCCTTCTTATAAAGGGAGCAAGAATGATTAGGTATCTTAAGTTGGAAGGAAGAATCCATCATCCCTTTCATAGAGACTCAGCATGCTTGCCACCTCTTCAACACACAAGCAGGAAAAGTTGTGTGCCACTCACCAGTTCTTGTGTTATGACACATCACTGTAAGTAGGACCTTTTCTGCTCACTGCTTATCAGAGATGTTGCTATGGTAGATTGCCTAAGTTATGACCGTTTTGAAAGTCTAATCTGTTATCGTGATAAAAGATGCAGAAGTAATAACTGTGAGGTTAAATAGCAGCTCCTGGCATAATATAGACTAAATTTATTTTTGCATTCAGATCGCATTTTAAGAGTTACTAGAAGTTGAAAGGCCAGATAAAAGTTAGACTGACACCCAGTTTCTGTAGTGGCAGACTGTAGCAATAGACCATAAATTCATCTACCAGAAGAATGAGAATCACAGTCTTCATTGGACCATTATTTCTAAGAACTTTATTCCTGTGCTGCGAGGGGTGATGAGAGTAAATGTGCTGGAAGTGATGGGTATATTTACTTGTTTCTCTGTTATTGATTAAAGAACTGGTAAGTGTGCCAAGAAAAGTGTAAATGGGATGAAAGGCACTTCTTACAGGAAAAAATATAGATGGCAATTCTGATCACTGACTTTAAGCTTGCTGTTTCTTGCTGTTACTTGTTGAGCTTATTTATTGCCTTGTGTTCAAAGAAAAATCATAATTGATCTCAGTTTTTCCTTTTTTACTGACAATCTTTGCTGTTGCTTAAGGGATGGCAGGGGAAAAAAGTTGGGTATTCCTTTATTTCGAATAAACTTTGAAGTTTGACTTCTGTAACAAACTAACATAAACTCTTGTTTGTTTACGTTAAGCTAAATATTAAATGTCTGTACATAGTATATTTGCTGTCAGAACTGTTTAACAAATAAGCTTTTTGCAAGACAGATTTAGTAAGCTATACTAATTTATAATTAATTTGTGTTATCAAGGTACATTACATAGCACAGTATATATAGAAGGTTTTTCTGATATTTTACTCTAAAACTTTTTTGTAAAAAGAAGGCTGTTAGTCACATCCTACATGACTCTCAGTTATCAGTGCTCATATATTATCTGAGTGAAATTCATTTTATTTTAATAGAAGTCCTGGAGGGTGCAAGTTCCCACACAGGTATTCCTGCTGCTCAGAGAGGTGAGTTTACTTAATTTAGCCATATGCCAGAACAGAATAAGCATTCTTAGGACATTGGTATACTCTTTTTGGATGTATCTTAATCCAGGAAGTGTTTACTAGTTAACTGAGAATGCATGCTCTGGTGTGGCTTAATAATATCATAGTATTTTGATGTTTTATAATTACAGAAGTCAGATTTCTTAGTAATAGATGTGTCTCTGCCAAATATATTGAGATCACTTTATCTGCCAGAAAATTAGTTTTCCGAGAGAGAGCTTTTTTGCTTTTAATGCTGTCTTAATTTAAAGTTAGCATGTGTTCCTTCCATTTCTTCAGGATGATGAAGAAATGGTGTTTGCAAAATTTTTGTTTTTAAATAAATGCAAACACCACTGCAACTAATACCAAAAAGTCATAACAGAAACAACTCTAGTCCTTGTTGTAATGATAATGTCGGGTGGGGAAGAAGGATAGAATTTTTGTTAAGGAAAATTCATTTGTGTTTAAAACTGAGGTGCTGTTTCAGCTTGTGACTCTTATTATCATCACCAATGTTTTTTGCAGTCTCTGGGTTAGTTAGTGGTAGTTAGGAATTTTAAATCACTATCTGCAGCTCTTCAGGAGGAAAAGAATAGCAATGAAAATTAAACAAGACTTAGATAAGCTTAAAGAAATGAGAGCTTAATACCTAACATGGGATTTAAAAATAAAATCTAGCATAAGGCATTAATGACTGTATTTGCATGTTTTTTCAGTGATGAAGTCCCAGTCAGGCATTTGGTTCACAACAGTGACCTCACCAGAAATCGGTACACTGGTTTGGACAATTCCAGACCTATACTGTAACTTTTCCTTTAAACAGACCTGGAAAGGGATGTTCATTCTCTCTCAGACAGATAATTGCTTCCTCAGAAGGAGCATTGAGATGAGCAAGAGACATCATCCATATTTTTTTCTTTGTTTTTTTCTTTTGTTTTTCTGTCTGTGTTTTCAGCAACGTCAATTGATTACAGTTCCTTTGCAGACAGATGCAACAGCTGGATAGAGCTCATTAAACTGAAAGCTCAGACCATAAGGCGCGGATCAATTAAGACAAGTAGGCGGCTGTTTCTACCACGTTATGATAATCTGAGACATATCTCTGATTTCCCAGTGGTGAATAGTGAAGTTTCTTGCCCAGCAGTAGTATTTCAGACCACATATAGAATGAATACCTGAGTGTGAAAACTGCCGACATTGTTAATGTCTGTGTAAGCTAATACAGGGTTTATGAACCAGTATCATAAAGAGCAAAATACAGTATTTCTGTTCACTTAGTAAAAATTAGTTATCAATAAATGTGTACGCCTACTAATTATATAACATACACTGCATGAATGTAGGTGTATGTATGATCTTGGAAAATTTTTGGTGAGAAACAGGAAGCAATCACCAAGGTGACAGTCAAGGCAATGGTCACTAAATTAGCAAGTGGTGAGTTATTTTTCAGCAGTTCTTTGGCCACAGGTCTGACTATCTTGCTTAAATTAGTAGAGATTAATATCTGTTTTAATGGAAAATGCTGCACTGGGGAAACACAACAACTTTCACACTTCCTATAATAATTTGTTCCTTCAGCAGAATATGTGTTTCAAAATGTTGGCACTTTTTTCTTTACCTTCACTTTATAACTGATTGTTGTATGTGCAGCTACTCGCCTCAATGTTTTCTTTTGCAGGAATGCCACTCTTCCAAATAAATTCCATTTCAGCTTTTTGTCTCCTTTTGCATGCATTGCATGATAATTTCCTTTCTCACATATGGCTGAGCATCACAGGCAGCTGAATGTTGTCACCAAGCTATTTGGAAACCATAAAGAAGAGTTGTTGTGTGTTAAAAAACAGTGATTGATCTTTCTTGATAGTTACTTTCTCTTCTTTCTTTTTCATCTTTTTAGCTGCTTCACTTGATAAAGCAAGTCCATTGGCTGAGGGATACTTACGGCATCGTTCTTTTCCATCATGTGCTAATTCTACTGTCTCAGTTGTTAAGATGACACCTCTTTCTTTTATACCTGGAGCAAAAATAACCAAGTATCTTGGGATAATCAACATGTTTTTTATACGAGAAACTACTTCTTTACGTGAGGTGAGCTGTGTATCAGGGATTTGCACTTTGTTTATTATAATAATCAAGGCTAAGCATATAATGTCTGCAGAGGTTTGAGTTGAGGTATGGCATAGAGAATTGATTTTTTTTTTTTGTCATTTGAGGCTAGGTGCTGAATGGGGATTGAGTTGTATCGTGTTGCTTTTGTCGTAATAGAGCGTTTCTGTGTTCGGCATTGTTAAGAAAGGGCTGCTTACCCTAGGGCCATTGTTGATGGCTGTTTTGGGTATAATATTAAACCAATAAGTTCTTAAACAGAACTATGTGAAAAAATGGATCTTACTGGCAGTGGGAATTGGGACAACTGGGAGTTGGGATCTGACTGGCAGTGGGACTCCAACAAATTGTATTGTATTGCCCCAAGGTTGTGACAGAGTCAAAAGAATGGTCATTATATCCAACTTAAGTAGTATCGTCTCAGATTCTACAGAAGCATAATTAGCTATATTTGTGTTTGTATTGCTTTATACTTTGGTTATGGTAGTTGGTGACAAAAGGTAGTGGCCATTCCTTACTATTCATTTCCTGAAAGTGTAAATGATTCTTAGTCCTCGGTGTAAATTATTCTGTGTCTGCTACACAAAAAAAAATAAAATGGCAGTACTCTGTCTGATGAAAGAAGAGCTCATTACTCAAATGTCAATTGAATATTGCATGCTCCTGCAAAGGTGTAGGAATATCTGAAAAGAATGGGGTGTATGTACTACACTTACTACAAAGAATATCAATCACAAATGGATAACCTAGTTGTGATTCTTTTAGTCAAGCAGTAAGTTCAATTGGTCTGTGTTTTATCTGTGATAGATTAAACAGTGAATGGGTTTCACATTCTGTACAAGATGCAATTTCAGATTTACTGAAATATTCAGTGGATAAAAACGTAAGGAGAGTATTCAACATCTTATTGCAATATCTGACATAAAATACTTTTTCCTTTTCCCCATTATAGGAGGGTGGTGTCAGTGGCTTTCTCCATGCTTTTATCGCTGAAGTGTTTGCAATGGTGAGAGCACATGTTGCAGCTTTAGGGGGCAATGCAGTTGTCTCATACATAATGAAGCAGTGTGTTTTCATGGAGAATCCAAACAAAAATCAGGTAAATTATTAAATGAAACTACAGTGCTCATATTAGTATGACAGAAATATTTAAAAAAAAAATAGAGATCCCTGTACAGCCATGTCTGCATAGCACTTCGGGATCTCTCATAATGTTTCTTTAAAGACACCAAGAGCTTTCTGAACACCCACATTAACATGAAACTGCAGATATGCTTCATAAATACTCAAATGGTATTGATGTTAAATACATAAAATACTAGATTTGCTAGGATGAAGTAAATGGTAGGAACCATAGAACACAGCAGTGCTCACATAGAGCACAGTAGTGCTTAGCTTTTCTGATGCTGCAGTGTTAGTATTTACATTATTTTCACATGGAATTAGTCCATTTTGAACACAAAGGGATGAAGCTTTATTAGAAGAGAAAACCACTGAATTTGGTTGTCTTGGTGTGTGAAATAAATTCAAAACAGTAGTGGAATGAACAACCACCCAGGTATTCCATTTTTGTTGTTCTTAGGAGAATCTATCTGCATGTTCGATAGCATGAGAGGATATAAAAGGGATATGGCGGAGATTGCCATACTTATAATAATTTGTCTTTCTAATAATTTGTCCTTCTTTGATCTCTGGCAATTTGTATCATCTGTTTAGTTATATGGTGCAGATTAAATAATTATTTATTTTATGTTTGGTAACTGTATGTTGTCTTTTTTTTATTCCTAGGCCCAGTGTTTAATAAATGTAAGTGGAGATGCAGTTGTCTTTGTACGTGAATCTGAGTTAGAAATACTACCAGTGCAACCTTCTACAGTTGTTTCTCAACCTGCAAGTACTGGAGGAGATGTTACAACGTGAAGACAGAAAAACTGAAATGGTCTCTGTCAAATAGATTGTTTAAAATATGGGAATGTTAGGTTTGCATCTTCAGAATCAGTATCTCCCATCAATATCATCAGCCAAAATCTAAGACAATCACTATATTTTGTCCTTCAGGTTTATGCAGTAGTCAGGACAGCATACTGGCAGGTATGCTCTGATTTTTTTGTTAAAATTACAGGACCTTTCAAACCTATACGGAAAGAGAAGCACCCATAGAAAACTATGCATTGAAATAGTAGGCATCACATGAAAGTAAACAAAAATTCAGTTGTATTTTTCAGCTGTTCAGCAGGCCCATGATAAGTTAAAATTCAGACCCATCTCTGAGTTTGCTTACTGTATTAGCTGATTCTCAGCTCAGTTTAAAGAAAAAAGGGGGTGGGGACCAGCTGAGAGTCCTGTATTAGCGACCTTTGCTGGAGAACCCAGAGATACAGGATAATAAAATGTGAAGCCTGAACTTGTTTTAGATCGTACAGTGAGGAGAGAAAGAAGCAGCACCTAAAAGTTACAATTTGAATTTCTGCACACTAAAAATATTTTTCAACTGTTTGAGAACTGCTGTGTTTTGTTTTGTTTTGTTTTTAAATTGGTAGCATATGAAATATGTTTTGGGTGTCTTTTTGGTTTTTTTTTTTTTTTTTTTTTGAAAAGCTATCAGACCATAATGCTCTTCTGATGATCCCTATGACTTAAATAAATAAATAAATAATGGGTTAGGTGCTGTTACAAGATTTCACTTCAATGTTGACAAAAAAAAAATCTTTTTATATATGAGGTTCTATTAAAGAATTGTCATAAGGCTGATTACCTTAAGGAATGATTTTTTGCAAGGATGACATTAGCAGTTCTCTGAAAGTATACAGAGGTATAGTCTGGCCTCCTTTCCATTGGAGATGGGAAATGCCTGGCTAATTAGAGACAGACATATATTTGCGATGCTAATTTCTGCTAGTTGTTCTTCTCTTCCGGTACAGTAAATGGGAAATGAGGGTACTGCAAAAAAAAGGAAATTTGTCATTCCTGGTAAATGTCTGAAAGGCAGTGATATTTTAGTATAAAAGATGCAAATCTTTGATCTGAAGATGCATTCTTACTTAAATCTGACTGTCATACATGGAACTTGAACAAACATGTAAACTTGAATGTAAATATTCTGCTTAGTGTTGAAATTAAGCAATGGCATGGTTATTTGTTAAAATATTTCATTGTAAATGAGCATGGAAATCATTCTTTGCACAATAAATTTGTGTAAAAAATATCTTGCCTTTTTATAAGTATAATAGCTAATGTTTACACTGGATATGTACTAAAAATGTCACGTCCCCTTTCTCCTCAGGGAAACATATATTTTTAAGTAGTGTTACAACCTGCTTATTTAAATTTTGTTGAGTAATTTTATTTAAAGTGTTTGAGTTTGGTGCTTACACTTCTCTCGTACAGCTAATTGTTTTTCTGAGTTTTGTAGCTGTTACGGCCAAAACTACCATAAGTTATATCATCAGTGAGTAGTTGCAGCTCTCTTGATTATTTTGCAAGGGAAATCTTGTTCCCTTTGAAGCTGGTGGCAGAATAATTTTGTGAAGGTCTTTGATCTGGCACAAGTTGTTTTCAGTATAAATAATCAGCATTGCAATACTGACTGAAATAGCAGAGTAGCTTTCTTATAGAGGGGAGGGATTTGGTAGCTTCTATGGGAGTATCAATGCCATCTTTTTCATTTCGTAGCTAGTTAAAGAAAGTTTACATTTTTCATCTACTGTGTTTCATTAGAGCTAGAGTAAACGCTTTCTCATCTAGAAAATGTAATTCTTTAATTGTTATTCCTGAAGTGACAAATATATATATAACTGTTACTAATTGATATCCAGCTTTCCTCATTAGTTCAGCTGGATTAACCTAATCTGTAGGAAGTTGTATACTTAATTTGCTCTATGCAGTTTCTTCTTTAAAAAACAACACACAACTAATACATTGAAATACGTAGGGCATTATATCTAATATATTTCTCATACTTAAAAAAAGATCTTACAAAATTCAGGCAATTATTAGAGGATATTAGGAAAGGAAAACTAAAACACAGGGTAAATACGTAAGTCATCTGTGTGCAAAACACCTTTGAGGAGTTAAGTGCCTGCAACTTCTTTTCCTTAGCTAGTTCACAATGGCTGAAAATCATGAAATTTGTTTTTACTCCTTTAGTGATGATAAAATGACCAAAATGTTGATTGTGAGAGAATCATCGAAGTTCCTGCTAAAACAGGAGCTGTTAATGGAAGATAATCCTTTTTACTACTCAAGTGGGACTTCCAGATGCAAGGTGAAAAACAGTATTGAGATATTTATGGCTGAAGCGTTGCTGCTTTGTCAGGAGTTTTACCCTACTCTGAGAACAGCTGTTTGGGGATAGGAGCTAATGCAACTTGCTGCTTTCTCTTCATTTGAGAAATCCAAGTTGACAGAGGGTAGAGTGAAAGCAGCCCTTCTTTCTGCAGTGGTTGAAGTGCCACCTTCACAGTGACTTGGAAGCTTGTGGAGAGCGCTTGGTTCCTTTTTGTTGTTCATATGGGTAGATGGAAGCTCGGATGATTGATCTAAGGGAGTAACAGAGCTTTCTTGACAAGCATGTTACGGATATCTAGGCTAAATGCAGCATCTGCAAATCTGTTGAGCTTTAGGTTGCATGGGCAAGAAAACTTATTGCCTCACAGAATTTGTGGGTTTGGGAGGTAGGAGTTTCATCTGCTCTGCAAAGCAGCAGTGAGGCAAATTAAGGGTAAGTGGCGTGCCTTGTCTGTAGATGAGTGTCAGGCTCTGGGGACACCAGCAGCTCTTACAGTCCCTGTCTGGCCTCTCCCCAGCACCCCACATCAGCCCCAGCCCTGGCAATGCCACAGCAGGGCTGGATCCAGCTCCCCACGGCCCTGCCTGACCACCCTGCTCCTGGCTGCCCAGGCCCTGTCCTGCTGCCCCTGGGGGCCTGCACCACACGGGTGAGAGCTGGGTTTTGAGGTGCAGGCTGAGACAGCATTTCAAATGCAAAACATGAGGTGTTCAGAGCTTGCATAACCTGTGTTTATTGTGGGGAGGCTGGAGTGCATGCGCAAGGTCTCAGGTGGCAGGAAGGGATGCTGCCTTTCAGGGACTCCTAACTCCTTTTCAGCTGTGTAAATTGTGCCTGGTGTGAGAGAAAGCCAGGCTGCTGGTCCTCATTGTTACCAATGACCCCATTGGCTAACACTTTCCATTGGTAGACCTTAAGCATTTCACAGAACTGGCTGGTATCTCACATTTTAACAGCTGTAGGAGCAGAGGTGTGAAGCAATGCGGTAAGGTCATGCTGGGAGCTGGTGGGAGAAGCAGGTCCCACTCCAGACATCAAAACGCTGTGCTTGTGAATAGGGTGCTAAAAATGAGAACTGGCCAAAGATGGATTTTTGTGGTGCTGGGTCTGTTGGCATTGTAGCTACACAATAAACACCTGGAAAATGGACCTGGGTCTTCACAAATGCAGCCACTGGTGATGACTACAGATACAAACTTCATGTGTTTATCAGTCCCTGGGCAAATTGCTCAATGGAAGCTGGAGCTTTAAATTGTTGATTTCACTTTGGAAGTGGGCTTTGTTTCAATTGACCTGCAGGCATTTAGCATGAAAATGCACATTCACATTAAATGGCTGACATTTACTTTTGTTGCAAAAGCATTTCATTAGTGCATACAGAAATATGCCCTTAAATTGTAGGGAGGGGAGGAGCTAGGGTGTTCAATTACTGCAATTTAGGTTTTATTTTCTTAAAATGAAATGCTCTTAATGCTTCAGCCAAGGAGAATCTCTGCCTAGAAACCTTGTGAGACTTGGAAACATCGCACTAATTACAACCTTGCACATGGAATATTCTCACACACACACCCACCCCAAAGAGCTCTTAAGTTTTGTAGGAGGGCATCTGAGCGCAGGAGGCTTTAAAGAGATGCCATTCCCTCCTGGCATGCACACGAAAATCCAGAGTGAGTAAAAGCACATGCAGACAGCAACCCTTCCTCTTCCCACTTCCCTCCTCTGCCCAGGCTGCCCTGTGCCCTGTCCCTCCCATGCACCTTCCCTTCCCGGGGTCCCACCTGGGGCAGCGCTTGCCCCATCTGTCCCTCTGTCTGTGATGGACTTGGTTTGTCACAGCACGTATGCAGCTGCTCTCTGCTTTTGCTGCCGTGCCACAGGGCCACTGTGTTTGGATTTGGAAATGCTAAATCCTGTTCACACTTCTCAGATGATGGCAGAGCTGTCAGAGTTGCACAACTGTAACTGAATTTTCAAGCTTTTACTGAAATTTCTGATCTTATTTATATTTTGGCTCCAGTCTAAGGGTTGGTGCTGTTTGCATGGGTGAAAATAGCTTAGAGAAGGTGAAAAGGAAAAGATGCTTATAATTAAATTGTCATAATCCCCTGCCTCTCTGTTCCCTAGTGCTCAGCTCCTGCCCTCATGCTGTCCACCCTGCGCTTAGTTACCCATTTGCACTGTCAGTTGAAGTTGGATGTGCAGCACGATGACAGTACTCTGGTCTGGAGAGATCTCTTGTTTATGCCGGAATCTGCAAATAAGCTTTTAAATTGTCACTTTTAATTTTACATCTATCAACTGCTAAACCTACCCAGAGGCCATGTGAAGGGAGTGAAACTTGGCAATAATGCTTTCACAATGTTGTTTCTGTTGACAGTGCCAGAGCACCATTTGTTGAAGGTGGCTTTTACTTCTAATGCTGTTATTGCTGTTGATAGTCTCCACAAAGAGCAGCAGAGCACATCTGCAGGCCAGCTAATGCCCAGGCAGGGTTAGGGTTTTCATTTCTCTAGTGCTATTGCAGAAGAAGGGCTGAGATAAAGAAGGGAAAGGCAAGAGATGTGTTAGATAAAAAGCTTAATGTAGACAGAAGAAACAAGGGAAGAACACAATCAAGTTGAGTATCTGCTGAGCAAAAATGATGGGAAGGAAAATAATTGGTTGAAGAGACAGATAAATAATGATTCCCCTACCAAAATAAATGAGAAATGCTGAAAATAATGTAATGATAATATGTTGTTTCAGCAATCAATGCAGTAATGTCTCACTCTTGCAAAGCATTTCATCAGTAGGCCTTGAAACACTGCAAAGACTTAGATCGATGTTGGGCCTTAAGGTGAAGGGGCATGGCTAGAAACAGACATTGCTTCTCACCGTGGCCTTGCCTGCAAATAAAATGACATTGTTTTAATAATGTGATCAGACTGGTGTGAGACAACATGTCATTAATGTTCCTTTCCTAGGAAGAAAGGTTTATCATGATTTGGCTGAGCTCATTATAGAATTTATCCTTTAAAAAAAGGCACAAACAAACAAACAAAAACCCTCTGAAATTAAAAGGTTTTGTACTACAACAGTTAAACCCGTGTCCAAATCATTTATGTTAAATGGGAATGGGGAAATAGCCTAGATGGAAGCTTGGATGGATCCTGGTGATAATGTCATTTCAAACACATGTACATAAATACAATCTATTCTGCAATAAACCAACTACATTGTCTCATTTAATTTAATTAACCACAAAGTCATTATTTCTTACAATTAAAAAGGTGTATGAGACAAGCAGCTGATCTCTCAAGCACCCTGGCTGTACTTAAGGGAGAAATTTCTTTGACAGGAAATGATTGGAGACTTTTCAAAGAAATTGCCTGAGCCATTAGGCAGTCTGACATCAGAGGTTTCAAGTGATTAATGACTTCAGTGGTTTCACCATAGATTTATTTGATACCAAACAGCCACTCTGTGAAAAATACTAACAGAGCGTCATTAATTTCTCCACAGTTCATTCTATTAAAAAATTGCATGGCTAATGGTTCTCAAATACCTGCTACGAGACATTTTGGGCTGCTATAAAATGAATATAATGCCAAATGTGTGTTTCTTTTCAAGTGATTGTGGCTGTGCAGTAAACCCCCACGATGGAAGAAGGCTGAGGAGAGATGGGCGAGGGCACTGTGCACATGAAATTCAGGGAATAATGCAAGGTGTGACTGACCGTGGCTGTTGCAAAGCAAGCTGCCTTTATCTCAGCACAAAGGGGGAGAGGATGATCTTTGTTTTACATAAACAGCCACCGTCAGTCGAGTGGATCAATTGGGGATCTGTTTCTCCCTGAGTTAGCACGACCATTACAGGAGAGAGTGAATACATGGCTCAGCCCAATCTAGAACCTTAAAACAACAACAACAACAAAAATTAACAAAAGGATTTTGAAAAAAGCAATATGGTCTGATTTGGCTTTAACCTACATATTCCTTCCCTGTGACTGGTGATGCCCAGTGTCATGAAGGAGAGCACATTATAGAGACCAGTAATGTGAATCATGTTGGTATTGTAACTGACCTTTGTACTGCAACTACTGTATTTTGCTAAGTGCAACTTACATGTGTATTGTGTTTTCAGTATGTTTTGTATCACTCTGTTAAGTCAGAAATCTCTTGTAACATCAAATATCTTCAAATAAGTAAATTTGATATTAAACATTTTGCCCTCTGCCTGTGGTATATATAAAATAATCTTGTCAGAGAGCATTGGGCTCTGACAGTGATAAAAATCAGTGGCTATTCTGGTCAGTTTGCTTCTTTTGAAACCTTCAAGTGAGTTCTTTTTGACAGCATTCAGCAGCAAATTCAAGCCCAGTCATTGAAACATCATTATAAAAGCTATAGTACAGTGCAGGGGATTTAAAGAAACTTGTAAGACAGTCACACAAGACCATTGCAGCTTGGGCAAAATGGATATCACAGCTGTAGTACTATTTCTAGCTTAACGATGAACAAGTAGGCACCAGGTTCCTACTTTTCTTGTTTCCTGCTCATTTCACTGTGACGTTTCCTTAGCTTTGAGCTAGATAACATGGCTCATCTGCTGGGGGTATCTCTGCTATTCAGAGTGGGCTGCTTGGCTTTGATGGTTTATTTTGTTTAGAAGTTTGTTCAGAATGAACTGTCATGTAGGAGCTTCAAGGAAATCAGAGTAAATATTTCACCAGAAGTAATGTAGCAGGGATATTAGAAGGTGGTAGTTAAAATGGAGAACCGTCTGAATGTAAAGTAATTGTTTGTGGAACGTAATCACATGGGAGCAATTTTTCTACTGTCTTGTGATTCTACTTTGGGAGGAAAAAATGTACACTCCAATGACAACCAAAGATATTTTTGGTTGGCTAGACAGATTTAATTCATATGATTTGCTTGAATGGTATAATTATGATATTAATTTTCATCATGTTGCCTAAATACAAGTGCCAGAAACAGAAGACTGAATTGGCAGCCACTGAAATACAGTGAACCCACAGGAAATGTCTCAGACTAAAGCAATCTACAGATTAAGAGTGAGTGGGAGTGAAGCATCAAGATAAAAGAAAAATATAATCTATGGCAAGGAGAGGAAATCAAATTAAATACAGATCTCACCTTCATTGCATTTTACTGGCTATGCTTACTTTTTCTCCCAAGAAAATCTCAAAACATATTAGCCCTAAATTTCTTAATGACAGGGAATTCAAATATTTCTGATCATTCTCTGGCATAATGTCTAAAAAAAAAGTCTTTAGCTGCTGAAGAAATCCTGCTGTTGTAGATAAGTGGGACTGAAGACTCCTAAAGACTCAGAATAGTCTTAAGGCTGATTAATTAGTGAAGAGAATGTAGAGCCACACCAAGGATGGATAAAAGTGTGCATGGCTATTAAAAATGAGGCTATATATCCAAGTGCTGGTATAGCTTCTAAGAGTACTGGGATCTTAGCTGTAAATTTTCAAAAATATTGAACGACGTAAAAAGAATGGAAATTCATCATTTGTAGGATGTAGGAAACTTTTAAAGATTTCATGCTTAGTCTTAGTTCTTAGTCTTAGTGTATGAGGGACTGAAAAGATTCTCAAAATCTACTTTCTTCCTCAGCTTTTCTGTTTTATCAATGGATATCAAGTCTATCTGTGGTACTTCTGGAGTCAAATAATTGTAACATGTACAAGCATACTCTAGAATGTGCATACATATCGTTGCTGTGGGAATTTTTACTTAAGGATGTGCAAATACATCAGTCTGACCTCATTTTTTTTTTAACTGATAAATAATCTAGCTAACATTTGAAGATTACACGGTAAGCATGTTGAGAGGCACAGCTGGATAGCTTACAGACAGACAAAACACACTGCCCATGAAAAACAGGTTATAAAATTTAAGGAAGACATTGCAAATTGAATATGGGTCTGCTACAGAGATAACACAGAAGCCAATAAAATAGTGACTCATGGGTGTCATGGTAGTCACTTTATTTCTGAAATGCTTAAGTTTATGCTTGAGCTAATTCCTATCATATTAGAAAACTGAGATAAATGAAGAGATTAGTATACCATTTTACAGTGCCTGAGTGCTCCTGAGAATTATCTGAGGACAGTTTGGTCCCAGGAGGAATATTCCTAGGTTAATGGATAGAACCAGGTGAATGTTGTTAGTGGACAGGCTGTAAATATACAAAAAGCTGAATTTCTCACTGCATTCTTCGAAGTTAGCAGTCAGTAGAAAGAATTTCATAGAATATTAGGGGCACACTTAAAAAATCAATGTAAACTTTAGATCTCCTCAATTATTTTTTTTTTTACCCCACACTGTAAGATATGTTTTGTTCCTTATGAAATTAGATAATATGCTTGCTAGAATTTGGTCTACAAGATGCTTGTTTCATTAAAGGAGTTGATGGGTAGTCAGTTCAGAAATGTCTTGCTGAGTTTTTCTGGGTTTAATGTACTCTTTCTATAGTTTTATAATGATATTTTAGAGCTACTGTGAATCATTTGAGTTTGTGAGTAATTAACCCCTCTGGAAATGTGACTCTTAAGGATGTCTCAGGTTGAATAATCATAAAATGAGTCATTGAAATTGGACACATTGGGAATATTTTGAGTTAATCATCCAAAAATCTGGAGTCACTGTTAGAGCAGATAATGACCCAAAACATAAGTGTATGTGCTTCTATGGTATGTGTCATGCAGGAAAATAAAAAATATCTGAATGAATCTAAATTAGTATTGTATCCAAGACAGAAGACTGAGGACTGCAGTTAAATTCTAGGACTGAAATTTTGCCAAACAATAGCCAAACCTAGTAATCGTAAAGCATTCAACTGCAATGAATAGAACATCCTTTATTAAATCATTTCTGTACTGATATAAAATGCTATTTGAAGATCCACTTAACTGTTTTTATGCATTCATTCCCTTTTCAGCTCCCAAGAACTAACTTATCTTTCTAAAACTACAAACACATAAAGAAAACACTTCCTGCATCTGAAGAATTATCTGCTTATTTGGCATTTATGGATTCTGAAAGTCTGCAGGAGAAAAAATGCAGACTTTGCAAGATGTTTGACACTTTATAATTATTGTAACTCCAAAACATTATTTGTACGAATAATAAGTCTAAGCAGCAATAAAGTATGTCTGTTTCCTCTAGGTTTCAGCTCTGGAAGTATTTTGACAGTTGGATCCATGGTACGCCTCTACATGTGGGCAGAGTTGTTTTTCTTTTGCTGCCGAAGCGAGGCTTTTAAGTTTGCTACAAATCTCATCTGTATGAGCAGATTTTCCTACTAAAAATCCTTTCTTATGCTCTCATTTTCTTCACACGGAAGGAGAGGGTTGCTATCCTGATTTGTATTTACTAGTTTCACCCACCCTCTGGAAATGGTTTCACTACTATTAGAGGGGTACCACAATGTCAAACACTACTTGCTGTAACAAAACTATGACAGCTGGGTCTGCAAGACAGAACTCTCCTCTAATCTTGAGCTAGCACACAGCCTGACACCACTTTGATCACTAATGTCCTTTTGGAGGCTATCAGCTAGGCACTGAGCTTGTCTTGAGCCATTCTGAGGGCAAGTTTCCCCTGATTCTGGTGTTAGCTGTTATAAATCATGACCACTAGAAGAAGGAGATCACCCCAACAACTGATAAGGTTGTAACAAAGCCTCTTGGATCTTTTCTTTTTTTTTGTTTGGGAATAGAAAGTATGTGATGATCTGTTCTGCCAACCAGGGGAGCTGCTACCTAAATCACCACCAGATAGCCAATATGAGAATTGTGGGAACTCCTGGTTACATTATAACTGTGACTTAGAAAGAGAAGTCACATCTCAAACCAGTTCAAGCCCAGAAGTTGAAGGCAAGTATCTGGAGAATTCAGCATCAGCTCCAAGATATCCACTGTGGAAATTTCTTTCCTTTGACTGCTTATTTGTGATCACAGGCTTTTTCACTTTTATACTCTTCAGAGGATAGGTAGCTACTGTATAAGGAAGGATTCATAGATAAAGTTTTCTGTCTCTGAAAAGGAACAATTCTAAAAGGGAGATGTTTAGATCTTTTTTATTTTATTTTATTTTTCCAGTTTGTGGTAAGATAATTGTAAGTAACAGCTTTCACTGCAATTCAGAGCTTACTGGTGTCCTGACATCAAAAAGCTTGATGGTTTCATGCAGTTTGGTTAAGTGGTCTACATTTCAAAGCTTTTCCAAGCCCTGTTAGGTTGGGAAGCTCATGAGCACAGACTTCCCTGTAGTGGCTGAGCAATTGTGCTTGTCCTGCTACAATGGAGGAACATGTAGAGGAAAATCGAAAGTTCATTTACCTCACCTTGTCAGTCAAATTTATATTTCTGGTGTATTTTTCTAAGCTACTTATGATAGGTATTAATATACAGACTTTTTGAGTAGTAACTTTTTGCACTTTAGAATGACCATAATTGTTAGGGGAAAGGACCACTCCATATGGCTTTGTAGAAGAGATTTTAGGTGAGATCATGTGCAACTTCACAATGCACTTTTTGCAAACACTTTTCAGGAATATCAGGTCTGCTTCAATCCTCGAGTTTGAAGAAAACAAACAAACAAACAAAACACAACACAACACAAACAAACAAACAAAACAAACAAAAACCTAAAGTAAGGACTTTATTTATTTATTTTTAAAAATGTCACTCAATAATATGTTACCTGAATGGCTTTCACGACCATTTTTTACACTCCTACCTATATTTTGGGCCTTTCAACTCAGCAGAGATCTTTTTAATGGTGATACAACTGCACTTTAATCTCGCTGTAAGGGGGCACATGAACAGATGCCTGTTTAATAGCAGGTCAAAGATTTTGTTCTTAAATTCTGGTATACGGGCAACTGTTATCTTCTCTGAGCCCAAACAATTCTTTGTGCAGCAATATTAAAATGTAAGTTAAAACTGTTTGATGTCACATCTCCCACAAGCAAATATGTAGGTTGGAAACTATGTTGTGTCTGCAAAAGAGCCTTTGTTGATATTTATGTTCCCATCCAGCTTATGTTATCTATTAGACTGCACCACCATCTGGTTGAATTAATGACTTGTGAAACTCGCCTTCTAGATGACAGACATCACAATGTGACATTTTGTAAGGCAAAGTAATCCATCTCCTGTGTTCCTTCTCAAGAGAAAACTGTTATTTCTTTCCAACTCTTTTGCAGAACTTGCCTTGAAATGGAGCGAATGTGTGGTCCTTAAAATGGTTTAAAACTTATTTGCATAAGTAACTTCAGAAAAAACAAACAAACAAACAACATGGGGAAGTTCCAGAATTAATAGTGACTGTGTGTCCAGGGTCTATGCAACCTGGATAGCATGGGAGAGATCACATTAATAAGTGGCAAGTGTGAAAGAACTGCTGTGACTCAAGACTGCAAAGTGCCCCTGAAGTTCAGCAAAGGAACATGCAAGTTGCGCTTGTGATGTTTCCCATCTTCTTGATCACTAGAGATTTTAGTGATGGTATTGATTATTTGGGCAATACTACAGACCTCTATATGAGGTTGCTTTTCCTCAGAAACCTTATTGAGTCATACAGTGCTTCTGTCTTCCTTTGCTAGTGCTTTGTGCTTTCACTCAGCACAGAGAACATTTTTTTTTTTTTTCTAGCTTCACCTCTGTCCTTTGGTAGAAAATCTCTTGCTCTCATCTTCATTATATTTGTGAAGAAACAAAATAAACTTTAATTATTGTTTGCACATTAATGAAACTTTCATTTTTTGCCTGGGCCTAGTTGAAATGTGCTGCATAACTTCAGAGGCCTTACAAAATTCCATAATAGTTTTGAAACACTTGTCTTTGTCTGATATTACCTGTTGGTACATCCAAGAGTTTGAATTACAATTGAAGTTGTCTTTGCAGTGTGTGTCCTACAGTACTACACTAGGCTTGAAGAATTCTCAGTTACAAATCTACCCAAATCTACCACAGTCATCAGTCAAGCCTTTTCAGCTGTCTCTCTTTCCCCTGGGTAATAATGGTAACAATAACCTTCCTTTGGAAAACAAAACAAAACAAAACAACAACAAACAAAAACTTCTGAGACCTACTTAAAAATGCCAGAGTGGTTCTGGTTCCTGTATATAAATATTGTTGTATGCATATTTTTGCTATTCACAAGTATGTTTCAATTAATGTATTTGGAAAAGCTCTCTGGAGGTCAGCATGTGAATTTTGCTTTAAATAAATGGGCTAATGGAAGATGTGGCTAATGTAAATCTTACAGATAACCCTAGCTCAGTGTGGAAGTCAGCAGTTTTTGCACGGTTTCTGCACCTGTAATCTCATCTAGAAAGGCTGTTCAATTTCCTGTCCCTGAAGCATTGCTTTTTCTCCATTTTAAGTCAGGTTTCCATTGATGCTGTGTATGCTGGAGCTGGTTTTACTCACCATCCTGCACAACAGCTTCTGCTCAGGGTCCACACACTTGCCTGAGGAGGCTGCAAGCAGTGAGCATTTGTGAGGCTTCCTCTTAGATGGTTTAGGCTTTGAGGGTTGCAACCATCCTTGCTGAAACTTCTCTTTAAAGACATTTCTCTATTGCCCTTGTTCACCTTAGAGGTGGACAACTGAACAAATCTCATAACCTAGGCCCACTGCTAATTCTCAGCTGGTCCCAAAAGCAGAGAGGAATTTCTCATGCCTCACATGAAATCATGCTTTTCCTTAATGATAGCTAAGAAGTATTTGTTACAGGAAGAAGAGGCAGCGACATCAACAAGCTCCTTCCTCTCTTTTGTTTTTATTTCATTTATTTTATTTATTTAGAGTGATTACTTCTTGCAGACCAAATTTATTATGTCCCTCTGTATATCATGACCTTCTCATGAACAGGCATTCTTAAACAATGCTGAATTATGAATGATGGCTTCCTGACAGCAACAGCTCAGATCGAAATTTCAGCAAATGTCAGACATGAGGTCAGAATCTATCCGAGTCCTCAAGGAAAAGGAACTCTACTAAACAGGGTAAGTGCCTACTCACTTAAGCAATTTGTTTGAAGTCTGTATGCACGTACATGTGCATGTTCCAATGCTACTTCTACAAACATTTTCTTTCCATTTTAAGTGGTGTATCATAAAAAGATCCCTCCAGCCATAATGCTTTTGGTGTGACAGAACTAACACATAATTGATACCACTCCAGCAAGTCCCTGACTCTTCTGAGTAGCCCTTCTCCTTGTGAGTAACCCCCCTAACTGCAGTAGAAATTGCTTTCACTAGTAAGGACAATGCATATGGCCACATGGGGGTTCACATTCACTACAGCATGTTCATGATTAATTTTCCCTATGGAAGATTTCAGAGAGGCTGCTGAACAAACCTGTCTCCAGTAATGTATGCTTATGTGTGCACCATAATTTTTTTCTCTGCAACTTTACACTATTCTTTGTAACTGATCTCTCAGAATGGAGGCAGTGTGCTTTATAAAGAGAGCTTCTTCTAGGAATTCTAGAAGAATAGCTTCTTCTGGAAGAATAGCTTCTTCTATTTAAGTAATAAATATTGTAGTGGTCTGGTCTGGAAGCAGATTTCTTTCCCTTTGTTACAGTAGGCCAGAACAACTAGATCCAATTGTGCATAAGGTCAAACCCTTTAAAGATTATAATAAGCTTATTGTGCTTATAGATGCATCTACTTCAATTGGATAAAATTATACTAATCGTGTGAGCATTAGTTTTATGGGTGAGGGAGGAAGATTTGGATATGTACTGTGAAATTCACTGTACTCCCATATTGTAAAAGCAGTGGAGCTCCTGACCACCCATGTCTTTCGTAGACACTTTCACATGTTTTAAAATGTACTAAAGAGGTGTCCTAAAGCCAGTGCTGTACAATACAAGTCTGGTCGTTATGACTTTCCTAGAGATACCTTAGTGATGTACAGCAGTAATGGCAAAGTTGTGGAGAAAAAAAATAAAAAGGCTGTGCTCATCCGTTTTAAATACATCCCCTCCCCCTCTCCAATTTCCCTGCAAAACCCAAAAGCAAAATTCCTGTGGTTAATGGCTTGATACAGTCCTTGTTACTGAAGCCTGTAGGTTTTTACTCCTTTTTCCACCTTGGTACTAGGTAACATTACTGGCCACATACAAGGATGTTTGGAAAGTCCTTTCAACACTGCTCATAATAGAGGTTCTCTGTTTAGGAAACAAACTCCGTCTTTGATCAGTAAGATCCTTTTCGCCATTTGATGTTTCTTCCCTGTGCATTCCAATTTCTCTCTGCAGCTGAAAAGATCATTGTACATGTTGTCACAGTAATAATATTATTACAACATGGTAGCTGAGGAGCAAAGATACGGCAAAACTTCTAAGGAGAAGTGACATTCTTTTTTTCCTAGGCCAACTGATACAGCCAGGTAAAAAGCAGATTAGATTTAGACAACATGCTTTTCCAGGAATATTAATTTGATATTGTTCTTGGCTGTAGTTAAAATTCTCCCCCTCTAATAGGATTATAGAAAACTGTCTGTCATAGTAGGGCTTAAAATGTTTTATCAGTGAGAATACACATTTGTTAGGGGTTTTAGCAAAGCTGCAAAGTAAATCCTGATAGAAAGAAGTATTATGGGAATTTACTAACTGGTCTTCGTATGGACAACTCTTTGTCCATTCATAAATGCATTCTCATTGTTTGTGTTATTCTTACAAAAGAAGATGTAGATGTTAGTTTTTCAAAATATATCAATTAAAGGAATGCAAAGAAATCAGAATGTTCAAAGGTGACATCATACAAAAGCTGACCTAAAATAACATGTAGAACAGATGATGATTTCGGAACGTTTTGCTGTTGAACATTTGGCCAAAACACATACAAAATGAGCACAGAACATTTATAGTAGTGGGGAATAAGGGCTGCCATTATACACTAAATACCAATGTTTTTCTCAGCTCCCTTCTTCCTTAGGAAAAAAAAATAAATCCATTCTTCACATAGACTCTACTAATGGAGCATGAAATACTTGCAGAACTGACGGCAGTGCATAGAGTGAGGTATTTCAGTCAGGTGGTAACTGAGTGCATTTGGAAGATAACAGATTTATCTTGTAGGTATATGACACGATAGCATTTTCATAGAAAGGGTGGTATAGCCTAAAGGCTGATTCCAATGCAACTGCTCTGCTAAAATCTGCAGAGCAGAAAATGAGTGGAGTGTTGAAGTGGAGGGGTAAAGCCCTGTCATTTTGGGAATGAGAGGGCTTCAAAGGGAGCAAAGAAAATGCACCAAAGGATACGTGTAAGAATTTCTAAATGAAAGCACTTAAAAACTGGATTTTTGAACAGAGGCAGCTCTATTCTTGATGTGTGCTTTGGGTTGGGGGTAAGGGAAAGAGGAGCTGCTCAGAAAAGGTCTTTACCCTGCTCTCTTGAGCACGGCTTTCTCAGATACAGCAGCAGCATTAAGTAACAGCAGAGTTTCAGCTCCACCCACAGGGCCAGAAAAGAAAATGCAAAGCCATCAGATGAGTACAGCTAGCTCAGGGATGTTGTGAATGAGTCTGCATGGCTGTACGGTTTGCACTGTTGTGGCAAATAAACAGGCAATAGAAAACTAGAAGAGAGGTCTGCTGATGGTTTTTATAGTGAACCCAGGAAAATCATAACACTGTTTTCCTTCTGATCTGTGGATAGTAACACTATTTCTTCTTAATGTTCAAAATGCTCGTTATTCACTGGTCTCACCCATTGCTTTTTCTCTATGTTTCTTTCTGAAGGCATCTATCTCTCTCTATATATATTTGTCTTTTCCTGTATTAGGCCTGTTTACGAACCTCATCCAGAATAATTAGCCTTTGTGCTTGTAGATCTTAACTGTGACCAAAAGAATGAAGATGAGAATAAATCTCACTATTGAAATTCTCACTAATGTGAAGTACAGCAGAGAGGATAGTTCCATCTTTTGGCTTTGATTTAAAGGCACGGATTGTCAATTACTACATCTTCACAATGATTGCAAACTGCCTTTGAGGTAGTTAAGACTGTTTGCTTGAAAGCAAGATTAATGTTTAGCAGTTTATTCTCCACCTGAAATCATTACCCACAATGTAAAGCATCAGTACGCTTCTCTTCAGGGCTCACTGAAAGAAGGTAAGGAAAGAAGAAATTTCTACCTGTATAATAACAGAATGAGGCCAGACATTTTCAGTTCTTTGTGCCATGTCAGCAACAACATAACAGGCTCTGCCTCATCTCTGTCTTGGTACATCTGGCTCCTTGTGCGCTGTAGGCAGGAAACGATGAAGGAGTTAACAGCCATTGCACTAGACAGACTGTGGACTGTTATAAATTCAGTGAACAGCCTGGGGGCTTGAGGCTGAAAGATAATCAGGAAAAAGAAAAAAAAAAAAAAAAAAGGAAAGGAAAGGAAAAATAAGGCGAAAGGCTTGGGAATACCTTATAGGTTCACACATAAAAAATATCCCCTAATCCTGCATCTAATTGTGTAAGTGATAATTGTGTAAGTAATAATCCTTTATTAAGGAAATGATCCCTCCCTACTCTACTTAAGGAGGGACTACGTTAATGAAGAAACTAGCAAATAACTGCATCTATTTAATTTCTACTTACTTCATTGCATCCAGTTTGGACAGTGAAATAATAAGCCATTTCTACTTTCTCTTTGTTCCTTTTTCCACTTTCTGGTTTCCCAAGTGACATCAAGACTCAGGCTTGTCTCTCTTTTTGACTAAAGGTGAGCAATGAGGCAGAATTTAATCTGGAGTGCATGGTTTTGCACATTTACACAAAAATGCACACAGTTTTGCATGTTTTTAATAATTTTTACTTTTGATAAGTCTAGCTAACTACATTTTGAATAAGTCTCCCTAAAGATCACAGAATCATAAAGGTTGGAAAAGACTCCAAGATCACCCAGTCCAACCAATATCCACTACCAATATCACCCACTAAACCACGTCCCCTAAGCGCCGGGTACCAGGTCCAACCTTTCCTTGAACACCCCCGGGGACGGATCGATTAGTTCTGTTTGGTTTTAGTAGAGTTGATTGGACAGTTTTATGCTACCGTCGGTAAACAGCTTCCTCACCAAAAACGCAAGTTTACTTAGGGAGGATGCAAACACCTGTCCTGCTCGGAAGGTATTTGCCAGGTGTTGGCCAGGGACACAGTGCTCTATTTCTTTTCCCATTTGCTCTAGACAGCTGTGCTGTGTAAGGCGTGAGTGAAAACAACATTTATTCCGCAGTAACAGGTCTCGGACAAGAGAGGTTGTGAATGGCCCCCCGCATCCTTGCATCTCCCGAGTTACAGCGCCGTGGCTACACGCGGACAAGACGGCGCTGCCAGTCGGCGCCCGCTCCCCTCTCACACGGGCCGCTCCCGGCGGGCTCTGTCACCCAGCGCCCCCAGCACCCCCGGCTCAGCCTCGGGGGCCACCTCTTCCCTCCCAGCCGCCGCCCCGAGCCGGGGGCTGCTCCCCGGCAGCCGGCTCCCGGCCGCAGCCTGGGGCGGTGCGGCGGGCAGGCCCCGCGGGCCGCAGATGGCCGCCAGGGCGCGCTGCGGGGCCGGCCCCGGCGGGAGCGCCGCTGCCGGGCGGTGCGGCGGCTCCCGGGGGAGGAGGACGGGCTGCGGGGGGCTCGGCGGCGGCTCCTCAGCCCCGCGCAGGGGCCGGGAGCTGCCTCGGCCCCGGTGCGAGCGGAAGGAAGCTCCGGCGCGGGGCCGAGCGAGGGAAGGGTCCGGGGTGGAAATTTACCGGGGCGGCCCGCGGTAAAGAGAGCGGGCGGGAGGCGGAGGGAGGGGAGCATCGCCTCGCCTCGCCTCGCCTCGCCTGGCGGGCAGAGCGGGGGACCAAATGCCCGTGAGGAGGGGCGGCAGCAGCCACCGCCGAGAGAGGAGCCAGCCGCGGCGCAGCCCCCGGGAGGAGCCCGGCCGGGATGCGATGGCCGCGGGCAGCGGGCGCCGGCCGGGCCGCCGGGCGTAGGGCGGCGGGGCTGGGCGGCCCCCGCACGGCGAGGGCCTGATGCAGGAGCGCAGCCCGGCGCCGCGGCGGCGCTGCGGGAGGAGGAGGAGGAGGATGGCGGGGCTGGCGTGGAAGTGGCCGCGCACCCGCCTGCCCGTGGGGGCCAGCGCCCTGGGCGTCTTCGTCCTCTGCTGGCTCTACGTCTTCCCCGTCTACCGGCTGCCCGACGAGAAGGAGATCGTGCAGGGGGTGCTGCTGCAGCAGGGCAAGGCGTGGAGGAGGAACCACACTGCGGTCGCCGGCTTCAGGTACCGCCGGCTCAAGGGCGGCCGGGGACGGGCAGCCCCTCGCCGCCCCAAACTTGGCGCCGTCCCTCCGCTCCTGCCGCCCCCTGCCCGGCCCCGACCCCTCCTGCCCCGCCAAACTTTCGTGGGGGGCTCGCCCCGGGCCGAGCGGGCGAAGGGCCGGGCTGCAGCCGGGTGCCCCTGCGGCAGGGAGGGCTTCCCGGGCGACCCTGGCCTGAAAGTGGGCGCGGAGGAGATTTGCCTTCCCCTGAAACCCGCTCGAGCGGCTGGGTGAAATGCAGACAGCCCGGGGGTCTCCATTCCCCTACCCGCCAGGTGGGAAGCTGGGTTTTCTCCCTGTCCTCTGAGCAGCAGGCGAAAGGTCGGGGTTAGTGGTAGCCGGAATGCCTGCAGAAAGGCTCCCTTTCTTTTGTAAATGCCAGAGTGAATCAGATCCCGGTTCCTAGGGGCTTCTGTTCTGGCGCACGGCGCTACTTGGCGTTCTTCGTTGTTTTGCGAATGCAGCTCAACTTGTGTTTGCTGTGAACTGGAGCCGGTGTGTGATTGCTTAGTATGTTGTCCACTGGGATAGCAGAAACTTTGCAGCTTTTCAAAAGCACACCCTTCAGCACCTGGAGCTTGCAGGAAATAAAAGCAATGAGAGATGTTAAATTGGTCTGTGTTAATAGAAGCTAGGCCTGAAAGAAGTCCTCCCTTAAATACAGAGCTAGCAAAAAGGTTCTGATGTAGAATCCTTGTTCTAGAGCACAGGGTAGAAAACTGGAAGACACTGGGTTGGTCTCAGTTATTAATCTATCTTAATTCTTTTGTGCCACAGATTTACATTTTTAGGTAGATTAATCGTTTTTAAAAAAATTACCCTGATAGGTGATATAAGGGAGAGCTTGATGCATTGTTTTTCATGTTTGTAAACCAAATGTTGCTTTGAAGGTTGACAAAGCTGCTGCAACTTCAGTTTAAAAAATATTTTTTAGTCTATTTCAGCCACATGGTTTACAAACAAAAAATGTGTGGCTTCTCAACTATTCCACCTGCCCAGATGTTTTTTTCCACTGTCTAGGTATAGTGGTTATCTCAAGGATGCTTATGGAAGAGAATATCTTTCAATAAAGTGAGTTGTGGTTTCTCATCTGTGTCTTGCTCAGTTGGCGCAGTGCTAAATACAATGAACTTTAAATCAATCTGCTTTAGGAATTCACGCTTTTTTAAAGGAAATTTTCACTGGAGATATGTAGTGAATATACCAAAATAGTCAAACAATAGTGATGTAGAACTCTGTATTCTTGCTGCATAGATTTGCTGCTCTTAACATGGGTAGAAAGCTAGGAAATTGAAGTCCTCATCAGGTAAACTTCTCTATATTGTAATACAATTAACAGAAACAACGACATTCTTTGCTACCATTCTTTTCTTTTTATGGAAGAGCATTGTAAAAGCTCCAGGTTTCAGTTTGTACTGGAACCTCTATGAATGCAGGTCTCTGTTTTAACTGGTCAGCAGGTATAGAGCTTTGTAGACAACCTGTGTGTGGGCTTTGAAGTAATACCGCCTTCCACAGTAGCCTAATATTGGGTGGGTTTTCATAAGATAGTATCCTTATTTAAGAAGGACATGGATTGCTATTCTCCCTACCACTCCTGCACGCAGGAGGTTGTGAAACAATTTTGGCTGTGCACAGTTCTGAAGAACAAATCTGTACTTCTGCTAAAAATCCATATGAGGAAGTAGAAGATTTCCCATTACTGATTTGTATTATACAATGCTTGCATGTATTTCTTTGTATAATAGTATATTCTATAACATGGTACTGGATAGGTGTTCAAACAGCCAGGTTCTTGCTACTTAGTGAAAATATCTGACACCTCTGCATCTCTCTTCCTATAAACTCACTTGGCTCCTATTGTTGAAGTAGATGATTGTCCCCACATAGTTAACTTTATCAAAATATATTTTTCAAAACTAGGGAGTGCTGTTCCCTTTGCATTCTGTGCCAAATTCAAAGAGCTCTTCAGTGTGTAGCTTAGCAAGGTCAGAGAAAGCACCTCTGCTAATGTGGGCTGAACCCTGGCAGATGAGTGCCAGCAACTCCTTAATCTCCACAGAGGCTCCTTCTTCCTTCAGAAACCCTATAAAAAGGTCTGGCCGATGTATGTTCTTGTTTATGCAGGTACATGCGCTGTCTGGGTGCTTGTGGGATGATTTACGTGAGGGTTTTGTGTTTGAATATGGACTCACTGAGTTGTTTTCCAAATCTAAACACCTGTGTAAATAGCCATGTGTTTCTGAGGCTATGTCCTTCACTTGCAGTATGTGTTGCCTTCTGCATCTGTGAATAAGGACAGGTTGTGAGAGTTACAAAATGAGCAGGATTAAGCCTTTGGCTTCCGAGTGAATCTGTGTTTAATGCATGCTTTCAGCCTTGACTCTGCGTACACGACTTCTGTGAGTAATTCTCGCATGATGTTTGTGTGCTTGGTCCTGCTGGCATCAGTGCAGTGGGTGTCTGCGTAGCAGTTGCCTAGGTTCTTAGATGAAGGAACAAATCCTGAAAAGCCTGAAGATAGAGTTGAGGTTATTAAGAGCTCTTGGTCCAAATCCTTTCCACAGTTGACAATAGCTTCCTGTAAAGCCTTCAGGTTCTGGGCATTCAGGGGTAAGCACAGCCTGACAACAAATTATTGCTATTAGCATCCTTTAAATTTCAAGTCACTACTGGCTGAGGGCAGTCAAACTCTGCTGTGGAAATATCTTGTCTCCGACGAATGCTGAATAACAGTCTGTCAGTCAGACGGCAAACTGCTTGATCCTGGGCTGCCCGCACTACAAAGCGGTCAGAATAGGAATGAAACTGTCATTAGAGTCACTAATGGCTAACGTGTCTAATTTACCTACAGTATAATGGCTTGTCATCCTCTGAGGTGTTTAACGTTATTGCGCACTAATTGTTTTTACAGATTGCTTAGCTTTTTTAAGGTCTTAGTGCTGCTTAAATTATTTAGGCAAGAATTTTGTTAATTGCTGTTTGTTATTAGTGAAACAAATTACATTCAAGAATACCTTTAGGATCATTTTATTTAAAATTATTGCAGTTGATGAAAGGCAGAGCTGAATCTTCCCATCTGCTTTATGAGCTCCATACAACCACACATCCCAAGTGCTGTGTGTGTATCTGACACTTCTTCATTTGTCAGCCAGGGCGGACTCCTCTGAGCAGTCAGAAACCTTGTGTGGAAAAACTTCTGTCCTCCTATGAGGACAGATGAGGGAGCTGGGGTTGCTCAGCCTGGAGAAGAGAAGGATTTGGGGAGACCTTATTGCAGCCTTTCAGTGCCTAAAGGGGGCCTGCAGGAAGGAGACTCTTCACCAAGGGAGTGCAGTGATAGGACAAGGGGGAAGGGCTTTAAATTAAAAGAGGGGAGATTTAAATTAGACATTTGGAGGAAATTTTTCACTCAGAGGGTGGTGAAGCACTGGAGCAGGCTGCCCAGAGAAGCTGTGGATGCCCCATCCATGGGGGTGTTCAAGGCCAGGCTGGATGGGGCTCTGGGCAACCTGGTCTGGTGGGAGGTGTCCTGCCCATGGCAGGGGGGTGGAATCAGGTGGGCTTTAAGGTCCCTTCTAGCCCAAACTGTTCTGTGAACCGGCTTTTGACTGTCAGAGCTCCCACTGCACTAACTTACATGGTTCAACGGTGTTTAGTGACTGAGTTAGAGGTTAGAGGCTTCCTCAGGAAGAGATGAGACAATTGTGAGATGAGGACAATGAAAATGATACCCTTGAGATTCGGATCATGTTGTTACTTCTGCTGCAGCAGCTTTGTGTGGTGCCAAAAGGTTCTCCAGGGTTTATTCTGGGGGTGGCTTGGCTGAGCTGGTGGCAGACATCTCCTGTGAACTCACCATTGGTGACCTGCCTCCAGTCCAATGCATCTGCTACAACTTGGCTCTGCTCCCCAGTGCTGTCCCCCTGTCCCTAGATCCACACTGGCTCTGCTTATCTTTGCAGGTGGCTTCTCTGCTCCATTTTCCTCAGGTTTGGCCTGTTGTCCATTTTCCAGGGACAGAGAGGTGAAGCTACTAGCTTGAAATCACACAGAAGTGGCTGAATATCCAGGCAGAATATCCAGGCTTGATGGACTGTGGTGCTTTTGGTCTCTGCTCTTAACGCTGTGTAGGTGTGAACAGAGTGCGTGAAGGTTCTCCTATGGTTAGCTTCAAGTGCCATCCAAAAATAATGCTGTGTCACCATCATGTGTGGTGCCAGGTGGGTCTTCCTACTGTGATCTGTCAGCTGCTCTCTGCCAGCTGTTAATAGCTGTACCTCACATACAATCACAGCAAACACCAAAGAACATCCTCTCCTACAAATCATTTTTCATTTTTAGGTCGTGTTAATGCAGAGCTGGTATTCCAGGTCACCTCCCAGTCTGGGTAACATGAATGCTATTGCCAAGTCAGCAGGAGTTCCTTCAGTTCAGCTGACTCTTCCTTCTCTTTTGATGCAGGCACTGGAAGTTACATAAGAGGTGTGATCCTTACTGGGATAATTCGAGGCAAATCTGAGATAAACCTTCATATTGCTCAAGTTGACTACATAAGAGTTTTGCCCTGCTTAAGCAGCTTTATAGGATTCTAAATTATTGCTGCTTGTTTCACTGAGATGTGAAAAATGAATTTCGGATTGGAGCTTGGAAATGCTGGGTTAGATTACTTCTACTTCTGTGGCTTGTGGAGCTCTATCCTAAAACCATCGGGTTTGAACCGTAGGTTCAAATGTGCTTCAGCAGTTGCCAAATCCAGCTTGGTTTTCTCTCCTGACTAGGTGTTGCTACTGCATGCCTATATTTTTAACTTACTAACATTTTGAGTGACTTTTTTTTTTTTTTCCCCCCCATTATGTTTGTTGCATTTCGTGGCAATTGTGTATTTGCAATTTGTAGTTTCTTAGCATCTCCATCTGAGCAGGGAAGTTGTTTTGGCAAGGAGGTACCAGTTTGAAAAGCAGGTTAAAGGTGAGAGGAAAGAAGTGTTCTTGCCCCATACTATTATTTGGAGGCTGTGGTGAAGAAAGCAAGTTGCAGAGAGGTCTAGGACCATACCCTCAAGGTCTTTACAAGTCTTCGGATACCTAAATTACTTGAAAACAGTAAGGATTAGTTGTCTGAGTTAGTTCAAAGTGTCTTTGCAGTTTAGGGCTGTGGTGGCAAGATTGAATTAAATTCAGGATTCCTGAGTTCTTGCTCGTGGTATCCTTCCTTGCCCATAAATAGTTTTTTCTTACAGACTTTGAATCTGTCTTCCACAAGCAACATACAGTTGAGTTCCCTGGTACCAGTATCTGCTCTTGCAGAGATTTTTGCTTGTTTGAATTTGTAAAGATTGTAGTGCTGCCAGCATTTCTGGGAGGGTGTAACCAACTAAGACTTTTGCTGTTAGCTGGGAGCATCCAAAGGCCCAGTGCCAGGCACCAGGGAACTGGAGGAACAGAGACTTCAGTGGAATTTTGGTTACCAGACTAGGGCCCTGAATGTCTGGTATGTGCGTACACAGATACTGCTGGATGTACATAGTTTCACATCTGTGTTTTCCCCTTTCCTACCTTGTAGTGAATGTAATGGTCACTGAATACCAACCCAATATATATCTTGTGATTTATAGCTGTGCTTGTAATTTTGGTATTCACAGCAGTGAAGCAAACAGCATATTTGATGTATGTTCAATGACATATAAAAAGACTTATTTTTGAGACTAGCTCCTACTAGATAAATGCATGGGAAATGAATTGTGTGTCCCCCTTTAGAATTTATCTTCCCACAGTGAGGATGAACCTCACTGAATTGATGAGGCTGTTTGGACTGCAATCTTCTGTTTTTCCAGTTTCTAAATATCTTAAAAATGTTTAATTTAAAATCTTTGTATATATTTTCATCTTTTTTTCTGTATGCTATGTGTGGCTTTGAAAATACAAGAAAATTGCTCTTAAAGTTACACACTACTGTCAAATCATTTTAACTTAGCTGTGTGCAGTTAAATTCATGCTGAAGCACGTTATCTGTGTTATGTAGTATTTGCAAACCTCTGCAGAGATTCAGGTTTCACTATGTCACAATTTTTATGCATAGAAAGCCAGGGACAATTCTTTTCTTGGGCCTTACAATCTAAACTGATTAGATAAAGGGTGGAGTGGGTGATGGCATTGGTAAGTCACTTAACCCTAGCGAAGACTTCTTCCAAAAGAGTAATTATTACAGAAGGTCTGAGCTTCAAAAAGAAGCTATACCTGTTGCTCTGGCAGTTGTTTTTAAATCAACAGATTGAATTGTTTTTACTTCTCCTTCTATTTCATCAGCCTCTTGAAAAGCCCTCTTGAATTTCTTCAGTTAACAATTATTTTTTTTTTCAAGCAGAAATGTGACTACAGTGAGGTTTTAAAACCTGGTTGGAATGGCTGCACAGGAATGGTTACCACCTTTTTGTCTTCCATGTTTGCTCTGAGCATAGTTTCATCTCCTGAGTGACCATTTTGTTTATCTTTGTTTCTTTTTGCCTCTTAAATATCTTCCCAGCCTTATGCTGCTTGAAGTCCTTCTCAGCTTTCAAGGGACTCCCAGACTCCTTGCATGGCTCCTGTTAAAATCATCGCTGCTTTGAATGCTAATTGGATATAAAGAACATGTATGAAATTATTTGCTCCTTTATCTCTGTCTCCTACTGAGTTTCCAGTCACCTTCAGACTCCTGAATGTCACACTGATGCTCATGGCATGTGTCATTCTCCATTTTTTAGGTACCCTATTGTTACCTATCACACTTTCAAGATAAACTATGGACTTTATGTTAATGTAGTAGCAATATAAGAGATCTACTTACCAGGTTTCCTCTGCTCTGAGGGTGCATTTAAAAGCTGCTATGTAACTTGCCTGTATTTTAAAGAGTGCTGAGAAAACAGATCTGCTATTTTGCTTGCTTTCTTGTGGGAAAACTTCCTCTGTCTATTTTTGAAATGTGTGGAGTGGCCAACCTTGTAATTGAGGAGTAACTGCTTTGTATTTCCTGTCGAAGATGAAAGACATACAAAACTTTTTTTTTTTTTTCCTTCCAGTGAAGAGGTTTTAATGTTGTTCTATGTGCTTTGCCTTGGCCGAATTTCAGCTCTTGTAATGCTGTTTCATCTGCTGCAATATCTGGAGTTTCCATCATATACGATGTTCTACTTGCACCATCAGCGATGCTTTATAGCATGTCCCAGTGCAGGGCAAGGAGGTATCTACCACTATAAGTAATGCTCAGGAGTGCCACAGGGTTTGAGAACCAGTCCTCAAAGCACTCAAATATGCACTTAAAGGGTGATTCTGAATCCAGGGCTCACCAATGCCTGCCTCTCTCAGTGAAAGTCAGTAAGACTAGGTTTAATGGGATGAAGACTCTCAAGTTACTCAGCTGTGTTTAAATCTTTACTTTTGATTGCCAGGAGACTTAATTCTGTTTCCCCATGTACTTTTATACAGGTAAGGAAATAGAGTTATAATGGAAGTTAAGGAAAAGTCTCTGTTAAAAGGCTATCACTCTAACTGAACTTCCTGTCCAGGTCACAGCTAAAATCAGTGAGGGAGTTTTAGGAGTAATTGCTGTTCTCTACTGAGGTTGTTTATACTGTGCCACAAGCTTGCAGAGGGACATTCCATGCTCTGAAGGATTTTCAGTCTGAGAACACATATAGTGAGATTTATCCCAGTTATGCAGATGAGGAGTTTTGATTAATGGAGTAGATTTCCTGCCTGTTACTACAGTTCTTCCTGCAAAGAAATACCTGGGCTGTTTGCTAGTGACATGCCATCCAACTGCTCTCTGGAAGAAAGATCCAAGTACTTGTGCTGGGGATTTGGTGAGTAGTGTTCCTTCTTGCCACTCATGGCATCATCTAGAGGTACCAGCTTACTACTGGGAAAATGCTTAACTCTTTTCTGTAAATCTTTGTCATCTCTCTAGGGCTTCTACTGAAGCATTAATTTGTTTAAAGGGAATAGAATAGGTCTTTATTCAACATACAGTATTGACTTGAGAAATGAATATTTGTTCTCAGGTAGTAACTTACAGTTTACATTTGTTTTCCCTAACAAGTTGCAATGTTAGAAAGCAGTGATGTAGTATGGTTCTGAAGCATGGAGGATGCTTTTGCATTATATCACATAGGATTCTTTGAGATGCATACTACTGCCTGACTTAAGTCTTTCCAAAGTTTCTGCAAATGTTTGCTGCAAGTGGGAAGTAGTGCACGTGAGTGTTTGGCTATGCTGAGGATAGGCAGTTCTGTGGTGTGTGAGTGAATCAAGGTGCAGGGAGTTCCTCTAACACTTCGATAAGACCATGTGGGCAAATAAAATGCTAAAGACATTGCATAAGCAGAAAGCTGTATGTTTCTGCTTGATCCAAATATTTCTGCGGAGCAACAAGATTTCTGGAAAGGTCATTACAAAGAAACAAAGCTTTAAAAGGGAGGGAAACAGACGGGGAATCTTCAATGAAATTGCAGCTGTGTCTTGAGCTGGCAAGAGGGAAGAAATGCTGTTCTGCTAGGGAGGGGAAAAAGGACTCTGCACAGGGGCTGAAAATACCGATTTGTGTTAGTGGAATTGATTGCAACCCAGATAATACAAGGAAGAGCAAAGAATATGTTTGAAAAAAATGCATACTGGGTTTATTTTTTTACTTGCTTTTTATTGGACCTTCGTGATTTTTATCACGTTAATTAAGAAATACTGATGCGATGAGAAACTTTGCACACAGTGTCTACTTATGTCTGCTTGCATATGCATTTCCAGCACTTCGGAAGAATTATCTGTAAACCAGATAGCTCATCTGTAAGTTCTGAGAAAGTTTATACTTTAGACATAGCTGTTCCTTGTTTAAGCAGAAAGGAGTTTAAAATTCTTACTCTGGAGGTCTTCAACCAAGAGTACTAAGAAACCTTTTGCCAAGGGCCAGGGCTTCGACTTTTTTTCTGTCTCCAGTCTCCAAGACTCAGCAGTGAGGAGATGCCCACGTGCAGAATTTCACCTGGCTTGGTGGTGGCTTCACCCACCTAGAGCAATGCAGGAACAGATCCTGAGCCACATATGCTTGCAGTTGATATAACATTGGGAATACTGCAGAAACTGCTGTTGCCCACCCTTTTAACAGTTATGTTAAAAGGGTGGGCAACAGCAGTTTCTGCAATCAAGTGAAACTATGATGGTCTGGATCTTTTCTGCAATCAAGTGAAACTATGATGGTCTGGATTTCATGTAATGAAAACAAAGAAGGAGTTTTTTATGCCTCAGCTACAGTGAGGGGCTTGGAAGCATGAATGGGGGTTTATATGCCAAAAGGTAAATATAAATCCATTGTGGGTTGTTGTTTTCCAAATGCCTAATCTCTGTGCCTTAATCATAATTCTGGGGGCCTGACTCATGGCTTCTAAATTGTAGGGGTTTCTATAGTGAGAATTACATATTAACCTATAATTAGATGCACTTTTTTTTTTTTTAACAGAAGAAGCTGCAACAGTGAAATGAAAAGGAGGAAAAAAATCTGGGCATTCCTTTATAGGGCATGCTATTAATTGAACATTTTGTCTTGGCACCCAGTAAACATCTAACACAAACACACTTGCTGAGCCTTATGGACAAATGCTGAGCATCTCAGGGGTTTAGTATGCCCAGTTGGAAGAAGCAGTAAAAATGCACATGAGATATTTATTCTTTCTATCCTACTCCAGTCATTGCCTTTAAATGCTTAAGCATGTCCAGAAGGGAATGGCAGAGCGTAGCACTTGAGTTGTGGATCCAAAAATGGTAACAACAACAAAGAAGTAAACCTATCATTAGAGAAATCATGTGTTTCGATAGTTCTGTTTAGACAACAGAACAAGTGAAAATACTTATGTAGTGTGGTTCAGTAAATGCTAATGGATCCAGCCTGTGACAACATGTTTATTTTTGCCTTGTGTGTTTGCTGAGTGAACATAGTGCTTTCTCTCATTTTGTTTAAAAATCCTGTTTTATGCTTCCCTTGTCAAACAGACCATTGCTGGTAAGAGTCTTCTACTAAGAGGCTTGAATCTCTTCTTCCCCCACCTCACCTGTGGAGGAATGTATTGGCTTCCCTGAGCACTCATAACACAGATGATTAAGTTTAGTACAAATTCTGCTTTCTCTTCTGCTGTGGAACTAAAAATCTACATCACGGAGAAAGGCAAAGTTGCCTCTACAGTCTCTGGGGTGAGTGGTTGTGGTAGGGGGTTTAGTGGGGTGAAGGCTCTTTTCTCTGTCACATACCCACAATGATGCACAATGTGTGTGTGCAGCAAGCCTTCACTTGAAATCAGGGGCCAGCCTAGAGGAATAGGGGTGTGCTCAGGACTACAAATCTTAAGTTCTTTCCTGAATTTGACTTGATCATTTGGTTTCAGGTGTTGTCTTGTGTTTCTCTGCAGTGTGTCCTTTGAGACTCTTCCTCCTTTTCATTTAAGATCAATAACTTAGTTTGCCTTAGATGAGTTTAAAAGAAATCCTAAAAAGCCTGAAAAGTAAGCTGTTTCCTCTCATGAAATGCACCTCAGTCTACAGATATTTCTTAAGCAGTATGATAACTGCTAAGAACAGATTAGCTTTCAACAAATCTGATGAATATATAGCTAGGCTTTGTTATTTCATTTTCACCTTTTTTGGTTCTAAAGCAAGTGGGTTGAGTGTATGAGGAAGGAAAATCTCCTGGATTTTCCCCGGCTGGCTCTGGAATAGGCACCAAGCACATAAACTTGATTTAAAAGTATTTTAGAACCAACTTTCAAGCAGTATTCCTATCTTAAGATGCCTAGTTGAAGACTGAGTAGGCTGAGTGTGGTTCAGAGGTCGGTGCCAACACAGAAATATTTTTTTTTGACCATGGGGCACTTTACTCGGCACCTGGCCTGATGGCTGCAGACGGGTCCCACCTATTTCTAAGAGGAAAACAGATCCTAGCCCAGGAATTGGCAGGGCTCATTGAGAGGGCTTTAAACTAGGTAAGAAGGGGGGGACAGGGATGAAATAAGGCTCATTAGAGGTGTACTGGGGGAACAGTGTCAGGGCCAGGGGAGAAGGCAGTGGTCCAGCTGAAGTGCATCTACACCAATGCACACAGCGTGGGCAACAAACAGGAGGAGCTGGAAGCCATCGTGCGGCAGGCAGGCTACGACTCGGTTGCCATCACTGAAACGTCTTTAAAAGACATTTAGATATAGAGCTTAGTGATGTGGTACAGGGGAGAACTTGTTAGTATTCGGTCAGAGGTTGGCCTAGGTGATCTTGGAGGTCTCTTCCAACCTACATGATTCAGTGATTCTGAGTGGTTTATTTATTGAATTTTTACCTTTATACTCAGAGTTAGCAGATTTTTCTTGCATTAATTGCTCAAAGAGTTTAGGATTTTTGCTTGCTTTGTCTAGCAGTGTATTTTAAATATTGATACTAAAAATTGATAAACAGAATGTTATTTGAGAAACACAAAAGCAAATTGCTTTATATGTTTTATATATACACATTTTATAATGTAGTATAAACGTTGTCAGCGACTTGGGCATTCTGCTTGAAAAAACTTACAAGTTTATTTACTATGAAAAATATTTTGGGTACTTTCCCTGAGGAAGCTGGTAAACCCTTCTTCTCAGAAGAGTACTAGCTAATGTTCATCATTTATCCAAGCCTGTATGTTGTAGTGTGCCTTGATAGCAGTAATGTCTTGCCATAATATCTGGACCCTCCTGGTCTCAGAAAGGAAAAGAAATGTTACGCACCTGCAGGCGTGGAGCTTCCTTCAGGGTTTCTTGCTTCCTTTCTCTCCCCGTGCCCTCAGGTCCCCCAGGCTGCTGTGATGTTGTCCCTTGTGAGCTTACTCGGAGGCGGCAGTTCAGGAGCTTCTGGCTCAAGCATAACTGAATTCTTTGGACCAACTCCAAAATGACCCCGGTAGACACCATAATCTCTTCCCATTTTAAAGAGCAAGTTGTTCTATAAACAGCAGTGCTAATTAGGCTCAGTCTGTGTCCCAGTTCCCTCCACTCCTTTTCCCCCCGTGTTGTGTCCATCACGCAGGGGCAGTGGGTGCTGGCCAAGTAGCCGCTGCTCACAGGCAGGGTGTGCAACATGGGGGCTCGGCCGCTGTGGGGAGCGTATGCCTGGGTCAGCTATTTTTCTATTAGGAAGCGTGTCAGAACCCTTTTGCCACGTGAAAAGAAGGGATTGTGGAATGGGGTACTCCACCAGGAAAGAAAATATATCTGCTTGGAGGGCAGGGTGGGTGATGGTGAGGTGGTGAGAGGGTGATGGTGAGGTGGTGAGAGGGAAGGGTCCTAGGAAACTGGAGGGGAGAAGGAAGGTTGGTAGGTTTCAACACAACAGAGGCAAGTAGATTTTAGCAGCAGGGGCACTGAAGAAGAAGAAACAGTAAAAACAGAGAAAGTAAAGAAACACTTAGGTGAAGCAATATATCAAAGGAAGAAAGACTGTGGTTAGGAAATTTGAGAGCAAATATGTGGATAAATCAGAAAGACAATCAATTAAGAACAAAACATTCAATGAAGCGGGCAATTTAAGAACAGTTCAATTGGGCAAGACAACCCAGGGAGTACCAATTAAATCAACATGGATTAAATTACTGTAATCTCAGTTGAGAAGATCAAGTATCAGATGGAAGCAGGTCACTTAGGTAAATTGTGGATCCAGTTTGAATGGGCTCTGCAGTATAAGAGAGGATATGAAACTGGAATAGGAGAGGGCATTTTCATGCCACAAGATAGGACATATGGGAATCATTTTTCTCTAGAGATGGCTGTTAAAGCAATGAGATTTGGAAGTGGAGTGATGAAATATGTGGAATACAGCCCACTCACTGCAGCTATCTCTGGTACCTGTCCTACTTCAGAGCCATGGTAGGGAAAATGTCCATATGGTTAGCAATAAGGCAGCAAAACAACATTTGTTGCTCTGTTTTTTTTTTTTTTTTTTTTTCTTTATTTTTTTCCCCCTCCATTCTGTGTTTGCATGTTGCCTGTTGCCAAGCAGACAATCCACAAACTTGGCATCTAGTGAACTGTATGTATGTTGAGCTTTAGACTACCTGCTGGAACACCAGCAGCTCATGCTTGGGGACGATGAATTGATGGACAATTCTTTGCTTCGTGTGTCAAAAACTGGGGATTGTTACTACAGCTTGAGGGTGAGACTTTACAACAGAGGCACTCTTTTTTTCTCTTTGGATGTTATCCTTAGCATTTCTGCTGAACTGACTTCCTACTTGGTGCTCTAGTAGAGTCAAGCACATGGTTGACATTAAATTGATGCCCAGATAGTGTATATTCAGCACTGTGCTGAGCAGATCCAGCTTTTCTAGAACTCCTACAACACCTGCATTTGGATAGTTTTGGCTCCAAACTGTGGGACAGCTCTGGGAAGCAGAGTGTTTTGGAGCAGACATGGAGCTTCCATGCTTTTGGTCATCAAGACCCAGCATATTCTCCACACTGAACTTGCTGGGCAGGAGGCAGAGTGGAAAGCAATGAAATTCTGTGTCTCAAGTCTTGTATGCCTGTGATTTTTGTTCTGAAATGTTTACTTCATCTAGCTTCTGCCCCAAATACAGCAGCTTTCCCATGTCTGTGAAAAGACACTCTTTGGGGCACTGCAAGGCAAACTTGTGAGAAGCTTGCAGCATAAATCGGTCCATAGCTTTGATTACAGCGTGTAGGAGCACAGAAAGGTCTCTAGTAGGACTAGTAGATCAGGTCCATTGAGGTTCCTGTCTCTGTCAAGGGCTTGCACCAAATGTTGCGGAGAAAGTGATGCAACAGATAGGGGTATGTAGTAAAATCTCTCCCCAAAATAATATCTCACGTTCTTAGAGTACTGAGGCTATGAGTAACATAGTTTAATACCTTGTTCAAAATTACTCTCGTCAATGGTAACATTCTTGGTGCCTGCATAAACAGCCAGTCCCTTTTTGAAACATGATTATGCTTTGAAAATTCAGGTGTTCTCAGAGTGCTCAGTGTTCTCTCATCCTTCAATATATGCTTCATTCTTAGACTGGTATTTAATTGCTTTAAAAATGCATTTCCTTTTCTGTTGGTATACACTTTTGTACTAATTTGTTTATTTCTTTGGTTTATTTTTAAATTGTTACATTGCACCATTAAACAAAATGCCAACATACTGTTGAAAATGAAATAGCCCATCTTCAGCCTGGCAGTAAACAGTTTAATCACTGTGGAAATTGAATTACTGCTCTTTAAATTTTTTAATTATTACTTCTGAAATATGATTCTCCTTTCTAAATAACTGCTTGAATTTCTTGATACGAGTAGCATGGACCAACTAAAAGTCATTCCCATGGTTAAATATGACTCTCTGTCCTGTCTTCTAGACTTGAAAAGGTAGGAACTGGACTGCCCCATTGCTGGATGCTCTCAAGCACTTGGTGAATTTTCACCAGGTAGTTTCAGGGCTGGGAGCTCTGAATGTAATGACAAGTTCAGTCAAATGCGTTCCCAGAAAGCAAACGTTACTTCACCTTTTGTGCAGTACACGTCATGTGGGTGTGATTGCCAAAGTTTTCTTACAGCAGTCATGGAGACTAACATTTAGCTGTGTGACAGGACACGTTTCTCATGTTTACTTGGTGGCAGGAAGAAAAGCCACAAAGCCAGCAACCGTGCTGGAGTCTGTTGTCACTTCCTTGTGAAATCAGTCCACAGCTGTCCCAGCAAAGCGGGCAGGAGGGGCTACAGAAAGAGAAGGCACCCCCAAGAAGGGCTACAGCATCTTTGGGCTCCATCTCTGCTGAGAGACCCTCATTCTTGACATGTAGTCACCACAATAGCGATAAATGATGGAGCTATGTCTAGTCCAAACTGATGAGGTCCAGACCAATCAGTACATTACAGTCACAGGATGATTTGGGTGTTTAGGGGCTTCTGGAGGTCTGTAGCCCAACCTCCTGCTCCAAGCAGGGGCAGGATTGTTCCTCATGGTGATTACCTAGTGAAGATAGGGTGATTAGGTGATTACCTGATGAAGGTAGCAAGTTGGAGTAGATACACTGGACCTCAGCTTGCCCCCGAGTTGCTGTTGAGTGGGGCACTGTTTGTTGGAGTTGTGCAGATACCACACAGTTCTCCCCGAGCAGCGCAGCTCCTCTTCCCCTTTGCAGGTCAGTGGGATGTCTAGCCTGAGAGACAGCGTGGCTGTCAGGGTTTCATGTCTAGTTTGTAACTGTGGGTTTATGAATCTCCCTTTTAGCTCTTGTCAATACTTAGTTCCAAGCCTTTTTTTTTTTTTTTTTAATTTAGTTGTCTTTGGATTATGGATACTCTGTGGAAGCCAGTGAGGCTAATTAAATGTAGGATTTCAACAGTCCTTCAAGCAAAAATAGTTTCCTGTGATATGTGTGGCTGTATATGTCAAACACTTCAGGTTTTGCTTTTGTTTAGAGCTTCATGATGTTGCACTATATATAATTCTCAGAGGCATCATAAGGTAGCATGTTTTGCAGCACTGTATTATGCCAGGCAGCTATCTAAGCAGCAACAGTTCACCTATTTACTGCTTGAACTCTAATGCATCCTGTTACCAGGTGTTTGGAAATCTAAGAAAAACAGAAAATTCTTGACCATTAGAGCAGAAAGAGGAGGGAAAGTGAAACCCCAAACTTAAATTCTCTGACAGGAACATTTCCAATAGCTGTAGGAAGCTGTTTCATAGCCCTGGGATCCTAAAGTGTCTCAAAATTGTTGCCTCGCTGGGAGTGCTTGAGCAGAGGAGAAGGGGTTCTATAGCTGGGGGCAGGTCCAGCAGATGGCAGAGGCAGGAGAGGTAGATGGAAAACAAATATCTTGGCAAAATAAGGCAGGAGTCAGAGCATGTAGTAATCTCCATGATTTTGTGTTTGACAGGCTTCTAGGAATTCTTTTCTTGCATGTAGTGTTTAACAAACTTGCTGAAGGCCACCAGATTAAAGGGGTGAAGTTGGATACATTGCTTACATTGCTTTTATTTTATTTATTTATTTATATTGCCAGGACTTCAGGCCTTAAAGAACTCAGTACATAAATCATGTTTATCCCCAGGGAAGCTGTTTGATTGCTCCAGGTAATGGAGTCTGTGCATTCCTGACTTCTTCCCAGCAGCAAGGAGCATACTGCAGCAAACTATTTAGATTAGGATAGACAGGGACATAGTTCTTGTCCCCTCTTCACCTGTTCTTTTTCACTGCCAAGCAACTTCCTGGTTTCTACTGCTACTGCTTCTTCTATGTTTAACCAGTTGTGTCCCCCAAAACACTGAGTATTGTGGTCTGTTGTGCAACCATGTTTGCAGCGAATGCTGCCAAATATGAGTTGTTTAATGGTAATGGCAAAATAAGGTGCAATAAATTGGAAGCTGGAGTTGTAAATGTGGATGACCTTGGTGGCTGAAACTATTTGAATTATGCCAATACTATTTCAGAGCCCTGACAAGATGTAGTGATATGCTTGGGAAATTCTGCGTGCTTTGGAGATGGGACTTTTGGAAACTGTGCTTTCAGTGCTATTTGAATTTTTGTCCTGAAAGGCCAGATTTATGTTGTCTGATTACACTGGCAAATTCTTTATAGCTGGTTTGGGGAAGTGTTCAGGGGAGCCCTGCCAGCTCCTCTTAAAGTCTGGAGTATCTCAGGTGATAAGCCTCTGCATGTCCTTTGAAAGCACCACTTCACTAACAAATGCAGAATATGTGTTTAGAGGACATGCAGAGTGCTTAGGTCCTAGCTAGCAAGTGTGACCTGGGAAATTCTTGATATTTTATTTACTGTGGAATCCAAACATACAGCTGCAGTGGCAAACAGGGAACTGGTGCTGTGATTCCAACCAAAGGGAACTGGCTCAGGATAGGTTGCTAGTGAAAGAGTAGCATGACTCAGAAATGAGGTGTTGTGGATGGGAACTGGGAAAACTTCTGCTGGACTCTTCCATCTCTCCTGGTATAGTCTAGGCTATTTTGCAGTAGCGAGCACTGATGAGAATGGAGGTCTGAGCATGAGTTAAGTGATCACAGGAGATGTTTTAGGTAGAGTTGTCAGTAAGATGTTGTGGGGAAATGGCAGAAGTTTACTTCTGCATTTGTATATAATCCTTTCTAGTAAAGTGCTGAAGGGAGTTAGGTATGATGGCAATTTTTGTTCCTGAGATATGTTCAAAAAAACCCACTTTCCTGTGACTGTGCTCTATTTTAATGATGCATAGTTACCTTTATATATGGCAAATTGAGATTCATCACACTTACTTTAACCATCTGAAAGACAAATTTCTCTGTTAATACTCCTACAATAGCTACCTCCTGCTATAAGTAATAGAGGCACTTGCAAACATGGATAGCTCTCTTTGGCTTTAGGTACCTGTTTGTAGATGATGAGTAAAAGCATCTCAGCTGACCTTCCCTGTAAGACCAGACTGAGAATCTCATTCCAAGTCAGAGTTGATAAGATCCTTTCTCATTTTAGTAAGCCTATGAAATAGGGAATAGCTTGAATTTAAATATGATGGAATTAGATGAGTGTAAGATTTCCTCTAGTGAAGTCAGAAAAAAAGTGGCAAAGATAGAAAGTACTGGAATTGGAGCTTCTAATGAAAAAAAGTTCTAAACTGAATGTGCCTTTCCTTTATTTGAACCAGTTTTCTACATTTAGCAAAGGATTTGCGTCTATGAAAACTGATTTAATAACACCTAGTGGTCAGGCAAGATTTAAAACAAATTAGCAAAACTGCCTCAGAAATTAAGCTTGTAACAGCAAATAGCAGAAGTGCAAGTTCAAGATACACTTCAGTTAAACTGGCTCTGTTTTAATCTGTGATTATTCTACCTTTCATTTTAATCTGCTAGAAGACATCTGTCACTACACAGAAGGATGGCTGATTTCAGCTCAGTGATCTCTCTGGCTACTTGGCCAGACTGATCATCAGCTGTTTTCAGAAGTGGTGTTGATGGCTGCAGCAGCTCAGGCTGTAAGTGAAGTCCAGTGTCAACGCTTCACAGTGCATTAAGTCTTGGCCTTGATCCAGAATTGGACAATTACAGCTTAACTGGTGTATAATTCTGGGTATACAGGGGCAACAAAGAACACAGTTTTGTTGATGTTGTCCTTTTCAAGATACCTAAAGCAAGGTATTATTTGGAATTTATTTATTTATTTTCATCCAGTAGGAAATGTGACTTACGTGATTGAAATCTCAGCCATACTCCACCCCCTTTCTGAAATGTCTCATTGTCCAATTTTATCCAAATTTGGATAGTAGGTAGTTCCTACAGCTTTCATGAAAAATAGAAGCCAGGTAGAAGAGGGAAATCAAAATCAACATTTTCTGTTTTGTTTGGCTAATCAGCTTGGACTGCTAGGTGGCAGGGTATCAAGAGTGTGCTTCCCAACTGGGCGAATCTTGCTTTGTTTCCTAAACAACTTGAGAGTTACAAGATGTGGGAAGCAGTTTCTGAAAAGTGAGTGGAACAAGTATCTCTTCTAAACTGGACTTCATTCAGCTGTCTATTCACATCTTTGACAGGTTAAAGCTTCCCCCCAAGCATGCAACTTCTTTTTGCCTTTGAAGATACATGTTGCTCTTTCATGTCGGTTCATGTGATACTTCTACATTTTCTTCTCTATCACATGCATAGGCAATGGCTGTCTGGTTACCTGCAGTTTTTGCATCAAAGAGCAATCTGACTGACCAGCGATGAATTTTTTCATTCCCCTTCATATGTATGATCTTGGTTTTGGACATTTCAAGGTATTTAAGTCTGTTTCATGCAGTTAAAATAGGTTTCCCTGGTCCTCCTTTGAAGGTCATGACTTTAACTGATCAAATTAGTAAAATGCTCCCTATGGACTTTCTTGGATTAAAGCACAGAGATGCTTTTGTGAGCAGCATTATGTAATACTTACCAGGCTTTTATCTGGGTTGCAGAAGCAGGTGGAGAAGTCACTGTAGCGTGATAATTGATCTAGGTGGTGTGTATCATTGTTCTAGATACTGCAAGCTCAAATGTAAGATTAGAGTGGCTCAATTTATTTTTAGTGAATCTCCTCCTCCTGGAAGAATACAGTTGCCTTGCATCCTTGCTGGAGCCGAGTACTACTTTGTGATTGTAGCTGGGCAGAGCAAGCAGCAATTTTGCTGAAAGAAACCTAGAAAGTGGTAAGGCCAATGTGCTTTTACCCCCTGTAGCAGCGCAGTCATGTATTCTAACTTGCTCACTCAGAATTTCTGACAACTGCAAGACAGCAATTCATTAATTTCACCTCATCTCTCAAAGTGGCTCTTCTCACGACAAGTTTATAAGATGTGAGGAAAAAAAAGCATATAAAGCAGTTAATCCATTCCCCCTTCTGCAGTTCAATTTGCCTCTGAACTCTCTCTGACAAAAGTGCCAGTTCATGCACTAATACCATATCATCTTTCTGGCAGTCTGCTGACAGGGCTGTATGAACAGAGATGGACGACCATCACATGATGCTGCTGCCAGATAGCTTTCTTGTGTGAGGTGCTGCAGATGGGAGAAAGACCTCCAGTCCCTCCCTTGTGGCTTGTGATGATTGCAGAAGCCTTGTTAAATTTCCTAGGGCCTGGAGCAGTAGTTCTGGCTTCCTGGCTTGAATTCATCTACCAAATGTAGATGTCTCCGTCCAAGGTAGTCAGTCTCTTTATGGTCATTGGAGAGGAAATCAGTGTGTTTAGCTTGAAATGAATCACATCTTGAAAGGAACTATCTCTGCTGAACATGAAGCCCTAGAGTGACTTGCATAGAAGCATTTACATTTCAAATACTATAAAAGAAGTGAGATGAACCCTGTGTTTTCCTGGGATGGGCACTGAAATGCAGCTGTCATGTTTAGGGGCTGCTGATGGTGGTATTAGCATTGTGGTCTGGTGCAAGGCCCGTGAATACCACTGTCATGTGAGGTCATTTGTCTTGAGCAACCCATGCTTCTGGCCACTGCCCAGAAACAGTCAGCACATGAGCAAATTCATCATTTCTCAAGGAAACGTGGCTGTTAGTCACAGCGCCTAGGCGAGAAGACAAGTCACTGCTGCTGTCTCTCCTGGATGTGGTTGAGATTTCTTTGGGAAGAACACATGCAACTTGGAGGCAGCCTGCGTTCCAGTAGCTGCATAAGTAATAAAGCTGTGTTACAGTACTGCTTTTGCTAATTGCAAGTCAGAACTTGTAATATTGTGATGGTTTCCTTTTATATAGCTCTTTATACATCTGGTATAAAAGTCTTAGAAAAACTTTATCTGAATGAATACCAGAATTCATACATTATATTTCATACGGTATGATTTGTGTTTCCAAGCTCGTAGGTAGTGCTTTGTGCATGGCAGTTTGAAGCCAGTTTACATGAATCAAAATGTAATTCTGTACAATATTTCGGGGAAAAGAAACTAAAAGTTCTGTTTCAATAGCTTTCCAGATCAAATCAGTTTGTAAGTAAAAGAATTGACAGGAGGAAAGGTAAACTTAAATCTTGTTAGATGTTTAGGTAGACCTCTATTCTCTGGGAAATATCCTGACTACTTCTAGTTTGTGAACATCATTCAAAAACCAAGGTAGTCCATGGCAAATTTGGCTTTATCTGAGTATTGTGCAGTTCAGTCCTCTTCTTCACTTGAAATACTAATGAAGATACGGAATACATTGATAGGATGCTATTAAAAGAATCAAGTCTGTTTACAGTAGTAGAAAAATATATCCTTTCAATTACTCTTCTTAAAATGTAGGATTTTGATCAAAGAGAGAATGCATAATCAACTAAAGTGACTACCTTCACAGCTGAGCCACAGTTCAATTTGGATAGAGCAGAGTATAGGCAAGTTTGAGAAAAAGAATAAAAGACTTCAGATCCTTGATGGTTTAAACACTAAATCTATCTTTCTTTGCTTTGTTTGTTTTGGAGCGTAGAGGAAAAATGTTTTCCTTGATACTCTGTACATTTCTTGAAAAAAGAGATCATTTGTTCTAAGTTACATTAAAAAAAAAAAAAAAAATGGGCAAAACCAATAACAGATTAGGGTGGTATGATGCTAGGTGACAGCTCAGATTTTGCCTTGTGCAAGATGGTTTGCACTGTGCCAGCCTTGTAAGGATACAGGGTAGCCCAATACTCAACATTAAAAGTCAGTTTTACTTTTCTTTTTCAATCTGGAAAGCAGAACCGCTAACTGTACTGTGCAGGTGGCACCAGATGTTTTGTTTAGTGACTTTAAAACAGTGAAAACCCCAAAATACAATACTCTAAAGTTACATAAAATACTTTGTTTCCCTTTTGGGCACCTCAAAAAGACTTGGAAGAAAGTTCTAAAGGAAAAGATACTGATGATGCAGAAAAGATGGAAGTGTTTAATTTCATAATTCCCCCATTCCACTTCCCTATTAATCTGTCTGTTTCAAATTATTCAAATCTTTTGTTATTAAATTTCTCACTTTAACAAGTCACAACTCTACTACTAAACTAATGGATGTAGTTCCCATGAACTGTACTTTTTTCTAAGAAGCACCCATGGTTTCTGCAACCTTTTTCTTTTCATGCAGGTTGCAGGTCTATGCAGTTTAGTACCTGGTTTGCTTCTGCCTGTGATTTTATTGTCTTGATCTCTTTCCTCTCTTGAGGAATGCAGGGAAAATGTTACATGACCATTGTAAAGTCCAGAGAAAAGGAATTGATGCAGGGGGCATTGAAATAGTCTGAAAGTTTCATAACAAGGAAAAATATATCCATAAATATGAGGACAAAAACTGCTGTGATTTCAGTCTTCATAAAAATTTTATACTGTAGAAATCTTGTTTGGGAAGTAGGACATAGAGATAATCTGTTCTGCTCTGTGGTGTCCACTCCTTTTCATATTTCCTTTTCATTGCATGTTGACCTATTCTTCAGGCTTAGGTAACCGGGGACTTTTCAGAAATGAAACTCTACAAAGTGATGCTCTCTTGATTTAGATGTCCTGTGCCTTCAAATGTTTTTGGCAAATATCTTGATTTTAGTTGTAACTTAAACTAGTGTTGCTTCCCCACCCCCAAAATAATAATTTGTTGTGTTTTTATGAATATACAAAGCATTTGCTTTGGCTGTTCTCTTGTTTATTTTGGACTCTTGTCCGTGATGTTCTTTGAAAAGTGATTTTAAGATCATATTCTTGAATTTATTTTTAAATTTTATCTCAGGTGGGATAAACTCTACTATAGAGAGCAGTGGCAGTCTCTCTAGTGGCAAGAGCCAATTTTGTTTTTGATGTGAAGGAGAAAGACCATGTGGCTCTGTGTTGTGTAACTTGACGCGTTGAGTGCACCCGTTATCTGGTGATAACAGAAAGGCGACAGCTTCTTCCTTCCATCTTCCTAATAAATTCATGGCTCTTACTCATGTTCTTACCACAGCTTTCATACAGAGGCAGTTAGATATATGAAACAAGAGCTTCGTGTGTGGGATATCTACCCTGATAAGACAAGACTGTTACATTCCACTCAAAGATTCTTCATACCTGCTGTCTTCTATCCTTCCTAAGGTGCAAGCTAGCATGTTTTGAACACAACAATATTGTAAACCCCATTTAAGCTTTGAAGCTTCAGTGATTTCTTCAAGTTAACCCCTTGTTATAAGTGTTAGGTTGACCTTGTTTGGAAATAAAAATACAGTATGTGACCAAACCCAACTAATGATGTTTTTACAGAATATTTAGAAGCTGAATGCAAAATGCATCCATGAGCTCATGCAGCCACACTGACTGCAAACAAATCCATGATTTTACTGTTACTGAATGGTTTATGTAGCCTTCTGTAGAGTCATAAAATTCTCAGGCTGCCAGCTCAGAGCAAAAACTGGCCAAAACTGTAGCCTTTATGTGACTATACGAGAGGACTCTTTTATGTCTGTAAGCATTAGCCACTGCCTGCTGTTGGAGATGGGATGTGGGGCTAGATTTTTTTATGTTCTTGAATGGCAATGGTCGTTTAATGAATGAATTCAGAATGTGTCCATCTGTTAACTTGCACAGATAGATGCTTGACCCTCCACATTTCTTTTAATCAGTGATCTTCAAGTGAACGTTAAAATTTCCACATGAGAAAAGGAGCAGGGCAGTAGCTGATCCAGGAGGCAGGCCCAGAGATAGACCAGTCTGAGTGACCTCCTAAGCTTCCTAATGTCAAATGTGAAATCTCATTTTTAACAAATCAGAGTGCAGGTTGCAGTTACAGATGGATGCCCTCATCCTGGGAATCATTGGCAGTCACAAGGAGCACTGAATAGTTCATTGGATAAATGTGTTTGGACCTCAGATATGGGATGCATGGGCAATAGCAGGGAAGTCATTTTGTCCCTGTAGTTGTCAGGGGTTGACTACCCTAAAAATATTATTTACAAGGCTTCATATATTTAGAGGTAGATTTTGAAAAACAGAGAGTAGCCACGAGAATGATGGAAGGAGTGAAAAGCTTTGTTCAAAGTTGAGAAATTCAGGAGATTATAGCTTTTCCACTCATCACAGGGGAGGGTGAAATCCTAGAAGTGGAGGGATTTTTTATTAAAAAAAAAAAAAAGAGAGAGAGAAAAGAAACAAAATTGAAGTGACAAAAATTCAAGCTCTGAGCTGGGTGTAAAATTGTAAAAAGAAAGATTTTCACTATTTAGCAACAGTTTCACTATTTGTGCTCTCCTCTGCCACCAAAACTTGGAAAAATGCGTGCAAATATTATTCTCATAGAAACATTACTTTGAAGAATTCCTGGTTTAGAGAATATCAGGATTAGATTTTGAGCCTCACAGTGTTGGTGAGACCAGTTCAGTTTAAGAGCTGACAATGATGCTAATCCCTATGGGATTTCTGATGGGGCATTAGTGCCGGGTTCCTTCAGCATGCCTGTGCTGGCAAGTAGGTGCGGATTGAGTTCAGGAGTCTGAGATGCTATCGAGAGAGGTGTCCTCCTGCCTCTGCTGTGGGATGTGTCGATGGAAGCAATTAAACAACTACACTGAAAAGGGGTTGTGCAAACCTTTGCTACAGAACCCAAATGACCACCTGCACGTTGGATGTCAGCAGGGCTGCCAGTCTTTGGCTGTGTGTGAAGGCCCTGTTTTGAGTAAATAGCAGCTGAAACTCCAAGGGCAGATTTTTTTTTTTTCCCTGGGTATACAGATTCATATACTCCCAAAGCAAAACATGGGAAGTTGAGGCAAATGTGAACTGAAATGCGAACAAAAGGATGTTTTGTCAGACCAAATGCTGCAGTCCTGTGCTGTCATCTCATGGCTCTGTTTTCCAGTCACCAGATGTAGGCTTGTACTATACCAGTTAAATCCCAGCAGCTGAGCAAAATCTGACTAAAGCAGTTGGTTTGACCTGTTATTTGTATCTCAAAGCAGAACCTGAACCTCAGTCATAAATTTTTGCCTTTGCACTGGTGCACTGCTCTGCACACCTGGCTGGGGACCTGTGTGTGGTTCAGCAAGTGTGTGGGGAGGATTTGCTGTAAAAGTGCTGTCACCCTGGGGCAGAAAAAGGGGTATTGGTAGTGTCAACAATCAGGGCACCTGTAGGCTGTAATAATCTTTGTCCCTTCTTCTTTCCCCTGTATGCCATGCTGTGCTGTGTCACCTTTGCCCATTGCTCTATTTAAGATCAGGCCTAAGCCCTTAACTTTAGGCCTGTCAAAGAGCTGGAGAGGTTATAGTGTTGTGCTGGGTGTACAGGAGCTGCTCCACATGTGGAGAATCACAGAATGGTTTTGGTTTGGAAGGGACCTAAAAAGTCATCTGATTCCACTCCCCTTCCCCCCTTCATCATGGGCAAGGGCACCTCCAACCAGACCAGGTTGCCCAAAGCCCCATCTTACCTGGCCTTAAACACTTCCTGGGATGGGGCATCCACAGCTTCTCTAGGCAACCTGTTCCAGTGCATCGCCACCCTCTGAGTGAATTTCTTCTTTATATCTAATCTAAATCTACCCTCTTCTAGTTTAAAGCCATTCCCCTTTGTCTTATCCCTATACTCCCTGATGAAGAGTCCCTCTCCAGCTTTCCTGTGGAAGGCCTCAGTAAGGTCTCCCTGAAGCCTTCTCTTCTCCAGGTTGAACAACCCCAACTCCCTCAGACTATTCTCACAGGAGAGATGCTTCAGCCCCTTAATCATCTGTACTGGGTCTGGCTGGAATGTTAACTTTCCCGGCAGCAGCCCATACAGTGCCGTACTCTGTACTTGTAGCTGGAACAGCAGTGTTATCACACCAGTGTTGTGTCTACTGCTGAGCAGCAGTGGCACAGCATTGAGCCTTTCTCTAACCCTCCTAGGGGGTGGGCAAAAAAGTGAGGAGAGAAACATCACTAGGGCAGCTGAGCTAAACCAATCAAAGGGATATTCCATACCATGTGGTGTCACACTCAGCAATAAAAGGTGGAAACAGGAAGAAGAGGGGAGGGGTGGGCTCTCATTGAGAAGACGTCGGTCCTCCTCTCGAACACCGGCTGTGTGCATTGAGGCCTTGCTTCAAGGACGTGGTCAATCATCGCTCATTTGTGGGAAGTAGAGAGTAATTTCTTTCCTCTGCACTTCCATATAGCTTTCATTTATTTTGTTTGTTTGTTTTCCTCCCTTTTTTCCCCTTTCCTTTTATTTCCCCTTAGTTAAATTGTTTAGTTCATGGTAGTCTTTATTTAATTATTATAATTATTTCCCTTTAATGAAATTATCCTTATCTCAACCCGTGAGTTGTTCTTTGCTTTACTTCTCCCCCTCCTCATCTAAAGGAGGGGGAGTGAGAGAGCGGTTGTGGGGTTTAGCTGCCCAGCACGGTAAAACCACCACAGTCCTTTTTGGCGCCCATTTGGGGCTCGAAGGGTTGAGATAACAATAGAATTGATTAAACGCATACAACTAACACGCTTGCTAGTAACCATGTTTCTTGCCCTGTTAATAATAATGGCTTTGTTCATATGTCATGCAATTCGTGTCATATTCTCCTTTCTCCTCTATATCCGATCCGACAAAGTGCTACAATCTGTGTTCACTTTTTTTAATTCGTTGTGCTGCCAAGCACTGACCTTGGTTTTACTCTGGAATTCAGGCTCTGCACTGTTATCATTTGGGTCCCATGGAAACTATCTTTCAGAGAATATTCAGAACTACACTGCCTTCCTTTTCTCATCTGGACACCAGTTTATTAATAATATCAGGAATGGTACCTTTCCCTTCTTTCACAGTGGGCTAATTACAACAGTTTGGGAGTATTTTGAAGATCCATCTGTAACCCATGTATTGCTATTTCTAATTCTGAATAACAGGTTTCATTTTCTCTCTAAGATTAGTCGATTGTTTAGAAAACTTATTTGGGAATCTGTCCCGAAACAGTCTTGTGGTGAGTGGCACGGTGTGTGGGATGATGTTAGCAGATACCTGTCACGAGTGTCTCCTCCAATAGTTTTGAACTTCACCCCTGAGCAAGTGCTAAATCCTAAAAACTTGGTAGAATGTTTGAGAGTTGTATGTCCTGACCCTGATAATGCCGGAGAACAACAGCTTGCAGCATTGTGCTGGGTCCTGGCTTATTCCTATCAAACACTGTTTAACATCATCCAGCAACTTGAAGAGAGGGAGGAAGTCTCTGAATCTGATGACCAAGTAACACATGCTGTGGCTGACCCAGAGGACCAACCAACTATGGTATCAGTCGCCCCCATAGTCAAGTCAAAACAATGGAAACGGAGGTCAGCTCGTTTAGTAAGGGAAGAAGGCTCTCCTAAGAAGGAGGGAGAAGGGGAATTGGCAGGCACCTCTAAAGCAGAGCCATCACAAAAACAGCAGGAAGATGAGACGGAAATCATAAAGGAATCAGAAATCACTCGATCCATATCCCTGAGTGAGATGCAAGAAATATGAAAGGATTATGGTCGACGCCCAGGTGAACACATCCTCATTTGGCTGCTCCGATGCTGGGATGCTGGGGCCAATAGCATACAATTAGAAGGCAATGAAGCCAAGCAGCTAGGATCCCTCTCTAGAGAAAGGGTAATCGACAAAGTCATCGGGAGAGGAGCACAGGCCCTCAGCCTCTGGAGACGACTCCTGGCAGCTATCAAAGAAAGATATCCCCATAAGGAAGATATTGTATATCACATAGGCAAGTGGACCACTGTGGAGAAAGGTCTCCAGCATCTGCGGGAATTAGCTGTGCGGGAGATGATTTATAGTGATTTGGACAATGCCCAGACACCTCAAGACCCCGATGAAGTCCAGTGCACAACATCCATGTGGCGTAAATTTGTGCGGAGTGCACCATCAGCACATGCCAGTACCCTGGCAGCAATTCGCTGGGACGAGGGGATGGGACCAACAATGTATGATGTCTCCTGCCAGCTTCAACAATATGAAGACAATGTCTCTGCTCCGCTACAGTCCTGTGTCTCAGCTGTGGAGAAACTGTCTAAAGGACTTGACAAGCTCGTGGAGAAAGTATATTCCCCCTCATCTAGACAGAGTGATACTTCAGCCACTAAGAATCAGCATTCGCCTGCTTAAGAGAGAGAGTACCCAAGACGTACACCACGTGGCACCTTGTGGTTTTATCTGCGTGACCATGGGGAAGATATGAGGAAATGAGATGGTGTACCTACTTCAATCCTAGCTGCTCGGGTACGTGAACTGAAAGGAAATACAGCAGCAAGAAGAGGGGCTCCTAAAAGAAATGCTGCTCCGGTTTCTATTGGGCAGTACCCCAGAGGCAGTAGAAGAGCTGATGTTATTCTTGACCATGATGAAGGGACCTCTACCTCTCATTTGCAAGAATTAAGTGGCAGACACTCCAGCTAGGACTAGAGGGGCCCTGCCTCTGGCCAGGTAGAGGAGAGGGATAACCGGATTTATTGGACTGTGTGGATCTGATGGCCTGGCACATCAGAACCACAAGAATACAAAGCTTTAGTGGACACTGGCGCACAATGCACCTTAATGCCATCAGGCTACCAAGGGACAGAACTCACCTGTATCTCTGGAGTGACAGGGGGATCCCAACAACTATCTGTACTGGAAGCTGAAATGAGTCTAACTGGGAATGAGTGGCAAAAGCATCCCATCGTGACTGGCCCAGAGGCTCCGTGTATCCTTGGCATAGACTATCTCAAGAGAGGGTACTTCAAGGATCCAAAAGGATACCGGTGGGCTTTTGGCATAGCTGCTTTGAGCACAGAGAAGATTAGGCAGCTGTCTACCCTGCCTGGCCTTTCAGAAGACCCTTCTGTTGTAGGATTGCTGAAGGTTGAAGAACAACAGGTACCAATTGCTACTACAACGGTGCACCGACGGCAATATCGCACCAACCGAGACTCCCTGATTCCCATCCATGAGTTGGTTCACCGACTGGAGAGTCAGGGAGTAATCAGCAAGACTCGCTCACCCTTTAATAGTCCTATATGGCCAGTACGAAAGTCTAATGGTGAGTGGAGGCTAACAGTGGACTATCGAGGCCTGAATGAAGTCACGCCACCACTGAGTGCTGCAGTGCCGGACATGCTAGAACTTCAGTACGAACTAGAGTCAAAGGCAGCCAAGTGGTATGCCACAATTGATATTGCTAATGCATTTTTCTCCATCCCTTTGGCAGCAGCATGCAGGCCGCAGTTTGCCTTCACTTGGAGGGGCATCCAATACACCTGGAATCGGCTGCCCCAGGGGTGGAAACACAGCCCTACCATTTGCCATGGACTGATCCAGTCTGCACTGGAGCAAGGGGGAGCTCCTGAGCACCTTCAGTACATTGATGACATCCTCGTGTGGGGCAACACAGCAGAAGAAGTTTTTGAGAAAGGGAAGAAAATAATCCAAATTCTCCTGAAAGCTGGTTTTGCCATTAAAAAGAGCAAGGTCAAGGGGACTACACAGGAAATCCAGTTCTTGGGGGTAAAATGGCAGGATGGACGTCGCCATATTCCAATGGATCTGATCAATAAAATAACAGCAATGTCTCCGCCAACTAGCAAAAAGGAAACGCAAGCTTTCCTAGGCCTCGTGGGATTCTGGAGAATGCATGTGCCAGGCTATAGTCAGCTTGTGAGTCCTCTATATCGAGTGACTCGAAAGAGAAACTATTCTGAGTGGGGCCCTGAGCAACAACAGGCATTTGAACAAATCAAACAAGAAATAGCTCGTGCAGTAGCCCTTGGGCCTGTCCATACTGGACCAGCTGTGCAAAATATACTGTACACTGCAGCTGGGGAGCATGGGCTCACCTGGAGCCTTTGGCAGAAAACCCCAGAAGAAACTCGAGGTCGACCTCTGGGCTTCTGGAGTCGGGGCTATCGAGGATCAGAAGCCAATTACACCCCAACTGAAAAAGAAATACTCACAGCATATGAGGGTGTTTGAGCTGCTTCAGAAGTTGTGGGTACAGAGGCACAGCTCCTCTTGGCACCGCAGCTACCTGTGTTACACTGGATGTTCAAAGAGAAAATTCCCACTACACACCATGCAACTGATGCTACATGGAGTAAGTGGATAGCGTTAATTACACAGCGGGCTCGAATGGGAAAACCCAATCGCCCAGGAATCCTGGAAGAGATTATGGACTGGTCGGAAGGCAGAGATTTCGGAGTGCCAACAGAAGAGGTAACCCGTGCTGAAGAGGCACCACCATACAATGAGTTGCCAGAAGACAGAAAGCAGTATGCGTTGTTTACTGACGGATCCTGCCGTGTGATAGGGAGCCATCGGAAATGGAAAGCTGCTGTGTGGAATCCCATACGACGAGTTGTGGAAGCCATGGAAGGGGAAGGTGAGTCGAGTCAGTATGCAGAAGTAAAAGCTATACAACTAGCCCTAGATATCGCCGAAAGAGAAAATTGGCCAGTATTGTATCTTTATACTGACTCATGGATGGTGGCAAATGCTCTGTGGGGGTGGCTGCAGCAATGGAAAGAGAGCAACTGGCAGCGCAGAGGTAAGCCTATCTGGGCTGCTACCCTGTGGCAAGATATTGCTGCCCGGGTAGAAAACCTGGATGTTAAAGTACGTCATGTAGATGCCCACATGCCCAAGAGTCGCACTACTGAAGAACATCAGAACAACAAAGAAGTGGATCGAGCTTCGAAAATTGAAGTGGCTCAGGTGGACCTAGACTGGGAACGTAAGGGTGAGCTGTTTGTAGCTCGATGGGCCCATGAAACATCAGGACATCTAGGGAGGGATGCCACTTACAGATGGGCTCGTGATCGAGGGGTGGACTTGACCATTGAGGCCATCACACAGGTTACTCATGAGTGTGAGACCTGTGCTGCAATCAAGAAAGCCATGAAGGTAAAATCTCCCTGGAACAGGGGGAGATGGTTAGGGTTTCAATATGGTGAGGCCTGGCAAATTGACTATATCGGACCACTCCCAAAAACTCGCCAAGGCAAACGGTACATACTCACCATGGTAGAAGCAACTACTGGGTGGCTGGAAACATACCCTGTAAACCATGCCACAGCCCAAAACACTATCTTAGGCCTGGAAAGACAAGTATTGTGGCGTCATGGTACACCAGAGAGAATTGAGTCTGACAATGGGAGTCATTTCCGAAACAATCTTGTTACCTCCTGGGCAAAGAGGCATGGTATTGAGTGGGTGTACCACATCCCTTACCACCCACAAGCCTCTGGGAAGGTTGAGAGGTACAATGGACTGTTAAAGACTATGTTACGAGTATTAGGTGCTGGGACGTGGAAACAATGGGACACAAATCTACCAGAAGCCACTTGGCTAGTTAACAATAGGGGGTCTGACAGCCGTGCTGGTCCTGCCGAAACAAAACCCCTACACACTGTGAAAGGAGCTAAGGTTCCCGTAGTGCATATAGGAAGGTGGATGGGGAAGGCAGTGTGGGTTGCTCCTGCCTCGGGAAAAGGCAAACCCACTCGTGGGATTGTCTTCGCCCAAGGACCAGTGTATACCTGGTGGGTCATGCAAAAGAATGGGGATATCAAGTGTGTGCCTCAAGGAGATTTGACATTGAGAGAAAACTAATCTATAATCTAAGTTATATGTTGTAGGAAGATGCTGTAGGATCAACGACAGGTCAACTTTGCAAGGAGCCGGGCAGTGCAACAAGGACTTGAGCTAAGCTGGTGCTGGTGTCCAGACATCCAACTCCGCCTGCCTTGAGTGGCCACTTTGGCAGATGAAGACCTAATCATCAACAGTTCTTATGAACATTTTCCAAGAAAGACCTATGGAATGAAAAGATACACCTGCCTATTAATCCTGTCCTGTTAAATCCTTGTCCTGTTAAAGGACAAGGGATAATGATGAGAATGCTTGTATGCTAAAGTATGGGGATCTGAGTGTGACACAAATGTTATGGAATAAGGGGTGGAGGTTGTACTGGGTCTGGCTGGAATGTTAACTTTCCTGGCAGCAGCCCATACAGTGCCGTACTCTGTACTTGTAGCTGGAACAGCAGTGTTATCACACCAGTGTTGTGTCTACTGCTGAGCAGCAGTGGCACAGCACTGAGCCTTTCTCTAACCCTCCTAGGGGGTGGGCAAAAAAGTGAGGAGAGAAACATCACTAGGGCAGCTGAGCTAAACCAATCAAAGGGATATTCCATACCATGTGGTGTCACACTCAGCAATAAAAGGTGGAAACAGGAAGAAGAGGGGAGGGGTGGGCTCTCATTGAGAAGACGTCGGTCCTCCTCTCGAACACCGGCTGTGTGCATTGAGGCCTTGCTTCAAGGACGTGGTCAATCATCGCTCATTTGTGGGAAGTAGAGAGTAATTTCTTTCCTCTGCACTTCCATATAGCTTTCATTTATTTTGTTTGTTTGTTTTCCTCCCTTTTTTCCCCTTTCCTTTTTATTTCCCCTTAGTTAAATTGTTTAGTTCATGGTAGTCTTTATTTAATTATTATAATTATTTCCCTTTAATGAAATTATCCTTATCTCAACCCGTGAGTTGTTCTTTGCTTTACTTCTCCCCCTCCTCATCTAAAGGAGGGGGAGTGAGAGAGCGGTTGTGGGGTTTAGCTGCCCAGCACGGTAAAACCACCACATCATCTTTGTGGCCCTCCTCTGGACTTGTAATAGTACTTCCATGTCCTTCTTGTTCTGGGGCCCCAGAGCTGAACACAGTGCCCCAGGTGGGGTCTCATGAGAGCAGAGCAGAGGGGGAGAATCACCTCCCTTGCTCTTCTGGCTGTGCTGCCTTTGATGCAGTCCAGGACATGGTTGGCTTTCTGAGCTGCAAGCGCACATTGATGGATCATGCTGAGCTTCTCGTCAACCAGCACTCCCAGGCCCTTCTCCTCAGGGCTGCTCTCAGTCCATTCTTTTCCCAGCCTGTATTTGTGCTTAGGATTGCCCTGGCCCAGATACAAGACCTTACACTTGTCCTTGTTGAACTTCATGAAGTTCACACAAGCCCATCTCTCAGGCCTGCCCAGGTCCCTCTGGATAGCATCCCTTCCTTCCAGCCTGTCAACCACACCACGCAGCTTGGTGTTATCAGCAGACTGGCTGAGGGTGTGCTCAATCCCAGGGTCCATGTCACTGACAAAGATGTTAAACAGTGCCAGTCCCAGTACTGACCCCGGAGGAACGACACTTGTTACTGATCTCCACCTGGACATTCAGCCATTGACTACAACACTTTTTGAAGAAGTTGCGATAGCGAAAGGTTACTTCCTGTTTGACAGCCTCTGGTTTAGAATTGCACATTTCCACTATTAGATACTATCTTTGTCAGTCTGAAGATGTTTGGTATGCTTGATGTAGCCACTCAGTCATTTTTCACTGGGACCAGTGTGAAATCAGGGTAAGATTTAGCATTAAGTGGCTGCAAACTGAAACCAAACTGAGAAGTTTGTTAGCTTAAGTTCAAGAATTAATAGTCTAGTATTTTTACCTAAGATCTTTCACTGACGGTGCATTTGAATTTTGGTTTAGGTTTTCCAAGGTTGTCTGGCTTCCTCTCTCCTTTTAGGTGGAAAAGGGTGCATCTATATTAGCCCTTTGGTGAGAAGTAGGCTTTTCAGGCACGTTTCCTGATTGTCTCTGTTTACCATGCTTTGGTTAGGCACGATATGCCACAGCCACTCACAGGCTCTTTGTGGAAGCAGACCAGAACAGGTCTGCAGCAAATCCCATGAAAATCATATAATGTGGGTGTAGGATCCTTGGCACCAACTATTTCACTCTGCTTCTTTCAGTGTGCAATGTCTGCTGATTTAACCTCAGCAAAGTGTACCGGATGTGGCTAACATCTCAGAAGTGCTGTTCAGTTCCCACCTTGAGCAGAGGTTGCTGCTTGAGTTGATGTGCAATCACTTAAGTGCTAATAGTGCCTTGCAGTTAATGACCTGCTTGGTGCCCAATTCAGCCTGATGTCTTGGATGCCTGAAGTGAGATTCACATAGTAACTTTTATCCTGCTTCTCTCACAAGTGGGATTTGTCCCTAAGTGCTCTCAGGTCTGAGCGTGCAAAGTGCCTTTTAAATACCAGTATTCAGGTCATTTAATTCCTCTCATATGCAGGCCTCCTCTGAACTGGAGATAACTTTGAGTCAAAGTACATAATTTATGTCCTGCTAATGAATCAGTGCTTGCAGTGAATTGAAATCCTTGACTAAAATCTGCTACAATTTTGCAAATTCTACTGTAACACTTTAGCTGAATCAAGTTCATCAAAATTTGTCCAGACTCCTTCAACCTGAAATTGCCCCACTTCAGTTCCCCTTTGAATACCTTTTTCCTTCTTAATGTGTATGTTTATGGAACATCTCTCACTTTATAATTTTTGGATTTGGATCAGAAAGAGAGACTGAATAATGTGAGACAGTTATAATCATTCTTTTGTGATAGAAAGCATGTGTGTTCACAAGATTTTTTGTGCTAATACATGCAGGTGCATAATACTTGAACTAGTGACCTGCCTATCTCTGGCCTTTGGGGAGACACCTACTGCTTTTTCATAATAGATTTATTAATGAAGAATGAACTGGAAGAATGCATTTTTAGGGAGAGGGAAGAGTGTATATATATCTCTAGTCAGATGATTAGGGAAAAAAAAACACAAACACATACAGAGAGCTGTTCCTTAGCTTATCCATTTACCCTGGTTAAGGAAAGATCCATTAATATCCATTAATATAGAACATTCCCTAGTTACTTTTCTACTGGGTTATCGATTATTTTTGTTTCTTGTTTAGATCGGATTTTCAATGAAGATATGAGTTGCAGGATTTCAGTTGGAAATTTTAATTTTGCTATGCAGTTGTACTTGGAGGCTCCAGATGATCTTTGATTACTCTATACTTTCTTGAAAAGCTGCAGTAGTAATAGAAACAAACAAACAAAAACAAAAAAAGGGAGTGAAGGGAAGAGAAGCAAAAGTTATTTTCTTTCCTAAAGCTTCAAACTAGAGTTTGTTGAAAGCCAGACAAATCTCTGTGCTCAAATTTATTTGGAAAAATACTCCATGCCTGATTTAAGCTGCTTTGCAAAGATTATATGGCAAGCGATTTGAAATTGCCTTCAGTTTGATTTCTGTGTTTCGGTAATGCAGGAGGATGATGGGAAGCCTCTCTGGTTGCAGGTTGTCCTGGTGGTTTTTCTGGGAATTGGGATTGCCATTCTGGCTAAAGCTCTGCTCTGCTCAGAGGGAAACAAGACAGCTCTTCAAGGGGTGGTCTAAGGGTAAACAGCTCCAGAAACTGTGTAGTCTATCAGTAACTTAAGGTCATCATTTAAAGTTGACTTGCCCACTATTGATTTACACAGATGGAGGAATTCAGGTGCAAATATAGGGCAAACACATGGAAATGAGTCTGCTCATAGCCCTATGAGCAGAGGACGCTCTGCAGGCATGTGCCTCGTACCCTTGGTAGATAAGGTGTGGGTATTTGACAGTGTGTTGCCCTGAAAGGGACAATATATTGAAATTTTGAGCCACAAAGCACCGTGGCATAAGGTTCTGATTGAGTCTTTGTAAAAAGCTTTTGATTCTTTGGCTAATTGTGGGGATGCAGGGGCTGATTGGGCTGTTAAAGGGTAAGAGCTTCCTTGCAGCTATTCCTAGAAACTGGCTGCTGACTTACAGCAGAATGTGGCCCTTTGGTGATGGCGGGGATAGAGCTGCTGTGGAAGATAACCAAAGCAAATCACTAAACTTCACAAGAGGGAAAAGCTAATGAGTGGTACTAATTCCTATAGATTGCTGCTTGTCATGCAACATTTTCAAGCTGTTTCCTGTCCTGCAAATATCAGAATGAGTATGCTCTATGGCTTTCACCACATTTTCAGTTGAAATATGTATGTAAAATAGTATTCACATAGTTGCAGAAAAGTATTAATTTATGGCAAAATCTGTTTTTGACAGGAAAAATACTGATCATTTCCATATCACTTTATAGAGGAGAAAAAAAATAGTAACAGTAAGACTTTGAGAAAAAGCTGGAAAAAAACACGTATTTGTGTGAATGACTTTTTCATTTTGAGTAAAATCTCCTCTTTTGCAAAGGAGGAAAGTTATACAAAACATTTAAGTAGTCACTAATAACAGATATTTTTCTTCTGCCTACCATTTGCAGCTCTTATACAGCCACTAGAAATGGCTTCAGTCTTGTTAGGATTCACTTTAAAATAAACAGTAAATTAATATTTCTTATTAATATAATAACAAACACCAATACATTAAAATACTCTATTGACATAATTGTGCAATGTATGGTTTCACATTGTATCTATTATATATAAAAACTAATATGAGCTTCATCCTTCCTTTAAAGAGCTACCCACATGCTGGCTTTGGGATATTCTTGCTCTGCAAATGTCTAGAGTTTTTCACCATTCTGTATTTCAGGATAATAATTGCTGAGCTTGCAGCAATTTTTACAGAATTTTTGCTAAATACAACCTCATCAGCTCTTAAATTGCTACTCAAGCTCAGTAATAGCTATTTAGGGAAGTGTAAGTGTAAGAGGATGAGAAAAGGAGAAGTGTGTATATATATATGTGTGTGTGTGTGTGTCTGAGTATATATATATATATGTATCAAACTGAGATGACTCAAGTTGGACTTGAATCAGGCACTCCAGGCAGACTCTAATACTGCTGTGAAAGTTGCACAAGGATATTTAATAACAGGAAAGAGATGCCAAATTTTTCCATCCTCAAGTTTATGTAACTGCAGGGTTTTATATAAGGCCTACCGTTCATGAGTAAGGCTGGGTTCTGAATTTTCATATAACTCATATTTAACTTTGAAAGGTGCTTCTCTGATTCGTGTGTGTGTTGGAGAATCTAGTTGTTTATTAACTTGAATTGACTGAAAAGGATGGACTTTGTTTTGCTAAATCTTGTTTTTATTTCTGTGCCACTCAAAAGTGAATGGAGGGTTTAATTTTTAACTGGATACTTTTAAGATTTTCTAGAAAAAAAAAAAAGATTGTTGGCCCTTCTTTAAGTAAAAATTAAAAATTAAAAAATGAGGAAGTTGCTAAATTCTAGATTCTGGTTTCTGAATTCTCTGTTAGCATCTGTTAACTGATGTGCAATGTCACCCATGGCACATCACATTGCTGTGAAAATGAAAGGTTTGCTCTGTAGCACCCAGGAACTGCAGGCTCTTAGATGCCTGAGTCATCACATAAATATGGGCTTTAGATATGGATCTGCTAGAGCTCTAACTCATTTCTTTCTCTTTTATTTTATTTTATTTTATTTTATTTTATTTTATTTTATTTTATTTTATTTTATTTTATTTTATTTTATTTTATTTTATTTTTTTATTTTTATGTTTCTAGGAAATTGCTGGAAGACTGCTGTGATCCTGGGCAGCTCTTTGTGATGACAAAGCTGAACTCCCCCATGGGAAAGAACCTCTGGTTTGATGGGGAATTTTTGTATTCTTTCACCATTGACAATACAACTTACTCTCTCTTCCCACAGGTTGGTAGTTTTCTTTTCTTCTCACTTTAAGTATTAATATACTAAATGGTAATGTGGTACAAATAAGTTACCTAAATATTCATCAAGAAATAGGCTGTATCTTCATTTGTCAATTCAAAACAGATTTTTTACTTCTGTGCTCTGAAAATTGCAAAATAGCTGCAATATTTCCCTGTCCACTTTCCAGATGTATAAATATATATATGAGTGATGAAATAGGCCCACCAGTCTTGATTTTCAAAATTATAAGTTCTGGCTATTTTTAGAGTGTGATTTCTGGTTTTCTGGCAGTGATTATGCTCATGGACTGTGGTTTCAAAAAACGAGAGCCAGAAACTTCCTTCAGTTCAACAAGGACTGCAGGTCTTGCATAACCACATGTCCCAAGAAGCTGTCACTGTAAATACAACATCAAATCTGGCAAGATTGACTCTGATACTGTGTGAGCTGTGTGTGTGCTGTATGAGACAGGGCTGTGAGGTTCATGGAGGTGCATCCTGAGGAAAATTTCCTACCATAATATTTAAATATCTGCTAGTGTCATTGGCATATGCCTTTTTTTTAAAAAAAAAAAAAAACCTTTTAAAGGGCAGCTTCTGGCCTGTGTTTGGATCCAAGTTCAAACTGGATCAGTTTCATTGATGTTAGTGGATTTGCTGCCACATAGTATGGCTGAATTTGCCTGGCTTAAATTAGAATCACAGAATCATAGGATATCCTGAGTTGGAAGGGACCCACAAGGATCATCAAGTCCAGCTCCTAAAAGGAGTCTCCAAAAGGAAAAGGTTTGTAGAGAACTAGATTTTCATCTTGATTGCCGTGATGCTGATTATCTGGAATAATTCCTTCTACCTTTCCAATTCTTATGTAGGATTGCTTCCCTTTTTGATCAGCCTGATAGGGTGTGAAGGTGGTTTGTGTGAAGTTGTCCGAGTTAACTCCAAATAAATGAATTTTGTTGATGGCAAGCAATGTAAGCACAGTAACAGAAGCAGACAATATTATTTAGTTGATTCTTGTTGCATTATGAATACTAGAAATAGTTTGTTGTTTTTCAGCAAAAGTGTTTTGAGTTAGGTGCATTCTTATTGAGTGCTGAGAATTTGTAATATTGATCTAAGCTGCTTGTATTTTTAATATATGAACTGATGTTAAATGAGTTTATGAGTTTATGACTTTTGAACGTGGAAGGAGAGAAGTTTTATGTTGCTATAGGTTTAAAGAAAGCCAACCATCTGAACATGTTCATTGATTTACATGTTACTTCAATTTCTTAGATTAAAGGTATAGGTATTTTTTAAGCCTCACAGTCAATGTTGAGTCATTCACACCAGACTTTTCGTTTATTGCTGTTTCAGTTACATGTGTAGCAGAGTTCTTGTTTGTTAAACTCATGGTGTGAATAAACATCAAAGAGGTTGTTACATATATATACCTACTTCTACAGGGGTTTCCAGATCTCAACAAAAGGGTTATGACTTTGAATTAGTTTCTTTTGGTGGATAAAGAGTGACAGAGATCTAAGATATAGGGAAAAGAGACCAGAAGGGCCATTTCCTGTGTTAATGTGGTGAAACAGCGTGAAGCTGCATCCTCTTCAGGCTACTAATCTGCTCTTGTGTCATTTTGTTGTGTCTATTGCAATGAACCAGGTAATGGACCTCTGCTTCTCTTACACTAAGCATTCCTCAAGTCTGTTCCACTGCTGCAGGTCCCTGTAAGCTGAATAAACAAGTAAATGTCTGATGTGTGCAGAGTGTTTTTGCTGTGGTATAGCTGGGAAGAGGCAGCCCTGCTGGAATGGGCTTTTCTTCCTGCCTTTGAGACTTGTAGAAAGCTTATAGTGTGTCCTAGTGTAGCAGCTGTAAATCTTTTTTATGATGACTATTAATGACTGTTCTACAGTGTTGCACTGTTGATTGGAGAAAACGAAACTCCTTGGTAGAGCTTTAAGCTCTGTGCCACACAGCTGTTGACAGCAACCACTCCAAATACGTATATCCCTTTCAACAGTTTCGAAAACCCTTACCTGGGCTGGTATAGAGAGGTCATTATATTTTGTGATGGATTTGAAATTTCATATTTGGTTTTGTCAGGATTAAAATCTAGCACTCTGCCCAGTCACAGTGGTATCCTACATACTGTCACAGAAAATTGCAGAGTACTGGATGGGCTCCTTTGGAGAGGTAAATGCTGGTTAAAGAGGAGTCATGACCTTGGGAAGTCTAGTGATTCCCCACCTCCCAAGCCTTTTCTACAAAGATTAGCAGTTGGCCAGATTGAGAGCAAGAGTCTGGGAAGCCCTGGAGAGACATACAGGGGGACAGCATGAACTAAGGACTTCAGTGTCCCTAGGTCCCTTTGGCTTGACAAGCAGGCTGCAAAGAGGATGGTGAGGTGCTGCTGGGGTGGTGGTGAGAAAGCTAAATAGTTAAGATGTTCCAACTCCAGAACAGTGCTAAGGACAGGTTCTGAAAATGTTACTCAAATGAATTGGCAGGCAATTCATTTCTGACATGTGCTACTCACTGCTACTTCCTCTTTTCTTGTAAGTGCTGCTTCCCATAACGTAATGTATTATTCCTGGAGGAATTTTGTAAACCTTTATCAGATGAAATCTGGCCAACCTCAAAAACTTAGGAAGATTTATTTGCAGTAAATTCTTAAATTAAGTATTTTTCTACCTCTTTCTTTGTTTAAAGAAAAACACCAGACTATATTTTTCAGGCCTCTGCTTTGAAGAATGGTGTCTATTAGCTTAGTAGCAACAGGCAAGCAATTTTTGTGTAGATGAATATTCCTTTCAAAAGTATTCAGAAGCTTAAAACCACTTACAAAATATGGGTAATACTCTAAAACACTCAGGGGACGCAACAGGAATGTAAAGGACTGCAGCTATGTTGATATAATTGAAAAAATATTTCCTCCAGAATAAATAATAATAATAAAGGCTCCATCCACATCATTCTGCTGGGCTTAAGCCTTTTGTGCTTGCAGAAGATTTCTCAAAACCTTAACTGGTTATTAACTTAAGGATAAAGTAACTCAAAAGTAAATAAACTTGCTCTATTTGATGGAATGGAATAAGCTGGCCATGCATCAATACAGAATTATACAGCACTAAATATCACAGAACTTAACATGCAAAATGTCAGTTATTTTTGAATGTGAGCGATTCAAAAAATAATATTTTTCTTCTGAGGAATCTGTAATTCTTCAGTAGATAAGATAAAGTTCTTATAGCTGGTTCAACATTTTTTGATAGATTGCTTTTCCATTGGAAAAATGCTATTTTATCAAAATATAAATATCAGTTAAATGTTTTTTTTTTTTTTTTTCCCAAATTTTCTCTGAAGTGAAAAGGTTGAAAGGTTTTGGTAGTGTTATGGTATTTGATTTTACCATTGTTGGAACGTAATATTTCAGCTGATATTTTTGTCAACTCTGTTGCTAGCTTTTTTTTTTTTTTTCAATCTAGCTTTTGAATGACCCAAGAGGAAATATGAAAGAGGAAATTAAAAAAAAAAAAAAAAAAGTGGAAATTGAAAGATTCAGAGTTTCATTTCAATTTATGAGAAAGAAATTTGATGTTGCAGTGTTTTGCATGAACCAACAATTATCGTTGCCAGTAGTGCCTCCTCCCTTCTCTCTCTGTGCCATTTTCCTCTGATTTCTAGAATAAAAGTTTTTGTATTTGCTTGTTTGTTTCTGAAACAAAAATGTTACACAGGCTGTAATATCTTTCCCATGCTGGAGAGAAAAGGCTAATGGTACATTATTGATACCCAACAGAAGAAGGCAAAGGGTAGTAAGATGTATCTTGTCACAGAGCATGACCTTAGGTACGGTGAGGGTGGAGACCTCACCCACATTGAATCTCCCAAAACATTTTACAGTGGCACTGTCTGGAGCTTTTGGGTAATGCAGTATGCATTCAATTAAACTGAATAAATGGAATGCTGACATTTCTTGACAGCAACTTTATCATATTGCTTGGTGTGATCTACAACATTATTTCCCAATCTTAAGAGACAAAAAACATGAAGTCTGCATGTGACCATTGCTATAGGCTTAATATTAACAAAAGAAGGTTATTTTAATGTGTACGTACCAGTTTTCTAAAGCATTTCACATGGGTGTAATGTTTCAGCATTAGCTGGAACTTTCAATACCTAGCTGGGGGCACTGAGGAGTCAGAGATGCAGATGGTTCTACTACAGGCATCATGGTTGGGTAAACCTCTGAATAGCCAGGCTGTGGTGTCTCAGGTTGGCCACTAAAGGCCATGGGTGACTTGTAAATGTGTTCCTCCCCATTGTAGTTCAAATATTATACAGAAAATGGAACTGCGTGTTGTTAAGTGCTCAGGAGTCCTGTCCCTGGCAGGACAGAAACATGCACGCTTCTGGATCTTCAGCCTGGAGGTTCCATCATGTAACTCCTGTTGCATTGTACCAAGGCATGACAGAAGCTATAACCAGCATTTTCCACCCTTTATCATCTGACTAAAATGGAAGAAACCAGCCTTCCATATATTCTACCCAGTAACTTTTAGTTGCTGTGAGTAAATGTGACCATAACCACAGGAGCAGCTGGGCTGTAACTCTAAGCCATGGGAGAGGAAAGTAAACTAACAGTCACCTGCTTTTAAGAAAAAAGCAAGCCCTTTTCAAATATTTTCTGAAAGAATTTTGCACTCCTTGAGGTCTTTTTCTTCCTCAGAGTTTCAGAACTGAATTTCAGACCATCTTTACTATTAGGGAAAAAAACCTCACCCTAGTATTTATCTGTCTGTGCAAATCATATACTTTTTTGCTTGATGTCAAAAGCTTATATTAAGATTTTGAGTAGAACTGAGATGAATTTTTGAGGTCTCCTCTCCCCTTTCCCAGAAAAAAAAATAAAATATTTAAATCAAATGGGACTTTTAGCTCTGCTATGTAAGGAATTATTTTGGAGGGGAGAGAAGAGAACAGATTTCAAAAGAAGTTTCAAATCTTAAACTTCAACTTTTTAATTTGAAAAAAATAGCTCATTGATTTTTTTTCTTATTTTATTGTATTCCACCTGAAGCAATTAGATATACTTAGTACCAGTAAATTATTTCAAATTACTATAAAAATGATTCCCCACCTGTTCTACATCATTTCTAAGTTTCATCTGCAAAATATTGTCAGACGAAAGAATGGCTGCTTGCAATGAGTGTCTCATGAATAATCATCAAAAATGGCTTATGAGAAATCCAAAGGAAGTAGCTTCAAACCACAAATAAATTTGGGAAAGCTGGCAGCTGTTTCCAGATATATTGCTTTTCTCCTGATCACAAGGTCTTTCAAATTATTAATTGGAGTTTAATGTTGAAATTCTAGTACACAGTATAAAGGCAGGTAAAATGTTACTGCTTTACTTGTAAAAGTGGCATGGAGACATTCTCTGGCACTTTCTAGGTTATCAGGGTGCATGTTGTATTCTGTAACAGCTTAATGATTAGGGTCTGTGAGTTGTTTTGACTGGTTTTTGCCCCAGAAGGTAGACTTGATCCAAAAATTGTGTCTAAAATGGCAAGCCACTCAAAGGAAAAGGTTTAGAATTTGATGGACTGCACTGCTGCCAGAACATATGAAATGACTAACTTTGGTGTTGACTTTGGAAATGCTCTGTTCTTCCGTTAAGTGTTCTGTATATTTTCACCAACAATCCAACTTACTGAAGTACGCTGTTCTTAGCAAGCTCTGTAATTAATTGCTGCTTGGAGAAATAGATTGATATATGTGATTGATTGATTGATGTCATACGTGTCCTGATTTTTTTCCTTGACGTCCTGGGTAGGGAAATGAAATGCCCGCAGACCTAACATTTATTGAGCCACTCTTATATTTTCTTCCATTAATTCTACTATCTAAGTGGTACTTCCCTGACTTCTTTTGTGCTGCCTTTAATTAGTATTTGGATGAGTTTCTTGCTAGTGTCCCTTTTATTTTCCTCCTCTTTTTCTCTATTTTTTTTTCTTCATCAACTTTACTGTAATATAAATTGTCTGTCTTGCTTGGGTCTTACATTCATTTAATCAAAACAAAAATATTCTTGCAATATATGGAAAACATGAAAATGAGTAAGGGTAGTTATATCTCGTGAAGAAACATGCCCACATTATGAATGCAATTAAAAAAAGAGATCTGAATTGTTGGCTTCTGAATAGCCTAAGCAATTGTGTCAGATAGTGCCTGTCATAAACTGGGAAATGAAATGCTAAATATAGAGACCTGACGAATTTTGGCCTTTTAGAGCATGAGTCTTCGCTTCAGTGCTGGGTAATCTCAGTAACATCAGGGTAATTGAGATCAAAAATCTCGATTAGTATTTAGTTAAGTGAAACCCCTACCCTCACTTTGATTACTGACTAATTAAGAACTGTGTAATTGGACCATTTTGTGTAGCCTGTTGGCAAACCAGGAATATGGCAGCATCTGTTATATCCGGTCAGTTAAGCAAAAGCCATGGTCCATCTGAAACTACTCCATATAGACGAGATGCGAACATGCCTACCGGTGAAAATTAAAGTTATGCTAAAAAGACTGTAAGATGCAACATACATAATTTTAAGTAATTATGAGAGGCTGGGCAATGTGCTCTTGTTGAAGCAAGTTACAGCAGACCAATGAGTGGCTTTCTGGCCCCGTTGATCACCACATGTGTGCTTTGGTCTCTCTCGGCTTGCCAAAATGTGTTCAGCCAGCCACTCAGCCAGACTGCATTTGGTGAGTGTGATTTATCTGCCTCGAGTTTGTTTGTAGTGGAGTTTATCTGCACATGCCAAACTGGCTTTATCTCAGTTAACGTAAGTACATAAATAGACGCTGACCTTTCCAAATGTAGCAAATGGAAGGGAAGGGAAGGATGGCGTTTGGTTGCAAAGTGTTAGTTTGGCCCAAAGGCAAAAGCAAAGGGTCCAGCCACCTTAGCTCAACATCCGTTTCCAGCCTGAAGTGACAGGGCATCAATCACTTTCTGTCCTAGGTAACAGAGGAGCTGATCTAAGCACACCCCAGTGCCTTTTACAGACAGGCCCTTGGGTGTTCAAAAAACCACATATCAATCCACTGCCATTTGGGATTAGGGGGATGTGAGGGTGTGGAAGAGCAAATGTGGTTCATCTTCTGCATTGATACTGAGCAGCGCTTAAAATAGCAGTAAAACCAGTGGGATTGTCATGGAGCCTACTTCAGACTGAAGGGATATGAGGTATTTTCAACAGGGTAGTTCAGCCATGAGAGTGTTTTAGCTTCGAGTGATTTTTGAATATTGGAAAACACTTGAAATAGCACAGCTGATTTATTCATTTCTATTAGCACCCCAGGCTGTATGGTTACTGAGTTGTCAATACAGGCCTACTGAGTGTGAAGAGGCCGTGACAGGGCTGGGAATGTGGGCAAGGCTGGGTGATGTGGGGCTGTGCTGTCCCCAGAGAGGGGGCCCCATGGAAGTGCATCCCCTGTCAGAGGCAGTGAGGATGCACAGCAGAGTGTACTTGCACACGTTTCTTCTTGTTTGCTGCGCAACTGAGCTTTTCTACTTCAGGAGATATTTTTAACATCTGGAAGACACCGTTATGAATAAAGCCATGTTATGTTGTGGGACTGCAAAGCTCAGAGCAAAAAGACTCTCCTGAACCCAAAGAGGAAGAGGGCAGTGTGGGCTAGGACAACTGGAGAGGCTGTACTATACCATGGGGATTTTATGGACTTTTGGTCAGTCTTCAGCTGTTTCACAGGAACATAAATTTTCTGCTTCATAAGCTAAAAATGTCATAAGCAGAAGAACAATTAAAGGAAGTGGTTACAGATGAGAAGCTATAGGAGCAGTGAGCTTCTCATGGCTACAAGTAATTACAGGGCATATGATCTGCTGTGCTGAGGGATAAAAATACAAGTAAGAGTTAGTCCTAACCTGCCCAAAGGCACAGCAGTTAGATTTGGTTTGTTTGGTTTATGGTAGCTCTATATAATGGATGAGAAGCTAAAAGGAAGTTTTTCTCAATGCATTTCTTTTTTCCTTTTTCTTTTTTTTTTTTTTCTTCTGACAGTGATCTTTTTAATATACTAAGACTTCCACCCACAGGGCAATGAAAGCTTTGCTTCTTTGGAAGTAGGTGTCTAAACCTTGGGTAAAATTTATCCTTTATATTCTGGCCACTTATTATATATGCTTATTATCAATACTTATTATCGACAAATTTTAGTATAAAGAGTCACCTTGTTCAGTCTCTAGACTTCTTAACATAAATGTGACTATACATTTTGATTATTCAGTGATTATATTGGATTATATTAATTTGCTGTATTTGGTAGTTAGATTTATTTTGGGGTGAAATACTTCTAAAATAGGCGTAAAATCAATACTGGTTTGTTTGAGACTAAGGTTTGATTCCATTCCTTACCACTTGGCAGAAGCCTGAGTAGGGATTGATGAAAACAATACGTAATTGCATTTTTCATATAGTAGCCTGGTTTCTCAATGTGACTCATGTAAATTGTACCGGAGTGTAGCAGTATATCAAATGATGTTCAGAAAGCATTTCACCTGCAACAAAGATGTAGTACCGTTGTTCTTCCAAGTGTTCCTAATTATGGGTGGAAGAGCAGCTTAGCAGAGTCTGAAGGCTTGAAGAAAATCAGGGAAGGCTACACTACTACAGAAGCTATTAAAAAGGGGTAGCATGGTTACAAATCTTGTAGGAGGATTATGTAGTGACTTTCAAAAGAACCTTTGTGCCTTCTTGCTTAGGGGGGAGTGTAAGCCCAGCTTTCCATTTAATGAGAAATCTGCTGCAATGCAGTTGAGGAGTTGACTTATGTCACTGGGCATGGTAGATTTAAAGTCCTTGTTACCTGTTATAGTATGGAGGAGAAGGACTGTTGTTCTCTTTCAGAATAAATATTATCACGTGAATGGCTCCTGGGAGGCAAGCATTGGCTTCCAAATGGTGTTTCAGGCACTGGAAAAGCAACACAGTAGTATTTTTTGTACATCAGGATGCACCAGAAAAATCCTGTGATGCTGGACATGCATGTGAAGTAACATTTAGCTTACTGTTGCTCATGTGAAGAATTCAGGCTGTTTCCTTTTTCTTGATCAACAGTCTTTTTCAGAGTTGCTAGGGGAGATGTTTTTGACAATGAAATTGGTGCTGCAGATTGTCTAATGGCCAAAAACTACCCATATGAGGTGATAATTTTGTGTGTGCTGGCTAAGGGGATGGATTGTAGTGGCAAGATAACTGAAAGCACTGGTGTCATTCCAGTTGAAATGAGTCCTATTACAATGTTTAACAGCCTTGTGAATCTGGACTTCAGTAATATAAATGAGTCCCAATGCAGAATGCTGTGACAAATAGTTCTTTCCAGCACAAAAGTGGTATCTCTCTTTTTTTTTTTTTTTTTTTTTTTTTTAAAGACTATCTTAGACACTTCCATGAACAGTGGGCCTTTGGGGCTGGTGACATTTAGCAGTGGTAGTTCAGGTATGCTATGTGCAAGGGCAGCTTACATATATTCTGTCTGGCTTTGCAGGTGTTTTCAAGGAAGAATACTTAAGAATACCAAGACTATGGTTGAGGCTCACTGGCTTTAGTGCAGTCCATCAATCCCAGGAAGGCTGCTGCAGGTATTCACAGGATGTTTTCTTATAAAGTACATTTTTGCCAGCAACATATTGCACGTTTCTAAGTGAGCCATTGATCTATAAGCTGAAAGTCAGTCACAAAATCTCAGGGTCAGGGTTAGGCTGGAGGTTCAAGGTTCCTGGATGTCAGCAGACTGGCTGCAGCACAGCTACCTGAATATTGCCTCATATAGACTGTGTTTCCAATGGCTGTATGTTTCTCTGTGTAAAATTACTGGCCTAATCATCTCCAATTACAGAAAGCTCAGATGGAAGGCACTGGATTCCAGATGGTCATTTGATCAGCTGGGAATTCCCTGAATTATATCCCAAATACTGCTCTGTGAAAGCAGTAATGTTTTCTAAGAACTCCAAGTCACACAGATGGACTTAGGTATCTTTGTACTCTGGTGTGGGAATTGCACACTACAAAAAGAGCAAAACATACACATGTTGGGGGGCCTGGCTTTTCCCTTTTTTAAGAAAACATGCCTATGTGAGAAAGGGTAGAGAGGTTTTCTTCATGAATAAACTACCTGTTTTGGTGTGAAGGAGTAGTACCTGTGGATGGAAAAGCCTGATGTAAAACAGCTCTTGGAGGTCAATTGTCTTAGCAAGAGCCTACTGCCTCTGTCTACCTACTGCTGACCCAGCTAGTCTGCCTAGCACAGAAGTTGTATAGCTAAGGGTAAGCAGATGAAGTCCATAATTCCTCACATCCTGTGCTTGATAAGTGTTTTATCAAGCTTTATTTTATCAGGCTTTTGTTTTAAGACAACATCTAGATTCATGGAACAATTTAGGCAAAAGTGTATTACACTGAGAAGCAAATGTGTTGCCATCTCATGTTGATGGGGCTATCTAGTCAGCCATTCAGTCAGATAGGGATTAATGTACTACGTAATGCTGATAGAACAATTTCTGATGTGTATAACATCTTCTTACTTACGGTTTTATGGGGTGTAACCAAAGTGTCTGCAACCTATTAAGTCCTATGGTAATGAGGCTTTCCTACAGAGACCAAAGGAGAAAAGTCAGTGCGGTGAAGGTGATAGCAACGACACTAACATTCCTGCAACCATCTGTGGTATACATAGGCAGGGCAGTGCTCTCAAATATCCCTCCTTGCTCACTTTTTTTGTAACACCTCACTGATTTTGTTGTATCTAGTTAAGTACATAGTTGGCTGCAAACTTATGCTGGGGAATGCCTAGCAACCACACATGTTGACTGGGAATATGCTTGTTAGCTCCATCCTGTACCTGCTGTACTAGGACAAACAGCACCAGTTATAAAAGAACAAGTGCTCCAGATGTATCCCCTCAACTCGGAGACACCAAACAGAAATCAACACGAGCAAGCCTGTTTTCATACAGTTCCTTTTGCACTCAGAAGCCCACGCAAAGAAGTGCATTCAGTCACAGCACGTAATCCAGACATACAGCACCCTTTATAATTTTACTTTTACAAAGCTAGGTTTTTAGGGGAAAAAGCCTTGCATCTTCACATAGGGATTCACTAGGCAGTGCTACACCAAAATACAGAGGTACTGATGTCGCGTTCTGATGGTATCATGTTGAAACCTGCACAGAACAGTTGTCTGTTGGGGGGGGGAAGGAGGAGTATTCAGAGGTCACAGCCCTCTCGCCTCTGCCCCATGGCAGACAGCTCTACCTGGGCTGTACCTGAAAGATATTGTCTAATAAATGATTACAGCTTCCACTAATGGGAATTTCACAGACAGTCCATTCCACTACTTCTCCGTCCTAACATGTGGGACGCATTTCCTGATGTCTAACTTAGGGTTACCCCATAACATAAGATTTTTTTTCTTATCTTTTCCCCATATGACTGCTAACAAGACTCCCCACAGTCTTTTTCTCTAGGCTAAACGACGTCAACTTTTTCAATCAGACTATTTATTCTAACACACTGAACATTTTTGTTTTTCTGATTGTTTGTAAGGAAGATGTGTGACAACTGTGTGGTGATGTTAAAAAAAACATCAAGGGAAAAGCACTTTATACTCTGAAGGGCAGAACTTACTGGCACCTTTTTGCTGTAACAGGCTTGTGTTTAGTGTTGCTGTTTATTCCTGTAGCCAAAGATCACTGGGTGTTGCTACTAATGAGGAAAATCTAGTGACCTGACAGACACGCACAGCTTTCTCCCTGATAATAAAGATAACTCAATAACTGAGGTGTCATCATCTTTCCAGGGTAAGATCTCTGCAATCACAGCTCTGACAGTCTGTTTCAGCTGATCTTGTCCATCAATCCACCTCAGTAAATGTTATGCTGCTGGAGACAGACAATTGTTAATGGTCAGTGCTCTACCCAGGGGACACAGTGAAGACTGCATGGAGCTGCTATTGTACCTCTATTTCTCAGTTTATAGAGTCAGACTGAGTTAGACCTGCCAGCAGGGCATGAAACAATAATAAGCAATACTTTGTTAATAATTTTTAATTAGGTTGTGACTGTGACAAGAATGTAGAATGGGAATGCGGAGCGTGTTCTATATTTTAGGTAGGCTAGTCTTTTTGTAGGCAGACCATTTTATAGCTATTCATCCATTCAGACATCTCCAGCCTTTTCCTTAATCTAAAATCCACTGGCTTGTCTCGCATCCTTTCCCTTGCTGCAAGACTTGGCACATGCACAGTGTAGCTTGTTGTTCAGAAGCAATGCTGCGAATTTAAGTGATGGGATTAGGCTTAATAGCAGACAGTTTAGGTGAAAGGAGACAATAAATGCAAAGGCTACACAGATCTATTCTGTGATCCAATACTATGCCAGAAGGAGAAATGAGAAAGCCAGAGATAAATAATCTTTGGTATGACTATGATGCTCTTTATAGCAATTCCCTCAAGCACTTCACAGTCATTCCAATTCAATGTATGGTGTTGCTGCACAGTAAAATCTATTCCTAGAAACCTCTGCAGACAATTAAAATGATCAGTTTTGCATAGGGAATATGTGGAGAAGAAATACTGCAAAACTCATTCTTCCTGTGCAATAAACAGATATACATGATGATCCACTATCCCTTTTGCTTTACACATGCAAAGAAAAGAAGAAAAAAAAATAAAGGAAGAGGCCTTGAGGACCCTTGTGATATTCTGGACCATATGTGAATATAGCAGATAGGAGCTCTTCTCTACTCCATGTCATTAAGCAAGGCCTTTGGAAAGTGGGACCACATCAGTTTAAGATCTTCAGCAGTGCTTTCCTAGCTCTAGTCTTGACAGAATTTCTGTATTTTCAGTTGCTCAGTTTAGGGCCTGTTCTTTGAGTGTTATCCAGGGCTGGTACGTCCTCATCCTAGCATGGCAGCTGTGACTGTGATTGGCACAGCAGTTGCACTCATCTTTTCAAGGCAGTCCCTCAGTGAGAAGTGTGGGTGCTGGATTGTTATGCACCCAAAGACGCATGGTGGGGAAACTACCTATTTCGCAACACAGATTGTTGCTGAAGTGAAACATGGTTGTGTCAAAGTCAATAGCAGAACTCCAGTTGACTTCAGCATAGCCAGGATTTAGTCAACAGTATCCACTTACAGAGTACAGTTCTTCTAGGGACATGTAGGTTTGGTTTTGTGGCTTCTTTCTGGGTGACATAAAAAAATACTTTTTTTTTTCTTCCTCCAGTTCTTGGCTTTTACTAGCTTTTCCTTTCACTGAATGATTTATCTTGTTCATCTAGTCCAACTGAAAAATATTGTTTTTTCACTCACCTTGAGTGAAAGTGCAAGGCAAATTAGAATCAGCTCTTCAGATGAGGTAAAACGGAGCTTTTTGACATTATTCTTCTTTGTGTCCATCCCAAAAGACAACATCCTTTATGTTACCCATGCCAATAAGCAGGGTATTATCGTTGACTGATGGTTCAATGAGTCACAGAATCATTAAGATTGGAAAAGATCATCTGGTCCAACCATCACCCTACTACTACTACTACTGTCACCCACTAAACCATGTCCCTAAGCACCAGATCCAACCTTTACTTGAACACCCCCAGGGACGGTGACTCTACCACTTCCCTGGGCAACCTGTTCCAATGCCTGACTGTGCTTTCTGAGAAGAAATGTCTCCTAATTTCCAACCTAAACTTCCCCTGGTGCAACTTGAGGCCATTCCCTCTAGTCCTGTGACTAGTTACCTGTGAGAAGAGGCCGACCCCCAGCTCCCCACACTTTCCTTTCAGGTAGTTGTAGAGATTCCTGGCAAACAGTCTACGTGCAAGTCTTGCAGAATCTTTGCATGCTTTTCTAGTTGTCTGTCTCTCTCAGTGAGCTGTTCTTACTCTAAAGCTGTTAGTTTTGTAGGGCAAAGGCAATATTTTTTGTATGCCTATATGCTGGCTGGAACCATGGAGTCCCAGTCTGTGCACAAGGACAGTGCATGTAGTGATCAACATTACCATATTAAAGTGTGGTCGCCCATAATTTTTTTGACTTCTGTTTTTCATTTTGGTTTTAAGAGGTACAGAGATCCTTGGCATGTGACCCAGTGAGAGAAGAGAAATCACATCTAGGGCCCTGGTTTCCTGAGGTAGTAGTGGAAATGTTATTTTTCAAAAGCTTTTTCTTCAAAGTGTCTCAGATACTATCCTTCTCAGGTGTGAATTTATCCTGAATTTTCATGAGGAAGCTCAGATTGCCATGTGTTTTTTTTTGTTTTCAAACTGAATATCTGATTGCTCTGGAACAGACCATCTGAGAGTGAAAAAGATGCAGAGGAAAACTATGTAGTGATAATTAGCAATGGTTGCTTTTCTTTAAAGTTTGATATCTGCTCCCACTGGACACTTGTAAGGCTGAATACTATTCTGAAACCTGCTGTTGTGTGAAGCCTACAAAATAAATAACTTCTTCAGTGAAGCTCAGAAACTTTTTTTTTTTTTTTTTTTTTTTTTTTTTTTTTTTTTTTGTAATTTCAAAGGTGCTTCTTTCATCAGAGATGAAAAATGTGGAGGCAAAGTCAGAAAGTGTTTGGGGCGGTTCTGCTCCAATGTAAATGAGAGTCTTCCTGATGCCTTCATTGCTAGCGTTTTGATCCTTCAAGGAGCATAGCTGTCAAACTCCTGATTCACAGTAATTAGGCATGCAAGAGATTATCCCTGTTTTTATTCTTTTAAATGTAAGCTTTCAGCCCTTCTTTCCATTTTACAAGCACTCTAAATATCCAAGCATATCCAATATTACTCTTATTAACCATGTACACTTGAATTTCACACTGATTTGGTTTATACAATGCATGTTAATAACTACATTCGTTATCCTACTTTTTGCCTACTTTTTTTTTCTTCTCCTACTTGTGAGTACTTCTGGGTCTGCACTTTGTGTAGCTTTGCACTTTATTCTCTTTGCCAGCCTTAGTTGAGGATAACATTTGTGTAGGATAAGGTAAACTGAAAGGCCGACTTGACATGACAGAGGCAGTAATGACTTTATCAACTCACTTTTGGGGATTCTAGCAAAATGCTGATTGGACTGGGAACGAAGATTTATTGTAACATGCTCTCTGTGAGTGTATATTTACAAAAAAAGTTAACTTGTAAAAATGGCACCTTCTTACTCAACAGAAATTGAGGACTTCTCTCATTTCCCCAAGATTGGTCTTTTCACTGAGAAAAGTAAGTTTTTGTTCCTGTCATTCCTTCAGAGCACATACACGTACATCTACAGAAAAGCAAGTTAGATTGTGTATTTTGCCATGCTCCTAACTAGTGCTGCCAGCTTGATAGTTTTCTTTTCATCATACATTTGTTGGGTGCTAAGATTTTACATGACTCTGTTATCTACTCCATAGAGAGAATCTCTGTACTCTTCTCCATAGAGCTGACAATGCACAAAGCAGATCAAAATCAAACCTGATTTACAAAGTCATCTAACGCAGGTCTTGATTTCAAAAATTATGTGTTCTAATAATAACTCACTTTGTCTTTAAGCTTGTAAGAGCAAAACTCTGTCTTGCCTGTTGAAACAGGATCCTTCTGTGCCTGGTGTCTGACTGAAGGGGAAAAATGTAAAACCACTGTACATATTCCTTTGGTTTGATAGCAGCAGAGATTTTCCTAATATAAAAGTAAGGTGAACTAGTACATATGCTATACTGTAGACATATCTGTGCTTAATCCTATTACAGGTAAGAGAGTGAGACCAAATCTGTATTTTAAAAACCCTATGTGTTCCAGTGTACTCTTGTGTTAGCTCAAAGAGAATTGCCGTCTAGCGTGTCCCCTTGGACCAGTGTCCCCTTTTCTGTGTAAGATTTCAGTCTTCTTTCCTGCTTATTTTACAGCAGTGTAACTTTTCTGGAGACTGTGGGGTTACATCTCTTTTATACTGCTGCAGGAGTTTGGATCCTGTATAAAAATGAGACAACCTCCTTCTGTTTAAGTAGATTAGCCAGGTACTAGTGTAATTTGTATACCTGGTGTGAAATTCAAAGTGTTTATTCATTCTAGAAATGAATTACAGCTTTTCGTTGTCAATTTTTCAACTATAGAGTGATGTACTCGTGATTGGTGTCAGATAGGGTTTGCAGTTGTTTTCCTAGTGCCTATTCCTTTATTGTGTGTTTGTTTGTTTGTTTTTTAATTTTCTCAAGGTAATAATGTGTAATAATGTTCTCCTGTTATTTTGACAGCTTTATTGTGGATTTGAAGGTATAAAACCACAGATAAAATAAACTTTGTAAAGGGAGGTAATATATATATACATAGGTATACATAGATATATTTTTACTAAAGCAAGGTAAGTGTAGCTATTGTAGTGCACACTTTCTCTGCGGAGGCCACAATACAGACTTTACTGTTGTCCTCTGTTTTAATTTTTGGATGGGGAAACAATTTTCTAAGATGATTAGTAAAAATTAGAACAGAGCTACAGGTTAATTCACATATTTTTAATGCTTTTTAAATATTGGTACATTCTTCATTTACATAATCTAAGCCACAGAGTTTACAGTCTTTCCTGGTATAACTCAGCAATTAAAGAGGGACTCTTTTCCCTTTCAGATTAGTGGAATTTCAACTCATCTTCTATGCTGGATGCACTAACTTCTGAAATTTAACTGGCTAGTTTCTAAATTTCATCAAGCAATGTAAAGTCAAAACAGGCAGAGTATTTACTTATCACAGGCAATAAAAGGTGAAATGAGGATTCTGCAGAATGACTACACATTCAGTCAGGGCTTTTGATTAGTTGGCATTTACCTAGCTTCAGCTGAGTTATGTGTTTCTTTTGTTTATTGCTCCATAATTAGAATCTTGTTGCTCATACATATTTTGTGATTTTTTTTATTTTTATTTTTTGCCTGCAGTGAGGCGTTCTCTGTTATGGCATTGCCCTATTTTAGTCATTGTTTCTTCTTGCCTGCCTGAATGTGCAATATCCCCTCTTGTCATCCTTCTCCCATAACTTTTAAGATTATAGGTACATTACAATTTCTTTCTCTAATTTTCTCTCTTTTTTTTTTTTTTTTTTAATATTTTTGATCTTTTTTTAGATCATGAAACTACCATGCACAATTCTGAGTCCTTTCAGTTAATGTATTATGATATTTGTCTGTGGAACTTTGAAGTAATTTTGATATTATTTAAATATTCTGCAGATAAAATTTTTGGAAACCATATGAAATTATTTTGTTAAACATCTCGTTGGCAGGCCACTTATGGCTCATGTTGAAATCTCCTTAAAGCTTGAGTAAATACAGAAAACCTAAGATGTGTAGCACTCACAGTTTGACAGTAATCCAAATCAGTCACTGTAACAGCCCTTTTACCTGTCAATTTAAGAAGTTTCTTCAACCTTCTGGCAAATGGGTCAACATCCCATCATTTATTGTTGTACTTCCAAGGAAGCTAAATGCATTATAACTTGCAAAAATTTGACAAGTATGCGTGTGGCTTTAATGAGTAGCCTTTTCACCAGAATTCATGAAAGTTCTCTTTCAAGAAGCATTTTCTCTGAAATTACGCTTTTAGGGCCTTTTTTGTTTCACTAACATATGCCTAAGTACCATTTACTGGCACGGTTCTCCAAATTCCTGTCAGAAGGAGTCAATTTAAAAAACACGGTTTTGTACTTTTAAATTTGTCTTTTGATTGCTATATCTGTGTTTTTCCTTCAACAGATGTCTAGCTACTTAGTCAAGGGAGAAAAAAGCTGTCTCTGCAAAAAAGATGAGCTGAGTAAAAATTATTATTATTTTTTAAACTTTGACTGAGTGTTAAGAGCAATTTACACTGTGCATTGATATTCTTCCCACATGTTTGGGACTTGTAGGGAATCATCTGTGATAGTTTCATTTGAATGAGGAATAGGAACTTTAATTTGAGGAAAGGAACAGAGAATAAATCAGTTCCAATAGAGTCTGTCTTGCAGCTTGTAGGTTCCCTGTGATGTCAAATTCCTATTGCCTGTGCTTGGAGCACCATGAAAAGGCTGCTTGCAGATCCTAAGCTGAGATGTGATGATTATTATTCTATCAGCCACACTTACTTAACGTCTTTCTTCAGATATTTTTGACACCTACAGGTGCAAAGTGCTCTGTGTCATCATCTCGAGTGCAGGAGACTTTTAAAGGCAGCAGGAAGCCTTTAACCCAACCTGACCTCCTGAGTAACTCCAGCTGTAGGGTTGCATCGAGCGATTCTTCAGTACAGGGGTGATGCTTCAATTGCAGTGTTACTGCTATGAGGCTGCAGTTGCTGTGCTGCAGCACAGGCACTGCTTCTGGATACAAAAGTCTCTTTATGTTTACCATACCCTTAGCAGTATGTTCCAGTAAATAACTGCTGCGTTCAAAAGTCTGTATCTTATTTCCACCATCCTTGGGAATAGAAATGTGGGAACAGAACTTCTGGCTTTGCCTGCCAGACTCGCAATAACAAAATACATCACGATAGATTAAAACATAGATTTTTAGAAAGTTTGCTATCAGGGTCTACCATGCAAATGAGACACATGAAATATATTACTTTACCAGATCACTCAAATGCATGAGCAATCAAAATATAAATGAAATAAAACACACATCCAGATTGCAATCAGAATACTGAGAACATGAGCCATGATCCTAAATGTAAAGTTCACTGTAGAAAAATATAGTTTTTATAGAGAATACATTTACATTTATATTTCTACCCACAGGCTGCTTGAGCTGTTTACTGAAAGATTGATTTTCCTTCCTTTTGTGCTTTAGGTTCTTTAGAGCGCTACTCTGGCTGTGCAAATGGGTAGGAATTACATCACTGTCTAGAGACATTGAAAATCAGGATCTATTGGGTGTACAATCAGCTGTGGGTAGCATATTACCTCATCTGCTGGGTCAACAAAGAAAACTTGCTTTTCTATTATGTTTATTGCAAAATCATTGCAATATTTGTTCCTTCATTTATGTTTGTTGTCTCAACTTCATTCATTGTAATTTCAACTATTTACTGCTTATCTCTAGCCATAATAGTAATAATAGTCTCTTATCATTACACACTCTCTCTCTAGGTATAAATATTTTTTATATATATATATATATAAATATAAAATTACATCATTCAATACTTTGGAAGTAATTGACAATATTGTATCTAGCAATGAAATTTGTATTAAAAGCTCTCCATGTTATGGCTTGATATTTTTTCCTTATGTACACACGCATCTGTTTAGGAATTACAGATTTTTATTTTATTTTTTTACCTAACTAAGGTGTGAGCTTTACATTAGAAGTTTCCTTCATATTGACCAGACCTACAGGCCTCAGTCAAAATCTAAACCTATTTTCTTTGTTTTTTCTTGCTTTATTTTTAACTTTCTCTTTTTCTTCATCTTGGAATACATTTTTGTATGTTGCAAGCAGGAAGGAAGGGAAAAATGCCCAATGCCAGCTGCCTGAGATCATGCTTCCTGCTCTGCGATGCTCTTTGAAAGCTTGTCTTTTCACCATTTACTGACTCAATGTATGAAACCATGTGCAACTCTTCCCTGCGTTAATCAGTGTGAAGAGGCAAGGGGGAGCTTGTGGGGAAGTTAACTGTACAACAGTAGCGTATGTGACTACATGTGGTATTAGTGAGAGGTTTCTGGGAGGTGAGGCTGCAACTCCTGGTGGAGTGGTGTTTCACTGGGTTTCTCTGAGCACAAGAGAACGTGACACACAGTCATGACACACAGTCAATTGGCAGCTTCTCTTTCTCTTTAACACCCCCTTTGCTTGTCAGGCAAGCTCACTAAGGATGAAAATTCCTAAAGCAGGAGGATGGCCAGCTTGTATATTGATGGTCCCATAGTGGGGAAATGTCATGTAGGAGGGGACATATACGTGAGTCACATTTGTAATATCTGAGGCTTGAGAAGCCTGAGGAAATGTTTCATCTCAACCCTAGATGACATGATAGGGTATGGCTCCTGCCCTAAGACACGCGGATTTTGTTCTTGTTCTGTTGTGGGATGAAATCTCTGGGTGTGCAGTGAGTTCTTAGCTCCATGTAGCTTAGCTCCTGTTCTGTATCAATTACTGCGAGTTCAAATGGAGCTGTAGCATTTATTTGAGGTATGGAGTTTAAATGTCTGAATTGTAAGCAGGAATAGAAATGATTTAAACAAAATACTGTAGCCTGTGACCCACAGCTTTGCTGAACTAGATGTGAAAGACTTACCCATTTTGAATCCTAATGTGGAACCATTGCTAATTTATCTTTAGCATAGTGTTTTAAAGCAACCTTCTCCTTGTTTTTCTGCAATACTTGGAGTGCAGTATCTGTCAGTCCTGTCTACAGGTATCTTCTTCAGGCTTAATGAAAAGTGAATTTTTTTGCTGCTGAAATGAAAGCTGTGCAACTAGACTTTGTTATGAACAAAACTACAGGCTGTTAATTCATTAATATCCATATTTTTCAACTGAATCCTAATTATGAAACATTAGGAATTTAATGGGCTTGGAAGATTTTCATGCAAAAACTAAATGAAAATCAGTAGTTTTGGTAAAGTTTTCCTTTGGGATTTAATTCTGAAAGGAAATTGCTTTTGAAAGGAATGAAAATATTACATGTCTGAACTTCTATATATTAAAACTGATCTCTGTTATCAGACTCTCTAGGCAGTTTTCTGTAGTGTTTTTACTCTGCTGGATGTCCAAGGGTGTAAGGGAGTTTGTCTTGTGCTGAACCAGTATCTGTATTTTCAGGTTGTCTTTTCTGTCATCAAAGGTGGCAGGTCTTTCACTGCAGCTCAAGAAGGGACATTATCTTTCCTCTTCTCAGTGTGATAGCATGAGGCAGGTCAGAAACATGGTCTTCACCATCAGCTCATAGGCTGGATTATGACCATTGCTACTATCATTCCATACGCGGCCATAGGATGTTTGTTCCTTGGCCTATATACCCAGGTGCTCTTCTGTGCTGGCCTGGATGTTTTGTCAGACAGCATCCTTCTGCAGGTGGGTATGCAAAGAACTCCTGGTACAGTTAGATCAATGTCGTGGTTTAACCCGGCTGGCAGCTAAACACCATGCAGCCGTTCGCTCACCCTCCCCCTTCCTCTCTGGGACGGGGGAGAGAAATGGAAAGTGAAGCCCGTGAATTGAGATAAAGACAGTTTAATAAGACAGGAAAATAATAACAACAACAACAACAACAACAACAATAATAATAATAATAATAATACAATGATGATAATACTACTACTAATAATAATATGTACAAACAAGTGATGCACAATGCATTTGCTCACCACCCGCTGACCGATGCCCAGCCTAACCCCGAGTAGTCCGGCCCCCTCCCCCCAGCTAGCCACCCCTATATATTGTTTAGCATGACGTCAGATGGTATGGAATACCCCTTTGGCTAGTTTGGGCCACCTGTCCTGGGTCTGTCCCCTCCCAGCTCTTACTGCACCCCCAGCCTGCCCGTTGGCAGGACAGAGCAAGAAGCTGAGATGTCCTTGGCTTGGTATAAGCACTGCTCTGCAACAATTAAAACATCGGGGTATTATCAGCACTCTTTTCATCCTAAGCCAAAACATAGCACCCTACCAGCTACTAGGAAGAAAATTCTGTTCTAAGTCCCGTACCACTCTAAGTCTTCAAGTGAAAACCAGACCTAGCGCCATCCTTCCATCATGCCAGCAGCTCCTTGGGGTAAGCTCTGATGGTTTTGGAGTGCCCTGGAGCTGGCAGTGTCCTGACCCGGTGGGTGGTGACTTGGGCCAGCCCCTGCCTACCTGCCCCAGGATGTCCCACTGCAAGAGCAGCTCCGAACTAGCATAAGCATGTGAGGAACAATATATATTGTGCTGTTGTGGGTGAGCCTGCCTGGAACAGGAAATAGGACTAGGTATCCTGACATCCCTCCCAGCTTGAATTACAGTGTGATGCTGAAACCAACGGAAGCACCAACTGGATGAAAAAAGGTGTCCCTTTAGGTGAAATTTCCTTTGTTCTGTAGTGCCATTCAATAGGCATACCATTTCACCAGTGTGTATAATTTAATGGACTTCTAATGTTCAGATTCTGATATATATACTGCATTACTGAGACTTCAGTCATAGGTTGGGTTTAGCCCCTGAGGTCTATAGCTGTGTGGAGGAGCTAGCCCCAAATGCTCTTTTCTGTTGGTTTGCAATAAATGTCCTATTCTGTTTGTTTGAGGAACCTACACCCACATATAATGAAATGATACTTTCCCCATTTTAATCTTACATCACTAGGTATTTTACTGCTGATGTAGAAAAATGTTATTCAGACAAGTTCATGAATTACTCCCATGCCTCTGGATCCATGCTATACTTTTGTCCAATTCAGTAGTGCATTTAAATGAACCCACAATTTCTGCAAAGATTATATTACGTTGAATTTTTTTTTTTAATGTTTCCAGGCAGCCCAATATCATCAAGCTTTTTCTTCTGATCATTACCTACAGCATACTCTTTGAATGCTTTGAAACAGTAGAGCTCCTGAAATGGCTCCTAGCTAACCTTTCTCTGTTGTGGTTTACTTTGCTGTTTATCTCAAATTACCAAGCTGGAACTAGGGGGTAATTGTGTTTGTTTTGTTTTACTGAGAGAAATAACAGTAAAAATATCTGCATATGTTTTGTAAAACTTGGAATTTTGGGAGTTTAAAATTTGGTTTAGAATATTTAGATAATTCCTTCTTACATATAAGATAAATGAAACGTTCTTAAGAGGCTTAAATTTTTTTCGTTAATGGAGGAGAAGAAAAACATCTGGTAGAATTATTAAAGGAAGTCAACAGTGCTTCCATGCTGCCAGAAACCAAGTTCAGTGTTTAAATTCCACTCATATAATTGGAAATTTCGTAGAGAGATCAATCCTTGCTGGTTGTCTTTGATGTCTTTTTAACTAGTGATTGTCGATAGATGTCATTGATTTATCAGAACTATTTAGAGGTAAAGCAAAGGCAAGAATAATTTTTTGATTAGTGGATCTTTTCAGAAGCACATTGTTTAATATGGCAGCTAAAAGAAAGTGTATTGTTTTTAAGACACCTTAAAAAATAAAAGCAAAAATCTTTAAACTTTTGTACCTATCGCATGATAACTAAATCCATCTTTTGGTGCCAGCAGAAGTTGAACTGATTTCCTATGCTGCAGCTCTTTATTCACATTAATGGGATCAGAGGGCCCTCAGGAATGCAGAGAGCCATGCCTTTAACTGTTATTGTCTTTTATACAAAGAAGTAGTATTGGAAGCCCTTTATATTTTTTATGGGCTGAAACTGACCTTATTTATTGCATATACTGTGTGCTACTAATAGGATTTAAAGAGATTTACGAACTTTTTTTTTTTTTTTTTTTCTTTTCCCTGTAGCAGGATGGGCTTTTGGTAAATCAGCCACATATATGCAGTTGGGCTTCCTGGCACCTTCTTCAGAGTTCTCCTGCTTGCTGTCTTTCCTACCCCCATCCATGTTCAATGCAGGCTATTATTGCATTTCACAATTGTTTGTATTCTGCTCGTGCTATTGCAGCCACATTCATCCTCTATCAGTTCTACAGGGTTAGGAATGATCTCAAAATACTTAGGAACTGTGCGTTTGATTCTGGATTAGTCTTTGCAATGACCTTACATAAGTATGAAACAGTGTTGTGAGATCCTTTGCTACTCATGGAAAATAAGTGGGTAGTACCTCTTACTAATCAATCAGTTGGTCTTGCAAAATTCCCGAATATTTTGCAATCTTTAACTGCGCGTCGTTCCACCCTCTCAAAAGAGAATAATTCAACATGTGAGTACATTTTCTACTTTTTCGTACAACAGGTTTAAGGGAGCAGATAGAATTGGAGGACATTGTCACTGGGCAATCATATTATTTGCATTATGTATGCATTTCTCTAACTAGAGTAATATAGTTAATCACTTTACTAAAAATTTCGTGCCTGAAAGTTAAAATGAATGCCTACATACAATAACTTCCTTGGCTAGGAAATGGTATACTGCAATGCAGGAGATTAATTTAAAATTTTTCTACTGCATTTTTTTTTCAGGCTTGCAGAAGAACTCATTAAAATCATATAATAACTACTCTTGTTGTTTAATAGATGTGCATAATATTAAAAAAGTATTTTTTTCCCCTGAAGTGATGATGTGTGCTTGTTTTCGTGGAATATCTAGTCAAAACTCCAAAAATTTTTAAATTCTTTTTTTTTTTTTTTTTTTTTTTTTTTTAATACTTGAGCCTAGAGGCATTGTATCAATGTAACCATGGCATACAGCATTTGATATACTTGACTTTTTCTTGTATGCTCAGACTTGGAGTAGATTAAGAAAGGAATGGGAAAAGTGGAGGATCAGCAAACCCTTAAAAAGCAGCATCTGAAAGTAAAGTCTCCAAATTCAAAAGATAAATGGTTTCTGCCAAACAGTGTTCTGCAATATTAAATAACCACTGGAATACCTGTTATGTTTAAGCGTCTTTCTGCTGTAGAGTGCCAGTGAACCAGAAGATGAATTGCTGTCCCACGTGTATGTGCTGTAAAGTGTGAGCTTGTTAAGACTGAGTCAGATGAATTCTAAGCGAAAAGGTGTTGGCTGTGTAGCTTTTAAGGTGCTGGCAAAACAGAGCAGGCTTGAGAATCCCCCACAATGGATGGTGTTTTCCTCTAAGCTCAGCATGGCATCTGATGTTGTCAGGTGGTCAGGTGAAAGAAAGGAATTGTTGAGTGTTTCTGTGGCTGCAGGCAGAGTTTATTGATTCATCCTACAAATAGAATTTTATCCTTATTGTCACACAGGATAAAAAACAGAGTTATTCAAGTGTGTGGAAAAGTGTTTAGGGAAGCCAACATAGGCTTTTTTATTTATAAATTCTGGTCAAGATGCTTTTGAAGAAAGTAGTACATTATTCTTCCATTTTGTACAGTTTACATGGAACTGTGTTTCTCCATAGAAAATCTAAACACAGCTATGTAGAACGAAGCCTAAGTTCTCCCTGTTATGGAAATCATAGAATTACAGAATATCCTGAGTTCAGAGGGACTCACAAGGATCACAGAATCACAGAATTTCTAGGTTGGAAGAGACCTCAAGATCATCGAGTCCAACCTCTGACCTAACGATCATTGAGTCCGACTCCTGACTCCACACACCACCACCCAAAAGCCAGCCCCGACGTCTGAGAGCATTGTCCAAACACTTCTTGGACTCCAGCCAGCTTGGTGCCATGACCATTGCCCTGGGTGCCCTGTGGAGCCTGTCCCAGTGCCCGACCACCCTCTGGGTGCAGAACCTTTCCCGAACACCCAGCCTGACCCTCCCCTGTTGCAGCTCCATGCCATAATGTTGGAAGCTATAACATCTTTCAGAGTAGGAGAAACCCTCCCCACACCCAATAGGTTGAGTTCCTTTTTGTAATTAATCATATTTCCTTTTTCTTATTTTTATTCAAATTTTGGGGGTCCTAGTGCATTGCAGGTTATAAAGTTTGGATCCAAAAATCTTACAGAACTTTGGAATTTTTCAACCATTAATATTACCTAGTCATACAATTCACACAAAATAGAAGCACTCCCTTCCCATTCCTGGAGTATTCACTGTTTAAAATACTGTTTATGATACACCCTTAGTAGTCTGTTTTCTAAAATAAACCATTACAATTTCCAAATATGAAATTTTTCATAACCCTGCATTGTGCTATCCTGACTGCATGAAGGCTTATTCAATTGAATTAAATGCCATGGTAGCAATTTGAAATGTTCTTTTAATCCACTGCAAGTGAGTACTTGCAGTGACTTCATGCTGGGTGGAAAGCTATTAGAGAGCAGACCATTTTGAAGTTCCTGCTAAGTACAGCTTGGACTAAAAGTAACTGCCAGCTACTTACTGGCAGTACATATTTTTTTGTGTGAATATGTAGGCATGTTGCAGAGTGTTCTTTTGTATGTGACTGCTCTACAGTTAATATTCCATGTATCCTTTTGGATATAAGAGGTTTCCCTGCTGCGGCAGAGCACTGTGTTCAGTCTCCTAATTGGTCTTTTGCAGTCCCATGCGCTCCTGTAAATACAAAGTGGAATACTAATCTCCTGAAAAAAACATACTGTCTGAAGTAGGTATTTGCAAACAGCACAAAGTTTACGTGAAATCTAATGTTTAATTCCACTTGGATCCTTGATAAAGACTCTGCTGTTACGGCTGAGACATGCTTGCATGACATTACAGAGAAGCTTGTTCCACCTGGACCCTTTCTCTTTTGCATGAGCAGTGAGTTTCAAGTTTCATAATGTGTCAATTGGCAGTGCCTCTGTGGAGCAATGAAGCTATTAAAAAGAAAAAAGAAAAAAAAAGCAGTAGCTGGAGGTTCATTTTAGGGTTTCTTTCCCATCTCCTAAGGGGATTTCATAGCCACTGTAACAGTTTCTTGCAGTAATTTCTTTGTAATCAAATATTAGGGTTTGGTAGTACCTGAGTCCAGGATTTGGAAAACCAAGCTCAGCTTATTTTCTAATAATTAGCATGCACACAAAAAGTCAGCGTGTTACATACCTGCGTCAGTCTGGCAGGAGTTTCATTCTGATCAGTTGCACAGAATGAGTATGCTTATACCTATCCCTCTATTTTGTGACAGTATTACCTTATGGAAAACGCTTTTGGTTTGCTTCTTGCTTAACATTTCACATATTAGTGGAGCACAGAGAGCTTTATATGAGTTTAGTAATTCTCAGTGGAGCATACATCATGATTCTGACAGATTCTTTGCATGCAAAATATAGGTTTCAGCAGTTTCACTAATGTGCTTCTGCAGTAGAACTTTGCATGAACACAAAACAATTTAGATTTCCTGAATGCTTTATAATTCCTACCAGTCACTGTGGTTTCTTAAAATGCATGCATCTTCCAGGCCCCAACATTCAGTCAAGATTTATGATAAAGATTTTCTGCCCTTATGGCACTCATACACAGATGCTTTCATTCTAACCCATTTTTCTTCTGCTACTCTATGTAAAAAAGACTTCTAAATTACTATTAAAATATTAGATGTCTTTCCAACTTTGTGCAGTTATTTCAATCAGTAACTATAAACAGAAAGGCCAGGTGGAAAATAGGGGTATGATAGAAAATGTCTGAAGTTATGAATTACTACCACACATGAGACTTCTTATGTAACAGCACAACCAATTTTAATAAAATCTTCCTGGAAAAAAGTTCATCTTTTATTTTTCAAAAATGATTAGATGGTGTTTAAGGTCCTTTCCAATCCAAACCATTCTGTGATTCTATCATCACAGGACTGTGGCAGGTCAGCTGAAAGGGACAAGTGAAATGCTGGGGAACATAGCCACTGTCCCCATTCCCTTATAGAAGACACACTATCCCTGCATGAGTGATGCTGATGTTTTTTGGAGAGTTGCTGTCAAGCTGTCATGTCTTCCTACTTGACAGCTCCACTGGAGGAAGAAAGGGCCTATCGGACTGGGAATGATTTGTAAACAATAAAGAAAGGAAGAAGGAGCATTTGGCACCCTACCATGTTTTACAGTGTAAAAACCAATGCCACGTTACCTGTAGCTGACACAAAGAGAGCTGTCTTTTCAACTGTCATACTCTTCCTTATGCAAAAGTGCAAGAAAGCAACATTAAGGGCTAAATTTGGCTTCTTGTTAATTTTCAGTATTATGTTGGCTCCTTAGGAACACTGGTAGAACCAGGCAATTTTCCTCAAGGTGCTTTATTCTCAAAAGGGACAGAGAGCAGCCCCATGCTCATGGCAGCGTGGCTGGGAAGAGCCAAGCATGATGAGCTGCACCCCTTGATCACCAGTACTGCAGTGGTGAAGAAATGTCCAAATCTCTCAGCAGAAAAGCCTCCCAGCACCACGCCTGGGCCATCTCACGCTCCCCACATGCACAGCTCCCTGAGCCCCCAAAACCCACCACAGCCACCCCCCGGGGCACATGTCCCTGGGGCACACCTCACCTCTGCTGCAGCAAGTGCACCTTGTGGGGCCCCAACTGCCTGATGTGGGCAGGGCCGGGGAAACACCGGGTGGTGGCTGTGGGGATGGGCCCTGAGAGACGCTCCCAGCAGTCCCAAAAGCACAAGCCAGCACCCAAACCAACTGGTCACTTGACCTCCAAGCCTTGCGCACCCACGCAGTGGGAGTCTAGGCACAAGACAGGCTGGGCTGGGTCAGGCACCCAGATATAAGCCGTGAGGGCCACACGACACAGTCCGTCGCTCGGTCACGTCACAGCCTGTTGCTCAGTGGTGTCACTGTGATGACGCTTCTCTTGTCTGTTTATGTCACAGTATGATTGTTTAGCAGACTCAATTCCCCAACTGAAGTCTACTTTGAGGGCCATTCTGTGTGTTAAATCTGCATGCTTTTTTAAAATTTATTATTGTTTGGAGGTTCATTGTTGATTTAAAACTGTCACATTACACGTCTGAAGGTGTCCTCCTGTGCACCTGGGGCTACCGCAATGCCACTTCCACCCTCTCCCCTCTCCTTTTGTCTTCTGCTGGGTACCGGCATTTCCTGGCAGGCCACGAGGCCTGAGCCGTGTCTACCCAGAGCCCTGTCGGGTGCCCTTGTATCTCCCCTTGTCCTGTCCAAAATACCAGGAGAACTTCTTTGAAAGCAGTTTCCAAAGTTTCAAGAACTCCAGACATTTCTTGCTGTCCTGGTTTCAGCTAGAATAGAGTTAGTTTTCCTCCTAGTAGCTGGAAGGGTGCTTTGTTTTGGATGAGGATGAGAATAATGTTGATAACACACTGATATTTGAATTGTTGCAGATCAGTGCTTACACTAAGCCAAGGACTTCTCAGCTTCTCGCTCTGTCCGGCCAGCGGGTAGGCTGGGCTTGTAGCAGGAGTTGGGAGGGGATAGACCCAGGACAGGTGACCCAAACTGGCCAAAGGGGTATTCCATACCATCTGACATCATGCTGAGCAATATATAGGAGTAGCCTAACAGGAGTGGGGGTGCCGGCTGCTCAGGGATAGGCTGGGTATCGGTCAGCAGATGGTGAGCAATTGCATTGTGCATCACTTGTTTTGTACACATTATTATTATTATTATTATTAATTTATTTGTTATTTCTGTCTTAATAAAGAGTCTGTCTCAACCCACAGACTTCATTTTCCTGTTTCTCTCCCCCATCCCAGAGATGGAGGGGGGAGGGTGAGCGAATGGCTGTGTGGTGCTTAGCTGCCATCTGGGTTAAACCACAACAGTCCTGGTGCCCAACGTTGGGCTCGAAGGGTTAAGATTATGACAGATCTGACCAGAGTGTGTTAAACATGAATTGGTAGAAGTATTAGACCTGCTTAATAGTTGCTAGTCACAATGTTGATTGCTTTGATCTTAGGTCTGCTGTGCCTGGTTTTTTGGGCTCAGTGCTGGGGCCGGTCCTCTTTAATATCTTCATCAATGATCTGGATGAGGGCATTGAGTGCACCCTCAGTAAGTTCGCAGATGACACCAAGCTATGCGCGTGTGTCGATCTGCTTGAGGGTAGGAAGGCTCTGCAGGAGGATCTGGATAGGCTGCACTGATGGGCTGAGGTCAACTGCATGAAGTTTAACAAGGCCAAGTGCCAGGTCCTGCACCTGGGACGCAATAACCCTAAGCAGAGCTACAGGCTGGGAGATGAGTGGTTGGAGAGCTGCCAGGCAGAGAAGGACCTGGGAGTGATGGTGGATAGTTGGCTGAATATGAGCCAGCAGTGTGCTCAGGTGGCCAAGAAGGCCAACAGCATCCTGGCTTGTATAAGAAGCAGTGTGACCAGCAGGGCTTGGGAGGTGATCGTCCCCCTGTACTTGGCTCTGGTGAGGCCGCACCTCAAGTACTGTATTCAGTTTTGGGCCCCTCGCTACAAGAAGGACATCGAGGTGCTTGAGCGGGTCCAGAGAAGGGCGACGAAGCTGGTGAGGGGCCTGGAGAACAAGTCTTACGAGGAACGGCTGAGGGAGCTGGGCTTGTTCAGCCTGGAGAAAAGGAGGCTCAGGGGCGACCTTATCGCTCTCTACAGGAACCTCAAAGGAGGCTGTAGCGAGGTGGGGGTTGGTCTGTTCTCTCACGTACCTGGTGACAGGACGAGGGGGAATGGGCTTAAGTTGCGCCAGGGGAGTTTTAGGTTAGATGTTAGGAAGAACTTCTTTACCGAAAGGGTTGTGAGGCATTGGAACAGGCTGCCCAGGGAAGTGGTGGAGTCACCATCCCTGGAAGTCTTTAAAAGACGTTTAGATGTAGAGCTTAGGGATATGGTTTAGTGGGGACTGTTAGTGTTAGGTCAGAGGTTGGACTCAATGATCTTGAGGTCTCTTCCAACGTAGAAATTCTGTGATTCTGTGATTCTGTGGTTTTCCAAATTGAGTTATTTGGCATATTACTTACTGTATGTGTTCCCTGTTGTGCTGTTTATCCTTTTGGGGGCTGGTTTAGGATCATTGTTTTATTGTACTGTGTTACATTGGCTTATGATATGATAAAATGTCTGGTTATGAGACTAACCTAGTATTAGTACTCAGCAATGTCATCAACTCTGTACTTTGGAAACCATTACTCAGAAACTATCAAGAATTACACGTATTACCTTTTTTTTTTTTTTTTTTTTTTTTTTTTTCAGGGAGCCAATCTATGGAGGGAACAAGGGGAGATATTTTTTCTTACTTTTTCACTCTCCCTTTCTCCTTCACCCCCCTCTTATTCTCTGGGGTAGTTACGATAGTTCTTCAAGATTTTGAATATCCTTGGGATGTTCAGACCAGCATGTTGTTATTGTTATGTCTCCTGAAAGACCTTTAGATTTTGTTTAAGGATAAACAACTACTTAGGAATGCTATCCAGGGATCTGCCCTGAGGCAGATGAGCGGCAGGGAGCATGGGACGATATGGGCAGGTATCTAGAGCAGTGGGCACCTCCAGTGCTTTGGAAATTCACCCCTGAACAACTGCAAAATCCTAAAAAAACTGGTAGAATGCTTGAAAAAGAGGTGTCATCACTCTGGCAAAGAGACACAGATCACTGCAATGTGCTGGGGTCTGGCCTATGCCTATCGAGCTGCGATCAATGCCACTATAAACCTAGTGACAGACCCTGTGGCCACTCCAAGTCTTGTGACAGGCCCAACGGCCACTCCAACCCCTGCAGCCACTCCAGCCCCTATGATGGACCCTGTGGCCACTGCAGCCCCTGTGGCCACTGCAGCCCCTGGAGCCACTCCAATCTCTGCAGCCAGTTCAGCCCCTGCAGCCGCTCCAGCCTCTGTGGCCACTTCACCCCCTGTGGCCACTGCGGCCCCTGTGGCCACTCTGGCTCCTGCGGCCACTCCAGCCTCTGCGGCCACTCCAACCCCTGTGATGGGCCCAGCAGTCATCCCAGCACCTGTGATGGGCCCAGCGGTTGTTCCAACCCCTGTGGCGGGCCCTGCATTTAATCCAACCCCTGTGGCGGGCCCTGTGGCTGGGTCAGAGAAATGAACTGTAGCAGTGCAAGTTGCCCCTGTAGCCAAGGTGAAAAAATGGTTTAGAGAGTCAGATCGTTTAGAATGCAGAGAAACTCCTGCTAAGACTAAGTATGGAGAAGACGAGACTGGGCAATCAGAGGAACAAAATGAAGATGATGTCGCAAAAACAACAGTAACTACCCAAACTGTATACCAGCATGAGCTACGAGAGGTGCAAAAAGATTTTGGTCAATGTATAGGTGAGCAGCTTGTCACCTTGCTGCTTTGGTGCTGGGACACCGGAGTCAATTGCCTGGAATTAGAAGGCAGGGAAGCCAGGCAGCTGGGATCCCTTGCTAGAGATGCAGGCATCGACAAAGCAATTGGAGATGGAGCACCAGGTTACAGCCTCTGGAGGCGTCTCCTGTGAGCTGTGAAGGAAAGGTATCCCTTCAAGGAAGAACTTGTATGTCTACCAGGCAAGTGGACCACTGTGGAGAAGGGAATCCAGTACCTGAGGGAATTAGCCCTACGGGAGGTGATTTATAGGGAGCTAGACAATGAACAAATATCCACGGATCCAGATGAAGTCAAGTGTACACGACCCATGTGGCAGGAGTTTGCACAATCATCATATGCCAGCTCATTGGCAGTAATGGCCTGGAAAGAAGACTAGGAACCCACAATGGACAAATTGGCTAAACAACTCTGGTAGTATGGAGAAAGTCTCTCTTCTTCCCTACAGGCTTGTGTCTCGGCTGTGGAGAAACTTTCTGAAGACTTCCACCAACTTAAAGACAATTTATTTTCCTTCTCACCTGTACAAATCAGTGGCCATCAACTGAAAGAGAATAATTTGGAGAAACTTTCTGAAGAGGTCCACCAACTTAAAGAGTTTATTTTCCTCCCCACCTGTACAAACTGCTGTCTCAGCTATCAGGGGTAAGCATACTTCTGTGCAAGAAAGATGATATAATGGGTACACACCCCATGCCACCCTCTGGTTTTATCTACATGGTCTTTAAAAGAGGTTTAGGTGTAGAGCTTAGTGATATGGTTTAGTGGAGGACTGCTCAGTGTTAGGTCAGAGGTTGGAATAGGTGATCTTGGAGGTCTTTTCCAACCTAGATTATTCTGTGATTCTGTGAAAAATTGTATAAACATGATAGTTTTGTGGTGATAGGATGATGGTAGATTTGGTGGTGGCACTCAGCATTTGGTAGAACCAGGCCATTTTCCTCAAGGTGCTGTATTTTGAAAATGGACAGTAAAAGCTGAGCACCTTTTTGAAAATTCAGAAATGCTTATTTAAAACCCATTTGATTTTAATTTATGCTCCCAGTGTTTTCAACGTTTTTGACATCTTCAGCATTAAATCAGAGGCTGAACATTGTAATTTTTCCTGTTTTCCCAGTGAGGACTCAGTTGCTGATTAACGTCTTTGGCAGTGAGTGGGCAAAAATTAATGCATTAACAACCTAACAATGAAATCAAACTGAATTAGAATAGCATTATCTAAAATAAATTTTATTTTGTTAGTACTATGTAATGTTCTTTTAACTGATGACAATGATTAATTTCTACTTAGATGAATGATGAAACTAATCAGGGAATTGCTGGATAGATGCTCCATTAAATTACTCCTATATTCAACTGGGAGTCTTTAATCTGTTGCTCTGTGTGCTTATTTGTCATTGAATTTGTAGGGGGATGTGCAGGTTCTTCTTTCATTTACATAAATAGGAACTAGAACATCTTCATTGGTTATCAGTAGAGTTTCATTGTTTTGAACCAGGGAAAATGAAACAACAGACCCTATCTATAGTTTTCTTTCAAGAGATGCCTTCTCTCTAAAAACCAACTCATGAACCTTTCCCTCCCCCCCCCCCCCTTTTTTTTTCTTTCTAATTTTAGTTAAGGGTATTTGCAAATTATGTTGTAATGATTGCTTAAAAGTGGGGGTGGGCTGATGGCTTATTTTTACATTTTCTCTGTTACACCAAATAAACAGATGCTGCACTACTTTTTCTTGTCCACCCACGAGAATCAGGCTGATAATTAAAATATTATTAATGAAGAAAAATAACAAATGTGTTGACAATCAAAATAACACAGTTTCAGGAAGCTAATATTAATGGAAATGTTTTTGTTGCAACTTTGCAATCCAAAGCAAGAATTTGTCAGGCCAGTTACAATTCAAAGGAGAAAAGCAACTGAGCTTTTTGTGAGTATTTAATATAAATGACAGCTGGGTCCCCAATATGTGAGAACTTCTATTGCTGTTAAATTAAGAACTGACAATTTGCCTAGGAAAGAGTTCCACTGTGGGAGGTGAAGAGGGAAAGCATTAGAAGTTTTTTGTAAGTCCTGTGAAACATGTTTTGCCAGTAATAGAAACCTAGAAGCAATTTTGGTTTTACTATATGGAATTCTCTCCAAATAGCACCATCACCTTAAAAATGTAACATTAAAAATTGCCTGCTACTGAAATTCCAAGTATCTCCCTAGAATATTTTACAAAAAAGTAAAAATCGTTTAATTCTTGAGCCAGTTGTAGCATTGTTCTACCTCTTCAATCCTAAAACAGCATGCAAAAAAATGAAGATGGATTGCCCACACTGTGAAGATGGCATAGGATTATTTGGCATGGGGAAAAAAACAAATCATTATTGGAGTCCATCTTCAGTGTTTTTCACTTATAAATGAAAACAAAGCTAAACAAAAACACTCCAGGTTTTGATAATAAAAGGTTTGATTTCAACCTTAAATCCACAGTCTGTACCCTGATAAACCAGTGGTAGGAACAACAAGTGGATGCATGGAAACATCTCAAATGCCCAGTAGTGGGGTGGAAAGATTTTAACAAGGCTAGTAATTTGACCATGTTAGGGCTGGAGCTTCCTTATGGTTAATTGCATTGCAATTTTGCGTAAGCTGTCTCCTCCTCATATTTTGGTCAGCCTCAAGGAAGGAGTGAGCTGAATGCTCATGGGAAGTCACAGAGGAAGCCCACAGCACCTTGGCTTTGAAGAGTCTATAAATGTCTTTATCTGTGCTGTCTGTCCTGTGAGCATCCTTTTAAATATTAAGCGTTCCTGCTGCTTGGAGGCATTTCAGTTGCTTTTACCCTAATGAAGAACAATTGCTTAGCGTGATCTGGGAGAAACTCATATTTTTTATTTTGCACATGACTGTTCTTCAATGTTTTTCAAACCAATGTTTAACACTAGTAGTAGGGTGATGGTTGAACCAGGTGATTTTGAAACTCTTTTGAACCTTAATGATTCTGTGATACGGAGGGAAGTGTGCCATCTGCACTACCATCCTGCAGTGCTTTGAGCATGCTGCTGCTAACTGGATTAAAAAATGGTGATTCCCAACAGTTTCCAACCCAGGAGTTGGTTTCTTCTTCTTTGCCTTTTGCAGATAGACAACGAAGCCATATGTTTTGGACTTGCGTATAGGCAACACTTAAGTCTTGTATGATTTGTGTATGACCAGACAGTTTGTTTCTATAAATGGGCTCAGAACAGAGATCCTGAGTCTGCAGTTTGAGCAATAATACAGTTTGTAACTTGAATGCCTGAAGAACATTCAATGTGCAAAATAAAAAAATACAAGTTTCTTCCAGAGCATGCTAAGCAATTGTTCTTCATTAGGGTAAAAGCAGTTCAATTGCCTCCAAGCAGCGGGGACACAATTTTATGCCAGGTTAGGCCATAGGTGATTTTTGTTTGTTTGTGTGTTTTTCTGCGCCTTCTGCTTTCCTTTAGCTCCCTCAAGTCATCCTGGCAGGCCTGATTTTGCTCTGTTTTCTGTTGGGCTCTCCTAAGGGCAAGAGTTTCAAAGCTTCATGTGCTTTTGGAAATGAAAGTATATATGAAAATGAAAAAATATATCCAAATGACAGCTAGCATTATCATCTCTAAGCATAACAGGATATAAGCATCCCTTGAGGGACAGCAATTCATCTCAAGCAATATCAAAGGCTGTTTGCAACTCAGGATTCTGAAGCATTTAGTAATTCCTAAATGTTTATTTTGGGGGTATAAAGACATTCAACATTTACTGAAGCCACAGAAGTTATGTGACAAGAGTGTTCACAGCTCTTAAGTTAATGGCTTCTGCCTTTGTCTGTGATTTGTCATAGCCTTGCCTTTGCATAGTTAGCTGTCTTGGAAAGAGCTCTGACATACCTTGAATAAGAAAGATACTGTTATGTATAAAAACTTAACCCCCAACACAGCATATGAGCGCTCATTTGGTCAGGGTCACCTCAGCAATGAGAAGTCCTTTGAATTTCAGTATACACTCCGTGTTCGCTTACTGGGTAAACTCAAAAATGTTCTTGGTAAGACAGATGTGGGGTCAGAATGCAGCTGCATACTGAGTATTGCTCTGCTGTGCTATCCCTGGGTTCTCAACAGTGACTGGGCCTCAGGAAACTACAATTGATTTTTCTGTTGTAGCATATGTTAAACCAGAATTAGGATATGCAGAACGCTTAGATTTATTTTGTTAGAAAGCAGGTTGTAGCTTCATACTAGCTGAAAGGAATCTAATTTGCTGAGAAAAGATGATGAAACAAATACATCTAAGAAAGAAAATAAATGACAGTAGAAAAAGTCCTAACAAATACAGTTTGTGCTGTAATGCTGGGTCTGTTTTCTAGACCATGTACACTGTTACAATGCTTGGTGAATACATTATGCAGTGTTAGATGTTGCCCTGTACATTTAAGTGACAATAAGTACTGCTACCGTTCCAGCTTGTCCTCCAGGACAGAATAATTGTTTTGCTGTGCTGCATCCTGTCACTGTGGCATTTGCATTCTCAGAGACCCAGGCAGTAACTTCTGTCTGTGCTGCAAAGTCAGGTTTTGACAGGTTTGATAAATAAAAAATCCCTGCACAATATTTTGCATGAGGAGAATATTAACTGTTGTATTGTGGACAAATGCCATTCTTATAACTATATCATGCTACTTTAAATTCCCATACTGTTCCCCCCCCCTTTAAAAAAAAAAAAGTATTTGCTGGGCTGCACTGTGATGTATTTACTGGGCTGCACTGATGTACTGTGTGCTGTTTAAATGACTGTCCCAACCCCACTAAAGATGAATGACTTGAAGCTGATGTGTAGTTAAGATCCTCTGAAATGAAGGATATACAAATCTCATTTATCACTGTATTTGATGCATAAGATAGCACAACAACTTGACCTTGCAATTTAATGCCCGTCTAACCTGCTACAAGAGCTCCTTAGTTAAAATGATTCCTTTCTAATTTTAATTTATGTTATGTTTAAGATGCTGCTGTCAAAGCTCTAAATATCTTTGCCTAATGCTTCAGAGTGACCAGTCCCAGTGACAGAATGATGGAGGGATACCAGGCGACTCCTGAGGCCCAGTGCCCTCCTGTAATCATGTTGTTCCTCCTTCCTTCCTTTATTCTCCAGAGCTGTCTTTTGTGTATGAGCTCCGGAATGTCACTTTCATGTTGTTTTTTCCCTGGTAATATTTTTCCCCATGTGTCTTTGCAGCTTGGCTAGAAGACATATTTGGACTGCCGTCGTTGTCATTACGTGCATCATGACTTTAAAACTATGCAGTTTTGCTTATGCAGAAATGTTATAATCCTTTGTGTCATATGTTTGTTGCATTCTGGTTTGGGGAGTGGGGATAAGAACTATCCTGTGTCTATTTACCACCTAATTTCAGGACTTTTTTCCTAGCTCCTAATTCTGCCTTTTCTTTCTTCATTTTGAGCCCTGCCAGCTCCCTGGGTTCTCCAGGAGTGGCTGCTACAAAGATGTATGTATTCTACTCAGTAAAACTGGTCCTTGTTTTGTGTTGCTAGGCTACACCCTTCCAGCTGCCACTGAAGAAATGCTCTGTGGTGGGAAACGGTGGGATTCTCAAAAAGAGCGGCTGCGGCAAACAAATAGATCAAGCAGATTTTGTCATGCGGTAAGACAGAAACCTCAATGACAAATTGTCTCCCCTTCCCCCCGCTCAATCTCTGACTTTTCAAAGCTATTCAGTTGTGATTAATCAGTTATAATTTGCCTTGGGTACTTTCTTTCTTCCCTTTGCAGGATGCTTTACACAAGTGATTGGGGAGTGAGGAGAGGCAATAGAGAGTTTTGGCTGGCTTCTGCAGATACATGTGTACTGTGGGGGTAGTGTGCAGATGGATGCATTGAGGTTGTGACGGCCTCTACAATGTCATAGACAGGGACTTAAGAGTTGCTTTTCTTTTTAATTATGCCATAATAGACAGGGTCTCATCCTGTACTGTGCTTCATCCTCCACAACTCTAAATGCCATCATATGAAACCCACTGAATTAATGATGAGTAGATACTGATTCATAGGGCAAGGCTTAAGAAAAAAGATAGAACAAGCTAAAACGTTTCCATGTTTTTCCTCCCTCCAGATTAATTTCTGGCTGACTGGCTGACAAAAGGCCAAACCTCTTTTCCTTGATGCCATTTTGTTTTTAAGTTCTCCACATATCCTTTCACTCTGGCCTTTGTGAAGTTATCAGAATCTGTCAGGAGTAATGCTGAATCAGCTACAGCCTTCTTGACTGAATTTGGCACTTTCTAGATCTGCATTCTCTAAGGAAGAAAGACAGAAATTAGCTTCTCTTTGTTAAACATGAACAAGAAAAATATTGTGAGGGAGAAACTGGAGTACTGCTTCCAAAGAGATGAGAGATGTAGTTTCTTTGGGTTTTGAGGTACATACATAATGACCTCCCACTTTAGCAAGTCTCCTTGTTAAATCCTGATAGCTTACTACAAACTCATACAAATTTGCTGTAAACTAAACAGTACTAATGTAATTTCTGGTTTGGATCTCAAGGAACAAAAATACTTTCAATGTTAAACAAAGAAATACAACAAACTAAAGACAAAGAAAATGTATATTTAGAACCTTCACAGAAGAGAATATGTAAGGCACAGGGGGAAAGACTGTGCTGATTGCTGTTACTGCAAAACACCTTGGGTGTTCCAGAGACTAAATACAAGAAACTGTTGGGTATGCCATGGTAATTTTATGTAGATGCAATGGGAAGTTGAAATACCATAGGAGGAATCAGTTACAAAGACAATAGAAACTTTTTTTTTTTTTTAAACAGCTCTTATCACTTGATCAGAAAAATGATTTTTATTTTTTTTTCTCTCCAGGAAGGGTAGACTAGCCATTATCTGTACCAAACTTATTTTGAATTGTAAAGAAGTGGTAGGGAAAATCCTGCAAAAATTCCAGTAACTGCTGGCAGGCTGTTTTATATTAGTGATACGCAATCATGTTTATGGAAAATGTTTCAGTTCTTTTGGGTAGAAGCTAATATACCACTGGGAAAAAGTATTTTTGTAGCATGTGGAAGATAGGATTTAGCAGATCTTTTCTATATCTGATTTCTATAATCTGAGAGCTGAGAGAGAAAGAACACAACAACTTGTGTAATATCTTACATTTTTTCATAAGAAATTTGTGTGATGTCTTTTAAGTATTTCTGCAGTGTGAAATAATTATGCTAGGTTTTGCCATTGTTCTTTTCTTCTATTCATATTGTTTTTGATTTCACTTATGACAGAGCTTATGGAAATACAATTGCAGCCATCTTCTTTGATAAATTGTAATCACTAGGGCTAATTAATGAGTTTAAACTGCATCTCGTTGATGAGAATCTTCTACAAGCACAGTTGTGCCGACATAGAGACTAAAAAAGCAGTAGTTTTCAGGCCCTAAGGCACAGCACACTGCATCTGCAATAAAAAAGGTACATGACATACGGTCTACATGTTTAGTTAGTGTGGTTATCATAGGCTTTTCTTGAGATACCTGGCTGTTTTTCAAGTTTGTAATCCTTATTTTCAGGAAGGTTTTTTTGATTTGCCCTCTCTCTTCATGCCAGCCTGTATTTTAAGAGAAGTGTTGGGTACTGAACTATAAACAATGTTTTTGTCTCTATTTTGACAGAAGAGACATGTTTTCTTGGCATTAGATCGTGAAGAAATATTTCTGTGTCTAATGATTCTTCCTGTCCTTCAGCTGTCTCTGCTGTGGTTTGTACATCTGCCAGAAAGAGGGTTTCATTCCAGGGAACTTGGGGGGAGTTCTCCAAGCTGTTGTTGGTGAATTTGTTCCAAAACTAGAAGCCACTGACTAGTGGCTGTCACGGTTTGGGGAGGCCAAACTGTTATCTTTTCATTACAACGTGATGTGCCATCTAGCCATACCAGCCCTGGTGGAACTGGGGATATTAAATATGGTACAACTTTTGGGGTTTGTAGACAAGTCCAGAGAAACATTGTGTTCAGTTGCTGTAGGTATTTATTGTCTTGATAATGGCCAAGGTGCCACAAAAGAATAAAAATGAATATTTGAAATCGTGTATTAAATTCATATTAGTCCCTAGTGTTTAGTAATATGTGAATACACAATATACAAAAAGCTAGATAACCACATAGCATCTAACAAATGCACATGGCATTTCCCCGCTAGGCTGCCTGGATTCTCTGCACCTGTAGGAGATGGACTTTTCTCTGGGCCAAACCCAGAAGAGGCATTTCTGCCCTGTGAAGTTTGAAGGATCCCTCTCATTTCACTCCTGAAGGTGTTGCTACCTAGTGAGCTGGAAGTTCTTAGATGTCAAAAAGGCACACATGGACAGCTGTGCTTGTTGATATATTTTTTCCCCCAAAAAAATCTGTGTCTAAGCAAGGAGATACAAAAGACCAATATGTTCTCCTCTTTCATTTATGCTCATGTCAAAAATGCTGGCCTCAGACACTGTCCTGGTACTTCCTTCTTTCATGTACATGTACATGCACACTCATGTACTTACTCCTTAGTACCAGGAGCAAGAGTAAGATAATTAAAAAGGTGTGTTTCTTAGGATGAATCTTCTACTTGATGCATTCCTCAACTACGCAGGGCTCAGCATGCTGCTGACGTGTTAAAGAAAAGGCCAAGAAGTTTCTGTTGATCAACTGAATTTGTGATGAGTTTTCAGCTAGATACTTGGGCTACTTCTTAGTATTTCATGCAGAATAAGCTGGGAAAGAGATTTACTGCTAAAAGGAATTAGATGTGTTTAAGTAATGCATCTGGGACTGGTTTGTGAAATAAATTTCTTTATTCATATGTGAAGATGATAAAACTAGAGGCAGATCTCAGTCCTTTACAGTGCTTTTAAATAAACTTCAATCAAAAATCAAAAGCTTCTTTAAAGCTTGCCCTAAAAGTTTGTGTTTATTCAAATCAGAGACCATTAAATTGTAGCCTAACAGAGGTCATCTATTCCATCCCTTTCCTCTGAGGCAAGATCTTGCTTCACAAATATTTGTTTGACCTGCCATTGAAAACTGCTACTGAGAGGGTTCCTACACACAACCTCTGCAGATAGTATTATGCTGATTGATTTGTATCCTACTCAGTGCAGGTATAGAAAACAACAAATTGATATCTTTTTTTTTTTTTTTAAATTATTATTATTTATTATTATTATGTAAACCTTTCTCAAATTCTAAAGTTTTATCACTCTTTTTTCTGGCTTCATTTTAAGTTTTCTAGCTTCTCTTAAATTGTGGTAGATCAAATGAGAAGCTGTTCCCCAGCTTTTTGATTGTGATGCCTCATGCACATCTTAACAAATACGGTCATGAAAAGGAGCAAAGCTTTCCTGGAAATTTTATTTTTCATGATGAACATGGTTGAATTAGTCTGTTACATATACATAGAATCATAGAATGATTTGGGTTGGAAGAGACCTTAAACATCATCCAGTTCCAATCCCCTGCCTTGGGCAGGGACACCTCCCACTAGACCAGGTTACTCAAAGCCCCATCCAGCCTGGCCTTGAACACCTCCAAGGATGGAGCATCCACAGCTTCTCTGGGCAACCCGTTCCAGTGCCTCATCACTCTCTGAGTAAAGAACTTCTACATTATATCTAATCTAAACCTACTGTCATTTAGTTTGAAGCCATTACTTCTTGTCCTATCACTATACTCGTTTGTAAAAAGTCTCTCCCCAGCTTTCCTGTAGGCCCCCTTTAGGTACTGCAAGGCTTCCTTAAAGTCTCCATGGAGCCTTCTCTTCTCCAGGCTGAACAACCCCAACTCCCTCAGCCTGTTGTCACAGGAGAGGTGCTCCAGCCCTTTGATCAAATTTGTGGCCCTCTTCTGGACTCACTCAGAAAACGGGTCTGTATCCTTTTTATATTGAGAGCCCCAGAGCTGAACTCAGTGCTCCCAGTAGGGTATCACAAGAGCAGAGCAGAGGGGGAGACTCACCTCCCTTGCCCTTCTGGCTGTGCTGCCTTTGATGCAGTCCAGTACATGGTTGGCTTTCTGAGCTGCAAGCGCACATTGATGGATCATGTTGAGCTTCTCGTCAACCAGCACCCCCAGGTCCTTTTCGTCAGGGCTGCTCTCAGTCCATTCTTTTCCCAGCCTGTATTTGTGCTTAGGATTGCCCTGGCCTAGGTGCAAGAGGACATACATTTGACTTTGCTGTCCTTCATGGCATTTTCTGATAAAGTGAATTTAAGAATCTGGTTCTGATGGCTGGTATTTGACTGTATTCTAACACATGCAATGCACTGTTCTGGTGTTTTTAAGGAATGTGGGATGTTTGGCATTAAGAAAACTGTATGAAGCATACTGTGTGCACACACTAGCACCCTCACTGGGCACCAATACCACACAAACAACAGCACGTGGAGGTACAGCCTTCAGCCTGAGTAGCTCCTTTGCTGCTCACTGCCACGACACTTGTGTGGAACCATCCTGCCGCTCCTGCGGAGGCCAGTGAAAATATTCACAGGGCAGCAACCGCTACGGGAGCAAGGGCTTGCCTTGTCATAAAACATGTTGTCCCAGAGTTCCTGGAGTAGCACCCAGAAACAGCCCTAAAAACTGAACCATGGCTCCACAGGTCCTGCTTCTCACTAGCTTAGGAAACGGGCCTTTGATTTAGTAAGATTAAAAACTAAATGGAATAAGCAACTGGTTGTTGCTGGACTCGAGGGTGACCAAACCGGTCTGCCTGGAAGATGAACACAGAGATATTGCTGGAGAAGAGGAGTGCCAGAGAAAGTGTAATGGTTTACATGGTGAGAAATGAGGTTGACTTTCACAGGAGTATGACCTGCAGCAAAGAAACCTACGTCTCCGTAGCAATGGGAAGAGACATGGTGAATTTGAAATAAGGGCTCCCTGCAAGGCTGCGGGCCCAACCGAGTCCTGGGCGGCCTGACCCTAGGCCTAGGGCAGCTCCTGCCCAGCATGGCAGCAGCCAGGTGCTGGCTTCCTTCCTTGCCTTGAGCTCTGCTCCTCTGGACTGTGCCGCATTAAGGCAGGGAAACCAGCACAAGTGCATGGTGATCTCTTGATTCTGTGGCTGAGTTTAAAAAATCGAGGGCAAATTTGGTTATAATACAGGCCAAAACAGTTTTTGTTTTTTTTCTGGGGGGGGGGGGGGAGAGGGAGGAAACACCTCAAAAACAACCCAGCAGCACTAAAACACAAAAGACTTGTTACAGAAAAAATCCAAATTCTACTTTTCTCTGAGAATCTGTGTTTCTTTTTTGCCCTTTTTGCATTAAAAATATTATCTGTATCCTTGATTTTAAAAAGTTAGACAACTTTGAAATGGAAAATACTGTTTTGACATCCATTTTTGGTGTCAATTTAGTGACCATTTTAGTTGCAATTTGTTGAGTGTGTTTCTCCTAACTGTTATTTCTACAGCAGTGCACAGGCTTGGATACTGCTTGAATGTATTTTCACCTTTATCTATTGCTCCTTCCTTCTTCTCCCAGATCTTTACTCAGAAACATTTAGGACTGTGCATTGTTTGGAAACTTCTCTCCACTTCTGTTTTTCAGAGTCTTGTCTTTCTGCTTGCCATGGTAGATCTGCTTAGTCACTTAATGGTTTTATGTTATCACCTTTCCCACCAGAACAGGGCTGTGAGAGGACTGATATGCACATATTAGATAGCCACTTACATTTTTTCTGTTTTCTTTGTAAATTCTAGTATGCTGAAGACTACCCCACAAAGTTAAAAAATTCCAGTTGCCCATTGCTTACAGAACATATGTAATGCTTGTAAGACATATGTAATGCTTGTGCTGCTACAGAGTGATAACAGTCATGAGTGTGATACTGGAAAACAAAACAAAATAAGTAAAAACTTTTCAGAACTTGAGAAGAGGTCAAAAATGTTTATGCTATAGATAATAACAGTCTCCTTCACCACCTTTCAACCTGTCAGAAATGCCAAGTCACTGTCTTTGTTTTTGATTAGTAGTTATATAGGATAGGATCATCTCTGCAAAAGGTTTTGTTTCTACAAAAATCTGGTACAAAAATGTCCTACAGATTGTTTCTACCCACAATCTGGTACAAAAATGTCCTATTGTGCTTATAGATGTGGTATAGTAGGGAACATTGGTAGCTTGGTCTAGTATCTGTACAGCACTTTCACATTTTCTGTCAGCTTGCAGTTTTTGTTTCTGAGTACTGCAAATTTTCAGACTTATAAAGACTGAAGTGGAAGCCTGTCAATCCTGAATGCCAGTTAAAATCTTGAATGTTTTTCTGTGCACAGGTGCAACCTTCCTCCACTATCCAGCGAATACAGCAAGGATGTTGGAACAAAAACCCAGCTGGTGACTGCAAATCCCAGTATAATTCAGAAAAGGTAGGGAGCATATTATTCTTTCTCTGGACTGGAGAAATCAAAAAGAAAAATGCTTCATCTGTGTTATAGATATTAGTGTGCCAGAGTTACGTTCTTCTCGTGGAAAAGGTTCTGGAAAAGATGAAATGCACATTGGGTTGTTGTTAGGTGAAATATAACGAGATCTTTTCACTGTAAGCATGGAAACTAAGGGAGAATGGCTTCCTGCAGAGTTATTTCTCCTACCATACTCCCCTCAGTGCTTGCAGCTCCCTACTTTTAACTGCATGGCTGGCTACATGCCAGAGGAGCTTTGGCTACTTGTAGTCTGGGCACATATTAATGGGTGGTCCAAACTAGTATGCTGGTGGGGTCAGCTGGCTGCTGCATCCCACGGTTAATGAAGAGGCTAATGAAGGAGTCACTGATTACTTCTGTGTCCTTACTCTCTGTTATTTGATATTGACTTATGGGTACAAAAAATATTAGAATAGAACTGATCAGCAGGTTGTGATCATACAAGCTGTGCTTCTTAGGAGACTGGGATAAAATTTTGTTGATTATTTGAGTTGGTTGAAATTTTCAAAATGTCAGTAGCTGATGAGAGAGGGGAAGAGACAAGGAAAAAAAAAAAGTCGGTGCCATCTCTCTGATTTTGCCTTGCTGAATTTTAATTGCCATGTTACTTGTTTTATCACCTGGAATGAGATCTGGTAGTAACCTGCCATGCTCACTGAAAAACACAGAGAAAAGGCAGAAACCGAGAGTGAGCAGGAAATGATTAGGCATAAGAGAAATGTATAATGGAGGTGCTGGGAGGTGAGAGATTGTGAAAGGAAGCAAAGTAGTGGAATAAAACAAATACTAGAAAGCCAGGTGTTTGAGAAAGAAAGGCACACAACAGACCTGGAATTTGATGTTTGTTGGTATCTAAATGTAGTATTTTTCCTCTGTCAGGAACTGAAGCGTTGTTTACTTTTGTGTGTGGAAAAGATGGGTTGTACACCAGTCTTGGACATATGCCTTTTCTTGGAACGGAAAAGGCAGGGTGAGCAAGAGGGAAATAGAGAAGTCATCAACTTCAAGAGCTGATTCCAAGCAGAGAGTGTCTGAGCAGGGGAAGGCACAGAAAGGCTGTTGGGATAAGAAGAAAGCAAAACGAGCAGAATTGGCAGAGAATGGCACCACGTGCCAGGCAGGAAGAGGGAGCTGCTCAGGGCAGTGGGCCCTGAGGGTGGGGATTCTGAAAATCCTATGGAAAGTACACAGCTAATGATGTTGATTTAAAAAGTGGGTTGAAACGGACAGAGGATCAAATGGAGGAAAGAAGATTATCTTTGCAATAGCATCATGGGTAAAATGAAGAAGAGCAGTGGGAAGTACAGAGCTTGCAAAGGGTTTTACAGTTGCCAATGCAGGGGATTATTAAACTCATGGACATTTTCTGTCCCTCACACACCTCACCAAGGCTTAAAGTGGAAAGCATACCATACTTAATATTTTTGAACAGAAAATGAAAAGGAAAAAGATTTTTATTGATGTTAGAGGAAAAATATGGAACTACACTAGAGAGACTGTGGAGTTAACCAGCAAGGAGGAAAGGAAGGAATGAGTAGACGTGAAACAATACTCTGTGAGAGAGGGATATCAAAGGGGGAGTGGATGGGGAAGGAAAATGGAGAAAGTGAAAGTGAGGAAAGAAAAAGAGATCAGAAAATGGGATTGTTTCCAATGTCAGTTTTCAAAATGGATGATAACAGTGATGAAAGACCTTCGATAAGAAAGTAATGTGGGATGTATATGTGTGTGTATTGATTAGATAAGAAGATGTATAGACAACTACTGAGAATGAGATAAAGAACAAACCCACAGTGCTGAAAATTGGCAGAAGCCTCCTCAGGCTTGAAGCTCTTGAGAGATCTGACACTTCCTCTGCCTGTTCAGAAAGAGTTTCTTTTTTTTTCTTTTTTCTTTTTTTTTTTTTTCATTTTAAATTATATTTGACTAATCTTTCTTGTAAACTTATTATTTTGCCTTCTGCATGTTAAGTTAGAATTTGATAAATGGTGCAAGCTTGGAAGTTAAAACACAAGAAAGGCTACTACTCTCAAAAAATAATCAATTTCTATGGAAAGAAGCTTTTTAAGGAACTAAGACTGCTTGTAAGTCCAGACTTTCATGATATTCAAGGACTTTCAGACTGGTGACTGATATGTATCTGTTTCTAAGCTGTAAGTTAACTAGCTTCACATAATGGTATTATTCATTATCATTCTTCCACTGTCCTCTTGTCCTTACTTTGAGTAGGTTGATATTGATGAGGCTTGACATCTCAATTATCTCTCAAGTGTGTTATGGCAGATTTAGTGAATTGGTCCTGCAACACCATTCGTTGCTTCTAAAAGATTTATCATTGCTAGATAATTTATGATTAGGCATGTTGGATAGGGCAAATTTTTCATACCAGGGATGTGGAGGCAGTTTTCTCTGTTGTTTTAAAATCAAAAGGATTACCTATAGGAAACTAAATTGTTGCCAGTAATTATTGCTCAGTGATATCTGAGCTACCACTGTTCCCTCTAGCTTAGAGCCATAGGATGGGACAGTAAAAACTTTAGTCTGGGAGTACATCGACTTTAGTTATACTTTCTAAATGCTGCCTTTTGCAAAACTTGAAGTTGGCAAATAATAATAACAGACATAGAGATCGAGTTCCTACTTGGTTTTAAGCAGGAAATATAACTGTGCAAGTAGTACAGTTTTACGTGTAAAATATGGTGCTCAGTTCTAACTTGGATTTTAAAAACTCTGAGGAATTTCCTACCCTAACTTTGCTTCATATTATACATGAGCACTGACAATAGAATTATCATAGAAATTTCCTTAGCTGACTAGAGGACTCATGATGACTGCCCTAATTTCTTTTTTTATCTAAAATGTGTCACAGGCATCTCCCTTCAGTTAGTGCTTTGAGCTTGTGTAAAGCTTCCGTTTCCACTTTACAGTCAAAATTTACTTCCCTGTCAAAGCCTGGATTGAGGTTGTAATTGGGACTGAAATGTTGTGAAAAGCTACTTCTGGGATCACCACAACGTTCCCCCCTCAATCTCTTCTCTCCCCCTGCCCATACCTTAATCAAATAGAGGACTGTAAATGGGTTGATGTTTCCGATTTTCCTTGATGTTTCCAGTTCATTCCCCTACCTCCCTAGTCAGCTATGAGTAGTGGCTGCATATCACTGCTAGGAAGAAGGCAGTGCAGTAGTGAGACCTGTGATGTGCATGTGGCTGTTTTTAGGCTGCATGAAAAAATGAACAAAGTAACGGTGTTTACAGTGATGGTTTTATGTATTCTGAAAACTTGCCTACAGTTGTGGAGTGGGACTAGTTAGAAGATCACATGTGGACATAAAAATGCTTATGTAGATAGTGGCGATCTTTGATCAGTGGTAGAAGATTTTGACTAAGTGATACAAAGGGTTACTGTTAAGGATGTAGATATTACATGTTTCTGAAGTCACTGTTTTAGGGCTATTTAAGAGAAGCAAATTCTAGCTTTCTTATCATATTCAACATCTTTGGCAAATGTCCTCTAATAATACCCTTACATTTTGTCTAATGTTTCAGTTAAATCTGCAAACAAATGCTGTTTGCAGCAGTCTTCCTAGTTTCTAGTTGCCATGCCTTCCTACTCTGTCTAACCTATGCAGACATATATCATCATTAATGTGGATATAGCTGTCTAAATAGATGTTTTCCCAGCATTCACTGAGTTTCAGATCTACTGATGTCTGTTGGTGAGTATTTTATCCACAAGCTGTGTGCGTTCCTGACCTGTGTAGTAATAATCTTATTAGCAAATGGCAAATGAACATAGTAACATTATTTATGATAATTCAGCATTGTTATAACTAACAGAAGTCCCTGAGTTACGTAACACACTTACTGACACTGTCTTTGGGACATAATACAAAAACCAATTGGATTGTGTGAGGCTTTTCTCCCTTGTCCTTTCAGGGTTTTGTGTTTTATAAGCATCAATGGTGCTTGAAGGAGCACACTTTGCACTCATGAGAGCACAGACAGCCATGCAGCTGCTCTGTGGGCTGATGCTGTTGTCAGCTTGAGCAGCAGATTGTGAAAGGGGACTTGGAGTCATTGCCCTTGTAACCCCCTCTGCATGACGAGTGATTAGATCTGCTCCTTTTCCTGGAGAAGACCCTCCCTAACTCCTGCTGGCCTCAGCCCTCCCTGATGGATAGCGGTATGTGGTAGGAGAATAGTGGGGATTAATGCTGCTGGTCTTGTAAGAGAAGACAGCCCTTCTGTTGAAAGGAAGAGACAAGGTGCCCTTCCGTACCTCCAGCTTCTCTGTGGCTGGCTCGGTGCTGTGGTCCCAGGTGTGGGAGCTTGGTGTGTGCAGAGGCTGCAGGGCTGGGCTCTGAGGCAGCACTGTGCTGTCCCTGTTTGATAACCTTTCACTTCATTGAGAATAGTCACTTGGATGAGGACTGGGTAATATCTGTATGTGTTCAGGGCTTTGGAGTCACCATAATTAGATTTGTTATGAACATTTCTGTGAAATACCTGCACTGTCTGCTGTCAGAGAGGGGGTGTAGGCGATCCGTATGTCTGCTACTGCAGTGTGTCTTGTTGCTTTGAATACAGAACACACTGAAGAGTTAGCTGAGGTGGTATTGACCTTCACTGTTTGAAATGTGGATGTTTTTATTTAAGTCTTTATAGTGGAGTCTCTCAATAGTTGTATAACATTGCTAATGGAAATAGTCTGACTGAAACTTTAAGAACTAGCTTTAGGGTCACCCATCACTCTTGGCAGCTTGGTATGAACTTCTATTCACTGGGTGTGAATATTTTTTTTTTTCAGTAAATTAAATCACTTTTTTCATCTCTGATAATTGACAATTTTTTTCTGCCTCCATTTCCTGCACTGAAGCAAGATGAAGGAATGAGACTAATGGCTAACAAATATAATGATTCTGCCTGGAAGCTTTGAAATGTCAGTTAAATATCGCAGTTGTTTATTAGGTTCCCACAAAATTTGAGTGGGATTAAATTGCTTTCCAGTTCTCCCTGCATCTAAGAGCCAGCTAATAATCTTTCTTGGATTCAGTCCTGAAGACAGCTTTGAGTCCAATTGACTTAAGCCATTAGGAATAAAAAGACTGAACTGAGACAATTATTTAATTTAATAAAAGCTTCCTTCATCTTTGATTAAACAGATGTACAGTTTAAGCCCTGTTGTTCATGGCCCTGTTGCTCACATTCATAAAAATGATGCATCAGAACTTCTCGAGTATGTCTCCATGTAAAAACAATATAGGAAGGAAGGAAGGAAGGAAGGAAGGAAGGAAGGAAGGAAGGAAGGAAGGAAGGAAGGAAGGAAGGAAGGAAGGAAGGGAGGGAGGGAGGGAGGGAGGGAGGGAGGGAGGGAGGGAGGGAGGGAGAGAGGGAGAGAGGAAGGAATGGAGGAGGAGAAAGAAAGAAAAAGAAAGAAAGAAAGAAAGAAAGAAAGAAAGAAAGAAAGAAAGAAAGAAAGAAAGAAAGAAAGAAAGAAAGAAAGAAAGAAAGAAAGAAAGAAAGAGAAAGGAAAGAAAGAAAGAAAGAAAGAAAGAAAGAAAGAAAGAAAGAAAGAAAGAAAGAAAGAAAGAAAGAAAGAAAGAAAGAAAGAAAAGAAAGAAAGGTATTGAAGGGATATCCATCTTGCTCATCTCTTGTTCTTTCTTTAGCAATCAAGGGGATGAGAGGTTCTTTCCCTGTGAACTCATTTAACTACTGGATTTTAAATAATTAACATAGTGGTTCTTCCTTCATTCCTGGTACCCACTGTTGAGTATAGCTCAGGTTATTCCACTGAGAAGCACTCCAAAGTGTTAATGATCATTGTTTCCATTCACATCACAAAACTGCCCTTTTATGTTCTACAGGAGTCTGAGAATGTCTCTGCCAACAGCAACGGGGTAATATTTCTGGGAAACAGTTCTTATGGGCAAGCTACAAAGTACAACAAACATTTCTGTATAAGTGGGTGCTTGGAGCCTCATTGGCTTTTAATCAGTCTTTTCCATAATATGAAATTCACCTGAAAGCTTCAAATTTGTTAGCAACTGAAGCCGTAGTTTTTGTCTCTGAGGAACACTTATTTTTGTCCTCAGCTAAGCAGAAAAGGAAGCCTGAGTGAGGTGATGAAAAGGACTTGCCAATGTTGCCATCAGGCCAAAGGCAGAACCAGGAAAAAAATCCAGAATTTCTGATTGTCTTTTGTGGTTTATTAGCTGGTACATAGAAAAATGTGGACTTGCAACAACAATTCATGCTGCGACGAGGATGATTTCATGTTATTATAGCCATGCCTTGAGCAAAACTCAGTTTGTTCTCACTTTCTGAGATGCCCCATTTAAATCAATGGCTTTTGCTCTATTTTCTGCCCCCTCTCTCCTTGATTGCCAGTGTGGACAGGATTATAATCTATTTTAAAGTAAGAAAGAGATATAAAACACATTTAAAAAACAGTAATTTATTGTGTATTTTCTTTTGCTTCTCGCAGATGAGTTTTAGATGATTTTTCCTCTCAAAAGCTGCAGAGACTGACTGCAAAGTTATACTTTTTAGGTATCACCAAATCCAAACCCATGTAGGAAGACATAGATGGAACAGTCTTTTACAGTGTAATCAAACATTCCTAAATAATTTGGTTAATTTGAGTTAAGCCCCATACATACAGTTACAGTTTTGAAGTCAGCTTTTGAAATCATAGCAGTAGATTAGTCACACTGAAAGGCATCTATTTTCTCAATACAAATATGCAGCCATGCCATGTAAATCGGCATTGCAATTTAAATTCAAAGCTGTGATGAAAAATTAGAGAAGCATTCTGAACTAAACAGAATGCTATCCAGAAGAAGCAAATGCAGAGGCCTCCTCTCAGTAAGGAAAAAGCAAAAAAATGGGTGAGTTATTGGCTAGGTGGCATTTCTGCAGAAAAGAAACATGTCATCTTTGGTCAGTGCCTGAGCATGAATAAGCAGTATCCTACTATTTAGATGATAGCAAATGCTATGTTTGGTTATCAAAAAAAATGTAAGACATGGAGAGGTACATTTAAGCCCAGCCATGCCTCGGCTAGCGTACTGTGCTCAGATTTGGCACTTTGTGTTTGGTAAAACCCCGAATACCAAGTGCCAACTGTAGAGTGGAGTGAAAGCAGAAGCAAGAAGATCTCTGAAACCTGAGCCCCAAGGAAAGGATTGCTACATCTAGAGGTATCTCAAAACACATCAGTGGCTCCAAAGAAAAGTTTCAATTGCTGTTGATGAGATGAGAAACAATGGGATGAAATTTTGAGGAAAATGAGAAATGAGAGGAAAAGTTAACCAACAATCTGGCTGTGGAGAAGGGGAAAATAGGAAAGACTGAGGAGAGCTATAACAGTTTCCTGGGGTGCTGCTAGCTAAGGTGACTGGAGGTGAGGCAATACTTCATCAGGTGAAATGATTACTAGACATTAGAAAGAACATCACAGAGCGTGCTGTGAAATCCATCTAGCTTGTGTTTAAATGCAGGTCTGATATGTTTGGCTGACCAAGTAGAATTTCCCCTGAGACGTAAGGGCAGGCAAGATGATATTTGGGGGACCCTCCATTCAGTTAGTCTTCAAAAGGTTCCATGCTAAAATAATTGAAAGGACTAATTGATAATGGGGTGAAATGAGACACAAGTGAAATGTCATGAAATCGTAGTTTGATGCTCTCTCTTAAAAAAAATTCAATGTTTTATTAATGATTATCATAAAGCAAAAATAGAAGACACGAGGTTTAAAATAATCCATTTGGATTTCTGATAGGAAACTCCTCAAATTTCGTTGCTAATGCATATTTACTGTAGAAATAGAAAAGCACTATCTTACATATGTATTTGTACATCTCCTAGTTTAATCTGGGATTTTGGTGATAATTATAGTTATCAGTATTGCAAATAGCATTTTAATTGCAAATCTTTGTCTTACCAGAATCACCAGTACTTGCCAGGATGTGATGATATTCATTAACACATTGTCTCGCACATTTTCATTTTCTTGGCAAGCCATTGCAGGACAACTTGCTTTTTCTTTTTCCCTACCTCCTGCTGTCTTAAGATAACTGTATTGAAAAGTCTACCAGCAGTACCAAACAGAAAGACAACCAGCTGTCTGATTTTCCATTATTAGGTTTGTGAAATGCGAGAGGTAATGTATGTCCTTGATCAAGAAATGCTTTTAATTAGGGTGATTTTCTTCATCCTTGTACTCCTGTGGAAGAACTTCATATGAGAGCTGCTAAACCTATCGCCTGTATGTGGAATAGTGTACCCAAGTACTGCTATCATATATAAGTATGCAAGTAATTTTTCAAAGAAAGTGAAATAACTTGTATTTGTAATGTTTTTCTGTATCAAGCAATTTAATGTCATGTATGAGCAACCCAAGTTTATTCAAGGTTGCATCTCAAAAGTTTTAAAGAAAATAATCCCTGTTTAAGTAACTAATCTTTCTTTGCAGTCTGTGGGTTTAACCCAGATTTTTCTACTGCTACTCTTGTATTTTTTCAGATATTGATTGGAAAAAAAAAAAAAAAAAAGCAAGTGTATCTTTTAAAGTGAAGATACATGACTTCCTGCAATCTAGAAGAGAAAAATAACGAGAACACAGAAAACCACTTTTCTGTGGTCTGTCAGGTTGACATCCCCTCCTCCTCACCACCACCCCGGAAAAAAACAAAAAAAAAAAAAAGAACTTCCACTTTTAATAGTATCTGCTGCAGTGTGATACCATAAACTTCAGAGAAAGACTATATATATATATTATATATATATATATAATATTCAAGAGACTGTCACAGGAGTGCAAGAATTATCCTAATGTGCTGAGCCACAAGCCAAAAGCTTTAGGTAATGTATAGGCATCAAAGAGGCAGGGAGAGGGGTTAATTATCTATTTTCTCATTAAACAGTGCAGGGGATTGCTGGGAACGAGATAATCTAACTGATGAGGCTGGTGGGTTTTACTCATGTAAATCTCAGCTGATTTGTGAGATTCCAGCACTGCTGGCCTCCAGCAGAGGCTGATGGGCAGTAGGGAAATTAGTTGCTAGGTTGGTCAACAAGAGCTTGTACCATAGAAGCCTCCTCCTAGATTTTATTTTGGCACTCTCAGCTGGGGAGGACAAGATCCAACCAATCATTTTCAGTTAGAACTTGCTATAATGAATATGAAAGTATTTGATTTTTTTTTTCCCGACATTTTGATGTTGTTTTCATAGTCAATACTTCCCTTCCTGTAAACTCTGGAAAGATTTAATTTTCTATTGCCAAAATCATTTTTTTTTTCTCAATAAACATGAATTTGCATGGAAAACCTAAATCAGTATAACTTAGAATAAATGCTACAGGAAAGGGTGAAAGGAGAGAGAAAATCCTATATGGAGTCTTTTAGAGGTATAAATGATTGTAGCTCCCACTGCAGTGCTTTACACCAACCAAAAACTTGACACAGTTTTTTCCTTGTCAGGGAAGGTTTGTTATTTTGTTCATGGATCCATTGGCTGGACTTGCCCTCCAAGGTGAAAAATCGCAGGGGGTGTGGATGAGGCACTCTCTTCTTCCCTGTCTGCTCTGGGGTCTAGGTAGCCTTTTCTGCCCACCCTTAGTCCTGGAAGTATAGCCTGTCCTTTAAGGAAGAAATGTAAGCAAGTTGATTTATTGGAAAACATCAATACATTTGTTGTTTTTTATACTATAATGCTTGCCCTATGATGAATGTGCAGTTAAAAAATCTAGGAGTGTGAGGTTGTGATTCATTAAATAGTTTTTATAAGCAAAAATTGAGCTGAATAAAAGGACAATTCACTTGAGTCAGAATGTTAAAAACTTCTCTGTTTTTCTTACAAGAAGATGTTGTTGAATTGCTAGAAATGAGTCACTGTAAGCATCAGAGAACATTTTTCATCAGCAGCCTTTTATGTATGATCTAGAAACAGAATAATTTTTAGTGAAAATACACCTCCAAGTAGAGTTGGGTTTATTTTATTTTATAGTGAAACCGCTAGTTTTCTGAACAGAACAGTTGTAAAAATTGGTATTTGCATTTTATTGCTTTTAGTTTACTTCTGTATAAATTTTGGGAAGTTGACAGCTGTCAGATTAGTGTTTTTCTTTTATTTGTTTAGATAAATGTTTAGCTGTGAAGATCCTTGGAAGGTAAGTGATACACTTTCTTCAGATGTGACTGAATACCAGATCACTTTGTACACAGGAAGGTTGGTTAATATGGCATAGGGCTTTCAGTGAGGGTCAGCTGTCTGTTAGATGGGCAGACATGGGGGTCGCAGTCTGTTTGGCCCTCAGGGCCTATTCCCGGTGCTGGCTCTGAATCATGAGTTTCTCATGGTTTCTCATCATGGTTTCTCATCATTTCATGGTTTCTCATCAGAGAAAGGTCTGTTGTCAGAAATTTGAAGTCAATTGTAAAAGGATGCCTGTTGCTTTCTGCATGACACATTTTTGTTGTCATTTTGGGTCAGATGAATACTTAACAGTTGGTCCCATCTCTGAGATTTTATGAAGATTTGATGCTGAGCACTTCAACCCTCTCTCTTAAATCATGAAGAAATTCATTATTGGTTCTAAGGGAAAGGAAAGCATAATCAGAAAACTTTCCAGAAAAATAAACAAACAGTCCTTTGGAGAGGAACTGCTGTAAGAAGTTGAATCTAAAGGGATGAAGAGAGGATTAGAAAAAGGAGGCTGAGCACTTCTACCCTATCTCTAAAATCATGAAATTTATTATGGGTTCTAAGGGACAAAGGAAGAGGGAGTTACTTCCCTTTCTTGCATGTAATGTAGTAGTAAAAAGCTGTACGCTTTATCTTACTGACTTGGACACTTGTCTTGTTTTATCTCTGTAGTTTCCTGTGAGTTACAGCTGTTAGATTTTTTATTTTTTTATTTTTTTTTTTTTCCCCAGAAAGGTTGATGCTACTTAAAACAGCCTCATCCCCTTTCTTAATGCTCCATATTAAAAGCTGGATGTTGACCAACTATATTTTACTTGCTTATTGTTTACCATTTCTGTTCCTTGGATTTGCTACTCTAAGTACAAGAAGCAAACTGTTTTAGAGGAAATGTACTTGAAATGTCTAAAAATAATTGGAGAGGTAGGGGAAACAGAGCACTAACAGCAGAGGGGAAGAAACAATATTCTAAAAACACCTACATGCTACATTGAATCTTTTATCTTTTATAGTTTTCTGTTTCCATTGGTTTCTTTGTGTAAGGACTGAAGGGCACCGAATCTAGAAGTTGCAATCTTGCAACTGCAAGACAATACTGTGACATCATTGATGAAACTAGAATTTGACTGTAAATACACTGAAAGAATGAGGAAGAGGTAAGCTACAGCAGGTCTAGTGCCCAATAGTGAAGGAGTTAATGCAGAAAAGATGAACGTTTAGTCCTGACAAAGGGTTTAGAACGAAAGTGAGAATGGAGAACAAAAGGTTAAGGGATCCCTAGGTAAATCAGAAATTAAAGGGATTGTGAGATCCTTTCTGGAGTTTCTAAGTAAGTAGCCAGAGCATTATCAGAACCACTAAGGAAAGATCTTTGGTACTGTTTTTCCACATGTCCCCAGAAAATAGGGAAAAAAAAATATTACCTGTATTAAGAGAGCGAAGAAGAATGAAGGTCAGAAGGAATTAGTTACTCTGACTTAGTTGGTTAGTGTACTACATGGAAAAGGAGTGGAAGTGATTAAACATCGAAGGAAGTATCTAGATGTTCAGAAGGCCTTCCACAGAAAGCAAGAAAAAGTTAAATGACATCAAAACTGATAAAAAAGTATAATGAGGGATTAAAACCTGTTTCCAAAGCCATGGTGTATAAGGTATGAAAGTCAAATTTTCCAGTTGGTGTCAATAATTTATGTTTCATGAGAAGAAGTCTTTAAAACTGTAAATAGCTTATTGCTGAGAACTCCAAAAAGTGAATCTAAACTCTGGTGGGGAAAAAGCATCAAACAGCTTTACTGAGACTCATTACTGTATATTAAAAGGTCGTCAGAAGAAACATTCTGACTTTTTTTTGCAGAGATGTAGTGGGTTTACGTGGCAAGGTTTTGGTAGCAGCGGGCCATATGGGTGGCTTCTGTGAGAAGGATCTAGAATCTGCCCCATGTTTGGTAAGGGCCCCACTGCTGACCAGAGCCGAGCCAGTAAGTGATGTTGTTTGCACCTCTGTGAGAATATTTTAGACAGGGAAAAAAATGCTGTGATACACAGCAGCTGGGAGAGTGAGAGGAGTGAGGAACAGCCTTGCAGGCACCAAGGTCAGTGAAGAAGGAGGGGGAGAGGTGCTCCAGGCACCGGAGCAGAAGTCCCCTGCGGCTTGTGGTGAGGACCATGGTGCTTGGCCACCCACCCAAGTTAAACCACCACAATTTGTACGCAGGCCGACAGAGTGAACAATTAAGTGTACGTGTATATGTGAAATTGGTAGAGTATTTGTGGAAGCCAGCATTTCAAAGCAAGATGGCACAGATAAAAAGACAGATGACTTTTTTTTTTTTTTTTTTTTTAAATGAGTAAATTATATTTGCGAAGAAACATAAACTCAGAACTGAAGGATTTGGTAGCATATGACCAGGTCATGGCTTATTCATGGAAAACTCTGGAGACCTTCCAGGTGTAGCAATATGGACAATATTCTCTCAACAAAAGAGGTACAACAGGTAGTTTCCTCTTTATTCATCATGTCCAGAAAAAGTTTTGCTTCTTTTTTTGCTTCCTTCTAGGAGCATGTACAGTTTCTTCTAAAAAGCAATAGTAGTATTTTTGTAGCTGTTGTAGTTTAGGGGCATAAGAAGTAAGGTCTGTAGGGAGAGAGAACATTAAGTCAAAATATAGACAAACATTTAATCATACAGAAGCTCTTCCACAGAACATAAACAAGAAAAAATGCCAAATGAAAAACCATCAGTTCTGAGAACTATTTCTATTTTTCAAGATGAATCACCTGATCCAAGATACTACCTCTCCCTGCAGATCTCACCTTGTTTATTTGCTGGAGAGGTAAAGTCATAGGTTTTATATTCATTCTCTTATGCTCTATCCATACCCTGGAAGTGTAGCAATAGTAATCCTCTCAAGAGTTGACCTCAGACCTACAGAAGGCAATGGAGTCATGACTGCATTGCTGTTACAGGAAGAACAGCCAAAAGCACAACAGACACCAGTATGGTCAGATCATGCTCCATTTTATTACCCAAATAGCCTAGCTTTTATAGTGAACTTAACAGGGGCAGATAGTGTCTGGCACTAGATTATTGGTCAAAAGCACTCAAGCAAACAACTGCAAGAAACAACCCCACCTGCAAGAAATCAACCCCCTTGTGATTAGCAGTCACGTAGACCTTGTCCTTGAAGCCAGCTGCTGGTAACAATGTTTTTCTAAATTCCTCAATTGGGCGATATGGGAACACTGTCATGGGAACTTCTGATAGTTGCCCTGGTAGCTTGGTTTGCTCAGCTACAGCAAGCCGTGGGATCTTTGCTGTTTCAAAAATCCCTCAACACATTGCAGTGGCAGGGATGGCTCCAAACCAGACAGAAGCCAAATGTAAGGCCTCTGTCCTGGCAGTCTGTGTCTTGCCTTCATGAGTGATTTGGTAGTGCAAGCCTGATTTGGTTCAGAGGACGTGCTTCAGCTACACCTGAAGTTGGACTTAATGGATTCATGCCATGGGAGAAAACACAGTTCTGTTTTTCATGGTGTCTCTGGAGTAACCAGAAAGAAACAGTGAATCATAGTTGTAGAGTGTTCCTTTAAGGGTTTCCCTGGTCTGTGGGGATGGTGCAGAGGAACTCAAAGTGTAATGTGTGTGGTACAGTGGCATCCGTTAATCTGCCTCATCCACCAAAGAGTTTAGCAGCAACAAGTCCCCTGCGATATTATAAGAGGATATTAAACTGTGGTTGCTAGTGACAGGGGAGACAGTCTAGTGATGAAACAAGTTTTAGTCTCAGTGGAGCTCCTGGTTTCGTTTTGATTGTCCAAATAGAGAAAATAACAGAGATGTCTACATTTTGGGGAGTGATAGGAAAGACAGCAGAGGCTGTCATGCTTATTTGTAAACATGTAGGACTGTTTTATCAGCCTATGGTTTAATTTTCTGACTTAGCTAGAAATACCTTATAAGAACACATCTACTGCTTCTATGCTTGGGCTCAAAGCAGGTTTATATACTGGTTGATAGTACCAAAGGGTGTGAGGGTCTGTTGAAAGAACAATTCTTCCCTGTTCCTTAATTTCTGAGTGAAATGAAATGGAAATGAGTTTAACAGCTCATGGGCCATATGTTGTGCTTTAATTTTTATGCTTCTTCTATCGTGAATTTTTAGGCCCCTTTCTTGTAAGATGGTCTTACAGGCTAGCAATAACCCTCACTGACAAGAGTTTAGGGAGGTATGCAATATATGTGGAGAGAATGTGAGAGGCCCTGAGGAAATCTTTCATTGTTTTTGCCTCATTTTTTCCCTCTTATGCAATCCAAAATTCTTTTACTTTTTAGTCCCATGACTGAGGAGTTGCATTAATTTTGGACTAGTAGGAAAGATAGGGATGAAGTAGAGTAGGTGTTTAAGAACAAAGGCTGCAGTGTAAGTTGGAAAATGCTCAGAATATGTGACATTAGCCACCTGACTAGGCAACGATTCCCCTTGTGTTCTCTATCTTCCTTCTTTCTTTTTCTTGTGCAGTGATGAGCTCAGCTGGACAATGTAGCCATGTGCTTGAACTAAACAGTGAAGACTTCCCCTGATTTCCATCAGCTTGCAGGACTAATGAAGTACTATAGTTTGTAATAGAGTAATATAGACTTACACCACATGGTTGTATATACTACCCAAGAGAGTTGCTAATGAAATATTACCTTGCCAGACAAAGATTTGTCTAAAACCTGTAGGTAGATTTTACATACCCAAGTCTAAGCATGTAGTTCCTAAAATTCTGCTCGCTCTCTGGAGAGCCTGAATGGATGCAGATTTTCATAGCTAAATTTACTTGCCCAAGTATTAAGTGAAATGCTGCAAATATGCAATTGAAACAGCCACCACCTTAGCAGGATTGAGTTGAAATCTTTTTTTAACAGCTAAGCCTGATTAAGTTTCACAGCAACACAGAATGAGGTTGTAGTGGACACTTGGAGGTCATCTTATCCTATGCCCTACTCAAGTGGGGCCACCTGGAGCTAGCTGCCAAGACAATGCTCAGTTGGCTTTTGAGTATCACCAAGAATGGAGAATGCACAAACACCCTGGGCAATATATTCCAGCATCTGACCACCTTTACAGGAAAAAAAACAACAACAACAAAAAACAAAACAACAAAAAAAACAAAACACAACAACACCTCTTTCCTATGTTTAAATAGAATATTTTGGTTTCAAAAATCAGGTGTCTGTATCCTTTGAGGTGTCTCATTTGATAGGTCTGCTTAGATGTGCATAGCTGAGAATGCTAACAGTATCTGCTAGGACTTGAACAGAAGCTCCATGATATAACCATGCCTTCTGTGTAGAGATTTTAGTATTCTCCTTCCTTTTCTCCCCTCTGCTGACACCTGTATACTAGTTCTTTCTTTGTACTTGCTCTTCCATTTTGTATACAAACATATATCAAGGTGGCATTCTCCTTGTCACTGATACTTTAGGTCATGTACTCTTTCAGAGATGTAAAAAATAAATAAATTGAAATCTAGTCTAATGCATGTAGAAATACCCACAGTGCTTCTTCCACTCACTCCCAATGACGATATTAAAGACAGAGCTGAGGAAGCCGACCTGTGGAGCAGCGAGTTGAGTGGCACTGCTCTGGTGTATCCTGACTGGAGATAAATCGAAACTGACTAGAAAGAGTAACTGCCAAAATGAGTGAAAGACAAAATTTAACAAGCAGAATAAAAGGGCAGAATGTAGCTTGGTTCTTTGTAATTTATTCATTATTATTTTTACAAAGGTCAGTTCAGGAACTGGAAGATCTACTTACGCTGTAAAAGGTAAAAGGGAGTGTTTCTTAGATTCACTAAACTAAACTTTGGTCATCACGTAGATATTTGGCTTGCTGTTGATATGCTGAAGGGTTGCTGTTCAGATATTTCTGTACAATTTATATCCTACCTTCCACTGTGTTTATTTCAGACTAAGCTCTGGGGGAGGTAGCTAGATTTGTATTCTGACAGTAGATTGGTTGAACAATAGTCAGGGCAAGAAAAGAGTAAACATTAAGCCTAATTTTTTAGGACAGGAAGTGAATTATAAAGCAAAGCAAAACAAAAACACACACATACACCAAAAAACCCAACACACCAACACACAAGAAAATCCTACACATCAACAAACTAAACTATTAGTTAATAGCAGGTGTATTATTCAATTCTGTGAGACCTGGGACTTAGAAGATAGAAATTTAGTCAGTTATATATCTATTTGCCAACTAAAAAACAGGCCAGACTCAGGATCAGTAGCAAGTTTCTTCTTAGGCTCCCATTATTTGTAAAAGATACAAAGGATGAATAGTCAGGAGGGTAGCCTTGTAAATCTGAATCAGACTGGACCTAAGGTGTAATACTGAGCTAGATTATTGATAAGAAAATTATCATCGTACACATAACAGCCCTTTTCCTGGATGCAAAGCACAGCTGTGTGAACCAGTAGAGCTCACTGCTCTTTAAATGATTCATTACAGGAGAAGGGCAGCTCATCATCTGCACATGATCTTCCCATCAGCTGACCTAGCTGAGGCTTTTGCAGGGACACGCTAAATGGATGCATATCCCAGGACTTTTAGTCACACTCTGTCCAGCCGTATGTCTCCTGGTCATGCTGATTTTCATCATGCTGTGGTCTAGGCCAGTAAAAGTTAATGTAAATGCAGAACAGACTTAGATCACTGACTGCAAACTGCTTTGAGGTAGAACAGAAATAAAAACAAGCCTTTGGATTGGCATGAAGGTGTCTGGATAGTGCTAACAAGTGAAATGTGAGGCAATTCAGAAATGTAGTTTCTTCACTGGTTGTCTTCTGGCTCGAGTCCCTTCATGCCTTGTCCCAAACAGCCTTGCAGTGACTCACGATGTAGGCTGTTCTCATCCTCTGTGTCAGGCAGGAAGGAGCCTTTGGAAAAGCTGCAAAGTGTGAGGGTGGTACTAAGGCATGTTTGACAGCCAGCTGCAAGGTTTAGAGATGGCCTTCAGGAAGGGTTTCTGACTGTTGAACATGAACTGTGGTGGAGAGCAGGAACTAATAGGCTTGTTTGTGGGGCATGATATAAAAGTTTTCATCTCTGTCATCACTTCAGAAGGTGTTTATTTGTAACTGAAATAAGTTTAAGTCAAGCTGCTGTTTACAAGCTGTTGTGGAGCAGTTAGCAAGGCAGATGAAATATCACTGCCCTTTATTTTCACCTAAGGTAACAGGAGCGTGAGGAAGCAATCACAGCCAGAGTAAAAGTCCCGAGCAGCATTTTCCTGGCTCTTTGCCAAATGTTCAATCGTAGTTGCTTGTTGTAATACCTGGCATGCTAAGCAGGCTTATATTCCTGGCTACTCATGTGATCTCTTTTACGAGTATTAAATCTGCATAAAAAGATTAATGGGACCTGCCAGAGAACCTGCCTCTGTCTACAGAGTTGCTAATTGCTGTTCACACATTGTCACAATATTGTAGGGTTTGTTTCTCATCTGTGATGCTTATTCCTGATATAAAGAGGCACCCACCAAGTGGCAAACTTACTGTCCATGCAATTTTCATCTCACATGGACTGGCAGGACCCTGAGCATCCCACTTTCCCACAGACTGGATAGTATCCATCAGTTAGTTGTTCAAGGACAACAGCCACAGCGCAGAAAGACCTTCACCATCCTCCTTATTTTTGTTAGTGTTCCTATTCCTGAATGTTGCTAGGTCAGCTCAGTTCTGGAGTAATGTTTTCTCTCCCTCTCATTTTGCTCTTTGCAACCTTGCTTTTAAATGCATCTCTGTGAAATGAAGCCTTAAATAACCACCATTAGCAACAGTCCTGGACACCCATGTAAAAAAAAAATATAAATTCATCAGCGGTAGTGAATGTTATTTACTTACTTGAAGTCAAGTAGGTGTAAGATATTAAAAGACATATATATATATATATTTAATTTTCCCCCGTGTGTGCTTACTAGTTGCAAATAATTCTCTCCTATACAATAAACTGTTTTGCAAGGGGCTAATTCCACCTCCAAATGGAACAAGGCCTGCACCCATAATAACCTTCAAATTATGTTTCATTGTCTTCAGGTGGCTCTCATAAGGTTCTGCTGTCTCTGTTAAGATAATGGAGGCAGGGCAGCTTAGGCCCTGACCCACAGTTTTCAGTTTGAATTTTGCACTACTCAGAAAGACTTTTAATTCCCTGAAGGACAGTTACTGTTGAGTGTGAAAGGATCATTGCAGTGGCTAGGGCAGGAACTAGAAAGTGAGATTTCTGTTACGTGCTAACTTTCTGATGTCAGGAAAGGTTGTTTTGCTCCAGATCACTTGTTTGAAAAGTTGTCTGCAAGGCCAAAAAAGTTGTCATAGTAGGAGTTGATTTTAGAATAAATGTGTACAGAGTTCTGGTGACCTCAGTTAGTCTGCAAGTGACATCCTTTGGCTAAAGCTGAAGCGATACTACTTTTGCTGTTGCAGTAGGATGTTGTTCTTAGCAACCAGGGCAGGGATATTAAATAATCTTGTGCCAATTTTCTATTTTATGCTTTATTCTACTTTTCAATCTGGTTTTATATGTGAAGTAGTATTATGCAACTGGAAGGGTGTGTGAGGGATGAATCTAACCTTTAGAAAGTTTCCGTCCATCTCCCTTCTCTGTGGATGAGATAGCGAATAGCTGGTCGAGCAGCAAGCACAGTCTGGCTAGCCAAATGGCTCATTCAGAGCATCCTTACAGCCTGACAAAGAGATTTGTCAGCAGTGGCTGTTGGTGCTGAAACCAGGGAAGTATGGGAGGACCAGCAGCTGCTGTATGGTACAGGGAAGGGAGCTGGAAGAGAAGGTGGCATGAGAGTGGTTGAGAGATGCAGAGATCTAAACCCTAGGTCCACTTCTCATCTTTCGTGCTCTATTTTTCCCCCTTTCCTCACAAACCATTTAACATACTGAACAGATAATACCACCTCTCTGCAGTTTGAAGCAAAACTATGTAGATACCATAGAAGAGTTTGCAACTATAATGCGTGTGACTGATGAGGGGCAACGTGTGCCTCTGGTGAAGCATGTATTCCCTCTGTTTCTCTGTATTGCATGCCGACAAGTCATGAATATCCTGTGGCAGCTGCCTGAAAAGGACTCACTGCAAATTTCTCAAAAGGTACTTTGCAACTTCCTTTCATGCCATTTGCCAGAAGTTTGAGTCATGCAAAGTGACTGAGTGGCTGCATCCATAGACTGTAATCGTGAAGTGCAAGCTGTTCAGGCAGCTCTGACAGTAGCAGCCTGAAGAAAGAGGACATGGTAGTACATGATGAACTGACTGCTTTCAGGATGGTGGCACACTAATAGAGCCAGGCATATGTTGTCACCATTTTTTCTGTGCATATCCTTTAACTTGCTAAGCAAAATTTTTCAGACCTAGATTTTTCTTCCCTCATTACATTAACTTATAATGCATATGCACATTTCTTCTTAAAACATTTGCCAAATCTGTAAATCTGCCCTGAATTCTGTGGGGTTGGGAAAAAAAAAAGTTGTTAAATAAAGAATTTTAAGATAAAGCTGTTTATAGGGCAGCAATACTTAGGCTATCTCCCATCTTGCAGCAGCTTCGGACATCATTCTCACTGAGAACAACTTGAACATGGAGGATTGAGTGCTCATAACAAAGCGCTCACAAAATGCACTACACAAGTCATTTCAACAAAAATACATTTTGATCACACTTGTGTGTGTGTGTGGACTGCTATTGGCTTGTTTAGCAGTCCTATCAAAAACTATGCTGTTGGTTTACTTGCTGTGCCATATTCACTTAGCTCTGAGTCATTGTGAGTTCAGGCAGAAATTATCTACACACATCTTCTTTGTATTTAAATCATATAAAGCAATCTGCTTCATGGCATGTAAGTCTTGACTCAAAGATCTGGCTGGATTAGCAATGCAGGCACAGCTGGAGTTACAGATAATGGATAACATCCTCAGCTGGTGTATTGTATTCACTCTAATTCCAGTGAAACCAACAGAGCTATACTAATTCCTACCATCTGAACAGCTATACTTTTTTTGCAATTGCTCTCTTTCTCTCAGCTGCCAAAGCTTATGTTTGGGCCTTTGTGCCTCTCCAACAGAACTTAATGATATCCCTTGTGCCTGAATAGGGCAGAGTGCCCTATAAACAATAGGTTTTCTTGCAAATGATTGAATATTAATGCTAGGAGGTGCTTTTGGTTTTCCTTCAAAGCGAGGTGTATGCAGCACTTCTGGAGTACCAGATCTAGGTCACTTGTGAGGTATTTGTGATTTTTATGAGAGTTTTCTTTTGTAATGAAGGTAGCATTAAACTAAGGATTGCTATTTAAATTAGTAATTCATGAAACGGTGTCATCTTGTAACCCTTAATTAATCAGACATTTCCTGCTTCCTTTACCATTTTAGTTAGTTACACTTATGTATCTGCTCTCCAGATGTCTGTCTACAATCAAACACAAACAAATACAAATTACTGCCGAAATTTATAACATACAAGCCTATCATTCTTAAAGACACAGGATAATAATTTCTGAATGATTTCCAAATGGTGGAAAATTTTCAGTGCAGAAAGTGACACTCCAGCATTACTTCTGTGTCTATTAGAAAGAGTAGGATTGAAGTAATATGGACAAATGAAGCACTTGTTCCAATGTAATTTAATAGCCTTGCATTCCATGTGATAACATAGACAATTTCCTATTGTAAGTGCAGTTGTTCAGTTGGGACAGCTGTAGAGCTTTGGATCCAGCTGCACTGCAAGTCATCTCACCTAACTGTGAGCATCACAAAGCCTAGGGTATCCTTGAGGCTTATGCAGCTGATGGGAAGAGAGAAGAGCACCCTGTGGAGATGAACTGCTCTCTGAAGGTGCTTTATTGCTCTGAGCAGACAACGGGTACTTAAAATGACCTGTTTAGATTAAGATTGGTATTAGCCTTTCTCTCTTGTGTTAAAGAGAATAGGCAAGAGCATGTATGTTTTGGCTGAGAAAGTGCCAAAAGGAATTGGTTTGAAAAGCAGTGTCCTTAATCCAGCCTAGAAGAAAAGCAATTTATAGACAAGGGAATAGGAGATTTCCACTGTCCCAAATACTGGCTGGGACCTGAGGCCTGATCCACATGAATTTGAACTGAAATGTTAGAACAGTTCCTTAGCCTCCCTGCTGCATATTATCCTTCTTTCCGTTGCAGTGACATCTAAAGAGACAAGGATGCAATCTGCTAGGCAATGTGTGAGTAAAGAACAAAAGGTAGTTTCCTCCCAGGTTGCTGGCACTCTCCATCATCTCTGGCTATCAGAGATTTAGGTTGGCTTTAAACTGATAAAAGAAAGGAGAAGCTGCCTTGCACGTGAACAATGTTTACAGCTACTGGGTCACATTTTAATTAGTATGTTTGATAACTACCAGCAGCTTTCAATTTAAAAATCCTGTTCTATATCACAAATTTTGATTTATTACTGTTGTGCAATAAACTTAATGTGGCTCTTGTTATCTGCTTGCTAGCACTGTGGAAACAAAAAATTGTTTGCTAATGATTGTTACTGCAAAGAGACCAAAGCAATCAATCTGCACATGCCATTCCAGGAAAGAGTATAATAAACCCAACTCTTTCTGTTATATGAGTATATATGCATGTCTGACAGAGTTTACTTCTGACAAACCAGCCTTGTTGCTGTGCAAATAGCTGGTTATTTTGTTACCTGGAAGGTCCAATAAATAAATAAATAAATAAAAATAATTATTTTGAGTTGCAAGAAATGTTTTGCAGGGATCAGACCAGAGAATTTCATTTTGTTTTGAAGCAATAAAAGTATTTCTATTTGAGGAAAAAATGAGAACTGAAATACAATTTAAAGTGAAACCTTGGCTCTATTTTGTTTAGAATATATCAAAACAGCTTGCTATTTTTCCCCTCCAGCTCTTATTTCAATTTCTTCTCCTGAGTTATATTGTTTACATCTACATGAATTTGTGGGATGATTTGGATCTAATAATTTTGGATAGAAAGTTCCACCAAAAATGTTGCCTAATTCCCATCAGTTAAGGTCAGTAAACAGAAAAAACAAAAATCTGATTCAAACTCTTAATAGTCTTTTGTGCTCGTAGTAGCAGTTTATCTCCCAAATCTTACTCTGCATTTGCAAATATGTCATTAAGAGTAGAATATGGGTCTGTTTTATAGGAAGCCTAAAGCTAGTAAGAACAAGAAGCTTTTGTTCAAGAAGCAGTTGAAGTTGTAATTTCACATTATTTTTATTCAGCAATGAAGAGATCCCTTCTAGCCATGATTAATATTAGTAAATATCCCAATGTCTCCAAAAGGCTGTCACTGTTGTTTCCTGTGTATATTGTGGTGTCTATACCTTTAAATTCATGTGATTTCTTTAGAAAGTGTAATCGGACATTTTTATTGTGTATAGCAGGGAATGCTGTCCAGTATTTTGAAAGACGATGTTTTGACGACTACCCATAAAACAGCAGTCTGCTTCTGGCCAACAGAATTCTAACGTTCATTTTTCTAGGAATCAGCCAGCCCATAATACACACGACAGCAGTAACATAGTATTTATTAAAAAAAAAAAAAAAAAAAAAAAAGAGGCTATACTATTCCATTTTTAATTCATTGCAGTGCATTTACAGACTCCATAAAAGCTTTAAGCCATAGTGCACATTCTTCTAAAAGGTTAATGCTATGACTAAGGAGATGTGCTCTAGTAAAGCAGCCTTTGCTCTTAGGTGCAACTTTGCAGCCTTACAGAACGAGCACTGCTACCTGTTTTGCGCTAATGTTTTTAAGTGTTGTGCGTACAGCAGTTCCAATATTTGAACAATAAAACTGAGGAGTAGCCCTGTCACAATAGTGACAGTATAATTGGTGTTGCCCATTATGGTTTATGACTTTCTCCTGCAGCTGAAGGTAATTACTGATATATTGGTCACCTTCAAAGCCAGTCTCAGGTATAGATGCAGGCACCATCAGTTCTGAGCTTCATTGCAGCTCAGCTCCATGATGAAGTTTTCTGCGTATTTGTGGTATGCTGCTAATTGATTTGCTTTTGACTGGACGCTTTGGTCAGTTTGAGTGTGAGGAAAAGCTCCTTTCCCTGCTTTGTATTTAAAGGGACAGAGTGGGTGCAATCTCTGCAGTTTAAAACTACACTAGGAGTGAGAAGACAATAGGTTAATTGATTATAGAGAAAAAGTTCAGTCTTTTAGCTGAGCACTAGAAGTGACACCTAGTAAAGAGAGTCTCAGACTGAAAAAGCCCATACGGCTGAGCTGGGTGGATGGGTTACATGTGGCAGCACTGCCTACTGCTTCACTGTGTTGTAGCAGAATTGAAATATGAACCTATATTCTCTTGGCAGGGCATTACGAGGTCCTAATCCCCACCAGCTTGTTACTGAATTATGCTATGAACCAAGAAAATCAGCTTTTCCTTGTTTGCTTATTGTTCTAATGAGTTAAAAATAAGCCAAATAAGTTTACACTTCTGAAACTTTTGATGTTTCAAAAAATAAACAAACAAACCAATTAACAGATAATCAGCTTATTTACAGATTTTGAATCACTGACTCAGGTTAAAGCATCTTTACAGTAGTTGATGAAATCCCTCAGGTTGTCTGTTCTTCAGGTAAACTTTACATTTCTGGCCCTTTTCCATAGAATCACAGATTCAGATACAAACACCTTATGCCTTAGGCATGTATTTACTTAGAAAACACTTGAGGTAGATTTAAGGGCTACCTGTCTTATCTTCTTGCTACTGATGCGAGGCAAAACTTGTGGAATTTGGTGCATTTTCTGTGGCTTTTGCTTAATTCTTCTCTGAGTGCAGTGCTAGCAAACTGGCAGAGCTTTGCACTGAAGTTTCATGTTACTGACTTTCCTTGGAAGTAGTAACTCCTAGCAGGATGCAGGAACAAACTGGAGAAGAGGTCATTATATTTTAAATCACCACATTGAATGTGAGTCAAAGCCTGCAGCAATTCTGCTAATCCATCCAACTGTTTCTGTTTAGCTTTCCGTGGTGTAATGTAACCCCTTTTAAATAATCATCCTTTTTTCTTGTCCTTCCTATAGGGCATCAAACCTAGAAGTGTTACTCTTGTGTGGCTGATGGTCATTTACCTCTATCAGCATCAGTCTCTTGTTGTTGTAACTTAACCAACATCATCAAAAAAAAATCAGCCCTGAGACGTAAGTGATTTGTGATGGGTATACATTGCTTAGGGGGAGGAAAAAAAAAAAAAAAAAAAAGAAAATAGGTACTGGGAACTCATAGTTGTTCAGTGTATGATAGTAGGACAGTTGCAATAAGCCATGCTGTGATGATATCTGGAGGCAACATTATACATGTAGTCCACAATTTTGAACACTCTGCAGAGATCCTCGCTATTTTTCAGTATCCACCATCAGTCTGTTTGCTTCAGCACTGTAAAAGCTTACATGCTCTTACTGAGAGTTCCTGGTATAGAATGAGAGGGAAGAGCTTACAGTAAAGTTTTTTCAAATCAGCAGAAGTGAGAAATTGATTCCTGAATTACACAACAACCATGCTAGCTAGGGATGGGTAGGAAACAGCTGTTTTCAACATCAATGATTTTCTCCCCAGATAACCCTTCATAAAAATCAAAATACCACTTTTTGTTATTCTGATGATCTTACATAAACACATGAGTCAGAGTGCTTAAGGACTAAAAGGGGAGTAGAGGTGGTTTCCCTCTCTGTTACACCAAGCCCTTGCTTTCTTCAGCCCTAGGCTAGTGCAATATTCTGGATTCTGACTGTCCAGACTTATTTAGCAGAGTCACAGAGGAAAGGACTGTGTGTCCACCTTGCTTCTGGCAGTACATCTGCCCCTCAAGAAAGAGATACTTTGAGCAACGGTTTAACAATGAAGGTGAAACCGTTAAAAATACTTGGCCTTTACATTTTGTTCTGCACTCACTTTTCCTTTACCTCAGTACAAATTAAATGAAAGAAGTTCAATAAATGTATGCTGAAGAGATTTGGGAGTGAAAGGTGTTGTTTGAAATCCCTAAGATGATTAAAGCTTATTTCCTAACTTATCTTTGACTCAATTACATTAGAGTTTGCTTCCTGTTGGACGTTGTTGCCTGGGAAGCAAAAGCAAATGCCCATGGGTCCACAGCTAATAAGTCAGTTCCTTATTGGTTTTGGAGGCCTGTTTTCAAAGCAGTCAACAAAATCAGTTCATGAAAATACTGTGTGTGTTGCTGTGTATTATTTTTGTTATAAGAGGCACCTGTGTGTTGTCATACTGTGGAGGATGTCAAATCATCAATGAAAAATGGGGATATGAAGAGGAAGAGGAAAGCACTGGGAAATGAGGTCTTGTTAACTTCTGGGTGTTCATGAGATGCTCTTGGAAGGTAAGGAGGAAAGGCAAACAGAGGAGAGAAAAGAAAGGGAAGCTGTGTGAAATACTGTGTGGTGTAGGTATAAGCTCCAAAATAATTCATTAGAAAATGTTACGAAATTTCACTTTGTGCTAAAAGTCAATTACCAAGGGTTCCCTAGAGAGGTGTGAGTTTTTCTGGATGAGAGCATGTTACTGAACTATCTGAGTTTAATTGTTACTTTGCTGGTGTTCCCGTAAGCAAAATAAATGGTTTTGCTGTCATGATTGCAACTCCGATTTCCAACTGAATGAAATGTGAGAAATAAAAATGGGATTTATTTACATAGATATAAATCCAAGTCCAGCAGAATTAGACATTTGCAGTAATGGTTAGGCTACGTTTTCTTCCCCAGAGCTGTGAGGGGAAGCCATTATTTCAGAATCTTAAATCTTTGTGAGCGTGTTGCATTATTTAATTTTTAATTCACTGACATTTGGTCATTCGTGCAGCCTGAAATCTCTAACAGACCACCAAAAAATCAGTCTGACATTGGCCTAGCTACAAAATCACTTGTAAAGGCCTCTCCTCATCTACATAACAACAGAGGACACCCTTGGCATATCTGGCTATCGATGAGGAAAAACACTCCCAGTCAACCATGATGAAGGCTAGATCAAAGGGCTGATCAATATTTACTGTGAAGTCAAACCTGCTCAGGTAATGCTCTGCAGTACTGACCAGGAGACAGATTCTCTCATTTTTATGGTTTGCTTGTTTTTCTTTTAGTGTGAGTGAGGCAGGTTAGGTAGACAACTTTCTAAACTTGCTGCTGGGGCTTTTGGCATAGATGGAGCAAGTGGACTTTGAGAATCTTTGGGAGCAACTCTGATGGCTATTGTTACTCCTTGTTAAATTCTGCAGAAGCCACTTGGTTCCGCTGGACAGCAGGTCTCCTTGGGTGACATAATGAATCAATAATCGCAGATGTATCCCATTTATTTCACATCAGAAACAGTTGGATGCAGTCTGATTTTTTTTTCTTCCCTGTTTCTGCCCTTTAAACCTGCCAGTCACCGGTGACCATCCATCTTCAAATAGTTTCCCGAGGAACTTGGCTGGTTATCCTTTTCCTTTTCCACGTATTGTGCAGTGTTTAAAATACACTGCCCTTCCTTGAGGCTGTTTGTTGCCTGTGTGCATTTTAATTTGTTTCTCTCCCCTGTGGCTTTAAGGACCCTTCCTCTGAGGAGCTGAACATATCCTACAATGTGCCATGCATTTCCTTCCTTCTCTTCCCCTTATTTCACCCAACAGTCTCAAAGAGAGTAATGGGAGTAGAGGATGTGTAACAACACAAGCAGGCCCAGGTCCCCATTTGTAATCAGTAAGCTGCATTATGGGCATGTACACAAAATACATGAATAAAGACGTGAAAACAGCAGATCTACAGCTGGGGTGAAATTGTCACAACTGCAAACTGGAGCAGCTGTTGTATAAAAACAACTAAACTACCTCATATTCTGTGGCACTTTAGTTATAGCTGCATGAGCTATGTTTGTTCTCTACTGTTTGGTGTCTCAACAGGACAACAAGAAGGACTTCAAATGCCTGAGCAGCAAAAGAAAGACAAGTAAAAATGTGGGCCCTCTGCTGAACAGGGTGGGTGTCCTTGTGGTGAAGGCTAGAGAAGGCAGAATTACTAAATGTTTTCTTTGCTTCAGGAGTACCAGACCCTGGAGACGAGAGGAAGTCTGGAGATAGGATTATTTTGCCTTGGTTGAGGAGGGTCAGGTTAGAGTTTAGGTGAACTTGAGACCCACAAATCCATGGGCCCTGAGGGGATGCACTCACGAGTACTGAGCAAGCTGGTGGATGTTATTGCTAGGCCATTCTCCATCATCTTTCAAAGGTTGTGGAGAACAGGAGAGGTGGCTGAGGACTGGAAGAAAGCCAACGTCACTCCAGTCTTCAAAAAGGGCAAGGAGGACCCAGACAACTACAGGCTAGTTAGCCTCACCTCCATCCCTGGAAAAGTGACGGAACAGCTCACCCTGGTTGTCATCTCTAAGCTTGTGGAGAAAGAAGATGATCAGGAGTAGTCAGCCTGGATTCCTCAAGGTGAAGTCATGCTTAACCAATCTGATAGCCTTCTATGATGGAATGACTATCTCGGTAAATGAGGGGAGAGCAGTGGATGTTGTCTACCATGACAAGGTAGGGCTTGTCAAGGCTTTTAGCAAGGGCTAGGCAAGGCTTTTGACACCGTCTCCCACAACATCCTCATAGCTAAGCTCAGGAAGTGTCGGCTAAATGAGTGGACAGTGAGGTGGATTGAGAACAGCCTGCATGGCAGAGCTTGGAGGGCTTTGGTCAGTGATACATCCCAGTTGGAGGCCTGTAGCTAGCAGTGTCCCCAGGGGGTCAGTGCCAGGTCCGGTCTCATTCAACTTATACATCAACCTGGATGAAGGGTCAGAGTGCACACTCAGCAAGATTGCTTATGACACAAAACTGGGAGTAGTGGCTGATACACCAGAAGTCTGTGCTGCTGTTCAGAGAGAACTGGACTGGCTGGAGAGTCAGACGATGAGGAACCTTGTGAAGTTCAATAAAGGGAAATGCAGGGTCCTGAACCTAGGGAGGAATAACCCCATGCGCCAGTACTGGTTGGGAGCTGACCTGCTGGAAAGCAGCTCTGTGGAAAAGGAGCTGGGAGTTGTGTTGGACAATGAGCAACCACGAGTCAACAGGGTTGGCCCGACACTTTTGGCCTAGAAGCCCAATGGTATCCTGGGGTGCATTAGGAAGAGTGTTGCCAGCAGGTCAAGAGAGATTATCCCCCACCTCTACTCAACCCTGGTAAAGCCACATCTGGAGTATCTGGTTCTGGGCTCTCCACTACAGGGGAGACGTGGAGCTTCTGCACAGTCCAGTGGAGGACTACAAAGTTGGTTTAGGGGACTGGAGCATCTGTGTTATGAGGAAAGACCAAGAGAGATGGACCAATTTAGCCGGGAGAAGAAAAGACTGAGAGGGGTTCTTATTGATGCATACAAATATCTTAAGGGAAGGTGTCGAGATGAGGCCAGATTCTTTTCAGTGGTACCCAGCGATGGGATAAGAGACGACAGGCACAAACTGAAATACAGGATGTTCCACCTGAATGTGAGTAAAAACTTATTTACTGTGAGAGTGACAGAGTGCTAGAATGTCTTGCCCAGAAAGGCTGTGGAGTCGCCTTCTCTGGAGATGGTCAAAACTCACCTGGATGTGATCCTGTGCAACGTATTCTAGGTGACCCTGCTTGAACAGGGCGGTTGAAGTAGATGATCTCCAGAGGTCCCTTCCAACCTCAACCACTCTGTGACAGTGTCTATAAGCATGCTTTGTTTACCTTCTTCAACTGTAAAATTTTTATTGTGTAGGCTATGTTGGGGACATTAACAACCATTTCAGACACAACTTTCTAAGCGTGATAATAGTGACAAAGCCAGAAAAAAAAAAAGAAAAATGTCTTAATCATTAATGATGTTTATAGGATTATAGGCACCATGTTGTCCTGTTCTTAATTATAGTGTCAGCTGATTGGCCCTATGGTTCTGTTTACTGAATTTGGCAGAGGCTGGATGAGTGGAGCTAACTGTTCAGCATTGGGCCAACATGTAGCTTGTAGAGACAGCGGTGGAATCCCGGGTCTAGATTAACGTTCATTGGTGCTAGGAAAGAGAAAAATGATTTTGTTCAGCAGAGGTTAGCAAAACATGGAAAGGTTCAGAGAAGCCCTGCAGCATCTGAAACCTTTGGGAACAAACCATAGCCCAGAGAAGGCAATGGAGAGATTTTGAAAAGCATTCATACTTGCATATAAATCTGTGTCATTTTAGGTCACCTTTGTCTTTCTCACCCTCTCACAAACTAAACTCAACCTATGACTCCCTTCTGCTTTGCACATCACTAGTTTTATAAATCGATTTCCACATCATTTCTTTTTAATGTTTTGTTAGGAATTTGCTCACTGTGCTTTTACACAGCATCTCTCAAAGCATCTTTTCTCTGGCTCTGACCTCAGCCTGTTCCTAAGTGGTCTACATAACCTTTGCATCTTTTTTTCTCTTCTGCTTGTTTCATTATATGACAACCCCAGCCTTGCAACAAAGACAAGATTAGCAATATAAATGGCCTGCATCTGTGAGTTGATTTTATTCTGTGTAGTTACCTCATTTCATAACATGCTCAAAGCGCTCCAAGGTAGAGATAATTTTGCACTTTTTTTTTTTTTTTCCACAGTTAGGACAGTGTGTTAAATAGATCAAGTGATGTATTAACAATGAAAAAGCTAGAGGATGGGCCATCTGCTGTGCAAGACCTTGCCTTAGGGAATTAAAAATGGCGTGACGTTATTATACCTGATCTTTGACCACCTGTGCTTGTGCTGTACAAGCAGGCTTTCAGACTGTGCTGACGGGGCTTTGTTTTTATTCATGATTGCAGCTGCGATGTCTTCATTGCATTCATGGTGGAATTGTTTGTTTTTGTGATTCCTGCCACTTTCTGCATGATAGGCATCTCCACACATGTTCTTTCAATATTAATTTCTGTGTCTAAGTGGTTAGAGGTGAAGGAGATTTTTAAATGGCCATTCTTCAGGAGCAGCAGCTGATTCTTTGCACGTCTGACAGACTGTCATTGACTCCAAAGGGTTTGGATAAGGTCCGAGACGCCTCTTCTCTTTCATTACTCCTTCCCCTGACAACCATGCGTGTTTCAAAATGCTGCTGATGGACTAATTGTGCGATAATTGAGAAAAATTCTGGAGTGTGTCCACTGAAGTCAGACATGACATCAGCAGCATTATTCAGGCAGAGGGAGCTGGGTCTATTGTTCTTCTGACACCGCACACTTCCCTTGTCCCAAATTAGTACAAGGTAACTACGTCAAATGTGTGATATGTTTCAATACTAGGTGCAGACTCGGCAATTTAGGCACAGCACAGGGATTTGTATGTGGTCAGTGTTTGCACTGGCAGACGTTTTGTCCTTTTCAATAATTCTGTTGTCTATCCAGCTCATTTGGTGTAAGATCCTGGCACTAGATAAGGCAGTTCTTTGCTGGCAAACAGATTACTTGTCATAATATGCTCAGGCTGCACTGTTGCTGCATAATATACCTATCCATCATCTCTTAAATTTATGAGGATAAATGCCATTTCTCAACCTAAGCTGATATTGATCTTCTCAAAAGTACATTTACCTGGAATATGTATCAGGGTAATATTGAATTAATCTTTTTTAGGTTTAGATAACTTCATCCCAGTGAATTTCTTGTTGTGACAATGATGCAGCTGGATAGTAAGTCCACTTACATCAAGTGATGACAACCTCACTTTCCGGGGAATTGTTACCATATATTTGATTTATGCACTGCTTTAGACAACAGGAATTTCTCGTTGGGATCTCTGGGAGTGGAATCAGACCCTTCAATTTGCAAAACGTTATTGTCTCTTTTCTTCTATATCACCTGTTTTTAGAGCATGACAGGGTGTTTTCCATACATCTCTGTCTCTGAGCTGTTGGATTCTACATGCATTTTAATGCCCGCTTCTGGCCATTTTCTTCTGGTCTCATTATAGCTTTCTCTGTCTTTCTCTGAGCTGATGAGGCATGTTTTTTATACAGTGCTTTTTTGCTCAGTCACTCTGAAGATGCAACCTGCTTCGGAGATCTGCTCCCTGCCATACGGCCAACAGAGGTGAGCCTGCATCTGGGGTCAGCAGTTCAAGGGTTATGAGGACTGCTTGCTCACTAACAGTCCCTGTTCATACCCTTTTCATCACAGATGTGCATGATTTGCATCAGTGGCAGCCTTAGTCTAAAATGCTTCCCTTTTGCTTCCTCCAATTGCAGCACATCCACTTTTAAAGGTGTTTTAAATCTGCACACAGTTTCTGCCTTTGATTGGCACGTCTGGAGAATTGCATGGGGGTAAGCCTGTTACCTCAAGTACCAAGCATGTTTTGCTGGCCTTCCTCCTCATTAACTATCTTCATGAACAGCTTCCATGCACATGTTGCGAGGCTTCTCCCTGGCTGTTACAGCATCTGTTGTTTAGGGCAGCAGTGTTTTGTTTTGGAGCATGCTTTCCTCCTGGTGTGTCTGTGCGTGGAGTAAGGCAGCTGTGTCCTCATCACTGACCAGTCTTTCCTCCTTCTTACTCTGATTTTCTTAGTCTAGTGCTCTTAGTTCAGTGTCTTTGGAGTTTAAACTAAATTTTTGTGTGTATGTGTGTTCTTTTTCAATACAGTGTTTGTAATTTGGAGAGGGTGGGTCAGAAAACAAGGGTCTGTTTTTTCATCAGAGCTCTGAAGCTGTGTTCATCATGCACCAGGGAATCTACATGTATGTCTTTCTTGTGCCTGTGATTATAAAGCATTAATATATAATAAGTGTGATTTTGAATGTATCTTCTTAAAAGGATTTCCAGAACCTGGATTATTATTGCTCTTCTTGTTACAGGAAGTAGGACTGGGATCCATAACTCTTTTGTTTTGTTTTGTTTTGTTTTGTTATGAAAAGGTCCTAGGCTTTGGTGATGAGGTTGCAACTTATGGATAGCCTGGTGGTACATTTTCCAGAAGATTAATTAATTAATTGAAAAATACAATTTACTACATTTCTGTAGGTTCCTTTCAAAGCTGATTTCACAGTTCTTATGAAGACAGTAGTAGTTTATCCAATAGACAAATTGGTTAATTTTGGTGTTTTCTAAATGGTCTACAACAAAGATAACCAAAAGTCCAGAAACATGCATAAAAAAGACAAAGTCAAAGCATGAACACAGAAAAGGAAGGCAGTCAGGAAATGTTTTGTATTGCATCCCTCTCCGGGATGTACTGAAGACACATCTATAGATAAACATGACACGCAGGGTAACAAATCCAAACAGAGCATTTTTTGTTGGCTTCAATTAAAAATATTTTGGGAAGTTTTATTCTTTTCGTTTGTCTCCATGTTACTTTGTCAGGTCTGTGTCTCAATGTGTTTTGATTTTTTTATCTTCCTCTTTTCTTACCATTCCACTTTAGGATTTCTTCCATCAGGAAACCTTGCTGGAATACCCTTAGCAGTCAGTGTGACCTTTGTTGGTCAAGTTTGGTTCCTTCCCTATTCTTGTTTATGTCTTTTTCCTTTTCCTTTCCCTTTATCTTTATTATTATTATTATTGTTATTGTTATTATTATTATTATTATTATTATTATTATTATTATTATTATTATTATTTTTCCCTTCATTGAAAATGTCCTTGACCAGATAGCCTTAGAGGTGCAAATACTGTCCCTCCACGTTTACTACATTTTGCCCTGTTTGTCCAGGAACTAAAGAATAGTTTTTAAATGAAATAAAACTGTGTAGTGTCTTTTCTCAATATAATCTTTAAAGAAGAAAAAGCTTTTATAAAACTGGTTGCTGAAGTATTTATTGAATTAATATGTAAGAACCATATGGATGGTATACTAAGGAATAGAGAAGCACAGGCGGCGTACACAGACTTGTGCGATTGTTCCAACAACACGAGAAAAAAAAAAGTAGCAGCTGAAAATAATAGATTGGAGTAGAAAGAGGAAATAATATTTTGTGTAGGCTAAGATAACTGAAATTCTAGACAAAAATATCTTAACACGAGGGGAAAGAATGTTACGGGAAGTATATGCCAGAAGTATTTTCTACCAGAAATGAACATCCCTTCCTGTACCTCTGCACTCAGAGTTGACGATGAATTGTTCACTTTGCATTTGTCTCAAGCTAGCCTTCAGGATCCTCAGTTTGCTCTGCCTTGATATTACCCATCCAGATTTAGTACCAAGTGCGGATGGCATTCATATGGGCTTAATCCTGTCTTTCAAATCATGTATCCTATCTTAGCCCATTAGCTTCTTTCAGTTCTTCAGCACAGTAGGAAATTGAAAAATCCTTTGAGGAAAACATCATGCAATCTCCAGCACATGGAGAGTGATTTAAATATGTTGGCAATCTTGTTTTTATCCTCTTCTGGTACTCTGCAAGAAGCATAATACATTTTAGCTGAGCTCTGATCCATTGCCTAGAAACATCAAAATGGGAGGTGAGGAAAATCCTTACTAAGAAACTGAACTGCTGGTGTGCAAAACATAAGAAAGCTCAGCTTCCCCCCTGTCTTCCTACCATAAAGAAAAGGCAGTAAAAAGAGAGTAGCTATACTTACAGAAATAAGGAATTATGATTTCTGTACATGCTTTTTGGGTAGAACTTTTATTTTTAAGACAATTGACTAATTGTGGATTTCTTGTTAGCTAAACACATCTGATTTTGTCTTTGCATTTTATATCAGCAAATGCACTCATCTGTAAAAGTAAATAAATAGTATTCCGTCCCACATGAATCTCCCCAGCTAAGTTAGACAAGTTCGAATTTAAAGATTGAGTTTCTGTATCATATGTAGCTTCTGGGGAAAAGCTGAATGATTGAAATTAGTTCCGACTGTTTTATTTGGATTACATAGCAAATGGCACAGACTGCTTTTGTACCAAGTTCAGCTACTCTCTTTCCAAGGAAGTTTGTTTTAATTAGTTTTTCATGGCAGTTTTCTACCATCTGGTCTGGAATGTATTACAAACATAACTTCTACAGGATTAGTTAAATGAGAGTTGTGCCACCCTAATGCTTGCTTTCTACTTCCTGTCTCCTTTTTTTTTTTTTTTTTTTCCTAGCAGTGATTCTTTTTTAAATTTCTGATTTGAAAGAGTAAATAGTGAAAGCACAGTGATATTCAACATATGTGGAATATCAACATATGTGGTAGGTTAAAGCCGATTTACAGCTTTTTTTCATTTTGGTTTCATCTTTTTTCCACAATAGCTGGTTTGTTGGAAGAGGAAATGGAAACTTGCCAAAAGCTCATTCTGTTGAGACAGAACCAAATGGTACTTCTGAAAGATAAAGCAGGATGAAGAAAATCAAGCTGTCAGTATGTATAGTGCGGTTTAACAGAGCAGAGATTAATGTAGTTCTCATGGAGGACAAATTTCCCCAGAATAAATTAAGAGTAGAATTTGAATCCACACATTTTATTTTAGTAGCAATGAAAAAATAATAGCAATTTCAAGTGACTCTGAGAATAGAGGGAGAATTGGGTGGAAAAATGGATTAAACCGCTTCTATTTATCAATGAAGTCAATTCCTGGCATGTGGATTACACAGAGAAATTTCCTAGTGTACCAGCTAAGAAGACTTAGCAAAATTATCTCTTAAGCCTCAATTGATTCTTAGCTAATTTATACTTCACTAACAACAGCCAATAATCTTTAATCAGATGTGTAAATAGCAAGGCAGATGCTTAATATTTTTATGCCACTGAACTATCAGGATTTATATGAAGGAAAATGTGAGAGTGACTTGTTCCTTCATTGTATGTAATAACCTACTATTAACTACTGGATTTCTTGGTGAGTTGTGGCTTGTCTATGAATTCTCAAGGCTGATGTTAGAGGAATGTAAACAAGGAGCTTTTCAATACAAATTAAGATTTTAAGTTAGCTGGAAGCTTTACAAAATCTTGCTGTATATTGAGAAGTGGATAACTGGTAACCACTCTTCTTTTTTTTTTTTTTTGTGAGCTTGTGAGTAAGTATTGTGATCCTAGAATTTTGTTGTTTACCACCATTAGTTTTCAAACACTACAAAGGATTTTTTTAGTGAGCTTTCTGTGTGGAAGGTAGGGGCTGCTGGTCTATCACATATATGTCATAAAATATAGCGTGTTGTGAAATTTCAGAATGTTGTTGTAGAAGAAAATTAAGGCTTTTTTTCATGATTCAGGGCATCAAATCTGGAAGTGACTACTTGAATCTTGCAGGAATTCTCCCCAAGGAAACAAAATGCAGGAAGATGATAGGCAGGATATTTTGGGTAGGAGACTGTATGCATATGGATGTTGTGAGCATGTGAATGCATATAGCAGTACACTCAGAATAAATGTAAAAATAAAAAGCTGTTGACAATGAACAGATTGTGCTGTAAAGGATATTAGACAATACTCTGTCCCCTTCTGCTACAGTGGGGAATATTGTTGTGAGGCTCCCATTTTCTATCCTGCCTAGGGTCCTTCCTCCCTGAGATAATAGCTTGGGGCAGCCTGAGTGAGACTGGTGCACTTCCCCTTCCTCAGCATTTAGTGGCCTTCTCCTGTTTGTTTCCTGCAGACAGAATCTGAAGCATAAAGTTTACTCCCATTTTTGTATGTGAATCTGGCAGGAAAGCCAAGTGGCTTGGCTGGCTCAGCTCAGCACATCTGTATATGTGCTGTACCCATGCATAATCACAAACCTTTTATAAGTCTGGGAACTTGCAGTAGCAAGGTGTTCAGGGCTTTGCTTTTAATTCCCCCATAAAATCCAAGACTGGCTTTTGTAGGCATCCCTAAGGCAACCACATTGGTTGTTCCTGGCCAGTGAAGTTACATCAACTAAAGACAGGTCCTCTGGCTCCCTCCCTGTGCTGTGGTAGACTCCCAGTTGTAGTCCGAGAGCTAGCCTGTGACAATGGCAAATTGTGGCTTGTTTCTCATTTCTGCTGCTCCACATGAATGTGCTTCTCTTATCCGATGTGCGTTGGAGATATAGCTACACCTGTAAATAAACGAGGGCAGGGACCAATTCATGGCTCCAATGCCAAGTAGCACAGAGAGCACAGACTGACCTACAAGGGCATTGACTGAGTCTCTGCAGCATATTTGTCTTGGAGAGAAGTAGCTGGAGCACTTGAAACAGAGCCAAAGGGTGAGCTAACAGCATTATGCTATGTGAGCAATCAGGAATCCAGTACTTTTACTTGATTTGGGGTCGTTTTTAATTTAACAGAGACGACTAACCTCTCAGTACTATTACAGCACTATGTCCCCAGCAGTTATTAGGTATAACTATACAAAACTGTCATCCTGAAATGATATTTGCACAGGTTGCCAGCATTCTTTTGGGTATATGAATGTTCAGAAGGTGGCTTAGGTGGTTAAGGTGGTAGTGTTGCTCTCAGTTTCATCTACATTTGGCTTTCAGTGTCTCAGCCTGTGTAGGTCTGAACCAAAGGGGCACTTAGTGGTACAGAGCTACACCAAACCAAAAGCATGCATCAGGTCTTATAAACCGAGACCACTGAATTTGAAGCCATTTTGTCTGGGGTCTGAGAACTGGAGTTTGAGTGTCCTGGACTGTAAAGGAGAAAAATCTAACAAAAGTGTTGGAAGAAGAACTGATCTCTGCATCTGTGCTGAGCAAGTGTGAACAGTGAGTTTGCTCATAGCTTTTGAATTGCAAGCTACAGATGCCTTCTTAAGATTATCTGTATTTTTTTTTTTAATGGCAAGCATCATCTTAGTTTAGAGGCATGAAGACATTGGTGATAGCCCTGATTTCTTCTGCTTTTTTAGCAGCATCTGACAGTTGTAGCATTTGATTCTTTATTACAGGTTTTATGGTGGTTACAGGATATCAGAAAACATTTCAGGGCTGCTGGAAGCTCCTATAGAGCCTTCTGAAGTTGTCATTTCTTACAGTGAAGGATCCACTGCAGGATTTCCAACAAATTTTGCTCTGCAACTTCTCTGTTCCTCTTGCTGTTCCCCACTGGCATCTCAGCTCTGCAAAATGTCTGCAGTTTACCCGTGTCCCAGCCACAGCAGAAACTGTAAACCCAGGCCATCCCTCCACTCCTTTGTTCCCATGCCTTTGTTCCACGTCTGTTGGGGAAATTTGTACAAGTTACTACATCCAACAAAGTCGTACACGAACAATTGCAGCTAGATTTTGCTGAAACAGGTACTTCTGCTGGGCTGTCCCCAGAGACCTTGGTGGTTGGTATACTGAACTAGGTCAGACATCTGCCCTGCATATACCTCTAGCAGTACTTCAGCACTTGAGGCTGCAGAGAATGGTACTGAGAAAAATAAATCAGAGAAATAGCTGGCATATATTGGGTGAACTATTTTTGTCAACTGGCTTTCTGGACAGAAATTCATTAGGCAAATTAGTATGCCCTCATGCAAATTGTTTATGCTTTTGACTCCATGCTCCTAGGTACATTGAGCAGAAAATGGAACTGGGTATAGCTGCTGAAACAGAGTACATGAGACTTTTCTGTCAGAGCCTGTGTGTTCATGCAGTGTGCTGTCATATTTTTTGCCACTGTATACTCCAGCACTGTTACTGCCATCCCTCCTTTCTCCTGGTACATTAAACAAGCATGGCTTGGGAATGCAAATGATTATGCTGAATGAGTTGTCTCTATACTCTTGTGCATCCAGGTAAGATCATAGTCTTTAGTTGTATGTTCACAGTGTGCTTCTTGAATACTGCAGTGTACTAGTGGTTTCTGAAATTTTAAATATCTGGTGTATGATATCATGAAGTGAGCATTTGATAAAAAGTAGTGTAAATCCATGGATATCAATGCAGTTGTGTCAAGCATCAAAAAGCATCTTAATATTTGTACTTAATTTTGAGATATTTTTCAAAATAGAGAAACATTTTAAAATGTGACATTCCTGAGGTTGTTCTTTTTAAAATAAGAAATGCAGGTTTGGAGGGAGGTGAAAGAAATGTTCTGATTTTTCTGACAAGCAGGACCAATTTGAGAAGAACTTCTTGGTATTAGAAGCAAAGTGCTAGAATGCTGGAGCACGTAAGTTTCCTGACTCTGGTTTGGCAAGGCAAAACAGCACTGTGCACTGTGGCTTATTAGAGTAACGGCAATCAGGGAAGGGAAATTTGGCCTTGAGGCAAATTCAGATAAAAATATGTTGCTTGTTGAAAAGTATATTTGTTCTTCAGATCATTATCTGGATAAAGAGAGCTTCAACGGTTGCTCCCAAGTGTTGCACATCACTGTACAAGGTATTCTGGCATATTTCTGTAAAACAAGAGGCTAAATTCCATCAATTTTACTGTGTGATTAGCTGCTTTAGGAATATCTTACTGAGCTGCTAGGGATGTGAAGGTATAGCAGCCAGAGCAACTGATGGCTAAATGAAAACCGTTGGGGAATGTAACCATTTCTGCACCATTCCTCAAGGTAGGATTTATGGACATGACTTTCTTTTGTCCCATGTGATTCATGACTAAGCTCAGGTTCTTCAGAGCCACTGGCAGATCTGACATTTACAACTGCCTTCAAACCTACAGTAGGGCCTTATCTGAAAAGTGCTTTGACCTTATCAAATGGATGCCCTTAAGACATCCTGTTTTCATGTCACTGCTTTGTGCTGTGGATCCCTAGCCATTCCTTCCTCCTCACTCCAATATACCCTTTGGCCTGGTTGCCCAGTTCAAGTCTAAGGGTTTTTCAGGTAATGTGTTACTGATGCTTCAGGGAGACAAACCGCTAATGGATAGCTTTTGTTCCTGTTTGATTATTCACTAATGATTTAAAATAATGGCTCAATCTATGTTCACATCTTTGGTGTTTTTTGTAATCGCATAAAGCATGTGGAAGTCATTTAGTATTAATGTGATTGTCAGAAGTCCTTGGATAGAATTTCTATTGTAATTCAATATTAATTGCTCTGAGCATTAAAGAAAAGGAGCTTATTTTTTGTGCTGCCTGAATCTGAAAGAAATCTCCTTAATTCTGTAGAAGGCTGAACTTGTTTTCCTTAATCATTTGAACGTGAACGCCTGTAACAGCTGATGTTCTTTAGGTTTCAGGGAGGCAGGTAAGCTCGATGGAGTACAAAAAAAGGAGTTTACAGCTCGATTGTTGTTTCACATACAGCACTTGTTGGGAAGGTACTTACCATCTCCTCTAAAACCCATACAGTGTCACTTCAATCTAGCTCCTGTTGTAGTAATATTTTGATACATCCTTGAAGGGAATTGGTGCGAAAACCTCAGTCAAACAAAGAAATGAAACTAGAGCTGGATGTATTTTTTACTGACTAAAACTTCCCGATAGTATAGTTTAAGTTGTCCCCAAGCAATTTACAAAATCAGGCTGAGCAGTTTCAGCTGAATGACATAGAGCTTGGTTCAGAAAACTGCCCAAGGCAGATGTATTTTAAGTGAGAGGAAAATAGTCACCCCAGTCACTGAAGTTGTGTTAGGTCCAAGTTCGGTTTCCTTTCCAGTCTCTTATCTGGTAGGAGGTAGTCCTAACCATCAGGAAAAGGGTATGCAAGGTTTTCTTGTCTGGTAGTTAAGAATATGAGAAGGTAGGACAACATCTGTATTAGTGTATTATGAAATATAAGAGACGTAACACTTACAGATATGTGACACAGGAAGAACATGGACTGCATTTACAAAGCTGCTCCTATATAATGCAGTCTGGATGCCACTGATCCTTCTCTGACATTTGAAAACAAAACACTCTCCTCCACAAATGCAGAGAGGGCTGTAAAGTAGTCAAGGACAAGAACTGCCTTTCAAAAGTATTACTCTTCTCCTAGCAAACAAAATTAATTTCCTGCTACCTTAAAGGAAAAAAAAAAAAGTTAATTTTTTAATTTATTATTTGATTTTTTACTTCTTTTGCACTGTATATCCTTTGAATTAAGTTAATGAGGAGAAGAAGATGAAGGAATTCTAGCACTTTCAAAAATATCAGAACAGTTGAAGAGATTAGCAAAAGCTCTAGCATATTTCAGCTATGTGTACTGTGCTTCTTTTTGAGACTGTTCTAGTTATTGCAATTTAAATTGAGTACAGGCTGTACTACCAGACAAGGAGAAACCTTGTCAGTTTAATCATGTTGAGAAGGAATTTAAGCAGCATTCTTGGCATTAAACACCATGCATCTTAGAAAATATATCTGGATGATTACTCAAAATAGTGGACTCTTTAACATATCCCATACTGGAAGGACAGTGCTAGGATCTGTCAAGCCTTAAGAAAAGGTAAAATAAAGTTGACATCACTAAGTGGGGGAAAAAAAAAAAAAAAAAAAAAAAAAAGGAGATTACTGGAAACACAGAAACATCCTACCAAAAGCTGAAGTTGTTTCCAAACAAAGGAAATGGAAATTATTATAATATGGCTGATTAAATATTAAATATACATATATGTATGTGTGTGGCAGGCAGAAAAACTTTTCAAAAGTAACTGACTAGAGGAGTTAAAATCTAATGCAAAATCCTCCTTGCAGCAACAGCATGAGCCAGAAAAGCAAAAAAAAAACCTACAAAACCCAACAACCCCATCCCCACCTGCCATAATATGTGTATGGTCAATTGATGATCAGGTAAAGAAGAACTGCTTAGAGAAGACACATCCATTGCAGAAAGGCAGTTTGCATTGCACTGTGCCTAGGTGGCCAAGAAGGCCAACAGCTTTCTGGCTTGTATCAGGAATAGTGTAGCCAGCAGAACCAGGGAGTTGATCGTCCCGCTGTGCTCTGCTTTGGTGAGACCGCATCTCGAGTACTGTGTTCAGCTTTGGGCCCCTCAGTACAAGGACATTGAGGCCCTTGAACATGTCCAGAGAAGGGCTACAAAGCTGGTGAAGGGCCTGGAGCACAAGTCCTGTGAGGACCGGCTGAGGGAACGGGGGTTGTTTAGTCTGGAGAAGAGGAGGCTCAGGGGAGACCTTATTGCTCTCTACAACTACCTGAGAGGGAGCTGGGGGTTGGCCTTTTCTCACAGGTAATTAGTGATAGGACTAGAGGGAATGGCCTCAAGTTGTACCAGGGGAGGTGTAGGAGACATTTCTTCTCAGAAAGAACAGTCAGGCACTGGGACAGGTTGCCAGGGAGGCGGTGGAGTCACTGTCCCTGGGGGTATTCAAGGAAAGGTTGGACGTGGCACATACGGACATGGTATAGTGGGTGCTATTGGTGGTGGGGGGATGGTTGGACCAGATGATCCTGGAAGTCTTTTCTAACCTTAATAATTCTGTGATTCAATGCTTCTATGCTTCTAATTACGTGAAAGTAAACAGCAGGACTGGACTCACCCATGAGTATTGAAGGAACAGTAGTGTGTGTTTCCTCACTTAAAACTGCCTTGGTACTTGAAGATAAGTAGGTATCAAAGGAACACTGATGTTTAAAAATAGTTCAAATAGGTCTGTAAGACCGATATTTGTACCAACCCAATTGGTACAGACTGTATTTTAAGATATTATTAGTGAACATATGGATAAATATACATGCTCTTGTGGAGAGTCAGCATTGTTGACTCCAAGGGAAATTTTAGCATGTAAAACTTTTAGAGTTCTTGAATAGATCACCAAGTATGTGGATAAGGATTGTCTATAGCCAGTAGAAAAGTCTATTTGGATTTTCAAAAGGCTTTTGACAAAGGAATCAAGGCAATCATGTTGTAAGAAAGAATGTACTGGTAAAATAATTGGTTACAAGGATGAAGAGAAGAAAATATTAGGCAAGTACTTGGAATTAAGATTCACTGGGCTTACTACACAGATAAACTACACCTGTATCAGAAAATCTTCGGAGCTGAAAATGCTTGGATGTGGACAGAGTTCAAATTTACTTGTCATATTCTTAGTCTTTCCCAGGTGTTCATGTATGAGTTGCAGAGTAAAGGAGAGGTGCTTTCAAAGATCTAGTGTGCAGCAAATCAACACATTTCAAACATCTGTTGAAAGCCTTGAGAAACATCTGCCAATGTTTCTAGGCAGAATTGAACAGCACCGGAATTGTGGAGAAATATTGCTGTAAATTGACATTAAATGAAAGTGAAGTATTTTTTTTCTTCAGAAGGGACATTTTTAAAGCTCACTCACTGAAGCTGGTGCCTTCAAAGTCTAGTGGCACCTGCAGTCCTTGGACTGGCTTGAATTCTCCTGGCTCATTTCTAGAGATTTCAATGATGGCATGGACTCTTGTGCCAAGATCTGGAAGGGGTTTTGTTGTCCATTGGATTGTCAATGTGTGTTTCACTCTTTTTCCATCTTTTTTGCTTTGTGTCTGGCCTCCACTAACCTAACTGCTCCAGAGCAATTTCTCACCTCTACTGCTTGTATTCAGTTGACTGCTAGTTCTCTGCTCAGTAGCAATGCTTATTGTCCCAGGGATGCCAGAACAGGTGAAGTTGCTTAGGGGAAGCAGCTAGTAAAGGAACTATTTTTGCAGGTTTTATAGTTTTGTAAATTTATTTTACCCTGTTTAAAATATTGTAGATTCATCCCATATTCTTGTGGCCTATGAGCAACTAATTATCAGACTTTTAGTTGACAACATTCTTTAATACAGATCTTCACTCCAGCTGCAGGCAATGTGACATGACCTCAGGGACCACCAGTGATCCATATACTGTAGTTTACAAAACATTTCTTAGGTGATCATATTCGTAAAAACAAAACAAAACAAACCCCACACACAAACAAACAAAAACCCCAACTATCCTAGCTACAATTGTGTCCTAATGCCTATCAAAGCATTTACTTCTTAAAATAATTTCTCTTCAATCTGCACTTTTTGTTGCACAGGGCATTTTAAGAAGAAACATTTTAATTCAAATATTGTTGGTTTTCTATATTCAAATTTCTTTGGAAAGAGCTATAAGGGGTTGAAGAGAAGATATAGCTGAATGTCAGCTTCACTGACATACAAAAATTATTAATATGCTAAGGAGGTCATGATGTTGAAGGCTTAGTAAACAATCAAGTATACCTGCCAGAAAGTGTCCTCACTTATGAATTAGTCTTACATCACTGTAAACATAGACGTAAAAATATATGTTTTATATTTGGGTTATAAAGCATTTAAGGCCAGAATGAACAGACAGGAAAGCTTAATGTTACTAACTTTGTATTTGCTGCAACGCTATAGCAGGCAGTGATCTCTTGAGACTCAAGTCTGGACAGCACTGGGGTTAGAGACCTAAAAGTACAGGGGATACTGCACTGTTCTTTTCCTGTTTGGTTGCTCTCCATAGACAGAGTGGACTGTTTGAGAGACTGCATGTTAATAAAGAGTAAATTTTCCGAAGACTGTATTTTCAATATTTTTATGTTGTAATCCTAAGATGTCTGGAGCTATATAAAGAGGAAACAAAAGTGATCAGGCCAAATTTATTATTCTAGAACTTAAGGGAAGGATAGCAGAAATGGCGTTGCTATAGGATTCATGTTCTGTTAGAATTCTGTTTTCCTTTAAAACCTGAGAAAATGTGTGATCTGATTACGTTTCTTCTCAGTGGCTCACTCTGGCATGCAATCCAGTAAAACTGAATGCTAAAATATCAGGCTTAGTTCTATAACTTTTTTTCTGGTTGATTTCTTTGGTTCTCATTTCATTGGTTTTCTCATTCTCCAGAATTTCAGTTGTAAGTGCTGTGAAATATTCAGAAGATTTAGAAATACTAGGGAGCAATTTCATTTCTACAATGCAAGTAGTTTACAGTCATGCTGTTCTGCCTATCCTTTTATATTACTTCCACTTCTGTGTGATTATAGCAGCCGCAATCTTCAAAGAGTCAAACTAAGATGAACAGCTCATCTTTTGAAAGCTAAGATTCAAACTGTCAGGCAACAGAATGGATTGATGTTTAGCTCTACTGGTTTTGGAAAGAGTAGCTATTAAAAGCACATTCTAATTTGAGTTGGCAGAATGAGGATCACACACAGTCCCAAAATACCAGTGAACACTGATTTTAATGTTTCATTGCTTTGGTGTATAGGATAGCTCCATGTTCATTGAAAAATAGAGTCAGCTTTCCCTTGGCACTATATATAGTATTCTCAGCATGACTGTGTAAAAGCAGTAATTGGTGGAGGTTTAGGAAAAAAATACCACAACTTTAATTAATACAGAATCCAGTCCTATGAGCTTGCATCTTCAAAGGGATTAGAGTCTACATCTGCAATGTCTAACTGGACTTGGTGTGCATCAGATTATTCTGAAGGTCATCTGGTAAGGACAGCAAGTCGTTAAAAAACAGCCTGTCTGAGAAAAATATATTCTGCAATCAATGTTGAAAGAGCGTGTCTCCTTGCTTTGGGGATTTTGGAGCTGATGGTGGGAGTGAACGTAATCCCCGACCTGGAAAAAAGCCATTGAAAAGGTCTGCAGAAGGAGAATCAAGCTAATTTGTTTGATTTTAATCTTTGGGAGCGGAGATGAGAGCATAGCACAGGTTTGTCAATGTTGGAAGCCTCTGTCCATATGAAAGAGGAGGCAGCATGGAGTCTTGGCAAGCTGTGTATAAAGGCTGAAGTAACATGAGTTCTGGGAGGAAGGAGCATCTTCACTGAGAGTCTGAGTGGAAGATTTTCTGCCTTTGGGTCTGTAAAGGGCAATCAGGTGTGGGAGGGAGGAGAGCAAAGGGAAAGGAAAAGATGGGAATAGCATCACCCCAGCAGTGTGGTCAGTTCTCAGCTGGGTGACCATGCTGCTTGTGGAGGGACCCACAGTGAGAACAGGGGAGAGCTCCTTGTGCAGAGGCCATTTGAAATGAAATTAGGCAAAGTATAGGGATCTACCACCAGAATAAAAGCTCCTGTATTGATGAAGAATATTTGGCATCTCTGATTTTATTGATTTAATGATCAGTCTTTATGATTGATCTTGTTACTTCATACAATTCCTAACCACTCTCAAGTGCATTGCATGCCTGATTTTGTTGTTGTTTTATTTGAAGCTCTGAGCGTACTACCACTGAGATTGGAGCTGGTTTTGCCACTGACTTTAATGGGATTATACTGAATCTTAAGTAATGTAGCTTTCCCTAGGCTAAGTAAACAAGGGTTTGTGTAGTTGGGGAATTTGGGATAAAATGAGAAATAGGGTGAGTTAATGGTACTTAAAGTGTTTTTTTCTGTCTTCCTGTGTGGACAAGTAAAATAGTCTACCTTGCATGTAATGCATGCCAAAAGTGCCTATGCGGAGAATGGGTGCATGGAAACCAGTGTGCTGTTAATTCAGGCACAATCCATGGTTCAGTAACATTGGCTACAAGAGCCCTGAAGGGGTGAATAATCAAGAAGTGCATGATATGAATGAATGTGTAGGGCATTAAAAGGGGCACCACTATTTGAAAGCACAAAAGCACTCAGAACTGAGTGCAGTAAACTCTCGTGTCACAGCAGTATGGGTTCAGATGTGTGCTTGCAAGCTGACTCGTGACACCAGCTGTAAGCATATTCCAACAGCTGCAGCAAATTGCTTAATCATTCCTGGCTAATGCTGACATCAAATTATCTAAATAATATCTGTAAGGTTATCCTTTGACATAGGGATAAATACACAAGTCTTTATGGGCCTTATGCTCAATTCCCCTGAGTTCTATTTATCTTAATTCTAAAATAATACACTATTTCTTTGGTGTTTGAGCTGCTGCTCCCTTCATAGCTCTTTTTTTTTTTTTTTTTTTGTAAGTCAACTTGCAATTAATCCAGAATGCTGAACTTGTGATTTTGCAGATGCCAACACAGTAAGTGACTGAGATATCATCATAGGCATGAGACAGCGGCTCTCAGGGGAGATGAAAAAGAAACTGAGATGCGAGAAAATGCTGCCGTTATTAGCTGCAAGTAGGTTAGCTCAATATCACTGCAGCAAGTTCTTTGTGGTTATGGAAGTCATGTCTTAGTACCAGAGAGCAGTCGTGTCCCAAATATCTTCTAGAGGACATCAATAAGAACATTAAAAACAGACTAAGAACAAAACAAAACAAAACAGTTAATGCTCTTAAGTCTTTGATTGTACTGTCTTAACAATGCACTGTCTCTGGCAGTTTTCTCTTGGATGCATTGTTCTCTCTGAAAAAGCTAACCACATCTGAGGGAACCTTACAGCTCGTATAAAGGAATTTGTTTTTCTTATATCTATGCAGCTGTGCCTACATGTGCCTTTTGCAAGTTGTGCTTTTTAAGTTGATCTGTCATATGGACCTGACAGCGAAAATGTGTTACTGAGGCTTTCATGTGCTTGCTGGCCATTACTGCGTGTAGTGGAAGGGAAGCGCCCAGGCTGAGCAAGCTGTGATCTGCTTTCACCACTGTTCACAGTCATTGTCGCCTCTCTGGGCTGCCGTCAAGCTGCCGGGACACATTACTGCAAATTTCCGAACAGCTCTTGTCTTCTTCAGGTGCTGCTCAGGGCTCAGGAGATTCCAGCTCCAGTATTATCTAAATGCTGGCAACCTGCCATGAGTTTGTAGGAGCTTGACTGCAGAAGGTCAGAGGATGACTTTGAAAGCAGTTTCACTGCTTCTTGGTCACAGCCAAGTTGTCGTCTGAGATGCACTCTTGCACAAGGAGCTGGATCATTTGACAGGTTTATTCTGAAGACCCATGAATGCAGAGGAACTGCACAGCTGCCACTGAGAATACTGAATGTTCAAAACATGTAAGATAGAGGTAAGCAGATATGGACTGGAAGTTGAACAGAGAAGCACCAAGGCAATGAAGAGACTGGAGGACCTCTCCTATGAGAAGAGGCTGAGAGAGCTGGGACTATTCAATCTGGAGAAGAGGAGGCTCAGAGGGTTCTTATCAATGTGCATAAATACCTGAAAGGAGGATGCAGTGAAGATGGAACCAAGCTTTTCTCAGTGGTGCCCACCGCCAGGACAAGAGGCAATGGGCACAAACTGGAACACAGGAGGTTCCACCTAAACACCAGGCAGCCCTTCTGTGCTGTCTGGGTGAGGGAGCACAGGCACAGGCTGCCCAGAGAGGCTGTGGAGCCTTCCTTCCTGGAGATCTCCAAAAGCCACCTGGACGTGGTCCTGGGCAGCCTGCTTTGGGTGGCCTAGCTTGAGCAGGGGTTGGACCAGATGGCCTCCACAGGCCCTTTCCAACCTCAACCCACCTGTGATTCTATGAAACACTTAACTAGGAACCGGTGGCTCCTTACTCAAAGAAGGCCAGGCAAAAGTATTGGCACAAGGGAGGGTGTCTGTGCGCCCATCCGGATGCAAGGACTGTACCAGGATGGCAGCATTCATGCCAGGTCAAGCAGGAAGAAACCATATCATCACATTCACGCATACGCCTCAGAGCTGATCAGATGCAGAGGAAAAGCCCTCCTGGTCTCTCTGTCTTCACTGTCTGCTGAGAAGGATGTGGTATTGTGCCCCAAAAGCCACTGCTGGAATGGGATTGCCTGCAGGACTCCCTGTCTGCATTGGTTATTAAAGGAAAATATGCTTGAGCTTCAAGTACAGTATCTTAAAAACTTCTCAATGTGTAGCATTTGTTCCTAGATTTCTCAGTTTCTAAGCAGCCTGTGAAAAGTCAGAAAGCTGGACAGAGCTCCTATTTTTACAAACAGGGAACAGAAAATATCACTTGCTTCTGATACCTCCCCTCATGAGGAGTGCAAGATGGGCAGCAGCTTTTTGGCTGTTTTAGGCTATCAGACAAGCCATAATCAGCATGTTTTATGCTTCTGCATGGGCTCCTGGCCACCCGTATAATGTCCATCTGTTGAACGGGGCATGACGCCTGGCAATGGGGCAATCTAGATCACTTGCAAAAGGCACGGTTTTCCAGGAAGCAGTGTTCCTGAAGGACAGCCTGCAATTTTGCGACAAATGCCTTCCCTCCTGCGTGAAGTTCCCCCCTATGCACCATTATCATAGCAGTGCCATTCACTTCTTGTTACTTCTAAGGCATATTGGGAAATTCATGTAGAATAAATGTAAATGTGTTGTGGCAATGACGGCAAATGAATATTCAGAGACAGCCCTGTCTTTCTATGACTGTATCTGAGCATTTTTAATGTATTCATCTTTGAGCTGAACAGTGCTTTTCTGTGAATAGTAAATTTGCTGAATAATGCAGCTGTAGAATAACCATATCTATTTGCCATCTGAAGTGAAAATTGTTAACCAGCTGTAAGTGGAAAAGGACATGATTAAACCCGACTTCCAGGACTGGCGGAGGGGCTGTCTCTTTTCCCCTGCACCAAGGAGAAAGGACCCCATTGCTACAAGACAGTGGGAGTTGTGTGCTCAGGTTCCCTGTGTTGTGAAAGGAAGTTTGAACCTGCATCTCCCACCACCCAGTGGGCTCCCTGCATCATGGAGAGTGATACTTCTAAAACCTGCTACAGACCCTATTCTACCTTTTATAAACAACTAGAGAGTTATAAGGACAGGGTCTGAGTGTATAAGTGAATATTGAAAATATTAAGCTAGAGATTATTTTCCCCTTCGGTGACTGTGTGTCCTGATGAAAATGGAAATGCTTTGCTAGGATTGGCCCAACTCCTAGACCTGATGATCTGACAGGGTGTTCTGGGAACAGAGAATGGTAAAGCTGTTTGGGGGAATGCTTACTTAAAGGTCTGAGAGGGCCCATACAAGAAGGCAGAGCCAGATAATGAATTTTTGCTAGGGCACTTAGGTCTTGGCTGGCCTTCTACTTATCTTATCTCTTTCTACAGAAAAGAATGCCAAATTCAATGTTATGAAATTATTATTTTTATTATTGTTATTATTATTAATATTTATTAGTAATAACTAATATTTATTAGTATTATTTGCTTTGTATGTTCAGGTTGAATCAATTTCTTTGAAGGGGTTTTGTTAAGTTATCTGCTCCGTGCAGTAGGAGCTGGTCTATAGAGAAGAACACTTAGTAATGAAGATCCATGCAGATCTCAGAGGGTTTGCTTCAGAACATCTCTACTTTAATTCTACCTGAAGGAACTTGGGGCAAATCCGGAGACCAAATATTGCACTTTGAAAATGTCAACAAAACCTTTTTCACTTCCTATGAATATTTTGAGTTTGCTGCCAGAGCAAAGACTTCTAAGAACTTGACGTGTTCATGAGACATTTCTATGCTGTGGAAGCTGTATTTTTAGTTGGCAATTGCATTCAGCTGTAATTTTATCTGGTGCTTGTTGTGGTCATCTGGCATCCTATTCAAGCCCGTGTATCATGACCTACTGGTGCTTTGAAGAGTATGTGGATTCTGGAGAGGAAACAGGTAATCAGGGGTGAATCATAGTGAATTTCCCATGCAGAGGTATTCTCCAGTGTAGCCCACACCTCAGAACAGCAAATGCTCTGGTTACTTAACAAGTTTGTGCTTTAGGTATTGTATTTTATCTGTCACTCTGGTGACAGTTCTGTCAGTTACTTCCAATGGTGCTTATTCAGGGTACTTTAATATTTTACTGAAGGTGGTTTATTTAATGTCAAACATCAGTGAAGGCCTTGGTGTGTGTGCACAGCCTACAGTTTCCTGCCAGATGTCTTGTGCATCTTGGCATGTCCAGAAGTATATGGCAAGGAAAGATTATATTCTTGATAAAATACTGGTTTTGGACTAAACAAATTACTGAATTTTGTCAGGACTTTCCCTGGGTTCAGGAAAGATGTGCAATGAGCTAAAAATCTGTGTATGAAGAGCAGCTCATAGCTGGATTTTGAAACAAGCAGAAAATGTTTTGTGTTATCAACATGCTTTTCTCTCTTGTTTTACAGGTTCCAGAATCTGCTTTGGTCTCGAAAAGCATTTGTGGACAGCGTGAAGGTGTATAATCACAGCTACATCTACATGCCAGCCTTCTCGATGAAGACAGGGACAGGACCCTCCCTACGTGTCTACTACACCCTGGAGGACTTCGGTGCCAAGCAGGCAGTGCTTTTTGCCAACCCCAATTTCCTGCGTGACATTGGCAAGTTCTGGAAGAGCAAAGGTATCCATGCCAAACGTCTTTCCACAGGACTTTTCCTAGTCAGTGCTGCCCTTGGTCTGTGTGAAGAAGTAACAATTTATGGCTTCTGGCCATTCTCAGTGGACCTGCACGGGAAGTTTATTAGCCATCATTACTATGACAATGTCTTGCCTGATTCTGGATTTCATGCCATGCCGGAGGAATTTCTACAGCTCTGGTTCCTTCATAAAAGTGGTGTACTGAGAATGCAGCTAGAACAATGTGAGGACCCTTTAGTCACGTCTTCTGCCTAAGGATTGTAGCAGTCAGTTTGGAAGATCCAATAGTTTTTAATTTCCATGCTCTCCAACAGAGAGTTCTGTTTTTCTGTTGATTCTTTTTAAAGGGAAAATAATCACGGATCTGCATGGACCGTACAAATGCTACTTGAAGGCCAAATGGAGTACGTCCTTAATGTATAGTGTTTTATGGAACTGGGGTGGGGGGAAACAAATCTCTCCATCAAGTCCATTCAGCAGTATTGTGAAAATAATGTCATGAGCGACACAGCTGAACTTTCTGGGTGATATTTTTAAATGACCAGTGCAAAAAGGGCATTAAGGCTCAGAGAGATACAGGGCCACCCACAAGCTTTTGCTGACAGTGCCAAATATGACTGTCTGTACAAAAATCCATTTCATTCCAGATTGGCTCCTCATACAACCTCCCTTTTTTCTCTTTATTTTCCTCTGTGTGTGTGGAGTGGGGTGGGGGGCAGGGGTGGCTATAGAGGAAAGTGTGTGTGTTGTCAAAATTCTTTGTTTCTTTCTTTTTCCATTTTTCTGTTTTCCAATGGAAGAAAGGGGAAAGGTGTGAAAGCCAGAGGAGCTGAGTACCATCAACTGCTCCAAAAACTTGGGAGAGTGAAGGGTGTCAAGAATCTGGTAGAAGAATGTCCTGGGAATGCCCTGCTACTGAGAATGGATGTATCTCCCTGTTGTAGGCTTTATCAGGATAGTTTAGGTCATTGCACTTTCAACTATGCTAATGCTATGCTATGGGCAAGAGCTGGCTAAGGGAAATTGGTTTGAAAATAAAACTTGTGTTACAAAAGCAGAAGTGAAGTGCAACAAGATTTCAGTTGACCTGCTGCAAGATTTCCACAGTGACTTTTGTAGCAGGGATTGTTCCTGGCCTGTTTTGCTGTCCAGCCTTTGGGATTAATTCTGTGTTCATTTGGACTCCAGATGTTCACCGACTATCAAGGGGATTTGAGGTCTTTAGTGGAATGCAGAATGAGGTTCTCCATGTGCTTGAAGCAGAAAAACTGCAGAAATGAATGTGTCATTTAAAATGAGCTGAAACTTTGAAAATCCTTTCTCTTTGTGCAACTAGCTCTTCTGTTTGGATTGTAACATTAGCCTTAAAGACTTGTACTTTTCTTGCAAGATTGTCTCTTGTTAAAGAGAGTCTGAAAAATAAAACAGCCTTTGGGAGCACTAAAAAAATACATAGCCAGCAAGAAACAAACAAACAAACAAACAAAAACCAAAAACAAACAAACAAAAAAAAAAAGCAAGGAAAAGGCAGGCACTTACATAATGCTGCCTTTCTCCTTGCAATCAGTGAGTTACATAAGTGTGCACATTCCACTCCGGCTGCTCCGGTCAGTGCAGTGCCTAAAGGACTGTTTTATTTTTGGGTATTACTTGGACAGCAGATGATCCTATTGCCATATAAATGAGAAATCTTTTGGCTTGTTTGCTTTGGTTTAGCACTGTAGGACAAGAAGAGAAAACCAGCTCAGTCCACAGTGCGATTTCAGCTGCAAGATGTTATCACCATTAACTTTAAAATCCAAACTAATGTTCTCTTTCTTGTACTTCTATCATTAGTAGCTGAAATTCTAGTCAAAGTGTTGAAACAACAAAACTGTCATCAGGTTTCCACAACAATTTCCTCTGCTACCTGTTTTAGCTCCAAAATGCTAGTGTTCTGGGGGATGTGTCCTATCATATGTTAACAACCTCTCTCTTTGTAGACTACCAGCTGCAAGTTATATAGATATAATTAAAAAACAAAACAAAAAAAAAGAAAAAAAAAACAAAAAAAAAACTTGGCTCTTCTTTAAATATGAATAATTTGACTATTTATGTAGGACACTGAAACAAACAAAAAAATTACTGTTTTGCTTTTTAAATGTGTTTCAGAATAAAATCTTTCTAAATGTGAATATTCCAAGCATAAAATGGGCATTGTTCCTCAGGATTACAGTGCAGTTCTAAACTGTGAAGTGGAGATTTGGATTAAATGCTGCTTTAGAGATTGTTCTGATAAAATCTGAATGTGCTTCTATAACCCATTTTATTACAGTCCACTTTTGCTTATGCTTGTTTAAAAGTACAATTAACAGACCAATAGCACATCATTTTATAATTCATTCACTTGGGTTATGTTTGTCTTGTCTATAATGTGGATACTCAGCAAGGAAGGATTTGAAAGCAAAATATTTTCTTTACTGGCAAATTTTTACTGAGCTGCCTTTCTTGAAGAACAGGTGCCTATATGGTTTTTATTAGATGTATCAAGCTTTGCACTTCCTGGTGCTTTAAAGATGTTATCTGTGAAAACAACTGTCAAAACGTGGTGTTTTAAGATGGCACTTAAGAAGGATGACAATGTTCCCTTGGGTTTGCAGGGGAATGAGGAGAGTAGTGAGAACTGCCTCTCTGCTGGTCACCATTTGGCATTTGTACCAGTGCTTGGGAATTCAGTTTTGAACCCCTCTGATGGTTATCCAGCACTTTGGAAATCTTTTTTCACTTTGGAAATCTTTTTTCCCTTGTTCTGGGAAAATAATCTGAGTAGTAGAAGAAGAGAAAGTGAGGGTTTTCACAGGAATGACTTCATACTCAGTGCAGTATTTCATAACATGTCTTGTTTATGTGCAACCAGTGCCTTGGGTATCTGGGGCTGTTTCATTCCCTGTCTCTGTAAGACTGAAGCAGACTGAACCTGTAGCCTGTGGTCTTTGTGAGTCTCTTTTGATGTCTGCAATACTGAGGTTTGCAAGATGATAGGTTTAAAAAAATCATGGGGACAGAAGAGACCCAAACGGTGTGTGATAAGTGTGGCTGGTGTTGAAGAAATCAATAATTCTCTCTGTATTTGCATTTACCTATAGTGAATATAACTGCATCTTCAAATGACAACCTTATTTATCAGGGAAGTAAAGGCTTCAAGGATAAATATTTTTCTGTAAATTTCAGAAGACTGTCAACTTAGGAAAGAAGAGAATCAAAAATAAATGTCCCTTTTGAGAGCAAGTCTACAGTGTGAACTCAAAAAATACCTGCTTGGTTGATTTGTCAATCCATGCAGACACTGGCCAGCAAGTAGACTTTTAACCTACAAGTAAAAATGGGATACAGGAGGGTACTGTAAGTATTTTGTGGCAAGAGCAGTCACAGAGAAAATGAAAAAGCATCTGGGAATGTGAAAGTGGCAGCTGCCTGACAAAAATCTCGGAGTTAATGCACTGCACCCTTTCTGTTGCTTAGGGTGAGACTTACCTGGTTTAGATCTAGGGGAAGTGGGTCATGTGTATAGGATATGAAATGTAGAATTACATGTAAGGGATAGAAAAAGTATCCCATTTTGGGAGGAAGGCTACACCACAGAATAAGACTACTGTTCAAGCACAGGTGCAGTCATACCCAGGAGGCTAATATAGGCATTAACCAAGAGAAATCAGCATCTCACAATTATAGCAAACTTTGGACAGAGTAATTACATAATTCTGGAATTTTCCTATTGGTTGATTTCAGCCCACTGATAATAGTGCCCTTAAGTCTTGTGTTGCTATATTTTCATAGAATCATAGAATGGCTTGGGTAGGAAGGGACCTTAAAGATCATCTAACTCCATTGCCCCTGCCATAGACAGGGAGGGATTCCACCCACTAGATCAGGTTGGCCAAGGCCCCATCCAGCCTTGCCTTCAAGTGAATTTTCCTTTAAGTGAATTGAAATCTTAATTTTATTGGTGAAATTCCCCGCTCTATCGCCTTTATTTCTACTGCTAGCTGCTGAGTTTCTCTGGAAACTTGTGCAGCTAGAGCTGCACAAGTCTGTGCCAGGTTAAAAGCTACTGCAGTTCATCTTCGATAAAAACTAGTTTGGGCTTGCCAAACAATTTGCTAAGGTTCTTAGTTATTAATTTTATCATAGAGGTGCCAAGATACAGAAATGTTGGAATCATTGCTCTGCATAGGAAATACTGCCAATTATTTGTAAGATTAGTGAATTAAAACCCTTTACAAGAACTGTGCATGGGGGATATTTGGCACTGAAATCACTCTAGGCACAATCTTTTTGGGTACTTGTGTGTTTTTGAGTAAAATAAGGCCAATGTACAAACTTGTTCTAAAGCTATGTAAAACTCCTCCTTTCTGTTTATTATGAATATTTTGAAGCTCACTCTAAAACAGATAATCCAGCAGACTAAAATCATAAAAAATGATTATATGTGCTCATGAGAATAAAAATTTTTATAAATTTCACACAGACCTTTCTAAAATTTAAAAAACTCTTCTTTGTGAATGCTGTATTTCTGTATTTTTGCTGATATGAAAATTATCAAGTTTGGGGTGAAACAATTACAGAAGCCAAAGGTCCAAGCCTTTGTTACAGCTTAACTTCTGTAGAATATAGCTTTTTTTTTTTTTTTTTTTTTTTTGACTCAAACACTTTCACTGTTTGTTTCACTTGTGACATCGGAGTGGTGTCATAGAATCATAAAATCATTCAGGCTGGAAAAGACCTCTTAAGATACCTAGCCCAACCTTTAACCAAGTACTAAAGCCCACCACTAAACCACTCTACTAAGTTCTATATCTACACGTTTCTTGAAGACCTCCAGGGATGGTAACCACTTCCCTGGGCAGCCTGTTGCAGTGCCATACAACCCTTTGAGAAAGAGAAATTTCTCTTAATATCTGACCTAAACCTCCCCTAGTGCAACTTGAGGCCATTTCCCGTCATCTGTTGTAATATTCACTGCTGAGTTTGCATCTTTGTGGAAACTGAAGCTAAGCAAAGAATATGCTATTTTAAACTGAATTTCTGTACTGTGGTAGTTGCATAAAATCCTCCATACATATTCATGGAACTGGCTTAATATCTGGCTCACTCTATCCCCTAATTAACAATGAGAATAGGCATGAGGAAACTTTTGATCTAGAAAAGAGGACAGTGAAGGAGGTGAATGCTATCTCATCATCTGCTGCCTGCTTTGGTTTTCTTCTTTAGCCTGATAGATTAGTAAGTATTGGAACAAGTCCAGGTTATACAAAGGATAAGCAGTTCCTGAAGAGCTGGATGAGGATGGAAAAAATGAAGATCACATCATTGGTGTAACAAATTGGACTGTAGCAATTTTTGATAAAGATCCCCAGTTCTAAGCAACTTTAGAACATTTTGTTTTGTTAATGACTTTGAAAAATGGACTGCCTATGACCTACCTAAGGTTTTCTGCAGGAAGGCAGCAAAGCAAAATGCGATTGCAGCTATTGCTATGAGATAGGGAAAATTATTAAACAGAAAAGGAAATACAATGGAAGTATGATGGCAAAGAATCCATCTCTCCTTCCATTCCCCTAGAAACAAAAGTATAATGGACTATTATCCTGAGTCACCATTTCCTTCTTGAAAGGATATGGTGAGATTTCTGTTAGATTATGTTTCTTACTAAAAAAAAAAACATCAAACCTTGTTCTGAAATGCCTGGTCCCCTGCTCTGTGGCTATTTAGGGGATGTTCTGGTGGCTGTGGCTGCACTGGTGTGCTGTGACCTCTGTAATGGGATCTGCATCGAATATCATGTGTTCCCTTCAGACCTCCATCTGGGATCATCTTGGCTTGTATTTATGCCCCAGGTCATCCTAAAGGACCTCTTTGCCATCTCCTTTCTACTGGCCATCCTCACTGGGCTTAGAAGTGTGATTAAAAAAATCAGCCATGAAGTTAGCTAATATACTTCATCATTTTGAACCATGTGTTCTTCAAAAGCGATTGGTATATCCAATAAGAGTTAGCTGCAAGTTGAAAATATGACTTCTATTAGGTAATGATAATTCTATCACTGGAGAACAAACAGAGGATTGAAGAAGGCTGTGTTTTTCTTACCAATTGTAGAATAACTTCTGCTCCTTGAATTCCCAGAATTTGTCATTTGGAATTTATTGTATGTTTGACTGTTTAGTAGTTTTCGAACAGAACAATTAGACCTAGTGGCCTGTTTGTTAAATATCAGCAAACTAATTTTTCTAAAGGAAATATAAATACCCAATAGGAGGCATAACCTATTCTCCCTAGCTGATATTTCCTTGGCAGCAATGAGAAGTTAAACAGTTACTTATTCCTCCCTGATTATTCATTTCCTTCATTTTTTATTACAGCAGGTTGAGCCCTAGTGTATTCAGCCTCTTTAGCTTAATGTATAGACTTAAAAATGAATCTCACTCTGTCTTTTCAGCTGTGAAAAGAGGTTCAAAAAAAAAAAAAAAAGTGTTCTTAATTGAAAACGGTTATGTGGGTTCTCTGCAGTCAGGAGAGAGATGGGCACCTCCAGGTGGTGATTCGTGCTTTTTCTGAACATGGGCTGTATTTATTGAGTCTCCATAGGATTGTGAAAACGCCCCAGCTGTGTTTGTAAGGCTAAGTGGTGAAAGGCAAGACATAAGGATTTTTTTATTTTTTTTTTGCCAGTGCCACACAGTTTGCTTATAAGCATATATTGCTGTGGCTTTGTTGGGCATCTGAGACCCGTTCCCCACAGCCTGCATAGATGAGACCAGCCTGGTCTGAGGAGTTCAGCTGAGTGTTGAGTTCAGCACTGGCAGTGTTCAGCAAGTAGTCCTCGCCTGTGTGAGTCAGCAGGCATGGTCAGGACAGCATGGACTGCTGCTTGCAGCTGGTGCTGGGCAGTTACTGGAGCGACTCCATTTGGTTCTGCTGTGGGTGCGATTCAGCAAGTGCTATTGCAGAGCAGGTCCTAGAGGACTGCAAGGTTAGCATTCTCCTTCTTCACAGCCAGAAGTGCTGGGCTTGCTGGAAAGGATCCATCTGGAAACCAGCCTGCTTCTCACCCCGAAACACTTTTGATCCCTTGCAAATCTCAAAAGTTCTTTAACATAATCCCCAGGTACACCCTGCTGCTGTTGAGTCCATCAGCATTTTGTTGAGATGAACATTTATCCTATTTTGGTTCCTCTAAGGAAAATTAAACAGTAGCACACAAACCACCTAGAATTTGCTGTGTTGTTTGGTGTCTTCACCTTTCAAGTTTCTTTCAGACTAGATAAAACTATTGTGAGTGAATCCAAAGCAGCTTAAGAAAGCATCACCACAAATAATTGTTTTCTGGGTTTATGAATAAGCCTCTGTTCAATAAAACATGAAAGTACCTTTTGAATAGTTCATGGTGATTTCTAATTGTACATTCAATTAATTGTTTTGCTCAGATGGGGCCCATAGCAAAGATGAGTTGCCTCATTTTCTGCTTATTGGAAGGGGCAATTATGAAGGCATAATGTATTTTAGACTAAATTCTTAACAGGAAGCTAGGAAATCTACATATTCCATGAGAAGCTTTGTTTTTGTTTGATTACCTTTGTAGTAAAGGAAACATTTTCACTAAAAGCAGATGCACAGAGGAACGGAGATTTTGATTGTAAAAACGTTATCTGGAGGACTGAGACCCAGGTTTGAGGCTTGGAGATCTCAAGACCAGGATCTCACCATGCTGCAAGAGTGCTATAAGCCCATTTCTTTTTCTTCTCTGCATACGTATATATTTATATATATATTTGTAGAAAATGCTTGAATGCTTTATTTATCCCTACATTGAAAATAAATGCTCCTTTTTTTTTTCTTTTTTTTTTTCAAGAGTGCAGGTTTTCCTTTTAAATATTCATAGCATTTAGTATGCTCAGCAAATCTTACAGAAGATGTCTACTTTATAGGAGAAAGCTGTTTTGGAGTAGTCTGGCAGGGCTCCTGCAAACATGCATGTTGAGTGCTGCCTCTTGAGTTGCAGAGTTTCAGCAGGCGGTATGGAGTGTGTGGCACTGGCAGGAAAGAAAAGATGTTAGTTGCAGCTCTGCCTGCTCAGCATCTCCTCTATCCTGAGTGGCTTTTGTCAGTTATGTGAGGGCTCCTCAAGTATGGACTTCAATCCTGAAGATCACATGTTGATCAGCTTTAAAGGACTGGGCTTTGAATGTGCTGGAAACTGAAATGAACATTGAAGTGACTTAAAATGAGTCTTCTGTGGTCATACTGTTGCACTATCAGTATATTAAAGCCGTTTTATCTGAGTATGAGACTTATATATGTGAAGGGGACAATGAAAGGTGAACATCTGATGATGCATAGGGCAAGGACTTCCAAAAAACACTGTGTTTTTATTTATATGAATAATGAAATCTCCATTGAGCCAATATTGAATTAGGTCAGCATTCAGTGCTCTTGAAATTACTAACCCATAAGCATTTTCAGAAGTTCTTCCCTGTGCAAGCAGAAATAGGAGACTTTTGCTTTGTTCATGCTCTTCACCTTGCATTAAAAACAGACTGAAACATCAATCAAAACTCTTATTTATCCTTTTTAGAGGTGTTTGTAAACTATCCAAATAATATATAGGCACACAGTTATACAAATATAAAACAAATAGATAATAGACTGAAGTTTATAACTCAAACACTACTGAGTATATTTAAGAATTACTTTTAAATAATTTATTGAAAAAAAAAAAAATCACCCATTTGTATATGAAAAAGCCTCCCCCCCCGCCCCCCAGCCCTTAAAATTTTTTTTTTTTGCTATAACACATTAGTAACTGACCAAGTGGTTTTCAAGCTATTCAGCACTTCCAGCTTTGCTACTCGAGTCAAGAAAAAAAAAGAGAAAACAACTCAGGAGAGTGGTTCAGGTCTTCTGAAGTCTGTTACTATTTATGTGCTGCCATTTAGTAGTGGTGTCTAAAGAACTAGATGAAGATCAGAACCGAGATAAAAAAGAAAGAAAGCAGTCTCTGTGGTGAAGAGGAGATACAAGCTTATATGTCAATATCTTTGATGAATTGAGACCCAATCTTATTAACAGATATTATGACTTTATTCTCTCGCTTTTCATTTTCTCAGTTCTTATGGTACTGGGGAGGAAACCTGCTAAGTCCACAAGTTGTTTCAGATTTCCTCTGCTCTGTTTATTGACTGCAGTGAACTTTCCTCTAGGCACTAAATCTAAAAACACAACACAGAAACAGAACATTTTAGGTTTATTAATGTTGAGTGTGACTAAGCTTGTATGCAGTATTTCATGTCTTTCTAGTATTAATTACTGTATTAACTAGAAAGTAAAACAGAGTCTTTCTTATTTCTGGTGGCACTTCTCTGAGTGGTTGATATCTTTCTTCCTGCTGTGGCTGCTCTCTCAGGTGAATGGTGATTACATTTAGCTCACTAAGAGATGTTCTAAGAGTTAGTTAACTTACATTCTGAAAGTAATGTGAAAAAAAAAAAAAAACAAAAAAACAAACACAAAACAAAACAAAACACCAAAAACATATTTTATAAAATAGTAAGATTTATCTTTTTTGAACGCTAAAGCAAGCAAGCAAACAGTGATTTTTCTTTGACTGAATTTATGCTTCCAGGTTAAAATCCACCCTCATGGTTAGTAGGTGCAAGAACGACATTACCTTCAGATAATGCATAGCTTGTAAGAAAGTGAAAAACTCATGAATTTTAATGAGAAAAACAGGTTTTCTTCTCTCTGCCCAGACCCTAATTTATAAGCCAAATTCTCCACTCTCTTCTACCACTCCAACTCCAATCAAATCAATAGAATTGCATAGATTTTAATCATCTGTCTGTTCTCAAACCTGAGGGAATTCATCCTATGAAAATTTTAAATAAAGCTGTTTTAAAGTGGTGCCAGGTTATGCTGCTTAGTTAAAGGTACCTATTCTGTAAGCTACTGTTTTTTGCTTTTTTTTCCTCCCCCCTACAAATGCAGACCATGAGTGTTTTCTACTATTCCTTGATTGTTGTTGTAAGGCAAATATCTTACTGCATTTCAAACATCTGCTGCACTAAGGTATCACAGTCTGAAATCAAATTATAACCTTAGTCATGTCCTATATGAGAAACCATTTCTGTAAGTTGCATAGAAGTGATGCGTGTGTTGCTCAGTCTGCCAAGTATATTGTGTGAGCTGGATGAAAATGAAAAAAGGGTTTTGCTTCAGTGTGAAACCTCACCATTGAGTGACTGTATCTGAGAATTAGATATCCTCTGGTAATTTATAGTCTGTGGTGGATCTGAAGGCTACTGATATTTCCACTCATTGTCAAATAATTTTTTTAGACTTTGATGATGCAATGATATGATCTTTTTCCTTCTGCTATTCCAATACAGTTTTTATTTTCTGATAAGTTTTGCAGGGAAGAAATTGTCTTTCTTATTTATTTATTTCAGTCTGCCTGTAAGTGTCCAGGTTTCAGCTTAAATTGCCTGCAGTCAGATCTTGAATTTTTGCATTAATCTTTGTGCACCCATAGTAAAATCTGGCATCAGTAAAATGCAAACTCATTTCCAAATTTCAACCTCAATACAAAAGGATTCTTTAATAAACCTTCATAATATTGGCCTGTCACTACTGAGATATGAAAATGTTTTTTATTTTCATTGTATGTCTCACAACAGTTACTAGATTAGAAAAGGACGTAAACAACTGAAATTAGCATGTCTACTTCTCTGTGTTTTTGGTACATGTATTCATTGACATTTTTGTTTGTTTTTTGTTTGTTCAACTCTGACTGTCTTGCAGATTCTCATGAGAAATGTGTATCAAACACACAATGTAATGTCATATCTCTAAATAAGAAGAATGCACATCTATCATCTGAGAGAGCACTTGCATATTTTTTTTCACTTGGGAATTAGCCTATGCTTTCTGTGTGTCCAATATGTAAGTTATTTCTGAGTGTAATGTACAGGAATTGCACTTTGTAAGATTTCTGTTCCTCTCCAGAGTTACTAGTACTCTGCATTTTAAATGAAGGGTGTTTAGCACTTTTCTTGAGTGATTGACTTTAACAGCTGTGCTGGGGGGCTGACTCCTGGCTTGTAAACTTCTAGGGCTTTGGGCAAAGCTCAAGAGTGCTGCTGGGGCTGCACCTTGTGTTGTGCAGAGGTTGAGGTAGTGCTAGGGGCTGAAGGCTGGTATGAGCAGCTCATTTCCAGCGCCAGGCGTTGGGGACCAGCCCTTGGCCAAGAAAATCCTCATCCTGCCCTGGGACCTGAGCTGCAGCCTCCTGAGCATGCTGAGGGACAAGCCAGCAAGTGTCTGGGCTTCTTTTAACAACAGAAGAAACTTCATGTGCAACTGCTGTGGTAACCAAATTACTACCCTTCTTCCTTTGTTGTAGAAGGGAAGATGGTGCAAAGCATTTACATGCCATGCTCTAGCCCCTTACAGGTTGAGGTCAAGAAGTTTGAATGTGCGAATTTCAAACGTTTGCTGTGAGCTCTTATTTTGCACTCAAGCATAGGGTAGATACGTCTCCTCATTTAGAAATCTACATTTTAAAAAAATGTATTCAAGGACAAACTTGGGTATCTGAGTTAGCAAATGAAATATTGTAGAGTCATTTACAGCTCTGGCAGTTCAAGGTGACACAGAAAATATGCCTTCACGTGTAACTTTCAGGACTTATTAGATATTATGTTTCCTATTTATACAACACACCTTGCTTTAACCTGTGCCAGTGCTGGTTCCATCTGGCTATTTCTGAAAGCTCAAGGGAAAAGCAAACAAACAAAGATATGAAGGAAATTAAAGGTGCCTCGCTGTGGTATTTTTCTAGAGTGGTACATTGACTTTGATAATGAACTGTGAAATGTAGCATGTGGATGCTGAATGTAAAAGACTGCATGTGTTTTTCTTTTAATGTTGTGTCCACGAGGTGGATTATTAGTATGAGCTCTGTGTTGTGAAAACACTGAAAAGAAATGTGTGAATGGAAAGAAGATATTTCTAGAAATTTATAGACAACTGTATTCTCTTTGCTCTATCTCCTTTTTCATGACCAGACTCAGATTCTGGTAATGTAAGCTTTACCATTACAATGGTAATAAACAAACTCACAAGAGGAGTATCTCTCTTCCTAAGGTCAGATATGCTTCCTGTTAGCATTGTAAGGGAGTATCTGCACTTCCATCAGATCACACCTCTCAGGCTTGGGCTGGCAGGGATGCATTGGCTGGGACATCAGTGGGGCTCACTAATGATGCCATGTCACGTGTCTCCTGCCTGCAGAGTTCTAACATCTGCTGCCAGACCAAGAAGTAAGTGACAGTGGTTTATTGCAGTCTTGAAATACTTGCCTGGTCACAGGGGCTTAGGGTGCCTGCTGCAGCCTCTGGGGCCTAGGGAGCCTCTGGTGTTTTGCTTTGGGAACAAAGTAGGTTGTTTGAATGAGAGCAGCGGAGAAAGCATAGCTTGATAGGCTTCTGCTTGCCTCCCCATGTAGCTGCAAGGTCCCTGCTCTCACTTTCTCTGTTACACCATCCGTACATCTCAGACCTCCTGCTAACATATGTATCCTCCCTGGTAACATCTGACCCTACTTGCAAGGCTGGTTATGAGGGGAGGCTTGTTTGCCCAGGGCTAGCCTTCCTTCTGGTGGACTGCTCAAGTATGTGACACTTGAATCAGTGGTGAAACAGAGCTTAATTTGAAACACCACACACACATGTTTAGCAGGAACTCAGTGTTTGGTTGGCACAAGTTGACTTGGGATCAGTCTGTGGCAATTACAGTAATGCCGGTGTACAGGAGCACAGGGAGGACAAACAAGGTGTCTCCAGTCTTTTAGGAACTGGGCATAACTGCAGATTTTGTTCTCTCGCACAAGACTGGCATCAGCTATTGATGACATCACTTCTAAAGGAGCAATGTGGTGTGGGACTTCAGTGTTAGCTGGTGATTTTTGCCTTTGGGTTATGCTAGTATTTTGATTTGCATTCCTTCTTATCTTACCCACTTTATTGAAAAATGTGATGGTGATGTGGTAGTTCAATGTCTTGAAATGGTTTTAAAGTGGATAAGCAAACCATTATGCCTCTGAGGCTGTGTAATTTCATGGATTTGTTTTACCTCCAGTGACTGACATGTAACATTTATTGTATCATTTAATATGTATGTAAGCTTTACAGGCTGAGTGGTGTGTCAAAATGATGCGAGCACTTGGGTAAACATCTCTTTGAATCACCATCATTTTGGCACGCTCGGGGCAAAGGTACTTGTGTTGAGTGTTTTAAACATCACAAAGTGTGTTGCTGTTTAGAGTCTTGTGATTAGGTTTTCAATCTAATTCTCTCCAATGTAGCAAATGTTTGCTGATGGCTAACACTGTTACAAGGACTAAGGGGTTGAATTTCTTTGCCTGGCAATAATGTATTTTCTATTATGTCAATAGAATATGTTCATTTTCAAGTAGTGTGCAGTGCTCCTTTGAAGAATGTCTCTTTTTTCAGGTGGTTTCATAGTGACTGTACCCCGATATGTGTAGATGTCTCTCAATAGCAAAGATTGCTTTGTTATTGAATGTATTATTTATTAACAGTACCTTGTTGTCTTTTTCTAGTCACATTTTACAAAATATACCACAAGCATCTCATGTGATTTTTATAAGGAAATCTTATTTATAATATTCATGCTAGCGGACAGAAACAAATCACAGTTTTATAGTAGTTCATGCCTTTTTTCATAGCTGAAGAGTCTTAATGAGCATGATCAGAAGGGACAAGCTCATTGTTTTGTTTAACTTTGATGGAACTTTTCAAAGGTAAATGTTATGCTATTTATAATTTGGACTTACTTAACAAATAAATATCTCCATTTTAAGAAATGAAAATATCACTCGTGGGACTTCTTTTTATTCTTTTTCACATTCTCTAATTCAATATTTCTAAACAATGAAGGTCATTTCCTCCTCCTCTTTATTTTGTCCTGTATTGTCACATCAAGATTTACATCCCTTGTCCTCATCTGATATTTCTGTCATGTTGGTTATTCTGTTTACTCAGTTCCTTCTCTTTTTAGCTTAGTTAGTGAAAGACAACTTTAATTGCAGTATGTCTGAGGATTAACCTGGGACTAAACTTTTTACTTTCTCAGAACAACCCCCAGAAACAACTTCAGGCTCACATCGAAATCCCAAGTAGATTACAGCCATTTTGTCAAAGAGGTTCCCATTCTACGCTCAAATCAGTGTAACTGAACCGCACTTGCTTAGACTGGATGTCCCCATACTCAGTCTAATACTTGCATAAGATATTTTTACTACATTTCAAAAAGCAAATGGTGGTTCTAGATATCTGAACATCTAATTGACCAAGTTTAGATGTCTTTAGATTTTCAAGCCAGATTTTCTAAGTGCAAATTTTCTGTGCACCAGCCTCTTTGAGATAGGTAGAGTTTGACTTCAAGATTGTTTTGAGATTACGAAAATGCCCTGTCTCATTTGCACCCCTCCTTTAAAACCAATGGAGGATAAATGATGAAATGGTCTTGACCATTCCAGGAACAGCTGGAGTAGGGTTTCTTATCAGGTAGAAGTAATCAGTTGATCATCTCTTTATCTTCATTTTATTGCAAGATTTATCCATAGAAAAGGTGGTCTTTGCTAAGAGAAGATGAGAAGACAGAAGCTACTTTGCCTTTAGCTGTTTATTAGCTATGATTGTTCTATTTCAAAAAAAAAAAAAAAAAAAAGCTAACTGAAGTTGTATGAGAAACAATTCAACTTCCAGTTGGAAGGAGTCCCAGTGACTATGGTTGTATTAGAAATCCTCACATAATGCTGTAATGCTGTCACTTATCTTGACTCTGTAGCACTTTTACTTCCTTTCCCTAAATGCATTTTCATACCCAGTGAGTATGTTCATTTTGCTTACAAAGTGAGTTCTTCATTTCTCTCATTTAGTATTTCTCTGTTTTCAGAATACACCATCTCTCTCTAGGTCACTCACTAGATTTCTCTAGTGAGAGAATGTAGAGGGACTGCTTGTTACGATGAGGGGCAAATGTCAACAGAGGCTCACAAGATGACATCTTCTTTCATACGAAGACTTCTGCCAGGTGAGTTGTCAGTGGGTGGCAGCTTCTGCACAAGGGCTCTCTGTTGTTTATTTGCTTGTTTAGTACACATTTGCAATACTGTCTTGGACAGTGTGAAATCTAGGTCAAACCTCCATTTCCTGAAGCTACATTTCCCTTTCAGCTGGTGAAGTGTTACTTGAGAGCTTTATCTTGCAACTACTGTTTTTTTTTGTTTTTTTTTTTTGTTTTGTTTTTTTTTTTTTAATTGATTTTTTGTTTTTATTTTTCTTTGCTTGGTATTCCTTCCAGAATGGAATCATACCTTAGCTATACCCATGACAAAGCTATTTTTTCAGACCTGTGTCTCTTCTTCCTAGTCCTTTAACCTTGATAACCCCATTTTCATTCCTTGTATGAAAAAGTTCTGTGGAAAGGCAAAATGACTACAGTAACAGTACCTCAGATGCCCTCCATCAGGCTATAATAGGAGATGCTTGAATGTCATAGAGAATGTTGTTGCTGCTACAAGACAAGTTTGCCAAATTCAGGAAACTTTCTTGGTATCTTACACCTCTTATGCCCAGAAATCCAGCCCAATTTTACATTTCCAGATTGGAACAGGTAGGTGAGGGAGTTCTTTAAGCACTTTGACTTCTGAGTGTCTGTTTCCTTTACATATGTTCCCAGTTCACCTCTTCATGGCATTTTAGTGGAAGTGTTATGCAGTTTCTATTACTTGATCTCGTCGTCTAGTACAAAATACACTTCAGAATGAAAAGACCATCTGTCAGTGAGAACTAAAGTGTAGGTATAATGATATTAAGGAATGCAGCTTAAAGATGTTCCCATCTGGTATAATTCTGCCTAACTCTAACTCTGTTCTGAAGATATAGGAAGTTGTTACATCAGACTTTTGCACAGGGAGCTACCAGTTGGCTGGAGCACTTTTGTTAAAGTTTGTTCAGCAATGAAGATATTTTAGCCTCCATCAGGTAGTAGATGATGCATGTAGTGCGTTGTCTTCCTAATGACCAGAAAGGTGCTTTGTATATAACAACTTCAAATAAAGTTTTTCAGAAGACATTCACAGGGGACTTCAGAAAGAGTTCTTTAGTGATTTTTGTTACAAATTGCCTGCTTATGCCCTCATGCTGTTTAACCTCATTATGTCAAATGGCTGCTGTCTGTCAACAAGGACAAATTCTTCCCAGTCTCACAGATGTTAAGTTAAAATATTTTTAACATATTTTGAAAAATGCTAGAAGAGAGAATTGGGCTCTTGAAAACTGAATATGGTTGAGTGCTTGTCACAAGTCACCATGACTTTGTTTTGCTATAGCTGGTTAGGGAATATTTCAAGTGTACTACAGCCATAGCAGATTGTGTTATGAACATGTTGTTTAAACTGATTCTTCATAAAGCATTTCTCTGTGTTGCCCATTCAGTGTGGTAAATATATTCTTATCGTGTCCTGCAGCTTTTTCTCCATCTATCAAGCCAAAGGCCCTGAATCCTTCTCCAGACTAAGACTCCTTAGCCTATTTAGTTGTTCTTAATGAATGTCATCCAGTAATCTTGATTATATTTGTTGCCCTTCCCTGTGTTTGTTTCGGGTTCTACTTCTTACTTTTGAGATGCAAGGATTAGAACAATATCCAATGGATATTAAATTAAAGATGTGTCTTTTCACTCATCTGAGTGTTTGTTGAATTAGGTTGGATCTTAGGAAGAACTTCTTTACCGAAAGGGTTGTTAGACATTGGAACAGGCTGACTAGGGATGTGGTGGAGTCACCATCCCTGGAAGTCTTTAAAAGACGTTTAGATGTAGAGCTTAGGGATATGGTTTAGTGGGGACTGTTAGCGTTAGGTCAGAGGTTGGACTCAATGATCTTGAGGTCTCTTCCAACCTAGAAATTCTGTGATTCTGTGATTCTGTGAATCATCTTACTCATCTCCTTTTTTTTTTTTTTTTTTCCCGGTAACATCAGATCTGCAGGTTTTGCTAGGATATCAATTGAAACTAAGTTTTTGTCTTTTTTGTTGTTTTGTTTGTTGGTTTGGTTTTGGTTGTTTTAACGTTAATGTCAATGTTAATGTTCTGTTTCATTTCTATGCACATCCTGTTCTGCTATGAGAAAGCTTAAGATAAAAGTAGATTTCTGACTAAAGAGAGATCAAAATTGAAACATTTTCTATTTGGATGTTTGTAGAAAGAAATTATTTTACAAAGACACAATTGTTTTGTATCAATACATTTGCAGGGCTTATTTTCTAAAGAAGAGAAAGATTAAATTTCTTTACCATGAAAGATACTGTGAGATGGAGTTGTTGACTCTAGTTTACTCTGCTAAGGCCTACTTTTATTTTGTAGCATTTAACAGTAATCAGACTGTAATGTGTTTTAGTCTTTACCAAACCAACCTGATCCAGTTCTCAAAGATCTTCCTGTAGTATTTTCAATTCTTGATCTGTCAATTCATCCATTTTGTATTTTTCCTTTATTACATGTCCAGAAATAAGTGTAAAAAGTAGGAATTTTAAGTCTATACCAGCAATGTAGGTAACTTGCAAAATGTTAAAAAAAAATTGTCAAGAGCATGTATGTACTACCAAAGAAAATTCAGTATTGCAAAAAAGATGCCAGATAAATGTCAGCCAGGATATACACATAGATTTCTTGGAAATTTGTAGTCATTATTTTGGATTAAAACTGCTGATACATATGTACTTGTTAAAATTAGTCTATAGCCATTTTATTATACAAAAATATTTCGTAAGCCATAGAGGAGTTTCACAAGATACAAAACATTCTTTTACTGTGTTATGCAGGCTTACTACAAGAAAAACATTATAGATCATGAGGATATTCAGCAGATATTCAGCTGCTTCAGAAATGATCTGTCATAATACTAAAAATAAAGCGCAACAGTGTATGCCAAATCATCAGTGTGTGTGGTGTCTAAATTTAAAAATAAGAATTTTAAAATAAAACAAAACACTTAAAATCACGTGAATGTAACACTTTCCAGTAAAGAGATAAAACTCAGAAAATATGCATGGGAAAGACAACAGAAAGTTCAAAACAGTTCTATCACAATCTCCTTTATAATCCCATGCAAAAGCTGAGCATTTTTATCTTGGGTTGATGTATTTTCTAGAGTTCCTTTTAGAATACAGATCACTTAAAAATTGTTTCATTCATATGATTAAAAAAAAAAAAGCTTCAATTTGAAGCATGGTACAGGTTGAACATGTATTTTTTGCAAAGACAAATTAAAAAATCCCAAAACCCATCTAATGTAGATGAGATGCCTTGCTCTCAGCTGGGTTTCTTCAAGTTCTCTGACAACAAATCTACAATCCCTTGCCATTGCAAACACTCACTGGCTACTGACAAATGCTCTACGAGAAAAGTCACCCTCAGCGACATATTAGACATGTCTGGGAACAGGCAAATGACAAAAACATGACAACAAAAGGAAATTATGAGCGACAGTGGTATGGCCTTAGGTTCATGGATTGACGTACCACTTTTGGCTTAGATTACATGTGGCCTGTCAAATGAGGTTTAGCTCTTGGAATTATTAACTGTCTGGATGAATTATTGTTAGAGATATCAGCCATCAGCAAAATTATCATTACGGCTGATAGAAAAAACGCAAATGCAATGCTTTTCATACGGGACAGACTCCAGCAGGCTAGAGCACAGCTTTTGTAGCAAAAGGGCCTGAGCTCCTGTGGTCAGCAAACTGAATGTTAAGTCAACAGCATGTGCTTGTTATGATGAATGCCAACATCACGGTGTGGTAAGGAGGATGAGAGAGGGGATTTTTCCCATGTGAGGCAATTTTGAGTCTGCTTCTGGAGTATTGTGCCCAACACTGGACTGCCTGGTATAACAGATACTTAAAAATTGGAGTGAATTCATGGATAAGGGGTGGGAGCACAGGACACCCAAAGAGAGCGGAGGTGGCTTTGTTCATCCTGGAAAAGAGAAGTCTGTAGGGGCAGTTAATGGTGCTCTTCAGCTTCCTGATGGGACAGCGAGGGGCAGGATAGCTAGATGCCTCTCAAAAGTACACAGCAAAAGGATGAAAGACAGCAACTACAGGTTGCTGAAAGGGAGCCTGCTATTAGGTATAAGAAAAAAAATCACTGTGACAATTGTCCAACACAGGGCCGGGCACCCAGGCAGGCTGTGGGGTTTCCACCCTTGGAGATGTTCATCCAGAATGTGAGTGGGAAAGGCCTGAGCAACCTGCTTGAACTTTGAAGATAGCACTGAGCTCCAGATACCCCTTCCAACCAGCGTTATGCTGTGAGCAGTGGAGTTGGCAATAATATTATTGTGTGACAAAGCAGGTCCCAGAGGGAAAAAACTAAAACTTTTATGGATGTAGGGTGCTACAGCAAGCTCTGTTCCTGTGACATGGGACTGCCAAGAGAAGGACTCGTGTTTTCCATGAACTGCACGAGACCAAAGCAACTATATTTTACCAATAGTGTTACAGAAGAGGGCAGAATGCCTGCCTGAATCTCTTTGCCATTTCAGCTGGACTTGTGTAAGAGACTTCTTTGGATATTGTAGCCTACCAGTGTTGAAACAAACTGTGATAGGATTGCTGCTATTCCTTCAACAGTCTGTTGAAGACTGACAGACAATGAACTGTCTGTTCAACAGCCTAGGGGACCTTGCTGTTTCCTTTTGCAAACCTAACTTTTGCAAACCTAACTGGTCTTTTGCTCAAGCTGGACACGGAGGAGTATGATCAGGTGGCTTACTTCTTCCATGGGCAGTATGTGCTGGTAGGAAAGCGTGTGAGAGTGGCTGGGACTGGGGAAAAGATGCTGTTTCCTCTGAGTTTCTGTGGGATTGGGGCCTTGGTGGGTGAGGGCTCATTCTCCATTTGCCTGTCATTTGCTGTGTTCACTGCTCACTTTCCACTCAGTTCCCATGCTCTGACCACAGGCTGCACATCTTCTCAGCTCCCCACTTATTTCCACCCAGATCCCCATGGGTGCTGCTAAAACTGCCAATCTGCATTAAAGATATTTGACACATCAAGGCAGATGCTACAGGGAAAATGACACAAGTAGCCTGAAGGAAGAAAATTCTGTTTCATCGGTGTGTATTTTGATGGTATGAACTGTGGAAAGCTCAGGGCACCTCCACTGCACATATACATACATATATAAATATATAACTGTTTATTCAGTGTACAAAGCAGAGAAAAAAAAAAAAAAAAGAAAAAGGAAAAATTATCCAACTCAGTATAGACACAGGGGAAGTGGAAGTGGAAGGAGCTGAGGAGTGAAGTTACATGGACGAACATAATTATTGTATTTTCTAATTCTGAAGTGCTTCATTTCATGATTTAATGTTCTTTGAATGTAGTCTTTTGTCTTTTTGCATATAACTTTATGTACATTTACTCAGACATACATTAGTAATTTTGAGTACTTGTTAGGGAGGCAGGTATAATAAGTAGAAAGCAGGGGTAAATGCGTAACCTTAGCTTAATGTAATCCACTGACCGTTCCTGTATAAAATTTCACAGGTACCCAGCTGTAGGTAGGTTGTGAATCAAATCTAATTATTCATACTAAGGCTTAGCAGTGTTTTATCTGCATGCACTCTTCTCTGACAGTCTGTACTCAGGTCTTTAGACTAAAACAGAAGAGAGAGCACACTAGCCACAAGCATATGAGGGTGTGAAGAAAATGAGAGCAGATAAGACTAATTTTGATCTTCATTCTGCACTGAGTTTGTCCTCCTTTAGAACTGCTCAGCAGCCTCATCAGCTCCCCTTCCCCTAGATTTAGCCTTGTAGTGATAGAAATTCATGCAGAATCTTTAGGTGAAACTCAAATACAAATAATATTGTTTAATAATACTAATGTAATATTATAATAGTGTAACATGAGATGCTCTTGTCCCTTTAATTTTCTTCCTTTGACACTTCTACTACTTCTTGAAGCAGTTTATCCATTAGAAGTACAGATATACTTTCAGCATTGTGCAGTATAGTGTATCAAAATCAGCATTAAGTGTGCTCCTCTTGCACACATTAGTGCCTTATATTTTAAAGTTCACTTCATGTTTGTCTCAGTGAAGTGTGTGGTCTTCCAATAAAAAGCAACATTGGGAATGCCAGAAACTGCCAAAATTAAATATGACACCCTGGGAGGAAATCTGCCCCCTTCTCTCTCCAAATAGAATAAAGCCTAGCCACCAAAAGAAACCCAGCCCTTACTTATTTTTCAGAATATTTTGCTCTTTATTTTATCTTGTAACAATAGCTGGTACTACATATCCTGGGCTTAGAAACACAACTGAGTTCTGCTTCTTCACAGGCACTCAACAGATTAGGTGTCTCGTAATAGCACCTAACAGTAACTGGGTCCAATACTCCAGCTGACTTTTGTAGTCTTACTGTATCTCTCCCAATCAATAGCTATCAGTAGAAATGAAATATATTGAAGTATTAGCTGTCAAGAAGCATCACCGGTAGCTGTTGTGATCCCATTCCCAAAGTAAAGTTATCAGATAGCCAGACCTGGGCTGAACTGACTTTATTTGATGGTTGTGTTATCGATCACAGCCATTGAAGTAGACTACTTCGAAGCTATGAAAGTGATGCTGGAGGCACACAGCTGTGGGATGGAAAGTCACATGATGGTGCTGATTCTGTTTGTCTTGCCAGTGTACTGTACATCTCAGAGGGTCTGGAGATTTCTGCTGAAGCCCCCTGAGAGTCCACTGCTATTGCTGTAAAAGCACAGCACACCTGATGCTTGTGAGCTCCTCCAGTGACTCTGAAATCAGCTGCACCTCAGCATTCACCGTGAACTTCATTCTCTTTTGTGTTTGTATGTCTCACTGCAAAATCTCCAAAATCATTTCAGGCACCTGTCTGTATACGGTGTGCTAGAAATGGTCGTGAAAGAGAAAAGCAATACTGTTTCTGGTTTACCACTGCCCTACGTCTATGCTACACTGTGGGCTGCTCCTCTTCATCCTAACTCCGTAACCTTGTGTGGCAGCAGCCCTGAGTGAGTCAGGACTACAATTCGTGTGTACCAGAGTGTGCTGTGCAGTGTAATAATGGGGAGAGAAAGAGGAGTGCAGAAAAACAATCCTGTTAAAAGGGTGCTTTTGTAGATGATGACAATGTCATGCTTCTGACAAATATTGTTATCCATCCATAATCCAGATGGGTATTAGCGGCTGTATGAGCCTGTCATAAAACTTAATATTTATAAAAGCATGTGCAGTTCTGAGTGCATAGATCCCCTGGGCTTAATTTTGCAAACCATGCTGGCACCAAGCAGAGCTCAGAGCAGATGTATTTAGAAAGTGAAAACAAATATTATGCAATTTTTTCCACAAATGCCTGGCACAGGCGGACCACCTCTAGTATTTACTGACAGCAGTACAAACCAATTGGACAGAGCAGGATAGCTGATATAAAATACTCAATGGCAGAAGGAAGCCTTGTAAATAAAAACAGTTATCATACGGTATCATGGGTGGCGTCTCGTTGAACAAGCGCATGTCCTCTGCCAGGACACCCCTAAAGCAGCGTGTCTGACAGAGGTGTCACAGGCAGCCAGGACGGGGCCTGGAAGCATTGATAAAAATTTCTTTCATATCAGGTGAAATCCCATGCACAGTAATTACAGTGCTGCCATGGGATCCTTCAGAAAATCAGATATTTTTTTTTTGCTGCTCCCCCCATTTCAATGCCAGTGATATTAGCATTTCAAATAAAGGCTATATACTCAAAAGATAGCTTGGGAAGCCAGCTTGGATAAGGCCCAGCGGTCTCAATGTGTGTTAGTGAGTTGAGCCAGTAATATTTTTATTACGATGTTAGCCTTGAAGAGATTGCTGTCTCTCATGTCTGCTGTTGAAGGTTGTCACTGACTCTCACTGTTGTTACTGCTCCATCAAAGAGACTGCAGCTCTGTAAAGAGGGATGGCTTGAAAAGGTCAAGGGAAAAAGGATTTGCTGGCCATGGAAGTGTCCTGTCTGTGCATGGGGGAATCATCACTTTACTATACATGGTAACAGACTTGACTGACTTCTGTGACCAGGGTTATGAGCACTTGAAAAGAGGTAGTTTCTTCCATCTCTTCCATGTAATTCAAGAAGAGTCTCATAAGCAAGGTGCAAAGTCCTCAGCTGAACAGGTGTCACTTGATCATACTGGAGAAATAATATATAGTCTCTGGAGCCAGCAGGTTAATATCTGGAGATTAAGGAAGACAAAGTTTATGGAGGTGGTTAAATAAACCACCCAGCATAAATTTGGTGGTAAAATTGATTTGCTTATGTAGGCAGGGTTTGGGAAGGTATCTGTGCTGCAGATGAGACAGAGAGGCTGTTAATAATAAAGCATTCGGCCAGTTCAGAATATGAAGCTGGTTGATTTTTGTATCTTTTATTTATTTATTTATTTATTTATTTATTTATGTTTCAGGTAGCTGATTTTCTGGACTGAAGTAATCTTTGCTTGGTACAGGTTCAAGCCAGAAAGAAAATCATCTTTTTGCTGTTGAAATAATGGCCCACTATGCACAGCGATAGCCTCTTGTTTGACTCATTCCACCAGCAATACTCTGGCAATATGGAAGCAAGTAAAACAAGGTCTTTAGATCTTTGCTTCTTTTCTTCTTCCTTTTGTTTGAATTTTTTAACTTTTTTTTTTTTTTTTTAATTCGTATTAACTAAATGTCTTGCTATTATTTACACATTCTTTAGACTTACTAAGGAGCTAAAACAAGGACCAACTACATTCTGAGTCAGTTTCCCATCTGTGTTGAAAAGATTGGGTATTCAAGGCTCTCACTTGGCTCCTGTCCCCAAAATGCATTTTGTGTATATTCTCAGATGTGTCTCTGTCTTGAAAATGCTGAACTTGAATCCAGTTAAAACTAAAAGTTTCACCAAACAAAATTTCAGGAAGAAAAATTGGATATGTTCCTTGTGTGGTGGAAAAGCTGGACCTCTTTTTGCACATTTCTTAGAGAGCAGGGCATTTGCTATTTCATAACTTGCCAGAGTAATGTTTTCTTCTGCTTCTCATTAAGAAGTATGATGGTTGAAGTCTGTCTCAAGGTATAACACAATTAGAAGGAATGAGTTCATATTTTAAACCATTTCCAATAGTTCATAAGCTTTTTGCCATGCAATTAATGAAACAGAATAAGAACAAGATACTTCTGATTTCAGTTTGATCACGAACCATATAAATCTGACGTGAAAATGCAAAAGTTCACTTCTGTGCTAAAGCAACTTGTAGACAGATGGTTTGGATTTAAAGAGTAGCAGAATTTCTGGAAAAATTACACAAGATTAATAAAAATGCAAGTTGAGTTCAAGCTCAGTTCATGAAAAATCTAAAGGCAAGAGAATTAGAAACTCTACTTCAGTTTGGTTTGTAAAGAACAGAAATGGAACTGCCAAGAAACATATATTGAAAGATCTTGTTTCTCATTTATATTTCTGTTAAAATTTCTGGGAGTTATACATATCTTTGTAGGCACTTAATATTGATGTTATGTTCAGATTATTATTTTTTAAAGATTAGTATACATTTAACCTTCAGAGACAGACTTCCAGAGTAAGATTTAATTGTACTCAGTTACTACCAGAGCAGAGTTGGAGAAGCACATATGAAACAGAAATCATCAGTGGAGTTTAAAGTTGAAAGTTATTACTTTCTTTTAACTTATCCTTTTTCAGATTTGAGAAGCTGAGTACTAAATACATGATCTTAACCTATTTTTTAAAAAAATAATAAATAAATAATTACATTAAAGTCTGGGTTTTCAGAAGGATCCAGTAGTGGTTTAACTAAGTTCTGTGCAGCTTCCAAATTCAGCCTGGGGCTTTGCTGGGACCTGGTTTTCAGCTGATATCTGTTTTACTCTTTTTAAGAATGCTCTTGGACAGGTTCCTCCACTAGAGCTCTCAAAAAAATGATGTTTCCAAAATCACTAAAAAAAAACAAAAGAAAAAAACAGGTGGCTTTGGGGATGATGTTTTGTTTTCTTTTCCTGAAAAACAAAACAAAACAAAAACCAGATATCCTCTACAGAGCTCTTACATCGTTCTGCAACAGTTAGTACTTTAGTAAATGTAGGGGTCTCAGGGGGCAAATCCCACATAACTGATTAATTTAACCATTATCCACAGCCATTGACACTGGCTGACATCTGAATGCCAGTGGGAAGTTTGTATAACACAGGGCTATGCAAAAAGCTTTTTGTCTAAACACGTGAGCTGTTTGGCAGCTGTGCAATGACTGCAATGACTTGATGGTAGCAGTGGATGCCAGAGTAAGAGATTCATTTCAGTAGGTTGCGATGGGTCAAAGTGTAGCACGACAAAGTGGCTTGTGGTGTTTTGGGTTCTCCTCACTGGATTCCCACACTGGAGAAATGAGGATGAGTTATGATCTGCTGTTTGTCATTGCCAGAGACTTTATGGCTGCCTCTGTGCTAGTAAGCTCCATGGTGCCTGCGTTGGCTCCCAGACATAGGAACCTCATCACTCATACCAGTAAGCTGTCAGTACAATCCCACACCTTTGCCAGCTGGGGCCCTCCCAAATGGTTGCCAGGCACAGTTGAGGAAATAGAGCAATCCACGGATCATTCCTCAAAACATTTTTCATGTCATGTCAGTCTCTTGTTTTGGGCAGGATTTTCTTCATATGGATGTGGGCAAGACCAGTGGGAAATCATTTGGCATAGTTCATTGGTATAGATGTAGTCTCTGGGCCCAAAAGGTTTTGGAAAATGATAATGCTTTTAGTTTCTTTGTGAGTGTGAAGAAAATTGTTGCCAGTAGTTATGGTAGGCATAAGCGAACCAAAAAGCATCTGTAAAACTCTCATATTCTTTGAGATCAGAGCATGGGAATTGGGTCACTTACAAAAAGAGGTGAAGTAGTTTGGGACTTGTGTGAAGAAAAAGTGGTGGATTGGTTGGGCTTTTCTTGTTATTGTTTCCACACCTGACTTTTGACACTGACGTATTATGGTGTGGAGTGCCACAATATCAGCCCTGAGGGGTCACACAAATTACGGGCTTTCTGTTCGTGGACCTGAGGCACAGTGCTCTGAGTATGGGAGCAAATTAAGCTGTACAGTCACACGCGCTGTCTCCAACTACATGATTATACATTCTACCTCAAAAGAATATAAAAATAAATCAAAATCAAAATATTGCTAGCATTTTCTGTGGTATATGGTATATACCAGCAGGTACCTCAGTAGCAGTATTTGAGCTGACAAGATACACAAAGGTGTCTTTCTAACTGCTGGGAGAACTTCTTGCACTTCTCCCCTAGACAGACGTGAACTACAATGTGGAACATGGAGTACAGTGCTGTAGTTTGAATTGGGTCAATGCAGAGCTTACCTGCTTCCCCCTGCCTTACTTGCGTCAGCAAACCATAGACTTAGCAGACTTTAGATTTCCTGCTCCATCCTGCCAAGAGGGTCCTTGGGCAGAACATGGGACGTTCAGATATTTGCAAGATGCACATTACAGAATCACAGAATTGTCTAGGTTGGAAAAGACCTCGGAACTGGAAGATCACCTAGTCCAACCTCTGACCTAACACTAACAAGTCCTCCACTAAACCATATCACTAAGCTCTACATCTAAACTTCTTCTAAAGACCTCCAGGGATGGCTGACTCAACCACTTCCCCGGGCAGCCCATTCCAGTGCCTAACAACCCTTTTGGTAAAGAAGTTTTTCCTAATATCCAACCTAAACCTCCCCTGGCACAACTTTAGCCCATTCCCCCTTGTCCTGTCACCAGGCATATGGGAGAACAGACCAACCCCCACCTTGCTACAGCCTCCTTTAATGTACCTATAGAGAGCAATAAGGTCACCGCTGAGCCTCCTTTTCTCCAGGCTGAACAATCCCAGCTCCTTCAGCTGTTCCTCATAAGACTTGTTCTCCAGACCCCTCACCAGCTTCATCGCCCTTCTCTGGACTCGCTCAAGCACCTCCATGTCCTTCTTGTAGTGAGGGGCCCAAAACTGAACACAGTACTCGTGGTGCAGCCTCACCAGAGCTGTGTACAGGGGGACAATCACTTCCCTAGCCCTGCTGGCCACACTGCTTCTTATACAAGCCAGGATGCTGTTGGCCTTCTTGGCCACCTGAGCACACTGCTGGCTCATATTCAGCCGACTATCCACCATCACTCCCAGGTCCTTCTCTGCCTGGCAGCTTTCCAACCACTCATCTCCCAGCCTGTAGCTCTGCTTGGCGTTATTGCGCCCCAGGTGCAGGACCTGGCACTTGGCCTTGTTGAACTTCATACAGTTGGCCTCAGCCCATCAGTCCACCCTATCCAGATCCTCCTGCAGAGCCTTCCTACCCTCGAGCAGATCGACACATGCACCTAACTTGGTGTCATCTGCAAACTTACTGAGGGTGTGCTCTATCCCCTCATCCAGATAATCGATAAAGATACTAAAGAGGACCGGCCCCAGTACTGAGCCCTGGGGGATGCCACTAGTGACTGGCCTCCAACTGGATTCAACTCCATTCACCACAATTCTTTGGGCCCGGCTACCCAGCCAGTTTTCAACCCAACAAAGCATACTCCAGTCCAAGTCGTGAGCAGGCAGTTTCTTGAGGAGGATGTTGTGGGGAACAGTGTCAAAGGCCTTAGGAGTGTGTAAACAAGCCATTAAGAATGGAGTTGTCACAAGAAAGAAGCTCTTTCTGCAGCAATTAAGATGACCTCTACAGAGCAGTTAGATATGAGAGGATTGCACTGGCATTCATTTACTATGACCTGATAGAAGAAGGTCATCTCTTGCAGTGTGCACTTGTAGCTACAGCTGGTAGTCAGTTTTGGTGTAGGGGGGTTACTCTTAGTTTTGTAGTCATGCTGTTCACAATTACAGCAGTGACCAGGAAGAAGCTCTTAGGATCTGTGTTTCTGCAGACGTGGAAATTATAGCTAGAGATTCTCTGACAAAGGACATGGATAAATCTGTAAAAGGAAAAACATGGCTAATAAACACAGTTCTGTCTGAAGCAGGTGTGTTCAAGACTAACTGGAGGAACAGCATCAGTGAAATGTGTGAAGGCAGAGCAATGTTTGAGCAAGTTAACCTGTTTTGGAGAAGATCATGTTTTTGTCTAATCAGCACTATGATTTATTTTTTTTCCATTTATTTATATATTTTCATGAAATGCAGACTGAAAATATCGGGAGGATAAGTCTTTGGACAATATTCCAAATATGTCCTAGCTGGAGCAAAGCAATAATGCAGGGACCCACCTTTGGTGTTTCCCCTCTTCCTTCTCTACATCTAGCTGGTGTCAGCCCTGGCTCTAGTTTTGGTCAGCAACTGAGGCTGACTCAGGACTGGCTCAAGGGAGAGATCCTACAGGGATGGAAGTGATCACCTAGTGACTGGCTTGAAAATGTTTCAAGCAGTTGAGAACAACACATTTCAGTTTTGCTGAAATATAATTTTTTTTTTTTTCAACAATAAAAATGAGGTGTAGTGGGATATCCTATTCCTGTGAGGAGCTCAGAAGAAAATCAGTGGAAATCGTTTTTTGCTTGATTTTAACTAGCTTTGAAAGAGTGAAGGAGGACCTATATTCACTTTCTCTCTTAAAGTCACCCTCCTGCAAAGCTGATGCCATCTATGTCAATCTATCTGTAATTTAGTCTGCAGCTCATTTTTTATGTGGATAGGTACAGTCTCTTTCATTTTTTGGTTTACTATTTTCTTCTCTCGCTCTCTCTTTTTTTTTTTTTTTTTAATTGTTGTTGTTTGTATCCACTTCAATCATAGTTTACAGTTAAAAACATTTTTTTTTCTCTTCTGAAAAACAAAAACAAAACAACCAACCAACCAAAAGAATGACAGCTGTGGCATGATGTTCTGAAGGCTGCAGGGAAGCAGAGGTCCGCAGCCGGTCCTCAGCCCTGCTACCGAGGTTGCAAACTCATGCTACTGGCACCCAACATGGGGTGGGCGGCTGCTTGCTGGGGTCTTTAGTTCAGCTGGTAGCAACTCTCCAGAAACTGCACCTGGTGGTGATGCCTTTGGGTTAGCACGATCTCGTGGCTGTCAGTGAGGGTACAGAGCTGCACAGGAGGCCACAGATGCAGCAATGTGATCCAGGTTTTGAACCAGAAACAGTAGATCCCATATTTTCTCATACTAACAGGTTGCCTTCTGCAAGTCTTCCACTGTGTCTAGGTTCCAGGCTCAGAGTTCTGATATTATGCATGTCCCAATGCATCTGGTGCAATTATTTCTCTCACTTCACTTTTCAACTGTTTTTGGTTTACTACCGTGGCTTTTCATTTACTTTTCCTGTATTTAATGCTTTTCAACACAAATATCTTCTTAATTTTTATTTTATTTATCTAAGGATTTTTTTGGTCATTCATATTCCTATTTTATTTATCTCAATTTACATTAAGACCATTTTCCTGTTTGCAACATCGGTTTATTTGTAGCATACCATGACTAGTCTGCTGTAAGTAGTACTAGAATGATTTATTTTGTGACCAGAACTGCAATTTGCCTCCTTCCAGTTCCTAAATTAGCTGCCATCTTTAATAAAGTCAAATGTTTTACAGCACAAAAATAAAATATCTTCACATCTATTCACCTCTGGGTTATCCTTAGTCCTTTCCCTGCAGCTGCTTTCCTGGCTGTGGAGCTCCCAAGGAAATACTGCCACCCGATGTTGCAGACAGGACCAGTTTTGCTAGTCCAAATCCAAACTCTGCAGTTGTGCTCAGCCAGATATTTTATTTTATTTTATTTTATTTTATTTTATTTTATTTTATTTTATTTTATTTTATTTTATTTTATTTTATTTTATTTTATCTGTTTGGAGCACAGATGTTGAAACTGCCTGGGCATTTTTCAAAGCTGGCTCCTGTCGTGTAGCAGCTGACATTACCCTCACTGGAGCATAGGCAGAGCAGTGAAGATCTCTAGGGAGAAAACTGCTTTCTGGGGAGCACGTGTCCACATCAGCATCCTCTGCCAGTGAAAAGCACCTTACATGGGACTGGAGCAGGAGCAGAAAGAGGTGAACTGGAGCAGCCCTTCACTGCTCTCATCATATACTTAAATACAGCCATGCGACTGACAGGGATTTTTCTTCCTTTCAAAGGACAATTAAGCCTTTGTTCTTTTGTTCTTGCTCATGTTAGCCTAGTAGAAGTGGAGAAAATAGTAGCAAAAGAGTTATTTTTCTGTATATTCATTACATTATCATGAAATCAAAGTTACTCACAGGCCCAAACTGCCTGTAGGTTACTGCAGGTTATTGTGAGGTTATTGTGCTCAGACTGACACTGTATCTCAGTACACAGCTCTCTCATGGGAGCAGTGCAACAGCACCCACACAGAAGTGTCTTTCTGCAGCACTTATTCTACTCTCCCCTCTAAAAGGCAGAGTTGAAAATGTGGGAGTGGACATTGAACAGCCTCTTGAAGACAGTGGAAATTAAGGATCGTTGGGCTGCTTGGTGAGGTTCCTGTGAATGTGAGTTCAATGCCATCCTTATGATGCATGTGTGTGGTAAGCATATGATCCTGGAAAAGAGGAGTTGTCTTTACTTGGATAGCATGCCCTACTCAGGGAAACATGCTTTTATATGTCCCAGTGCCAGTGTCTCCACAGGAGAAGGTGCTGCTTTGGGAAGAGCTGGTGGCCCTTGTATACCCCATCTGCGCTGTATTTCAGGGGCTGCCGAGTGCTTTGGAACAATTTTGAATGGAAAGTCATTATTATTTTCCAGGCATTACTAGAAGGATGAGAGAAGCACCTGGTTCTTACTATATAACAAACAGTGATACATACTGCAGGCTGGGTGCCATAGCTTCAAATGCCTTGCTCTGCAGCCGAGATATATCTTTTAATAGTATATGTTTTTACAACTCCCTGGAGTCCTGCTGTTCACTTATTTGATTTGTTTTTGTCTCTCATTTCTCTCTCTTTTTCTTTTAATGTCTCAAGACCTACTTAAAAGAGAGAGGAGTTTTTGTTGATTTCCTTTCTAGAACAAGCTGACAATCCTATATACCAAGACATTCCCCTGCACAGGTATTCTTACTCTTTGAGTCTCTTTTGGTTCATTATGTGTTGTTTGGGAGGAGGTCTGAAATAAAATGTGATAATCCCCTGACTATCATCTCACAATACAGGTGTTGACACTGAGGCATTCACCAGCACATGTAGCCTACCCCTACTGGCAATGTTTTGCTGGGCTATCGAATATCTGGGGTCCCTTTTTTCCTCCATCGTGCAGCAGTGCACAATGAAATAATTCCTGTAGCCATTTCAGATGGCATTTTCAAGCCTTAGATTGTGATCTGCAGGGAGGTGGGATCTTCCCCTCTCCTGTCACTGATGTTGAAAGTCTCTGCCTTGCATGTTTCTGCATGGCTAAATTAGCAGGTCCCTCCGCACTCAAGCAGGGCCAGCCAACCCCAACATCCCTGCCTCTTTCTGCACTCCTTGGACAGAGGTAATTTTTGATTTGGCAAAGCATTAAATTTTCTGACTAAGAAATCTGTGAAGAAATTGGAGTGTCAGCAGGTAATTTTATAGCTCTTAGGTTTCTTTCTGCAGCTGTAAATAGCAGAAGAGGCAGACCAGGACTTGTCCCCTCTGAGGATTCTAAATCCTCAAGTGATAAAAGTCAAGACTGTAAATCCTACCTGTATGTATTTTCAGCTAATACTGAAAAACAGATTAAACCAGTATGTTATAATTAAAAGAGATATCTAACAAGCAGAACCCTCTGGACAAAATGTGGTATTGTACATTGACTAGGAAAGCCTGCAGAAATTTTTACTTTTTATAACTTCAGTGACAGGATAACTTGTGAGTGGTATTTATTAAAATAGTGATCTTCTAGATGCTCTGTTCCAGAACAATAAGTCAACCAGCGTATCAATCTAACACATTTTTGAGAATCGACCGACAAGTTAATAACTTGGGTACCTTATTTTCCCTATAAGGGAGAAATAAATATTCTAAGAGGTCTGGAAAAGGGTTGACTAGTTTTAATGTATTGAACCAATTGCTTTTAGAGGTCACCTCCTGTGTGTGTGAAAACAGTTGGACTGTTCCACTGTGTTCACTTGACACATCATCTGTATTGTTTTACTTTCATGCCTGCAAACAGGAAAGTACCAAAAGTGCTGACCTGAGAGCTGACAGTATCTGACTTGACCAAAGAGCGGCAGGCCCACACGGCCCTTTGAGGGAGGGGAGGCCTCTGTGGGAAAGAACTGCATCGGGAGGACCACAAGCAGCCCTTGTGCACACAGGAAACGTGGTGGCCATGTACATCTTAGGCATGATACCTGTTGACTGCTCACCTACATCAGGAAGGAGCTGATGTCATGATCATTCCTCACCCTCCCCTGCACCTTAACCCTCACTGAGAGCTTTTCTCAAAGAGAAGACAAATCTCCTGACTAAATCCCACAACCTTGTTAGGATGGATGTTACTAATGTGTTACTAATGAGAAAATTATCCAGAGAAGGAAGATAATGTGTCAGGTTTGTCTGAGCCACAGTGAAAACCAAGGTCACAGCTGAAATAAAAATATAGTCTCAGTTTACATGCCACATTCATCAGTGTGAAACACATAACCTCAGCAACTGAAAGCAAACCAAACACCTGGTTATGGAGTGTGCTCTTCTGCTTTCCTGTGCTACCCTGTAGATTAGATGCAGGAAAGCCTCACCAAGTATTTGCTCCAGAGCCACAGAAATAGTCTTCACACTTATTGTCTCAGAAACTGTGGTCATACGAGAGCAGATAGTGGTGTCATCAGAGGTAGAGGCTGTGTGCAAGTATTGTGAGCAGCAATTCTAGCTCTGCTGGTGACACAGCAGCTTTGGTAGAGGAAAAAGATCAACTATAATTTTCTTTCTGGCCAGTCTCTTTGTAGTAGACATTACAGAATAGATCAGTGCTCTTATTCTCTTAGTGCCATGGTTTACACCCTACTTGAATTCCTGATTTGCTGCCTATCAAAAAGCTGAATTTAAGCACTTTTTTAAAAAAAAAAAAAAAAAAAAAAAAAACATCTTCAGGGGTCTGAACCTCTTGAGTGTTCTCAACAGCCTGTGTTGGGTTGGATCCCTGCCTGTCCAAGACTTCTGCATAAGGCACTAGGAACATCTGAGATCTCTGCCAGGGAAATTGGCAATGAACACTGAAAGATCCTGCTGTCCTATTGCAATACTTTGTTTAAAATTGGTCTGTAATGGCCTTCATCATGTGGAGACCTTCCCCTGGGAGCTGTATTAGAACATGATGCTCCCCAGCATTGTCCTGGTTGTACAATGGAGAAATGATACACAGTTGAGAGGCACTGCTCAGGCTGTGTCCTGTTCCCAGTGTTGTATCCCTGGTGCCAATTTTAGTCTTTTACAGTGCTCAAAAAAAACAACCAACCAACCAATAAAAAAACGGTTAGGAAACCAACAGGAAACCTGTGAGTTTACTATTTCCAATACTATAATGGGTAACTTTGCCCTTCATAAAGAAACCTGAAGGAAAGAACGGCTTAATTAAGGTATAGCAATTATTTGAGGCAATACCAGTTTTAGCCACGGAACCTTTGGAAGGCATCACAGTAGGTATTACATGATATCTTATATTATCATGTCATGATCTCAGTCCTAGCTGACGGGTTGAAGGAACCATAAACCCTACCTTAGTATGATGGTTTTTATTTTTATTGTTATTATATATATATATATTTGTATTTTTAAAGATGGCCTGTCAATGAGAGTAACAATAATTCTTGGAAATACATGTGGTGATGAAATAATTTCACTGATGATGTTGTGCACCTCATTTTAACTCTGAAGTTATCTGACTTCATGGATTTCATGGTCATTGGATCTTCTGCCACCTGCTAGGTTGAAGAAATCAGGATCACTGCCTGCCTGTAAGGTTGAAGAAAGCTATATTTGTACTTATTTGCCTCTACATAAATATATGCAGACCTATGATCATTATTCTCCTACTGCCTGATGAAATTTAAATTTGAGCTCCTCAACAGTGTCTGCAGTATGTATTGTAGTCCTTTAACAACTCAAGATAGCTTTTTCTCAGCCTTTTACTTTTTCAAAAGCTTTCTTGAAATGTGGGCAGCAAAGCAGCTTGTAGTATTCCTAAATGATTTGTCCCAGTACTAAATGCAGATTTAATAAAGTATGAACCATCATTGTCTGGATTTTATCCTAACAGAAGGTTATATTTTAATTACATCAATTCATGAAGAAGTTTTTACTTCCTTCTTCATAGGGCTTATTAAATCATTTCATATACTGAGAGTCTAATATTCTTATAGATCTCAAATGTCACATCAACTTTAATGGGTGTGTTTAGATTGCAGTGCTGTTCCACAGACTATGCCTAGGCCTCAAAACATGATCAAAACTTTATTAAGTTAAAATGTAGTCAGTTACTCTAAGCATGCTTCTTTTTGCTACCAGCTAACTGAGTCAGTTGAACGATAACTTTGGTTTGTACAGTGCAATCACAGCAGCCACACTAATATAGGCAAAAATCACAGGGCAGAAAGCAGCCTGTGTTTCAGCATAAGCAATCTTATACTCTTATAGTATGTATGGGAAATTCCGTCCAATAACTTAAAATGATATTTTTATTTTGTTCTTTGGATTTTCCACATGGTGGATGTTTGGCTATTACTTTTAGCTAGTCAAACTGTTTTGCATGTTCTCCCTTTCCCATGCAACGTGACCCTCCATGTAAAACAGAATTTATGGTGCAATAGTCAGCTGTGCAAATCTGTTGAGATAATCAAAAATGGGAAACTTTTTCAGCTGTCAAAAACGGTTGACAACAATTGTCTAAATGGGTAAATTACAATTCTTTTGGTAATTGTTATTAGTTTAGCCTAGAGCAATGCAGATGTTCTGCTGTCATGAAAAACAGATACTTGGAGATGGGAACAATGGGCTCAAATTAATTGTCTTTTCAAGTGAAAAACATACTTGGGAAACATCAAACATTTAACTAATGTCACAGAACAAATAATGAAATCCCTTATTCCAATGTTACTGCTACTACATATGCTGTAGATCTAATGTAATGATGTTATATTTTATTCATCCTGTTACTACCTTTCTTTCTTCCCAAAAATGGCTTTTCATTGTTTTATGTTCTGATTAGCTGGTCATTTAACAGACCTGGAGGAGAGGACAAGCTAATCAGGTGGTGTAAACTCCAGCTTCCACCCTGAGCCACAATACTAGTACTTTGATCCCTTACAGATGTCAGCAGGCAGCAGGACAGTAATGCTACCAATTTCCTTTCCTTGTTAATCATGGCTGCAAGCATGGAATCTAATCTTTGTGGCAGTAATTCCATTTGAAACAGGAAATTTTCCAAATTAATAAGTTTCTTATGAAATCTCTCCTTTAGTTAGAGTATGGCATCAATGCTTAATGAATTGACATGTAAGAAGAACACATTTTATGTGTGACAGGGCTGAAGAAAATATGAATTGCTGTTTCAGATGGTTATAGCTGTGCCTCAATTCCGCTGATTCATGAGACAACCTACAGCCAATGGGTCATTGTTTCACACAGGCAGGCTTGCGTAAGTTCATAAAGAATTAATCACTAATGATTTTACATTATAAAAAAAAAAAAAAAAAAAAGGAAGAACAAAAAAGCCTAGTAGTCAGTGGGAAATTATATTTACAGGCACCCAGCATGCTTCCAAAGGTAAGTGAAGGGGGACTAGAGCCAGGGGACAGAAATGAAGTCTGGCAACATTGTTTTAAGATTAAAAAGATTTAGAAAAATCTACTATTGGCTAAATATATTAATTTTCTTTTAGATTTTAAGCAGAAATACAGAAAGTTTACTGCTGTCAACACCTAGACACATCTCAAAAGTCAGTTCCAAACCTGAATCTAAAGAGAGTTTTACTGAGAACCACTTGTTTACCTGGTTCATTTTTATTCATGAGTTTTCTGGTATATTTCTTACAGAGGGGTTTGATAATAAAGATATAAAAATATACTCCAAGTTTAGTTCATAAATGGCCTTGACAGTATGACGTAGCGTCAATCTACCATGACAGAGCGATTGTGCTGGTTTCATAAATATTTTGGGCTACCACTTCTACCTTTTTTTTCTTCTTCCATTTCTCTTTTTTCTCTGCATTGTGAGATCCTGCATCACATCCTTAGTGTTTCCCTGTGGAAAAACATGTTGAGAAGTCCTCCCCACCACAGGGGCAGTCAATGCTCTCTTGTATCCCAGTTTCTGACTTTTTTTTTTTTTGTGCTCCTCAGAGACAGTTACAGCACTATAGTGCTTCTGTCTGTTAATGTTCTTTAGAAGGTGCTGGGATAATTTCTTCTTTTTTTGTTACAACCTAGAGGGAAGTTACATCAATGGAAATATAAGAGCACCAGCTATGCTTTTCCCTTATCCTCTACTCCTGTCTGTATAGACCTCATTTAGAGTCTTTCTACCAAGCTCCATTGCCATTGGAGGAATGCTTCATTGCCATTGTAGTCCCACATTGTGTTTTTTTTTTTTTTGGCAACATCAGTTAGTTTTTTGGCCACAGCTGAAACTCAGCTGTGGTATGAAATGCAAAAGAGCTCATGTGACAAATTCACTTTTAGCAATAGAGTTTGTATATATTAAGTCTTGCTTGGTCCTGGTGCCCAAGATGCAAAAGAGAAATAACAGGGAAGATGAAACATGGTGAAATACAGATGAAATAACAGCAGTTGGGATCCATGCTTTGCTAATGCATCCTTGGTACAGAGCCAGACCTACACTGCAATACTGAATCAGTGAGTAAAAATAAAACCTAGATGCCACAACATCCTCATGATCAATGTGCTCCTTTGCAAAGACCTAGCTTTTTCTACAATAGAAGTAATGATTCAATTTCTCTAACACCAAACCATGAGCTGTCTACTAAACAAAATTAAGTCAAGGAAAGAGAGAAATCTAATTATCACACATATAAATCTTGTTTTCAATAGTCCATATCTGGAAGTTCAATTTTAAGTGCAAATAGCTGTAGGTCTAATTTAGTGATAATACAAGCTACTTACGAAACAAAAACAAACCAACAAAACAGACCAGATGAGTCATGCTCCTTAGTGTATGAAGTTACATTTAATTTTATATTGAAATTATTGCATTATAATCACATTAAATTATTTTGTTTTAGCCAAAAAAATACAAGTCTTCTGTGCTGTTACTGGTTAGTAAGCAACAGTGGTTGGAAATCACAAAACTGCAAGAAATCATTTCCAATTTTTGAAGCTTTCCTAGTGCTTATAACAGAGGTAATATATTGACTACTCCGGTTTATCTTAACACTTGATCATGTTGCAAGTGATTTCATAACTCAAAAGGGATAAAGGAAGGTTTCTGTAGGTCTCAAACATCTGAGTCACTAGATGTGTGTGGTACATACAGAACTTCTTATGGGAATAAGTTTAGTATGGGTGTAACAAGGCATGAAGTCTTTCATATCCATTGAGGACAAAAGCTCATTTTGTAATCATTTATTTTGTAATCAAAAGTATTCAATGCATGGTTCAAAACCACTGTGTTGTACAGAAGCAGAATATTTCAGTTATGATACAAATAGGAGGCTTTGATGTAGAAAGAGAAACTTCAGTCAGTGCAAAGTAGCAGCTTCACAGTTCTAAAAATATGGTAATAGAATAATTGAACTGATGCATTGCAAGCACTAACCCTTAAACTATGTTTCTGGAAGGGGGCAGAGAAGTCAACATATTTCACTGTGTGTTGCTGGTATTTAGGCAGGTGGGTCTCTTGTGTTTATACAGGTCTAAGTTATTCATTGCTTAATGCACATCCCCTTGTCATTTTGATTGATCAGTCCTGATAATTTATTATGCATGGTTACTTACAGAACTCAATTTGAAAAACTAAGACAATGAGAATTAAAGCAAAATAATTCAGAAGGTGTCATGTCAGTTTTTTTCCTTGAAGTAGTCTTCACCCATTGATCTTTTCTTTCCTCCTTAACTAGTGATTTTAACAGACCTAATTATTTTTTTTTTAGTTCTTTGTGAAAAGTGGTGAATTCTGTCCAGAGAAGGAAAGCATTCATGTTAACTTGTCTCTTAGAGCTTACCAGTGTAGAACATTAACTCTGTATTATGAGTTTTTGGCCCCACTTAAATGAATGCTGAAATCAATACTAAAATTGCATCCACTGAGTGTGATTAATACAAAACAAGCAAAGCGCATCAATAGTGGTGTTCCTCTTACATCAAAATATAGAAGGCTGAGGATATTAATGCCCAGAGACAAGAAGTAAATGCAGTTCTTTCAAAACGCATGGGAGAAAATAATCTTCTATGTGTATTATAAAGTAATCTCTAATTGTCATTAGTTCAATTACAGGAAGCTTTGTGCTAATCCTCTTACTTCTTGTCCAGGAACTATTCATCCAAAATCTGTGAAGAATCATATTCAAAAAGTGCAATTCTTGTGTCACTGGCATTTCCTGGGCTGCTCATTATACAGTGTTTGAAAATCCCAGGAAAAAAGAACATCGCTGAATATCCACAGGCATGTTTTACCACACTGCTGCTGCTGGAACTGTCTCAGCAAATGACAATTGTAACAAACAGAAGATGCATGACAAAAAGTGTCAGAACTAGAGCAAACCAAAGCTGGAGAAAGAATAAAGTCAGAGGGACAAGCAGGAATGGCAAATGCATGCATAGGTATTTAAGAAGCGAGTTTCTTTTCAAACAGAGACACATTAAACAGGACTGATATATGCCTGGTTTACACTATTGTCCCACATATTCCAATCCAGCTCCAAGATCTAGTTTCTAAATGCTGAATTTTCCTTTTTCTTAAAAAAAAAAAAAAAAAAAGCTGTGATCTGCAAATGGTAATATCTTCTAGCCTTACAATGTTTTTTGCCTACTCTGATATTATCATGGGGAAAATAAGGTCTGAATCCAGCCAAACAACGTATGTTCAGCTAACTCTCAACCTCCAGACAGTATTCAGGACTCTTTTGGAAGGGATTAGTTTTAATGGATTTTGCTACTTTCTGCAGTGATTTCATACTAATTGTTAGTTGTTTTCACTTTTTTTTTTTTTTTTCTCTCTCTCTTTCTAATTGAAGTTCTCTGGCTTTTACTTTTATCTATCAGTTCTTACACTGCCTTTTCTAAGCAACATTAATAAGACTAAGAGGACATTGTCTGAGATGAATGTAACATCTAGAAGACTCCCTCCTTCTTCAGCATTCAGTTCTGAATTAATCCACTGATTGCTTCAAGGTTTAACTCCTTTATACATGGATCTAATACAAAAAAATCTACATGTAAGTATGGTTGAATTCATATTGCTAAACCTCTCACTTTTTGGGAATATGATGTATAAAAGACTGGTGGCAGGCCTACATCTCTTTTATTTTATTTAAAAGAAATATTGATAGAAATGTTGAGGAAATATGAATTTTATCAACAATATTACCTATAAAGGAACAGTGGTTTTGGAAGAGAGTGGAGAGACAGAAAAATATGGTCTTCATTACCCAGTAGGTAAGATGGACTTTATATGTGTGAAACTGATGAAGAATCACAAGAAAAGAATCAAAAATCAAAAGAATCAAAGAAAGTGACAAGAATGACAAGTTCAGAAAAAAAAAAAAAGTTTGTTTTGTCTGTATCGATCCACTATATAAACCCTATCTATGTCATCTTGTTAATAAAAATTCTTGTACCAGCTGAATGTCAAATGAATGTTCTGAGATGGAGAAAATTAATTTGTCCTATACATATTCTGGACTAGATCCAAAAAGAGATTTGGTCACTGCACTGAACTTGTGTTGGCCCCATTTATGCTCAGATAGTGCTACCTAGTGCTACTTACATGTGAATATTAAGTAGCTCTGAAGCACCTGGGTACCTTAGTTCACATTGCTAAGCAGTAAAAGCATCTCTCAGTTTTTACCGTCATTACTCACATTCATCGTGCAGTGCTCTGCTTCTTCCCAAATCCCCAGGGAATGCTGACATACTCCCAGCCGCTGCACTGCAAAGAACCTGCCTGCGCTTTCCCTTCAGAGCAGCAGCCCTGGCAAAAACACTGCCACACACTTACAGAAGAGATTTTGGCTCTGCTAATACAGGCAAGAATAACTATCCCAGGTGACACATGAGTAATAACACTCTGCTTGTTGCTGCTTTCAAGGCTTACCCATACTCATTTCCATCATCTTTCCAGGAAACACTAGGAACCACAGATGTGAGAACAATACAACAGGAAAATTCCAAACCAAAGCCAAAAGACCTTCCTCAGATCATACCTGCTGTCCCATCTCACTGCCATGAGCATTAGCAGCTGGATGTGGTAAGGTGGCAATGCCAGCAGCAGCAGGGAGGCAGGAGGTCATGAGAGGAGGGAGGGAATGGCTAAGTATAGACAAAGACCAGAATAGCATTACCTCCCTCTCCCCTTGAAAAGTTGCAGAAACTTTGATATCACCTTGAAGAAGGCCTTCCAACCTTACAGAAGTAGAAGTAGTAGTTACATCCATCTCCCAGGGAAGATGGATGCAGCTAACAGACTACTCACTTAGATAAAGCAGCACAGCTGTCTAGCATCTCTTTGCAGCATGCATTAAAGTAATCCACTTTAATGACCCACCATCAGGCACTTCCCTAATAGATGAGAGAGGAAGGCATTCAAGGTGGGAAACAAATCACTACAGGTGCACAATGAGGATGTGAAGGACAGCAGCATAAGCTCACTTCTTATTGCTAATTGCCTTGCCAATAATGTCTATGTTTGAACCCTGCACAAAAAGAACAGTTTATACAAGTGTGCTTTCATCCATGAGAAATCTCAAAGAGCACTGGCAGCGTAAGCTTTTGAAAAAACATGGCTAGTATTAGAAAAATGTCGTGGTTTAACCCGGCTGGCAGCTAAACACCATGCAGCCATTCGCTCACCCTCCCCCTCCCTCTCTGGGACGTGGGAGAGAAATGGAAAGTGAAGCCTGTGAGTTGAGATAAAGACAGTTTAATAAGACAGGAAAATAATAATAATAATAATAATAATAATAATAATAATAATAATAATAATAATAATAATAATAATAATAATAATAATAATAATAATAATAATAATAATAATAATAATAATAATAATACAATGGTGATAATAGTACTACTACTAATAATATGTACAAACAAGTGATGCACAATTGCTCACCACCCGCTGGCCAATGCCCAGCCTAACCCCGAGCAGTCCGGCCCCCTCCCCCCAGCTAGCCACCCCTATATATTGTTTAGCATGACGTCGGATGGTATGGAATACCCCTTTGGCTAGTTTGGGTCACCTGTCCTGGGTCTGTCCCCTCCCAGCTCTTACTGCACCCCCAGCCTGCCTGTTGGCAGGACAGAGCAAAAGGCTGAGATGTCCTTGGCTTGGTATAAGCACTGCTCTGCAACAATTAAAACATCGGGGTGTTATCAGCACTCTTCTCATCCTAAGCCAAAACACAGCATTCCACCAGCTACTAGGAAGAAAATTCTGTTCTAACTGAAACCAGGACAAAAAAGAACCTGAAAGCACCATCTGGTCCATTCTCGTATGCCAAAGTCAGATCAAGTCTGACCTGAGCTATATACATAGGCAATTTTTCTTCTCCATGGTCACCTCTGTCAAATCTATTCCAGTGGTTTACTGTCTTCATGATTAGAAAGCTTTTTATTTATTTATTTGTTTGTTTGTTTTTGTAATGGCTACCATAAATCCCCCTTACTGTAATGCAGTCCCATTACTTCTTAAAACTGATGAGCTCTAAACTTGGAGAACCAATTATCCTCATCTACTGTATTTGTCTTTTGTGTGTTTGAACACTGTCATTGCAGTGTTCTTCTTTGATTGAACAGTCCTGATTCTTGCCTGGAACAACGCTGCATTTTAAAATACTTTTGTTGGCAGGGATCAAACTCCAAGAGACTTTCATGACTGAGATGCACCTTCCCCTCTATTATTCTCAGTGAGTTGCAGTTATCTCTGTGGTTTGAATAATAGGTTGTTACTCCCCATTTAAAAGGAGTACTCTCCTTTGCACTCTCATTTTATATTGTGTTATGTTGTTTTATATTATGCTATTTGTGTTTGCACTCACTAACTCTTTTTGAGCAATTTCTGGTCAGTTCTGCATGGCATTTTTGATACTTCACACACAGGGCTGCAATTTCCTGCCTGCTGTAGGAGCGCAAATGCAATGGAGATGCCTCAAGGCAAATTGGATTTCAGAATTTTAAAATTGCTGTCTATGTCCCCTTTCTAGGAGGTGCAATATGAAACCAATGCCAGTAAATCCTATGTTATTTCTGTAAAAATAGTCAGAGGAATTTTCACTACAAGTAGAGTCCATGGATAGATTTGTTTATTTTTGTATAAAGGGCCTCAGTTCACTTACAAATGAAGTTCAATCCCATTTTGTCAGTGTATTGCAGGGTAGTAAAATGTGAGCAGAGTGGCAGTAAATTCTCTCTAATATATGCATATTTATTTAGCTTTAAGTAGCTTCATGGTTCCTGGTTTCATAACCTCCCTTAGCTGCTTATTCTAATGGTTATAAAATTTTTCTCTCATTTAATCTAAATTTTCCCAACTGCAGTTTAAGCTCATTACTACTTGATCTGTCTTCAGTACTAATGAGAAAATGTTCCTGGTCCTCTTTAAAGCATATTTTTGTCCATTAGGAAAATATTAATGTCTCTTCCCAGTCTTTGCTCTCCTCTGCTGAAAATCCTCAGTCCTCAACATTGCTGGGCCTTTTCTAGGTCCTTTGTTTCTTTCTGTGAAGTCTTTAAATTGTGTCCCTTAAAGCAACACACCCAGACCGTAAATGCAGTACCTGCTGGTAAGTTCAGTACTCCTGTCTGGGAGCCAGCCACCACCATGGAGAAGTAACTTGTCTCCTGGTCTATCAACACTGCTCCTCCAGGCAGCACAGCAGAGTGCTAATGACTTGTGTGACAATGCCAACTTGCCTGGAGTTATCCACTGGGATAATAAGATCCTACCGTGTTACCATTTGCTATCTGTTGGCCAGGAACTGACTATGATATGACTGCTTTTGGTATGAGTATTGGTTGTTTCATTGTTCCACCAGTTATAGATTTCTGAGGCTGAAAGAACAGATTTTGTCCAGCTGGAGCAGGTAAATCCACCTATCTTTAATCCCTTAAATAAAGGTGATCTGGGACCTGTGAAATATCCAGGGTGAGAATTCTACCTCTATGCTCCTCCACGGGACATAAAGGACATTGTGGTGACCCGCTGGCTGGCTGGAGGAATTTCCTGAAGGCCTGGTGTAGGACCCTTCAGGCAGTAAGCAGGGGCACATGAGAGGTGAGATCTTGGGGCAGAGCCCAGAAGCAAGTGAGGAAGCAGACCTGTGGTGACTATTACGGTGTGCATCATCAGAATGGTTGAATAGAATCACCTACCATGTCTTTCAAGACTGTCAAAATGACATGAGAGGCCATTACCAGGGCAGCCTGCAGAAGGGAGAGCTTTGCTTTGTCTCAAGAGGAGTAAAGTGGGATAAGAACCCAGCAGTTTTGCAATGCCACACTGCGGGCTACGTTTCCGTCTGGCATCACTCAGCTTTTATCTTCAGATATTTAGAATGGCTGAAGATTTGGACAATGTATATACCTGTTTGTGCATGTACAAATGCATTAGGTTCACATAAGATGTCTTAATAGTGATGCTTAAGGCCTCTCTTTTATAATATCCTCATTTCATATGAATTCATCATCTTGTTGGATGGTTATCTTTACAGCAGTGGTTACTAAAATGTGGCAGTATGCTAAACTGCTAAGAGATTCCATGGTGCTGTACTCTCTTGATATCCTGGCTCAGCCTTGGACTCCTGGCATATTATTTCTGTGTATAATTTACAATTCATCATGCTTTGTCCTTTGGGAAAGGATTGCCATTAAAACCAGAAAAGTTGCAATTAAATTTATTTATTTTCCATTCTTGGTAATGGCTCACTTTTAGTTAATGAATTGGGAAAAGTACATGAAATTAATGGGGCGAGGTGTAGTCTAACTGGAAAGCAGGGAATGCGCTTCTGCTGGTCCTGTGATTTCTTCACAGGTGAAGGTCAGGGACTTGCTGACTCTGGGCAGATTATGCTTTGTAATTCTTGTTCCCAGCTGGAAAATAGCACAATCAGTCCCATGACTTGTGGGATTGGAAGATATTTTCAAAGCAATTGGGCCTTTAACATCCATTGCACAATAACAGATGCCTAATTCACATTTGTCCTTTAAAAAAAAATCTCTCCTAATTACTATCTTACTGCCTGCTAAACCAGAGATAAAGATTCAATTTATTAAAGGATAAGGAAACATTAGGAATCCTAACCCTAAGAGCTGCTCGGCAGCTAAGGGTGTACAGTTTTGGACAGGGACACCAGATCTGCTCCTATTTGCAGCTCTGCTAGCAGTGCTATAGGGCACTGAGCAAGCCACATTTCCTTCCTGCTGCCAGCTAGGGGGTAGGCAACTGACAAAGTAACATTTGATGCCCATATTGTGACCTCTCTGAAGTTAATAGGTAACAAATACATTTAATATTTTTGCAGACATTGTCATTAGTCATTTTCTTCAGCACAGTTGGATTGTACTGAATTTTTCAATCATTTTATCAGCTGTTGGCTTTGCTAAAGTTTATTGTGTCAATTCAGGTGTTTTAAAAATAAAACTTTCAAGTATTGTTTTGGCAATGGCTAAATAGAAGTAGAGAAAAAATGGGACAGTGTTCTTTAACAAACATTAGCCCCTTTAATAAAATTGAACCTACCTGTTCTACTTAGAATATGTGGTTAGCTTGGAAACATGGCTGCAGCTGTGACATGCAGAGTTAGGTGAGTTAAGGCTCACAGGGGAAGTGACTGCCTCTTGTCACAGATGATCCAGTATGAGTCTGGGAAGCAATGCTGCCAGCAGAGCGCCTGCCTGAGCAAGAAGTAGTATGCTATGAAGTCTATGTTTCTCTCACAAGATTTCATTATGCTGCTTCCCCAGCTTTATGGCTCTTCTTAAGTATGGATCCTAGTGGACAGGGATCTGTTTCATGAAAAAATGAAAAAGAAAAGAAGAAATTTCTTTGGGAGGCTCGGCTCAGAAACGAGACTCATAGCAGACATAGCATGTCTTCCAGAAACAGCCCTGTGAGGCTGTTTTAAAGTACTTATACAAGATTGCCTGTGAAAACTGATAGTGTACCTGAATCAAATAACAAAATGGTTTGTTTTGTATCCACCCTCTCCCTCCATTTTATCCTTATAAATACTTGTTGTGCGGGAACAAAAGTGAAGGAGACTTATTGAAGTCTGAAGTGATTAAGAGATAAGAATATACCCATAACTGGGACACAAGTTGAAACAAAAACCCTTCCAGATTGGAAAAAAAAAAAATAATGGGGTGGAGACTCATCTATATCTGAAGGCAAAAAATGTCTTTACCAGAAACTTTAACCAGGTTTTGAAGTGCCCCTGTGACTGGTGATACTGTTTTCATTTGTGTGCTGTGTGCTTTATGTTACCGCCCTTTTAAAGGCTGCCCTAGAAGTAGGGATGGTCTGTGTTGTGGTTTAACACAGCAGGCAACTGAGCACCACATAGCTGTTCACTCACTCCCCTCATTGGCATGGGGCAGAAAATCAGAAAAAGGTGAAAAATGTGGTTGAGGTAAAGACAGTTTAATAGAACAGGAAAGGAATGGAATAATAATGATTATATTGATTAAAAAATATACAAAATATACAAAACAAGTGATGCACAATACAATTGGTCACCGCCTGTCAACCAATGCCCATCCCATCCCCAGAAAGCAGCAGACACCCTCCAACTTGGCCAACTGCCCCCATTTTTGCTGCTGAGCACAATGCCTGCTGGGATGTGATGTCCTTCTGGCCAGATGGGTCACCTGTGCTGGCTGTGCCCCCTGCCAGCTCCTGGTGCACCCCCAGTTTCCCTGCTGGCAGGGCAGCATGAGGAGCTGAAAAGGCCTTGGCTCTGTGTGAGCCCTGCTCTGCAGCAGCTGAAACATCCCGCTGTTATCAGCACTATTTTCATCACAAATCCAAACCATAACACTGTAACAGCTACTAGGAAAAAAAAAAAAGTTTATCTCAGATGAAACCAGGATACTTTGCCTTATCTGCTGACTCTGAATTTTTCTCTGTTTTAAAAGTTAAGTTTCTAACATTTATTTGAATACATTTTCGCTTGAGTTTCAAAGCCTTTTGACCCCCCCTTTTTTTTTTTTGAGAGAGAGCTTATTCTAGGGTAAGTTCAACATGAAACTGATTTAAAGTATGTCAGAGCCCCAAAGACAACCTTCCCCCAATCTGTCCTCCTCCCCTTCTTATAGTGTTATTGTTCTGTTATTGTACTGTTTTCTAAGACATTAACTGATGAGAGAAAACACTGCTGAAACTCCATTTGTTGCCATTTGGCAATGTCTAATAAACAGTAGGTGAAAAAGAAGATGGTGTGAAATATCGCTTGCGTTTAGTGTGATAATTGCAAGTGGGAGTCTGATCTTGCTTCCTTTAAGTCAATGGGGAAGCTATGATTAACTTAACTTAGACCAAATACTATTTTTATTTACTCAGTTGGCTTCTTGTAGATAGCTTTTCATGAAGCACTTCTGGGAAGAGCATTTAGAAACCTCTTCAGCTATGTAGAAATTACTTTTCTGTTCCCTAGTGGCTCTGTTTTTGACAGAAGCAGACGTGGGAGCTGGCACTCAGAAGCTGTGGGAAGAGCTGAATAACATCTATCCGAGGGTGACAAATTTTGGTTAAGTTTTGCTTAAAGACACGTGTTATCTAGATCCAAAGAGATCAGAATTTGAGGTCTGATCCACCTCCAAGGTCCTAGAAGAGGAGACTCTCTGAGAAAAGCCATGCCCTGCTGTTTGCTTGGGGAAAAGTTTGACCTGTGTTTATCAGCAAAATGTCTTTTGTATGTCAAGGTTATTGCAGTACACAGAAGAAAATGAATCACATAAAACCTGCAGTCCTTCCTGCCTTTTCCAAACTACATTATGAGAATGTCTGGACATCAGAAAATATCTCATCTCCATTGTATTTTCAGAGGTTGTAACGTGTTCCTAACAGCCTAGCAAGATATTTTATCGTTGACTCATTTATTATTTAACATTGATACTTTATCGTTGTAATACTTTTCTTTAGACCTCACACCTGAAAGAGAAAGCATCCAAAGGTATGTGGTATCTGGAAATAAGAAAGTACTGCCTGGAAAATCCAGAAATAGAAATTAATATTAATTATGGCACTGATTAAATTATTAGGAAGGTATAGGCCATGTTAGCAATGAATGTGCATAGAATTGTTTTTTAGAGAAACAGTTATATAGAATATTTTGAAATCTGTTTATCTATACTTTAGTGTGGCTAGGCCAGGTTTTATGTCAGTCTAAACAGAAAACACAGACCTGCTTAGTATAGCAGAGATGTGATTTTCAAATATACCTCAGTTTTCACATGATAAGTTCTAAAGTTCAAAGCCATGTAGCAGCTTAGGGTCATTTCAGGCAATATAAAGACTGTATAGAAGCTTGCAACAAAAACGAATATGAGGTGAAGAGTGACAGGTGCCTGTACTGGTATATGTATATATAAACTGGAAGTTAGTGTAGCAGTAAGCACAATTTTCCAGTAGTATCCCATTATGTTTTGAAGAAGTACCCAGTGGCCTTCCTTCCCACATATTTGAATATGTCTCCTTTCCACAGGTTGCTTTTCTTTTTTTTTTTATTCCAGAATTTTAATATATGACACTTTCTGTTTCCATCTTTCTCTGACTTAGATGAGACTGAGAACTGTGTCAATAAAATATTTCAGGAAGGAATGGCCTCCTTGATTTAAATTTATGTAGCTATAACCCGAGAGGTAAAAAATAGCATAAAAAAATATCAGTATTCTTGTGCCAGCAAAAGTAGATCTGGAAAAATGGTCTGGGCCTGAGGAGGTGGCTACAAAAAGGAGCTGTTGGAAACTGTCCCTTAGTCCTGGTTGAATATACTGCAGCAACTTCCTAGCTTTGTCATTCCATTTTTGCTTTGAAAAAGTCCCAAACCAGTTATACTGTACCATAAGCAGAACATCTGCTTTAGAAGATACATACCTTTTGGTGAGGGACTGTGTGTTACTCTCAGATTTTATTTACCTATTTATTTTTTGAAAGTACCAAGATTTTTGATGTTCTGCACTGGAAATAAAAAGCTGACTACTACTAAGCTTTCCCTATCACTTACAATATGAACCTCTCAATATCTACCTTCCAGCTAAATGTTGTTATTTTGTTTCCCCATCACACTCCACCATGAAATTGTTACATAATATTAATAGATGCTTTATATAACATTTCTGAAATGCTAGAAAATGTGTATATTTAATAGTTGCCATCAGAGGCTTCAATATATTATATAAATGAGGATAATGGCGATCTGGTAAGATATATTCTTCAGTAAAGTTTCCAATTCCTCGCTGGTTTAACAACTTACAGTAGCACAGATTTTGTGTTTGATGTACACTTTGAGTAAATTATCACATGTAAAAAGCCATCCATCATCTCTCCTTCTAATACTACCTTTACATGGTATTGTCTTTTGAGAAGAGCCATTTACGTACTGATTTTGTACTCACAGAGAGCAAACTGGTTTGTGTCATGAAGCCCAAAAATGTCTTTTTAGTTGACATTATATGACTCTATATTGATATTTGCAACAGAAAATATGTGAATGTGAGCTTGAGATTTGACACCAAATTCATATAATTTGCAGTTAATCCTTCCATTGTAGTAATTTATTCAGAACAAGTGAAAAAGTTATTGCAAACATCCCTGAAAGCAGAATAAATAGAAAAATATCTGGATGTTGAATGTGTAGAATTAAAATTCAGATTCTTGATTATCATTTTGTCATCAGCCATCTGATAGGGATCCTCAAGCCACTTATTACTGTAGATTTCCTTCAAGATCCCAGTGACCAGTCAGCTACTTCTGCTTAGGATAAATCTGTGGCATTCTTAGCTATTTATTCATTTTCAATATATTTTTTTTCCTGTTAGCTATTCATCTGAAACAAATTGACATTTCTGAATAATTTGTTTGGATTCTTGTTGCACCTGCTGCTGTTTAGAATAGTTAATTTTCCTGTATGAGCAATGCAAGACTTCTTATTGATCACATCAGTGATCAATATCACTGTCATCATTTCTGATGATATGTCATCATTTCTGTAGGTCAAAATGGGATACAAAACAATAATAAATATACTTTTAGGATGTATATTTTTGCAATATATATTTTAAAAACAGTATAATTCTAATACTCTTAGATACATTGAAATTCCAATGAGTTGTGATAAGGTACTTAAATAGGTATTAAACGTTTTGGCAAAAAGGATCTTCTTCAGATTTCAATCTTTTCCAGTTTTGCTGTGTAGTGAAATGAAGAATTTTGGAAGCTTCCCATTAAACAAAATAAAAATAAAAAATCTTTGTTTCAGATTACTCAGGGGCTTGAACTTGAAGCTCTCACATTGCAGTAACAATGTGCAGAAAAGGGATGACCAGCTAGCTCCAGGATTCTTTATGCAGGAGGGCAAAACTGCTCTCTTGGTTCTCGAGGCACTGGTTTTGTATCCTGCTGTTAGCTGACCTGGGCAGGGCACCCTGGCTATGCTTTTTTCTAGCCAGCCTCACCTCCATTTGTCCTCTCTTTCCTGATCCTTCTGTGGATCTAGGCCGCTACTTTCTCCACAGTCTGTCTGTGAAGAGAGGGTGCACAAGGCACTAGGATTCAGCTGTGCTGCCCTTCCTCTCCTTCTCCTTAAGGATGCTCTTACTACCCTGAACAGGAGGGGAGCAGGGCTGGTGCTTGGGGCCCATGGCTTGGTGGGGCTCAGACGATGCTGTGTTGGTGGAAGGGTGCCCAGGCCCAACTGGTCGTGGAGCAGGGTCTGCAGTCATGGGTCCCTTCAGGAGGTCAGATCTGACAAGCAGGGGGAAGAGATGATTTGGGCAATAGAAAGAGATTTGTATTACCCATTGCCACTGTCCCCTCAAACACCATTGGGCTGGTGTCCAGAGGTTTAATGGCACTATACCTAGCAACGAGACGTTTCTTGATATTAATCTCTTGAAAAAAAATATCTATCATGATATCCCAGAAAATGGCCAAGGAATGATATCACTGATTATACCAAATTGGCTGAGAACCTGAGTTTGCCTTTCTCGTATTTTATGTTAAATACTATTTTGTTCTTACTTCGTTGGCAGGCTTTTGACCAAATTTTTTTAGCATATAAGCAGTATCAGTTAATGAATTCACACATAAGGGAGAAGCTTAGCATCTTGCTCTTCTCCATCCGTTCAGGAAATGATTGATTTTATACAAAGGTTTTAGGCTCTATTTGCCTAAACAGCTTTCATTTTTTGGAACCCTCTGAGTCTCTTGGTCTTTGGTCTATTTGCTGTGGGCTTTTGTGCCAACAGCAGTTTGCTGGATTACGTCTTTGCTTGTCTGCCTGGAAACAGAGTCTACCATGGGGATACTGCAAACTGCTCTTCCACATGTTTGATAGTCCATCTTGGAGAGCTGAGCTGATACTTGCTGGATATCACTGCTCTCTTAGTCTGGCAATTGGCTGGTTGGTGCTAATATAGTTTGAGCAAGAAGCAACTGTGGGAAGGAGCAGTGTACCTTTTCACCTGTGCAGTGAAGACATTCCTTTCTCTCTTGGAAAGCTGCCTGACTTAGGGACATTCATTTCTCTGGCAGTCAAGCACTGTGATGCTTTGATGTTTGATTTGGCCAGGAGGAATTGGAGCTTTCAGGGTAAACTAGTAGGGCATCAGATCCCAGTAGGTATGATTAAGAAACAAACAAAGAAACAGAAAAAACGGGGTGTGAGAGGATGGTAGTAGCACACCATCCAAGATATCACTGAAGAGTTGAACAATGAAGGTGAGGGTACCCATATGATAACAGGATTTGTATTTTTTATGCACTGCTAGCATGTCAGCTGCTCCATGTGAATTACCTTGCAACATAGTAAATTGTTTGTCTATTTATTTTTCCTGATTTTTTCTTTTAATTTTCTTAAACAAGCTGATGCCGAATTGTATATAAACTTGATAAATACATGTCAAGATGACTCTTATCTAATATTTTTTTCTATGTACTTGAGTGGGCTATATAATTAATTAGTGAGGTATATTTAATTTACTTTACGAGCTTCTTTGTCAATTGTCTGAGCCAGATGCTGTTTTCACATTTTATATCTGTGTTGACTTAATCTTTTCTTTGGGGAAGAAATTACATAATGACATATTGACATATTACATAATGACAATTATTGTAGCATGCCTCTTTACATTAATATCTCAAATCCTTTCTATTTCCTTGTATCACACATTTCTTCTAGGCCTTTTATTCTGTATTTTCTCACCTTGTGTATGGTCCCTGTTTCGCATTACCTGGCTGTCCAAGTATTATTTGTCTATTTTGACCTTTCTTCCTGTGGATGAATGTGTTCACTTCATTCATGTTCTCTCTCATGTCTTGCTTGTGAGGGGTTGTCTGCTGCCTTTTTGCTCTCATTCTCATCTTCTAATTTTTATTTTGTAATTCAGCCTTTAGCCAGCTTGTTTGGGGGAATAGTTGAGAGAAGCAAGGTTGAAGCTAATTTTCATCTGAATGCAGTTATAGATCTGGCGTAAGTTAATTACCCTTGTCTACTCTATTCACACTCCTGCATTTTCAAAAGGCCTTGGCTATTTATACAGTGACACCTATTGCTTGTTCTGAAAAGGAGTTTTTCAGTTTTCAAGACTAATATCTTTTTTTGTTTGTTTGTTTGTTTGTTTGTTTTAAACCAGTGTATGTTGAACGCTAGGACTTTGCTGACATCTAATTTTCTTTGTGTGGAGACCTGCTGACCTGGATGACTCATCAGCCTGCTGGCTTTATTCTTATTTACTACTTCTGGGTAAAAAGGTCAAGCTGGGTTATGAGCCTAGTTCCTGGAAATTTTTCTGAGGAGGAAGAGTGGTGGTGGAGGCCTTTGAAAAATTCCTATCTGGCTTTAGTTCCCTAAATTCCTAGCTGGATTGTTGAAAGTAATTTTTCAACATCTGTTGGGATTTGTGGATGAAAGGATTTGAAAAACAAAGTTGTTCTTGTCACACAGGTACATGTACCATCACACTTAGGAGAAGCTGCAAGTGAAAGCTCATCTGGCTGCTTCTGCTCTTCCCTCTTCTTCTTCTTTATTTTGTTTTGTTTTGTTTTGTTTTGTTTCCCAGTGTAAATACCTTATATTTGGAATAATTGTGGCCAATTTTCTGGACTACAAAAATGCAATCCTTTGAAACTGATTTCATAGTCACATGGGTGGAAGGCTTCTACATTTCTCTGTCTTCTAAATCTGATTTCCAGTACCCTTCCACTTTAATTCCAATATTCAAATAAATCTAACTCTCATATATTTAATATCACATTTAGTGGGGGCATTCTTGCCAACTCTAGTTCATTGTGTTTTTGTCAAGAGGTGCAGCATGTAGGCTGCTAGATAAGGTTATGAGCTGGTGCCTGGGACCTTTGCTCTCCTCTCTCACTGGCCCATGGTGCAGCCTTGCCCTCTTCATCTTTGTTTCTGCTCTCTCCCTTTGTCTGGTCTGTCTGTTTAGACAATAAACTTTTTTTGTTTTGTTTTGGTGTGTGTGTTTTAATATTTTTTCATGTTCCAGTTTTACAGTACCTCCATCACTTACAATCACAGAGGGAGCCCTAAGGTGTAGTTGTAATGCTAATCTTTAAGAATAATTCCATGATTCTGCCATGATTCTGTGAATAAACTGGTTTCAGCTGCTTTGAATGACTGTCTCTTCTTCTGAAAAGGATAATCCCCAGAAATAAGTAGGCAAGCACTGCATATAATTACTCCAATTCTTCAGTTTTTTTTTTTTTTTTTTTTTTCCTAACATGAATCAAAACTCTCTGAGACTTTTAGGAGGCAAAATTTTTTGTTCACCCCACCTATTTTACAGTCTGTTCAACTTCCTACTCCATCCAGATGAGGCCTGAGCAGGACATTTTCAAAAGCTCACCTCCTCAGTTCCTGTCATGGTCAAGAGCAGGTCAGAACTGGGGAGTAATTGCTTTGAGTTGCCCCCAGAAAGGATCCTGTTATGATGGGGGGAACCATGAGAGTTTGCCTCCCTAAATTAGTTGTAGCTTCATGATATTACTTCTTCAGAACTGTGCTTTCTTCAGAGTCTGTAAAGGTGTTTTTTTGTGTCTTTATTAACATGCAATCCCTAATGGGAAACATGATTACGGAGACAAATTACAGTTGAAACCAGTGCTCTCCCTCTTTCACAGCTGATCTAAGACTTGCAGAGCAGTTCGTCTCTCTTACATTGCCTTGCTGCTTGTGTGATATTCAGACTGCCCATAGCCATGCTGCATGTGAACAGAAGCTGCAGTCATTAGTTATAATATTCTGATATGGCGTGTGTAGGGGTGATGGCGTTTGCTCACAGAGCCTTTACGACTATACAAGGTGAGGTTTTGAGCTGCCTTGTTCACCTACGCTCATCTAAATCCTTTGGAGAGCCTGAGACAGCACTCTAAAGATAATAGAAAAACTCCAAATTCACTTGTGCTAAGGTTCTCTTTAAGTCAGATTGAGATCAAGGGATTTCATAAACCTCCAATGCCTCTTGCTTCTGTGGAGACTGAGCAGTACATTGGACAATCTTGTACAGCTCTGTGCAGACCTTTTCGCTTCCACGTGCACCCTTTCCTGTCTTCAGGAAGCCTGTGTCACCTGCAGCATGAGGAGGCAGCAGCAGCAACACTGGTTTTCAACACGTGTCCTCCCCAGCTGAGCACTAGGCTCAATTTTTCTTTCATTCTCGTCACCTGAGTCGATATAATGTTCAGTGAACCTTGGCCCAAAATGAATTGGCAGTGCAGCCAGAGCCCTGTGAGGGAGGGCAGCTGTGTAGGCAAGTACTGTTCAAATCTGCCATGGGAGATCAAAACAAGTTGGAGGCAGTGTCCTGGATTAGTTTGTCAAGTGACATGGCTACAGGACCTTTCTAACTGTACTTGTTCCTTTTCTACCAGCATGTCACAGCTAGTTTAAATTTTCTTGCCCTTCATACAATAATGCCTAAAGACTCTTGTTTAGAGAATCTGAGCTACCAATACGACTGTCATTTTTAGGTGCAGGAGATAAAAATATTCTTTCTTTCTAATCAATTTATGTATTTCCATTTGAGTTTATAGGATGAGAACAAGGTCCTGCCTATGGATTTTAGGATAATGTCTGGTGTTAAAATTCATCTCCATTTTACAAGAGTGCAAATCTGAGTGCTCTGTTAATTGCTCTGCATAAAAGAAGGGCAGGACAATAAAATGTTATATTCTAAATTTGCCAGAACACCAGGAGTATTAAAGAATGAAGAACTGAGTTTTTCTTTTGTCAATGGAATAATAGTAATAATAACAATGTGTTTTTTTGTTTGTTTGTTTGTTTTTTGGTCTAAGAAAAACAATAATAAAAAAGATATTGTTTATAGTTGTCCAAAATATTTTTGTTCTGTCTCCTAATGTTTTGCTTAATTATAATTACTGAAATACTTTGAAGACTTAGGCATATCTTGAAACAAAATATTTTGTCAAGGAGTCTGAAAAAGGACACACTGAATTTGTCTTCTTTCTCTCCCATTCATGTCCATTACTCCAGAGTAAAAGTCCTTCTTGGCTAAAAGCATTTGTTGGATTTGACAATGGCTGCAGTTGTAAAAGTTCTGACAAATGTCACGCAGCCTTTCCCCTGGGATCATGGAGCAATATATATGGTCCCTGTCATACCAGTAAGAAAAGAATAATAAAGGGATTTTTAAACCTGATTACTTGTTCTTCTGTCTCTGACACATGCTCTTCCTGTTGTACAGTAACTTTTTTTAAACACTGAATTTTCAGCCACAGATCAAACTGTCTCCCTGGTACCATTAAGATGCTCCTATTGCTGTCCATTTGAGCCAGGAACAAGAACACAACTGCCCTGGTTTGGGGTTTGAGCCCTGATTTTACTGTTTTACTGCAAACCATGCTGATGTGTACAGCAACTTGTTCTATGGCTGACTCATCTTTGTTGAGTCATTTCTGTGTCAGTGTGGAGTGGCACAGAGGGCAATGAGTCCCCATATGTAGCCTGTATTTTAAAAAAGAAAAGGAGAGCATCAGTATCCTCCTCAGCTAAGGAGGGAACATCTCGGGGTGGTGTGCTACCTGGTCTGATTTACTTGTCCTCCCACAGCGATACTTGGAGCTATGATTGAGAGCATCATAGCTGAAATTGAAACTCAGTCTAGAGATTAGGGTTGCTGAAAATGTATAAGGGCAGAGTCTTGAGTTTTAAGCATCATAGAACTTTGCTTTGGAAAATGTATATGCTCCTTTGACTGCATTATTACCACAATACTGTATGAATGTCCCTTGAAGTTTAACTAATAGCTCTTTTAATTTTGCAGTACTGTTGATATAAGCAACAAAGATTAAGCTGTGCTTTAAGTGCTTTAGCGGAGTTTTTCTAGTAGAGTTCTTTAGTGGAGTTTTTCTGTAAAGTTGACCATTTCAGTAAGGTCAGACATAACTTCCTTTCCTCTTTCTGAAGTTTCCTGGTAGATTTTTGGAGTTATTTTTGTCTGGTGGTTAGTTTGTGGTGTGAGGGCTTGCAGGTCTCTCTCTTGCAATCTTTGGCAGGCTTGTTTGAAATGTCGTAGTGCATTTATTGTGAGATCTTGGTACAAATAATTTAGGAGGTGCTCTGTTGCAATGCATTTGTAATAGAAAAATAAATGCTTTTCTTCCAATACATTTAAGAGAATGTGCTACTTGTTTTTGTTTCTGCAGAATTTACTGACACCAAGGCTCCACGAAAGCTCATGGCTCCCCAAGGGGCTTGTGCAAATATGTTTTATTTCCACTCAGGATTTTTCTCAATTGAAACCAAACATTTCATGTTGTGCTTTCTCTTGGAAGAGAGCAGTAAACAATGCTAGAGGATACCACTTAAATACTTCAGCATGAGTGCATCAGGTGTTGTGATCCTACTCAGTCCTCTGTAAAAGCTGTTTGTATGATTTCAGAGTACCGTGTATGGGGCAAGTCTATTGGTTTCCTCTCCTGCTTCCTGCAGAAAATCTGATCTGTATGGGGATAGGACCTGTCTATCAGGAGCTTTCTCTTCCCAGTGGAGGCTGATGCACAAGGTCATGTTGGAAGTGATGAAAATGGTGGGATCTTCTTGCGGTACTACCTGGAATATGATGATCACACCAGTGAAACAACCCTGGAAAGGGCTGTGTCTGGCCAGTCCCTTCCCCATTCCATCATTCCAGGTCTCCAGGGCAGGGCAATGTATGAAGGTTATGTTTTTCTGTGGCCTAACCAGGACTGATTCTGCAAGACTGAAGATTAGTCTACTGGAGATACTGCAGCACTCCAAAAGTAGTGGCCATAGCTTTGGAAGCATTTTGCATCATGTTGCATGAGAGGTATGATGCTACAGTTTGCCTTACTGACTGAACATGCAAAGTGGTTCCAGAGCAAGTATTTCTAGTTCTATATGAATCCAGATGATGGGAGCAAAAAAAAATCCTATATTTCAGCCAAAGTTTTCTTGAAAGGCTTAGAAGCCTTGAGGAGGAATCATTTACGTCATCCTTAATTGTATCCTGGCCGACAACTGTCAGATCCCTGGGTCTTGCATAGGAGAGAAGAGAAAGGGAGATCTCAAACACAGACAGCGCTCACATATGGGATTTGACTCTGGGACCAGATTTTTCAATAAAAGACCAAACAAGCACCTTTAATGCAAGTGCAAAATAAGGACTTTGAGAAGAACTAAAGGCTTGGATAAGTTCATTGTCAAATATAAGGAACTGTCCTAAAAGCCTTTGTTCTTTTCCGCACTATAGACCATTTCATGCATTTCTTGTCAGTGCAGGGTTTGTGACACCATCTATGTCACATGGGCAACAAAACTTGCACGTTTGCCTTTTGTCTTGTGCTGAAACTTCCTTGGAAGCTTTGAGACAAATTCTTGCACCCTGTAGGATGACAATAAGAGGCAGCCATAATGGAGAATAGCCTCAGTTTCAAGTACAAGCACTGCTCAGGCATATATTATTGAACACTACTGCAGCATCATATTTACCTTCTTTGTTTATAGTGGACTTCATTTAACTGGAAGGAAAAATATCTGTGAACATTTTCTAGTGGAACAAATCAAGGTTCCTTTCCTGACACCAGTGAATATGATGATATTCACTGATTGATTGTCTATTTTAGCTGCCCTGTTATTGTACTATTGTAGCTGCTCTGTACTTATAGGGATTGATGTATTGACAGAGTTATCTCACACAACAGTTTTCTCTAAAGTGCTTTAGTAGTTTTGTTTCAATAAACTTACTTAACATGTCTTCATTACTATACATCACAAGTCACACTCCTCAACACAAGTCACACTCCTTTAGCCCCAGAGATGTTAAACAGGAAGATATGCTCTTTAAATGCAAAATAAAATCAAAGTTCAGAGAGGGCAAAGAGGCATTAAGACAGCTAGTCTGATTTTCTCTGCCAGTGCAAGATCATTTCCTGAAAAAAGACATTGTGTATGCATGTGTGTATGTGTGTTTACATTTGAATATAAAATATACGCATTTCTTCTTTCTGTGGAGAATATATTATCCTACCCTTTTAAAAATGAACACTGACAAGACGTTGCTCCATAAAAGAGAATCTACTGCTATTTATGTTGCTAATGGCTGTCAATGTAAGCAGTAAAATAGAATGAATACATTAAAAATTAATTATTCAGCAGCACCTGCTGGTGTCCTCAGAAACACTGCCTCATATTTCTGGCAAGTGTTTCTTATTGCCCTAAATTTTTTGCTACCTAACCAGACAGTGAGAAGATTACGATACAAGGAAAGGAAAAAAAATATATTTTCTTTTAATAGCCCTCAATTCTTTTTTTTTTTTTTAATTTTATTAGGATAACATCCCTCCCTAATGGAGTTCTTCCTCTCCAGGGAGCAGCAAACCAACCACAGAGGATGTTGGTCCCATCTGTGCAGTAACAATTAGAAGCATTTTAACTCTGTATGCAGAGGGATGAAATTACATTATTCATAAAGTGATCCCTTGCAGCTGTCTGGCGTTACCTCAGTTTGCCTCCTGGATTTGGTTCTCACTCCCTTCCAGTAAGTGGCAGCTATCAGCAGCTCCACGGCCTCCCCTGGTTGCCTTAGCTCATGCCCTAGAGTCAAGGAAGCACCACCAGTTTTAGCAACAACACAGAGCTTTAAAAATCACTTGTATTCCATAGGTCAGTAAGTTACCTACTCTGATTCCCTTGTGGGCAAAATTTCCATTGACTCCACTGAGAACACATAAGGCTGTTATCCCATTAGGAGCTTTTCTGCATTATTATAGAGCTTCTAGTATGGCCAATTTGCCAGGCTGGTTTAAATTCTGGTTTGGATATTTCTGGAGCTATTTTTGATGCAGCATTTTTAATCTGATCTCCATGCACACAATACCAACCATATACATGTGGTATGTTTAAGACTTGCAAGTATCCATTTCTAATGAAAAGACATTAAATTTTTCCCTTCTTTTCCCCTGCTGACTAGAAGCAGCAGGTTCCTCCAAATTTGCTAGTTGTAATTTCTGGTCAGCCTCAGAACCACTTCTTTCCTCTAGGACACCAGAAATTACAAAAATGCCTGTCTCTTTCCTGGGAGTGGGTGGGTTGTAATTTCTATTTAGTATCAGCTCCTGAAACTGCCCTTTTCTAAGGAACAACAAAGCCAACATGGGGCAGTGTTGTCCCCAACTTTACCAAGACAGCTTCAGTGGAGACAGGAGAAAAAAGATCACAGAAAAGAGAAGGCTGTAAATCATTTACTATGAAAGTAGTGCCACTTTACTATTAAGTGACATTATCTGTAAATGTGGATATTTGTTATTGTTGTTGTTTATTTTCACAGATCATAAGAGTTTGTTGTTATAGCAGCTACAAACCTACAGTGCTATGTTCACTGGTGAGCTGCTCAGCACTGATTCTGTCAAAGTTTGAGTGTATGGGGAGATATGCTTGCTCACGTAATGCTCTGCACACTCAAGCATAGCTGTTAAAAGAAAACATCTCAGAATCTCATCAAAAAATAAGAGCTAAAGGATACAGTTTGGCTCACACAGCAATGCAAAGACATGCATGAAAGTAGGTACTTCTCTCACAGCCTTCTGTGGGTTGCCAAAATAGAGGGTCAGGCTGACTATATATGTGGAGCTTTGGCTCCACATACCTACCAAGTAGATAGAAGAACCAAGCTGTGGTATGAGTTGCCCCTTACCCCAGCCAGGGAACAAGGTACCAGGAATCTTAAGAAAGTAGCCAATTGTCAGTTTTGGCTTGTAAACTGCTCACTCCACTCTCCCTAAATCTCTAAATCAGTTGATCTCTGAAAAGGGCTACCCTATCAACATAAAATCCACATCAATTTGTATGGGATCTAGCAGGATTATTCTCAGCAGAAGGTTGTGTGTATGATGCTATATATAATGTAATGTCCGATGTCCCTGTTCTACAGATATGAAAATGAGTGAAATAATGCCAGTGAAAAATATTTATTTGTTGCTGGAAACAAAAAAAAAAAAAAAAAGAAAAGAGAGAAAGAGAGAAAGAGAGAGAGAATAAGCCTGTAATGTTTTGTACCTTCGAGAAAAGTAGTAGGATGAGTGCTAGCTCTAGCTTTCAGCCACGCTTGCACTAATTCCATGTTGACAGAGTTTGCCTATGTTTGACCTTGGAAAAGCTGGGGGTCATAAAACAAGAAGAGAAACCATTCAATTAGAGATAATAGGGGAAAAAACAAAACAAAACAAAACAAACAAAAAAAAAAAACCACTATGGTACAGAGCTCATGTTATGACCTTGGTGACTTTTCTGAAAACAGAAAGTTTCTACTTATCTGAGTTGTTTTCTTAAAGAATTCCAGATGTCTAGCAAAAAATGGTTGGAGTTGATGGTCTTGAAGGTCTTTTCCAAACTAGATGATTCTTTGATTCTATGAAACAATTAAGATACTTGTTAAAGTCCACTCTGAAATCACTTAAGTCCTACCCTAAGTTGTTTTTCCAATTGAATCCCAGCCAGACAATGAGACTAGATTGATTTCTTCTCATGCAAGCATCTAAACTGTTAGAGAGCACTGCTTCCTGAGAAATGACTGAAAACAGGGGCCACTAATTATTACTCTTTCAGCCTGCTGCAAAACTCAGCCATCTCTCTCTGTACCCTCTTGTTTCAGGTTGTCATTAGGAATGAATTGTGCTGACAAGGGCATCCTCATTATGATGAGGCAAAGTTTCTCCACAAAGAAATGAAATTCATTCCGCAGAGACTGAAAGCAAATCATGTCCGATGACTCCATGACTAAAATGAAAAAGTTAAAAGGAAGGAAACAACTGTAAAGGTAACAGGGCTTCTAATGAAGTATTGTGAGAAAAAAGCTATATTGTTAATGAATATCAAACTTTATGAATCAGAAGAAGACATAGGAAGACCTGAGTATAAATATTGCAGTGAAATATTTCTGAGTGTTTTTCCCATTCTGTCTTTTCTGCAGCTGCCAGGCCCCTGTGGGATGAGATCTAAGCACTCGCTGAGTTTAAACTAATTTGTGGAGGGGAGTGGGGGGAGGGGAGATATGGAGCATTCATTGCTCTCTCTGAGTTGCACAACAAAATAAACGTGAAGGAAAGATGTGTTAGCTTGGGGAAAAAAAGAATCCCACTGGTCCAATTCTGCCAGGCCTTAAGACAGTTGAGACCACAGGTGCCATTTTGGAAGATAATTATATTAGAATGGAAGAACTCTTTCTTTTTCCAGCTTGACAGTGCAGCTTTTTCTGTTTTTCCCTTTGCTCCACAGTGCAGATAGTGGGGCTCCAGGTTAGGTGTCAGGATTCAAGTATGAGGGGGAGTTTGAGAAGATGGGGATGACTAGAGGGCTACCAGCATGGACCGGCTTCCCCCCAGCCAGTGCCCAACCTCTGCTGTCTGCTGTTTTGTCATACAGAGGGCAAACATTCCTCTGAGATTTATCATCCTGTTAATTAAGCAGCAGCTGCAGCCCTCCATGTAATTTCATCTGCGAGTGGCATGCACACTGTTTGGAGAGCTGTGAATTCCCTAGTCATCAAGTTTCTCTGGGTGTGAATTTGCTCCCCCTGATGCTAGAGCACTATATAACAAACTGTCAAAGCTCAGGCTCATTTTACCTTAGCATTCTTGTGAACCTTAATTGCATATTTGATTTGTTTTGCATAAGACAAATAAATATAGTCCAGGGGCTGAAATATCAGCTTCTGCATAAACACAGATCATGTAGTTACAAATTATTTTCTTGATAGTGATACATCTCCAGAATTAGTTTTTTGGAAGGTGCATGTGCAAGACTATACGTAATATTTAGACTATAGTTAGCAAGCTGTTTTTGTTTGCTTGGTATTTAAACACTTCAAACTGAATACATTATTAGATTTAGTATATGTTAGGTATTTGGTTTACCTATTGTCATTTCCTTTTCCTTTGTCATTTAGTATATTAAGCTGAACTCATTGCTGTCATTGCCTTTGATGAAAGAAGTTCAAATCAGATTTTTTCTAAACCAAATGCTGTGGAACACAAGGCAATGAAGTTAGCTCTGAATGAACATAGTCACATCAATATGATAATTTTCCTGAGGTAAGTGGCTGAGACACCCATGTAATTAGCTCAGGCACAGGTTAGCCAATGCTAGTACTCCAGTACCTAAATAGACAACACTGCTGGGATCAGGCTTCCAAAGCACCATCACACATACCTTTCCATCACCCCAAAAGATACTGAAAAACTGGAGAGGGCTTCATAAATCTATGCCAAAGTGACTACTGGGCTTGAAAATCTGCATTATACAGAGAAATTTAGAAATTCAATCAATTTAGCTCAACAGAGAGAGAATGAGGGCATAAGTTGATTGTATTCTTAATCAAATAGACTTTAGACAGAATTGTGGAAAAATAAGGGTCCAGGTAAAAGGGTGGGGGGAGGGATTCACCTTTCCAAATGTAGATTTCCAAGTGTAGAAACACACCTGAGTCTATATGTCTTGGAGTTCAGATACAGAGATACTATACAGGTGATAAATATACATCTAGTACATACACCTCCATGCCTGAACAACGTTCATTTTTAACCAAAGAGAGAACAAGAAAGAACTTGTCTAGGTCACTCTTTAGCTGATCTAAAATAGGTCAACTTAACTGTGCTTTGGCAATGCCTGTTTTTTTTGTGTGTGTGTGTGTGTGTGGTTTTTTTTTGTTTGTTTTGTTTTGTTTTGTTTTGTTTTGTTTTTCCACTGTCTATAAAGAGTCTATCTCAGGCATAGGTGTCTAGAAATGAGAGAAGAAAATTCTGCTCACAATGTACATTTTGAAACAATATGGGTCACTGTGACCTGGAACATGTTGCAAAGGGAAGGGGAGAGATTTTTTGTACTGTTTGCTAGTTATAAATCAAGACTGGCTACTTTTTCTTTTTTTTTTTTTTTAGATTTGGTGTTTTCCTCAGCCTAAGCTCTATACAAGAATTATTAGGTAGGGCATTTTGGATGGTGACATGTAGTTGTTACTATTAAAGCTATTGAAGTAATTTCAAATAATTTCATTGCCAAAAACCTGAAACACTGATGATAGTAATACTATGGAAGGTTTTATGGAAGCCTTGATTTCTATGTGCAATATGCTAATTAGAACCTGACTGTGCTAATTTGTCAGTATACCTAATTCAAACTAGTCAGGTTCACTTTGGTGTCCTCACACACAGACATAAGGCAGTAGGTTAACAAGTAAATTGTTTTTGAGCATTTTCTGGTTTTAAAACATAAATGACACTAGCAAAAGTTGAAAAGAAACATTAAGCTTTAAATACTTTTTATCTTCACTGAGCACAAATGCATGCAGTTTTATCAACTAATGTAAAAATAAATTCTAAGCAAGTAGAGACATGCCAATAAAAACGTCTCAGTTGCTAAATCCTAACCAACTGCAGAACTTTTTGTCTTGCTAGAGAAGAAACAGTAATAATAAAAAAAAAGTTATATTTTCTATTAAGCTTCCTTTTATGGCTTGCAGTCAATTTATATGTCTGTATGTAATGCTGTGGAATACAGAGGTAAAAACGTACTGTCTGAATGTTCAATTCACTTTGGGAAAGCTGACAGTGATTCTTGATCAATAACAATTCACTGTTTCGACTAAGTGTGAATGTCACAACTGAAATCGGCTGGTAAAGCCTGTGAGGAGTTTCGGTCCATATGTTGCCTTCCACAAATACACTTTTCTTTTGAGGTGCAGGAAAAAAAGGTAATTTTCATTTACAACTATCAGCTAAAGGGTGTAGGAGTTGATCTACCTGGCAACAGGTTTAAATGTTTTCTAAATTTTAAAATTATTTCTCCAGCAAAGACCATTTGTCAAATGAAAGGCCTTTCTCAGTCATTCTCATAGTCTATTCATCACACTCAGCTTGTGCTGGCAATTGCTGCTGGGGGCAACTGGAGAAATGATCAGGTCTGGCAAGTGGAATATTTCAGTAAGTGTAGGAAGAGTCTCAGGTTTGTTTAGCTGAACAAGCATACAATGAATTTGCCTTTTTCCTCTTATTGAAAAAAAAAAAAAAAAAAAGTAAATTAAAAAATGCAATTGTCTTTACTAAAAAGTCTGTACCATGCAACTGACTGTACTATGGAATTAGCACAGCTGCTAAGGAGCACCTGCAGTTTCCAACCAGACTCATTTTACGGTGCAGGTGCATGTGTCTGCAGGATACATACACTCCATTAAAATGTTGGATGCAAACACTTGCTGAGAATGAGCTAAGCAACCCCCTATGTGTAGCACATGTTTACAGCCATCAAGCTGGGATTCAAGATGCCTTAACACCAGGGACATGTACCCTTCTCTGTACAGTGTTAGGTGTCTAGGAGTTCGAAGGGGCTATGGTGAGAAGTCAGAAATGCCATAGGCCCCAGGTTCCATGTCAGTCCTCCCTCCTGTCCACCCCTCCACCCCTCACCCCCCCACACCCCTTTTTTTTTTTTTTTTTTTTTTTTTTTTTTACAGGGAAAACTGAAGGCAGAGCACTAGGAAGCAGATAAATTCACTGGATTGAGAGATCTTACCTGCAGAATGGCAATGGGCTGAGGGGATGGCTATGGCTGTAATGCAGAGCAGCAACTGCAGAAAAATGGAGTGTCAGAAGTCAGAGAAGTTGTGCAGCCCAAATCCTGATTCCTCTCTGAGGCATTCTGAGCCTATAGTAGGTGGTATGGAGGGATTACGATCTCTTGCTAAGCATTGCTAGCAGATACAGCATGGATAATCTAGGCCATTTTAATTAGGAAACTTGTATGCCTTTCCAGCTACCTGGTCTGGTTTGAGCCAACACAGGTATTAAAAAATTCCAGTTACTTTGTATTTACACTGAAATAATACCCAAGGAGATGATTGAAGTGCCATGACCTGAGTGGTTTCACAGTGCAGATCACCTTTTCTCTGGTAGAGAATGGTGTCAGACACAGTTTTATAAGGGCTCAAGCCATAAAATGTCCAACCAAAGGAATTAGAGCATAACAAGTTGGCCAACCAGTCTGCCAGTTTATGTTAACGTGGCTTTATATGTATAATTACATCATTAAATGGTGCTGCATAACATACGTGAGTATCTGCAGCAGCGTCTTCAATGCTTCAACAGATGGCTCTCCGATCTCTCAGCCAGAGGCAACTGGAAGTAATGATCCAGTCCCAAAATATGAATGAGCATATTCAGGTGGCTGAATACACATTTAGTCAGCACAGCTGGGTGTTAGTCTCCTACATGGGCTGAGGGCTTGAACTTCCCTGAACAAAATAATTGCTTGTTCTGACTCACACACTCATTTTCATCTAAAAAAGTTGCTCAGGATGTGTGGCAAGGATTTGGTTTCCCTCAACCAAACTCAGAGGAACTTATTTGGAATACTACATATATAGTTAAATCCAGGGCTAGTGCCTGTGAATTACAGGTGGAAGTAGAAGCTAAGAGGACCTAGTAATGAAACAAAAAACTTGAGTTTCTTTTGATCCATCCAAACGGTGTTAATTAGATGTATGATTAACAATAATTGATGAGGATTCACTAATCTTTCCTCTCTCACCCCCTTCCCCCTCTGAAATCACATTTCTTGCAAGCATCAGAGCGTGTATATTTTTGGAGAAGGACATTTGAAAAAACTAAAAGAATATGTTATTTTGGAAAGCACAAGGAGTTAGACTTCTAACACCACCATCTCTTCTGGTCCTGCCAGCGGGGAGTCCTACCTGCCACAAAACATAGGAAGATATAGCCTTTGGTACATTTCCAGGCATGTTGCCTCATGCTATTGCCACCAAGAGGCTGCAGCAGAGAAAAACACTCAAGAGTTGCTTAGAAGCTATCTACAGTTCCTTAAAAGGGAGCTCTTCTGAAGGGTTATCTGAGCCCTCAGATTTCCCATGTGGTACACAGCATGAGAGAGAAACACAGTACTCTGGTG